>NW_026294551.1:91084931-91742339 GCF_007827085.1 Peromyscus californicus insignis | reverse complement strand
GAACTCAGACAATCTGCAGCTGATCCTCTTCTGGGGCAGTGGAGAGATGCTGGGGTTTGGGCCTGAGGTCTTTCATAGCCTGGATGGAAATGCTAATATTACAAAGGGCAGACGCAACCGGGGACCCTCTCAAATAGAGCAGATACTGCCGCAGGTAACGTGGACATTAAAGCCAGAGACATGTGCTTCTTCTTTCTCATAGTCTAATTAGTATTCTGCCTTTGACAGCCTTCCTCAGTTTATTTTATTAGCATTTGGTAACCATGGGTAATTAACTTTTCCTAACGATCTGTGTTGTTGAGAAAGTGCCCGGTCACATGGGTTAAATAAATCATGGCAAATCCATAATCCAGAATACTATGTGACCAATCACACAAATGAGAGAGACCCCCAAGGACAGACTACTATGTGACCGTTCATATGAACCAGTGAGACCCCTCGGGACTCAGGTAAAAAGACTTTTAAGACACATATGTTGACAAAAAGTTAAGTTGCAAAACAACACAGGTGTGAGAGTTCTGTATAAAAAAGGAAGAAGTGGCCGAGACATATCCACAGACACACGGACACACAGACACACAAATCAGAAAACACAGAGAAAGTCTGGGAGAAGGGACAGAAGCCGTCTCTAGGGATAGAATAGTGGAGAGAAAGACAGGTAATATTTCCTGGCCCTGGTGCTTGAAATATTTACAGGAAGAAGAGTCACATGTGACTGGGGGAAACGAGATACCTACCCATAACAATACAACAAGGAAAAGTGTGTGTTGACAGACAGGACATCTTGACTGAGTCATCAGATTTTCTTATTCCTGGTTCCTCCACCTTCTGGCCCTCAGCGCACAGTGCTAAGACTGCAGATCCTAGAGAATGTTCATCAGTGGTAACAACGTGACTCATAATCAAGTGAGGAACACAGCTCTGGGTCAGCCAGCTTGTGCTCACATCTTGACTCAGCCATCACGAGCAGCAGGTTGGACCATAGCCCCCTCTGACCCCTGTGTTCTCAGTGGAAGCCTCCTGATAAAGTGGTCATGGGAGTGACTCAGCTGAGTAGAATCAGTTAGCATGCAGCCTGGCCCATGGTGGACAACCTAAAAATGTTATTGACACCTGATACTTCCCAAGGGGTATGCATTTTACGTGTGTGTTTCTAAACAAGCACATGGCCCAGGGCCATGTTTAATGGGTTTTGTAGGTGAGCACGTCTCCAGACACTATGGAAATGGGTTTTGCCCAGTGGTGGAGGGAAACCACACAGACAGAGGGACTGACTTCCCTCAGGAAGTGCTCCAGAGAGTAAGCAAGATGTGCTCAGGTGAGGCATCCTGGGTCCCCCTAGAAGCCAAGAACAGACAGCAAAGCTCAGGGCAGAGGTTTGCAGGAGGAGAGCAGGAGGGCAAGGGGCAGGGCTTCCATGCCAGCTGCAGCATCTTGCTGCAAGCATGCCAGCGGGGTTCAAAGGCCAGGCTTTAAACAGAGTCTGCTTAAAGCGACGAGGTGACTGACCTGGACAGCGAGGGAATGATGGTGGTCGGTGGTCATCAAATGTAACCCACGTGGGTAGCCTGCCTCCCAACCCCAGTGGCCGCAGCAGTGACTGCACAATCCGCATTGAATTCCTGGACCCCTTTGTCTCCCTCATCACAGCTGAGATCTTCAGCGCAATCCCCCTCCTCCCATGGCTTTTTACGATGGTGATGATGTAAGGGGGTAGGAAAAACACAGCTGGTTCCGCCTGCGTTTAGAGAGGCTGGGGCAAACTGTGTGCTGTCCCCAGCCACCAGGCCTGCACAGCTGCTCAGGCCGCCTTCGGGGGCCAAGCGTCCCCACCACTTCTCATGGAAGGAAACACATGGTGCAGAAATGAGACATTTATTTAATAAAAAAAAAAAAAGTAGACCTTCAAGACACTGCGTTGTTCGGGGCCCTGGCCTGCTGTCTGCATCAGCTCCCACATTCTCATCTACTATTACCCTCAGCCCTCTACCCCAGGTTCTCCGTGTGCAGCTCAACCAATCACCAAATGAAGGCACTCAGAAAGAGGTGACAGCATACTGAACATATGTGATTTTGCCTTTGCCTTAGTGCTGCAGTAACGGCTGAACACACAGGGTCAGGACTCCGGAGGGATGTACAGGCTAGGGTGCCCAGGGGACTACGCGCAGGGCCTGAGCACCCGTGGACTTGGCATCCACAGCTGGCCTGGAGCCGGTCCCCCACACATACAGAGGGATGACCATACTGATCGGACACGAACACCCCGTTTCCTCCTCATTTGGTGTCATTCCTGGCATGGGTCTCAATACCTCCCACCAGGATTCTAGAACCCCCTTCTGAAATTTCTTCTTGCCCTGAGTCTTGGCTCCTCCCACCAAGCCTCACCTGGTAGCCAGAGGGACTTTCACAAGCAAATCACATCTTGTCTTCCTCTGCTTGGAGTCACCTGCAGACAGACATCTGCAGTCTCTTTGTTTTCTTTTTTAAGTTGTTTTGTAGTTGGAAATATAAAAATTGTGTATAACAATGGAGTACTGTGCCATATTTCAGTATGTGTGTGCATTGTGTGATATTTAAATTGGGTTAGATGGATCTGTCTCCTCCTCAAATTGTTCTTATAGCAGTACTGGTGATCAAAGCCTGGGCATTGCACACGCAAGTCCACCATGGAGCCACAGCCAGCCCTAAACATTTGTCTTTTTGAATTTCTTATTGTGTGTTTGTATGTGCATGAGCAAGTGCATGAGAGAGCGCATGCGCGCACATACATGCATGCATGCATGCATACATGCATACACACACACACACAGGTCTAAGGATAATTTCCCGAGTCGGTTCTCTCCTTGTACTGTGGCATCTGGGGACTGAACTCAGGTCCTCAGACCTGCATGATGAGCACTGTTAACTGCTGAGCCATCTTGCAGGCACGTTGCTCTCTTAGTCATAGCACTCCAGAGCTGCTCTCTCCTGCCTACCCATAACTGAGGACTCG
The DNA here is from genome assembly GCF_007827085.1 of Peromyscus californicus insignis. Lineage (NCBI taxonomy): Eukaryota > Metazoa > Chordata > Mammalia > Rodentia > Cricetidae > Peromyscus > Peromyscus californicus. The sequence goes on along the minus strand of NW_026294551.1, from coordinate 91,739,347 downwards.
CTGATCAAGCTTCCGCGCCCCTCCCCTCAGGCCTCAGTGTCTGGTAACCATGGCTCCACTTTCAGCTGCAGGAAGGAGGTCAAGCTTTTCTGGCAGCACAGATGAGTGAGATCGGGGACTGTCTGTCTCGCTGTGCCTGGCTGACTGGACTTCGCATCACATCTTCTCACGCCACTGTGTCCACACAAATGACAGGAATTCACTGTCTTTATGGCTGGAGAGTATTCCACTGTACATAGGGACCGTGGGTCCGTCATCTACAGTCCTAGTTCTTAGTCCTGACAGTAATGCTGTGATCATGTTTTCTCAACAGAGTCATGAGTAGCCATGTATGTCTGTTCCTGTTTTCAAGGTCCACATAAAGAGACATATGTGAGTATACGTGTTGCTTTTGCTGATTGGTTACACTGAGTTCTCCGTGGCTCGCTGCACCACAGCTCAGGCCTACAAGAAGCTCTTCTGTGTGATATGTTTTCTCAATAAGCTACATCCCCACCTTCCTGTGCTTAGGGTCACTAGAGGGCACCTCAGTACCGTGCTTGGGTGACACATTACTGTGCTTATTATTTATTTCTCTGTGTGTATGCATGTGTGTGCACATGCCACAGCACACAACCAGAGAGAAATTTACGGGAGTTGGTTCTCTCCTTCCACTATGTGGGCCTTAGAGACAGACAGAACTCAAGTCATCAGGCTTGGTGCCTCTACCCACTGAACCATCTCACTGGCGATTAGGGCAATATTTTAAGCAATGATGTGAACAGCAAGCCTTGAAAAAGACACACAACTACAGTGTGAGAGTGGAAACAGGAAGTGAATCACCCCCACCTCCACCTCTTCCTCCACCCCCACCTCCACCTCCACCCCTGTGTGGCCTTAGCCATGACCATGTGCCCTGGAAGTGCTGGCAAATCATATTCTTACAGTTCCCTGTGTGTCCAGGAACTACCAGATACACACTGTGCTGATTTCAACAGTAGATGTACTCACAAAGAGTCAGTAATCACTGAGGATCCTCTGTGATGTCATCCCTCAGGATCCACAGAAGATTGACTTCAGATCCCCACGGCCAGTGCACATGCTCATGATACTGTCGATCAGCTCCACATTCTAGTATCTCACACAATGTAATGTGATGTAAATGACAACATTATAAAATACTAGATCTTAGGTATTGTTGAGGGCATCCTGGCAAGGAAGAGAATTCTGTCCACAGTTCAGTTGTAGTTCTTATAGGCTCAACTCTACTTTCAACCCATATTTTATCAAACCTGCAGATAAGGAAACCCATGAACTCCAAGAACTGACCATATTTTGTTGTTTCTTAGAACAGGGTCTCATTCTGTGGTGATGTACTGTGTACCCTAATAAACTTGCCTGAGGATCAGAGGACAGAGCCAGCCACTAGATTAGACATAGAGGTCAGGCAGTGGTAGCACACACTCTTAATCCTATTACTTGGGAGGCAGAGATCTGTCTGGATCTTTGTGAGCTCAAGGCCACATTGGAAATAGTGCCAGGCAGTGGTGGTACACACCTTTAATCCCAGTATTGGGAATCACACACTCCTTTAAGAAGTGGTGTCTGGGCAGAGAAAGGTAAGGCATGAGGAAACAGGAACTCACTCTCTTTAGGCTGAGGATTTCGTAGAGGTAAGAACTAGTGGTTAGCTGCTCTGCTTCTCTGATCTTTCAGCTTTCACCCTGATATCTGGCTCTGGGTTTGTTTGTTTGTTAATTAAAAGACCATCTAAGATTTGAACAACATCATTCTGCAGCCCTCCAGGCTAGCCTGGAACTTATAGCCAAGTTGGCCTTGAATTCATGGAAATCCTTCTGTCTGAGCATCCCAAGTGCTGTGAGTCTAGACATGAGCTCCCACACTCAGCTCTACCTGTATGTATTATTATTGCTGACCCTTGCTTCCACCTGGGAGCAGAATGAATACAAAGATGCACACATGGCCAGTTCTGATTTCCCAGACCCTTGGCTATAGAGACCAGCACAGTCAACTGGAGACATCTTGGAAAGGAAGTGAATCCTGGCCTTGACCGTACTTCTGGCATATTGGTCATCTGTGGCAGGAAAGACAGGAACAGAGCCTGGGAGACAGTGAGCGATCAGACCGTTCAGGTCTTGGCTTTGAGCTTCTGCCCTCAAGTCCTGGGCCTCCTCCACTCTCGGCACCCCCACATCTGCCACACTGCAATTGGTGGCCTTTCATAGCCAAGGGGCCCGGATGCTACAGTTTGGATATGGCTCATCCCTGCTAAGACTCACAATGAGATTTCATCGTGAGATGGGACCTCTGAGAGGCGATTAGGTCCTTAGGAGGGACCGACTGCTGTACAGTAGTTTCTCCTTGAGTTCCAGCCCGCCCCCCACATGGACCACTCACCCTGCCCCCTCTGCTACGAGCTGAAGCATCACCAAGCCTTCACTGCATATGACCATCTGACCTTGGACTTTCTAGACCTCCAAAGCTATCTACCAAGATAAAGCTTTTTTTCTTTCTAAATTGCCCAGTTCCAGGTACTCTGTTTCTGCAACAGAAACCGACAAAGACACCAGACTAACACAGTAGCCGAGGCCTCTCATGATCTGGGCCCTAAGCACGCTCCCTCCTGTGACATTCTTACTTCAAATTGGCTGCTCCTCACTACCACCAGTGTTCAAGCTGGACTCAGTGCCTGAAACTGGAAGTCCTACATCCCAGTCACTGCCTCAATCCAGGCAAACAGGACCTTGCAACAAGAGGCCAGTGAGCGTTGGGCTGCAGGTGTGACACTGGTGTGCACAAACCAAGCAGCACAGGACGCTGCCGCCCGTGTCTACAGTTCTCGTTTTGACTATAGCAGAGTGTCTCCATAGGACTCTGGACCAGCTAGTGTGGAGCAACATGCTTGACAGATGTCCCCGCCCCATCAAATTGGGTAACAACTTGACTGTAAGTGCCATTACCCAATGCCAAAATGACAGACCAACAAGTGCAATCCCATTGGCCAATGCAGCAGAAAGAGAATAAACAAAGCCAGTCGTCTGCAAGAGATGACCCAGTTGAGGATTGAATCTGCCCGGTTATTTCATCGCACTGGGCAACAGCAGATTCAGCTGCGTGGCCGCGGGGTCGTCCGTAGACCCAAGCAAAATGAGTTGAAGTAATAAGTGGCTTTATCTGCAGTCTTCTGTGGCCTTATCGCTCCACTTTGAATGACAAGTCAAATGAATGACAGGAGCTGTTCTGTCCCATTATATAACGACTGCCCTGCTAAATGCTTGCTGAGAATCTCTTTCCAAAGCCTCGAGCTGCATTATGTAAGAGCCCTGGTCCCTGCCTTTGGGAGCAGACTAAGGCAAAAATGGCCTTTAAGATATTGCACAAGTTTTAAACTAGTGACTCTACAAATAAACTGATTTTTAAAAGAAAAGGAGAAAAAAGAGTCTATAAACCCAATAAAGCTGTGACGGGGCCAGGCAAGACGAAAAGAAAGCGTTAAGGCTGTGGTCAACCACCTTCTGATGCATTCAGAACACCCGAATCTGGAATGATTCTTCACACAGAAGGGGCAGAGTCTCAAAAATAACAGCCGTCACTACCCACCCCCTGCCCCACCCACTGCCACCGCTGAACTCTTTGGGTTCACTGTAAAAAGTACAGAAAAGCCAGCGAGGAAGGGCTCGGCAGGAAGGAAGAAATGCCAGTTCTTCCCCTGGCCAAGATGCCTCTCCCTGAAGGCTGGGCGAAGAGCTAGAACTATAGGATAGGAAGCCATACCTGTGCTCGCCATGCACTCAGCTCCTGTCCTGTGACCTCTTAGAACAGCCAACCACAGCTGGCATTGATGGAGCATTACTGTTGAAGCAATCAATACAGCCGGTCTTCCATATCTGCGTTCCGTATCTATGGGTCTGACCAACTTCGGACACAAAATCTTCAGGAAAGACATTTCTTTTCCATTCTCCTGAGGCAGGGAGGTCTGATGACTATTTATACAGCATGCACATTATATGAAGTCCGACGTTATTTAAAGTACATAGAGAGGCATGCAGGTTATATGCAGATACACCATTTTATTGGAAAAATGAGTATCTACAGGGCTGGGTAAACTCAGGGTCCTGGAACCAACGCTCTGTGATGTTGAGCTACAACTCCACGTGTCATTCACCTAATCCTCAAAAGCATTCTGAAAGCTGCCATTACAAGCCCAGTTGAGAACACAGGCACACAGTCATAAAGAGCTTTGTTCCTGGGTCTTATGGTAATAGAGACGGGATTTGAAGAAGAGACCTGATTTCAGAGCCCAGGTGAGGGTCTTCATGCTGAATTCCCATTCTCAACTCTAGACTCTCTAAACCATTGAGCCATGCTCTGTCTGTCATGAGCTGCCTGGCGTTCTTCTGGAACCTTAAAATTGAATTGTGGCTGAGCATCTAGGGGCGGCCAGCAGGGGTGGGCAGCAGGGGTTCTGGCTAGAGGAGAGGGGATACTTGCAAAAAGAGAACCAGATTTTGAGGTTTGCAGAAGGCTAAGCACAAGGATTAGGAAGGGTTTAGGAACATTAAGATTCCAAATTCTGGACTGGCCAGATGGCTCAGTGGGTAAAGGCACGTGCCACTGAGCCTGGCAACCTGAGTTCAAGCCCCGCAGCCCACATGACGGAAAGAGTGAGCCGGTTCCCCCTGAAAGCTGACCCCTGACCTTCCCATGCACGTCATGGCACATACCCATATGTGTACACAGACAAATAAATAGATAAGTAAATTTTAAATTTGGAGGAAAAAATAAATTTATCTCTTTAAAACAGATCAAAATGCTTCTGCTAGCAAATTAAATAGTTTAAAAAAGCCCAAGTGTCTGTCATAGAAAATGGATCTTGGGGAGGGGGTGCACTTCAAGTTTTACCCACTGGAACTTTTAGTGATGTCTCAAGGACTTGGGGATTTTTTGGTCTGCCTACCCCTGGCCCACAGTGTCAGCTCCATCCTGAGAAAGTGCTGTGATAGATGCAGGATGGCTATGAGTTGCCATCACGGTGAGCATGCCCTTCAATACGTTCATATGAAGAGAAGCCCACTTCCTGGGACCTTCCTCAGAAGGCCCCCTCCCCAACTCTGCAGGAGTCATCCCCACCCCCACACAGGTTGCTGTGCAGCAGTTGGAGTCCTGTATTCTCATCTCACCTCTGTACCCTGGGGTCACTGGTGGCATTGACATTGGCCCTGAGCATCCTGAGCAGCTTTCTAATCAGTAGCCATTATCATGGAATCACCCAAAGGACTAGCTGTGGATCCAGATGGGACACTCATGGATTCTTGGAAAGCCAGACAAGCTCCAAGGAGCCCAAAGCCTCCACTGGGTGGATGGTGACAGAAACCTGTGAAAGAAACTCACCTTGGTGCTGCAACTCCAGGAAGCCCTGGGAGATCTGGGCTCCATTCGTTTTCCTGAGTCCCTTGAAGTACTTGTTTTTCTACCTGACGCACAGGCTTCCCCCAGACACACGTGTCCCCTCTGTCCCTCTAGCTCTTTGCAATGAGTAAGAACCCCCCTCCCCTCACCACCACCACTCTGTGGCACAACCTATTCCAGATGGTCAATTATCTTTCTCCCAGTTGGGAGAGGCTCAGACACCAATCAAGTCAATTTACTCATTAGCTGGCACTGGAAGAAAGGATGTTGGCTTAAGTAACCCAGTTTCCAGTCTGGCTCCAACCATTACAATAACCCCATTTCTTCTTTCTTCACCGTTAGTCTACTTGCCTCCACCCAGATAGTGCTGGTTAGGGAAATGCAAAGGCCAGAAAATGACCAGCCCCAGAAAGCCAGAGGCATTTGTTAGTTTCCTGTTGTTGTGATATGACACCACAACCAAAACCAACTTAACAAAGAAATCGTTTATTTGGGCTTATGGTTCCACGGGGATAGTGTCCATAAGGGGAGGGAAGGCACTGTAGCAGGGGCAGTAAGGGGAGGCTGTCTGGTCACATTTTATCTGTAATCAGGAGGCAGAGATGAATAGGAAGTGGGGCAAGTCTACAGACCCTCCAAACCCACCCCCAGTGATACACTTCCTCCAAGCAAGGCTACACCTCCTAAACGTTCCATAACCAACTACATGAGCCTACAGAGGACAGTTCTCATTCAAACCATCATACCAGGCACTGGGCAAAGAGAACCCTTAATGAGACATTGGTAGTTCTGGGCTATCCAAAAGACCCAGGTACTCACTCCCAATACCTCACGACAGCTCCTGGCTGAGACCCATTCTGTGAGTTGCCCTTGACCAAGACTCTCATCTGGAGCAAGCTTGATTTAGACTTCCCTGAGCTTTCTTCTTGACTAAGTCTGCCCTTGCTGTAAATGGTGATGGTAAGAATCTCAGTAAGTTGGCTTAGCAAGAATTACCTGCCCTGAGTGTCTGGCCACCTCACACTTCTGGTGTCTAAGCCCTTGGCCTGCCCATCAACCAAGAATTATCCCATCTTCCATATGTCCTCTTAGTAATTCCCTACCTACCAATCTCCCCATGGAGACTGGTTTATAAATCCCCACTGTCTTAGTTAAGGGTTCTGTTGCTGTGATAAAATACCATGGCCAAAAGCAACTTAGGGGTTATTTCATCTTACATTTTCAGATCACACTCTGCCATTAAGAGAAGTCAGGAAAGAAATGCAAGGCAGGAACCTGGAGGCAGGAACTGAAGGAGAAGTCATGGAAGAACACTGCTTACAGGCTTGCTGCTTATAGCTTGCTCAGCCTGCTTTCTTATACAACTCAGAATCACCTGCCCTGGGGTGGTACCGCCTCCCCACCTCCATAGCTGCCCCCCCACACACACACATCAATCCCTAATCAAGAAAATGCACTATGGTCTTGCCTCCAGGCAATCTAATGGAAGCACTTTCTCAACTGAGGTTCCTCTTCAGGGTGACAAAAAAACAACCAGGATATGCACTGTCCCACTCACTGTATTCAGAACGAAGTCTATCTCTCTCCCTATTGTAAGTCTTTAGGTCTGCTTTCTTCTTGGCAAATGTTACAGGGTGGTTCTTTATCACTGCAGAGGACAAGTGGTTGATGCAGGGACACCAGACTTCCAACCTCCAACTAAGCCATCTGTGGAGGGCAAGCCACCACAGAGTCACCCAGAGCCATCATCTGGTGTTTCGTCATATCGTATCACCCACCATTCAACGCTCGCTCTTTCTACCCGGCTCCTTCTCTCTAGACAGGTGCTGTTCCCAAGAGCTCTCCCCAGTGACCCCCATCTGCCTAGCTGTCTCTCTTCTGGGCATCCACTCTGAGAAGGTGGGTGGAGTCAGACCCTACCATGGGAGGTTAGAGCTAAGCACTTCTGGATAATTGGATTACTTGTGACAAGTGGGGTGTATTGGTCACTGCAGGAAGACTGCACTTCTGTGCCCCAGTCCTTTACCAGTCCTGTGGGATGGTAGCTGGGCAGGGAACACACAGTGGGTGATTGCTGTAGACTTTTGAGAAGTTTGGGACAGCAGAACAGATGGCTGTCATGGAGATGATTGTGGGTGCTTTTGAGAATGGCCATTGAGAGTGACAATCTCCCATCCTCTGTGGCAAAAGCAGTCTCACAGAGAAACATCAGAAGATGAGACCTGGACCCAGCGCTTCCTACGGTGAGACAAAACTCATGAACAAGCAGAATTGTTAAGTCAAGGGCCTGACTGTTAAGGGTCAGAATTTTGAGCATTGGGCTGAAAACTTCTAGATTCAACAGCTGAAGTCCCCAGAATCCCAAGGCCTGCAGAAGTGGCCCACACCTCCATGTTAGAGACATCAGTTCTTTCCACACCTGAAGATGTTACATGGACTCTTCTACACAGGACAACAGACCACCCGAGACCATGTCTTCGTGATTCTCTTAGCCACTGTGTCATCACCACCCTGGGCAGAAGAGAGCCAGGCCTGCTAAGGGAGAAAGAGATTATACCATGAAAGAGCTGAAGGACTTGGGCACTGTCAACCAGCAGCAGAAGGAACCATGTGCTGGATACAGTGTATCAGTGTAGCGACACTCTCTCAAGATATAGGATTTAACACCCTGGCAAGAACCCCAGGGAAAGGACACGCATACACCACCTGCTGGCTTTGGCTGGGCTGGCATTAAGTGATGAAGGAATGTCACATAGATGGTGGAAGAAGGAGCAGTGGACTCAGATGTGAGCAAGCTGGAGTAAACACATTCTCCAGCCATGCACTCCCACTGTTCACGGAGGGGCTCAGAGCATTCTTCATTTAACCATGCAACAAACAATGTCCCAAAGGGGAACAGAAGCATCAGTGATGGGCAGGTCAAGACGATTGGAGATCATGAACGAGTTTTAGGACAGCAACAGGATCATAAAATAGTAGGGGCAGGGACTAGAGAGACAGTTAAATGTTAGAACACTTGCTGCTCTTCCAGAGGACCTGAGTTTGAATCCTAGCATCCCCATCAGGCAGCTCACAACCACCTGCCACTCCAGCTCTAGGGGATCCAACATGTATGGTACCGAGTCTGGCCAACAGAGATCTTAAATGGTGAAGAGAATGGTGCTCCTCATGACAAAACAAAGATGCCCCAAAGATGTGATTTCTCAAAGAATACAACTGAGAGTCCCTGAGGGAAGCTGCCTCACTCAGAAGCTATATATGCCTTCGCTAGGCGTAGAGACCTGAAATCTATCACCTGAAGGCAAGTCTGGGTCCCTGAGATGGTCAACCCTGACCACCAACTTGATGGAATATCACTTCGTTGATGAAGCTTAGGGAGACCTGAGGTGGTGTTTCCAAAGAGCCTTACCTGAGAATGGACCCACCCTGAATGTGAGTGACACCATTCCATGAGCTGGGGGCCTGGATTGAACGAAAAGGAGCACTGAGCAGCGGCCTCCATCTCTCTCTGCCTCCTGACTGCAGATGTGAGGTGGCTGGCTGCCTCACACTGCCTCCAACATGCCTTCCCATTGTAGACCGCCCCCTCCAACTTCGAACCAAACTAAACCCTGCTCTCTTCAGTCACTTTCGTCAGGTGTTTTACCACAGGACTGAGAAAAATTACTGATGCAATCCCCATGAGGAAGATGTCCCCAGGGACATCACAGGGAGCAGACACAGAATTGACCCTCTCAACCATCTGCCAAGGGGATCCAGGAGCAGGTACGAAGCCATGTCTTTCAGGGACCGCTAGACACTTCCCCGAGCATGAACACAGACAGAAGAGAGGCAGAGGGAACCAGGAGGAAATGAAGGTCCCTAGCGGACACTCCACGTCAATTCCTGCTTCTCAGATACGTAAGTGGAACACGCACTTGTGGCACTTAGAATCCCACAGGGTTCCCTGGCAGATGACCCTGCCTAGCAGAAAAGGCCAAGAAGAAGCCTTTAAAACTGCACCGATCCACTGGCCAAGATGTTAAAATAGTGTCCCATCCTGAGGACAACGCAGAGGTTAGTGACGCCCTCAGAGAGGTAAAGAGCAGGAATGATCTTTCGGGTCACACGCAACTCACCCTCTGGTCCCCAGAAAAGCCTGGTGGAGTCTAAAGATGCTAGATCAGCCTCAAGCACAAGACTAGCAGAGACGGTGCTGAGGTAGAGGTCAAGAAGGGAGGGAAGCGATGGCCATAGCTCTCACCCTCTAGATCAGCGTGGTAGAGGACTGGAGTTCCTGCCCTCTCCTCGGCTTAAACAGGCCTAGCAAATTTCTTAAGTAACTGGTCCTAATGGCATACCACCAAAGTACACAGATCTGCATCGGCCATCACCCCAAGGCCTGAGAACACTGTCTGCAAGTGACGCAGAGCTCTGACTCCCTCTAACGGCCTCCCAGCACTGGGTCATTGTGGGTATTCAAAGCTCTCCAACCCCTTCCTCAGTCCAGGACAGCTCTACATGGCCATTCTGCTTCAGGGCTCTGGGGAGGACTACCTAAGACCTCGGTCACAATTTCAGTGGTGATTGTCTTCTTCTCTCCCTTACTTCCTCCCAGAACCCTCCCTCCATACATCTGCATCCTTGAACCTGTTTCCAGGAAAGCCAGCACCTCAACCCCAAACTCAAGTTCATCTGGAGGAGAGGAGATGAAGCCCTTGAGGGGTTGGTTGCCCTGTGGGTGAGCATGCCCACCCTCAGCAAGAGGCCCTGGAACAGAGGCAGAGGCGGTCACATGTGTTCATTCATAGCGCCGGCCCTCGGGTCCTTCTACTGCCTTTGAAATCCCTGCCAGACAAAAGCTGAGTTGTGTTCTCACTAGAGTCTGTCCAGGGAACACAGTAAATGCTCAATAAAATTCCAGACTGTCTGGAAGGAAAGGTTTCCTTAAAGGCTCGTGTGCTCATCAGGAGGGTTTGCAGTCAGCCTGGGATTTCCTGCCTCCACATTGCGGAGACTTGGATAAACCTGGATCCTCACAGACCACCCAGCCCCAGAGGGCTCATCTCCTGCCCTGCCTCCTGCTCACACAGTGACCACTGAAACAACAAACAATAACCGCACCAGCACCCAATGAGCAGGGTGGCTCTGACTGGCGCCGCTGGTTCCGTCATCCAGTCACTGGCATCATCCAGTCTCCCAGGCTTCAGTGAGGATAGTGAAAGCACCCTTGGGTGACCTGGGTGCATTTGGGACGCTCCCTTGAGGAAGTCAGCCATCCTTCCAGAACAAAACTGCCCACAGCAAGGGTCCGTGACAGTGTCCACAGCCCGAGCTTCAGAGTGGCATAGAGCTGAGCTCCAGTCCTGACCCTGCTTCTGTGTGGCCCTGTGCCACCATCAGACCAGACCCTCTCACAGCATCACTTTCCACAGAGTGCTGACCGGTTCCGAAGCAGGACAAAAGTCTCTCGAGCGTGCCTGGCACACAGAGGCCACTCGTGAGGTTCCTCACCACAGTGGGATTAGCTTCCACAGAACCGCAGTGTGTCAGAGCTGACGAGAGACAGCAAGTATCTTGTCCAACTTCCAGCTGAGTATTCAGTGGTTTCAGCCCCCAGGGCTTCTGTCTTATGGCTGACCTCATCCAAAATGGGTCTAAGAAAGGGAGAGCCAATACTTTTACTAAAAACAAAAACACTGGGAGGTGTTTTCTCTGATCCCGGACCTGGGAGTCTGTTGTAAGCACTGGGTCGGTCTGATGTATATCATGACAGGAGAGGGGAGGGTGGGGGTGCAGGCTGATCCTGAGAAGTCAGTCGGATTCGGTGACCTCCCCCACATGTCCCCTGAGTCTAACCCGGGCCTATAACTCAGAAGCTCTATCAGCAAGATGGCCTGAACTGCTTCCAAGAGCGGAGCACGGTGGAGGCATGGCTTTCTAAAGCACTTAAGCACAGTTTGTTCCCAAGTAACACAAAACTAATGAATTAAGAGAACTCAAAGACTCCTGCTCTCCCAGAGCCTTCCTTTCTAGGTCTCCACTCTATCTCCTTCTGTGCCATCTGCCTCTCCTCTTGGCCACAAAATGGCTGCCAGTAGCAACAACTACCTCCTAGTCCAGTAGAGAAATAGCTCCTCCAAGTGAACTCCTGCGAAAGAACAAGCACCAGAGAGCTTCCGTCTCCGAAGTTCCCAGAAAACAGGACACCGGCCAGTGCCTGAGGCCAGAGCTGGAAACACCAGCTCAGACCAGCAAATCTCTGCCTCCTGGAGAATGGCTTGGGTCAGCTTTCTCCTTGAAGCCCCAGGGTCACATGACAAATGGTATGCAAATGAAAATGAAAACTGGGGTACAGATCCTAAGACCTGAGTATATGCTGGAGTTCTTTAGGTCGCCATCAATGCCAAGCCATCCCACCTCACCCTGCTCTTCACTCTTGCGAAGGCATTCGAGAAAACTGGACTCATCCTCTTCCCTCTGCACAGATGTGGCTCCCTGATGGGCAGATGTTCAGTGGAAGGAGCTGGGGGCCTCCAAGTTCTCAAAACCCACTGTTCTCCACGCTGTTCCATGGACAGTGAGAGGGGCCTTTGTAATTTCAACAGGAAGGGCTACCTGGAGGCAGAGGAGATCAAAAAAACCCATATTGGGCCTCCTTCTTACCCACCTTAGAACATGTCTCCCATATCTTCTCATTCCTCTCAGCACGTTAGTCTGCCCTGTGTCCTTTGCAAAGCCAAATCCTTCCAGCCTCCATCTCCAGGAGCTTGCTTCCTGCCTGAGAGTGACCTCCAGCCTCAGGCTACCTCATTAATTTTTGCTTCCCCCATGGCCCTGGGACTAGTCTAGGCTGTCACACCACTGTGGCCCACCACAAGGGCTCAGCTCTGCCGCTGGACTAACTTCAAACTCTCTACCTGAGTGACCCTGGAGGAATCCCTTTATCTCTCCCAACCTGCTTTCTCCTCTGTTAAAATGCAAGAGCAACCCACAATTTAGACCCCAAAATGTTGCCTGCTGGGCCACTGGGTCAACTGTCCTCTTTGCAAATCTCATTTAGACCTATAACGGATAGAGTTGCCATGGCCTACTCAGTGTAAAGAGGACAGTGTCCGGGCTCTACGAAGTGGGAAACATCACCTAAGGGGAATCGGCCATCCCTGACGACAACACTCCGGCTAAGTGAGCCAGGAGTTGCCCCAAGCTAGCTCCCCAGAGCACAGTAACTGTCCAGCACGTCTGCAAGTGTACCACTCAGAGCCGAATCCCCTTCCTAAACCTGTGCCTACTTTGCAAGCCACATGCCTGGGCCTCGGAGCGGCCTTCAGTCACTTATAGGGACAGAGTAAGTGTGCTTCGAGCGGCCACGCTCAGCACACGGTGACTCTTACTGCTCCTCCACCCTTCTGCCCGTACACACGCAGCTGCTAGGCAGGCTCACCTCCCTGTTCAGAGGGAGTAGAAAGCTGGAAGGAGAAAGGCTCCCTCCAAGCACCCTCCCACCCCAAACCTGTTGGCGGTCGCCTGTGCAACCTGCTGCATGCCCCAGGAAGCAGTGGGTAGACGAGAACTATGTACCTGGGTCACCACCTATGACGGTTAATAATGACTGTCAACTTGACAGGCCCCAGAGTCACCTTGGAGACCAGTCTTGGGCACATATGTGAGTAACTATCTACATCAGGTTGTTTGAGGGGGGGAAGACCCACCCTAAATAGGAACAGCACTGCTCCACAGGCTGGGGTCACAGACTGCATACAAATGGGAGACTGAGCTGAGCGCTTCTGCTTCCTGACTGCAGACACAATGTGGCCAGCAGCCTCAGACTCCTGCCGCTGCGCCTTCCATCATGAACTGTTTCCCCTCAAACTGTGACCCCGAGCAACGCCTTCCTTCAGCTGCTTGGTGTTTTATCACAGCCACACCCATGATGCTGGAGTGACCGGGTCCTGCCTGTCACAGCAGCGTGCTCCCCAGAGGGAGGCTGCAGAGCATGGTTGCAGTTGAGCCAGAGAGGCCACTGGGGAACTGTGGCCTTGCTCTTGCGTTTCTTGTTATAGTTTTGAGACAGGATCTTGCTATATTGCTGGGGCCGATCCTCCTGCCTCAGCTTCCCCAGTTCTAGAATTACAAGTATTCACCACTGTGCCTGGCTTCCGAGTGACCGTCATAAAGTACAGCATCCTAGTCCAAAGACAACATCAAAACAAGGATTGCCTTCTCTAGGCCAAATCAGAATTTTGAGATTGTTGTGCCCAGGGCATGCTGAGAACAGAAAGAGAGAAGGGCATGGAGGCAGGCAGGGAGGGGATGTCTACAAGAAAGAACCAAGCGTCAAGAAGGGCTCAGAATCCCCTCGACCTGCACATCCATATCATGTTAATCACTTTTGCAAAGATGTGAGCCAAATACCCGAGAACAGCTTAAAGGAAGAAAGGTTCCTGGGCTTAAAGGAAGTAAGCTTCCTGGGCTCTCCTTCAGAGGGTTCAGCCCATGACTCTGTGAAGCCATGTACTTCAGGTAGAGTGTCATGGCAACGGCCTGTGGCAGAGCAGACTCATCTGCTGACAGGAAGGAAGGACAGTGTGAGGTCCAGGTGCAGCCATCAGATGCCCCCCACCAGGGACCTACTTCCTCCTGCTGGAACCCGCCTCCTAAAGCTTCCAACCATCTTCCAAAATAGCTCTCCGAGCTGGGGACCAAGAGTCAACATGAGTGAACCTATGGGTACATTTTATATTAAAATCCTACCAGGTAAAGGAAGGAAAGAGAAGACAGACAAGTCCTCCTAGCCACCAGCAAGCTTAGTCAGGAATGCTGGGATGTAGTGGACCTAATGAGTGAGACAGCAAAGAATATTCTAGGACCATGAGATGGCCAATGCCAATGGTGGAATGTAAAGGTTATGGCATGCCAAGGACACTGGTGGCCCTCCGTGGCTCCATCAAAGGTGTTGGAAGAACAGAAGAATGAGGTAACATGGCTCTTTGGGGCCAATGGGCAGCCCATCCTTGTCATAGCTGTCATAGGATGCTTGATACGGACACAGCCATGCCATCACTTTGACCCACGGGAGTCCTGAGGAGAGGGGAGAAAGGAAAGGGCGTCAGGTGTCTCTGGCCTCCTGCATGCACTTGGCAGTCACAGATCCCGGGAGCTGGTGGAGCAGGCCATGGACTCCGCACTCAGCCTGTGCCCAACCCTGCCGACCCAGTCAAGATCAACCACCTGCGAGCACACAGGATCATGCAAGAGCAAGGACAACGAGTGTTTACCTCTACCTGCCACCCACTGAGACTGTGCGATCATTTGTCAACCGAGTCAGCCTTGGATGCTGGGGTTGGACGTTTCGGGAGTACGCTGAGAGAAGTCATTCAACAGTGTTGTGCAGGCCCACCCTAAAAATGGGCAGCACTGTTCTGTGGGCTTGGATCACAGACTGCATGCAAAGGGGACTGAGCACAGCACTCACGGACTGCACAACAACTTCCCAGTTCAAGTCTGCGTTAGGAAATTCCCTTCCTATTTGGATCCTGTGATGGTGCTGGGCACGTGGAACAGCCTCACAAAATCCTTGTAGGCTTGTGTGCGCCTCCTCTGACCTCTCTCTCTCTCTCTCTCTCTCTCTCTCTCTCTCTCTGTGTGTGTGTGTGTGTGTGTGTGTGTGTGTGTGTGTGTGTGTGTGCAGTTACTAATGAAGGCCAGAAGGAGGCATCAGATCCTCTGGAACTGGAGTTACAGGTGGTTATGAACTACCCAACCTGGATGTTGCAAGCTAAGTCTGGTCTTCTGGAAGACAAGCAAACATTCCTAGTCAGTGAGCCATCTCTCTAGGCCCTTTTCAATTAAATAAATAAACAAAAACAAACAAACAAAACTTTTCTTCTTAGTGTGGCGGCCTTTAATCCCAGTACTCAGGAGGCAGACGCAGGTGGATTATAACCACTTAATGGGAGACTTGTCTCTGATTCTGACACTCTATCCAGAATCTTCCGCAAGCTTAATTTGGGGTGCCAGGAGATGTGACATAGTGGGCTTGGTCTCCCCACTTCCAACATGAGCCCCAGATGTTTGAGGCAATATCTACTTTCTCTCGGGTCCTGGGTCCCCAGCACCCCAGGATAGTGTCTGGCGTGAAGGAAGTGTTGTCAAATGTCATTCAAACGACAGATGAATGACTAGTCCACAGCTCTCAGGAAGCAAGCCTGTGGCCCTATCCTCAAGTGCTTGGTTGCCCAGCTGCCATTATGTACCTAATTATGCACATACACACACACACACACACACACACACACACACACACACACACACACACGTCCTGTTCTTTCTTTTTTCTCCCTCTTAAAAAATCACAAACTTGGGGCTGGAGAGATGACTCAGAGGTTAAGAGTACTGCTTGTTCTTCCAAAGGTCCTGAGTTCAATTCCCAGCACCCACATGGTGGCTCACAACCATCTATAATGAGATCTGGTGCCCTCTTCTGGCCTGCAGGGGTATGTGCAGACAGAACACTGTATACACAATAAATAAATAAATCTTAAAAAAAAAATCACAAACTTGCTTTGCTCCTCAGCCTCCACTACAGCAACTCTTTCTTCTGCTTCACTAATCCCTAAGCTAGGGACAGAGTGACATCAAGGAACTCTGTGAGTCAAGACATCTACAGTAGGAAAAATATGGGTGACCCAGAAAGCACTCCACCAGCTTTCCCAAGACTTCATGCTTGGACCTTAGAAAGCACGGGTTCCTGTCTCACACAGGCTGGCCTGGCTGTGCTGAGCCAGCAGCTCGTCTCCAAGAGGCCGGCTGACACAGTGGCTTGTTGATGCTGAGTATTTATATGGAATTTCCCACATCAATCTCAGTATAAAATGGGAGGTGATGTCACTGAGCAGTCAAACAAGTGTCATCTGTAGAAAAAGCCCAGTGCTTGTTTATCCAATAAAAAGTCCCTTAGGAGGGGCCTAAGGAGGTGCATTGAGATTCAAGTCCCCAGCGGGGCAGTGGTGGCACACACCTTTAATCCCAGCACTTAGGCGTAGTTGGTTGTTTTTACTCTTTGGCTGTTTGGAAGGCCCGCCACCCAGTTCCCAAATAAGCCTTAGCTTGGCTTGTTTCTTGCCAGCTTTTCTTAACTTAAATTATCCCATCTATTTTTTGCCTGTGGGTTTTTCTCTTTCTCTGTTTCTGTATACCTTTCTTTACTTCTTACTCCATGGCTTGCTGTGTAGTTGAGCAGCTGGCTCCTAATGTCCTCCTTTCCTCCTTTTCTCAATCCTCAATCTTCTCCTCCCAGATTTCTTCTCCTATTTATTCTCTCTGCCTGCCTGCCCCACCTACCCTTTTTCCTGCCTGGCTATTGGCCATTCAGCTCTTTATTAGACCAATCAGGTGTTGTAGACAGACAAACTAATACAGCTTCACAGAGTTAAACAAATGCAACATAAAATAATACAACACATCTTTGCATCATTAAATGAATGTTCCATAGCATAAACAAATGTAACACATCTTAAAATAATATTACAGAACACTCAGGATGCAGAGGCAGGTGGATCTCTGAGTTTAAGGCCATCCTGATCCACAAAGAGAGTTCCAGGATAGCCAGGGCTACACAGAGAGACCTTGTCCTGGGGGAAAAAAAGATTCATGCCCACAATTTAATTCCTGGAATCTCATCCAAAAAGGGAGAGGGACAACTTCTCTCTAGTTCAGCTGAAGCTGGCCAGGCAGCTGGGCCACATGCCTGTGTGACATGCTTATAGTCATTAAAATGATTCCCAGGGCTCTTTTTCTTGCCTTCCTCATGAATTTAATCTAAAAGTCACCAGGCTGACGGTAAAAGGCACTTGTGCAGATGATGGAGTTAGGAGAGGCTAAACTGAGCAGGAGCTTGTACAGTGCAGTGGCCATGGCAGGGCTCCCCCGGGTGTTGAATAGTTGGTGTAAAGGCCTAAAAGTGTCCAAGCAGAAGAGGAACCCAGTACAGGTATCTCACTCAGGCAAGTGGTGGTATTGGTGGCTGTAGCACAGAAAGTCAGAGCCTGAACGAGTGAGGGCTAGTCATATAGAGCAGTGGTCATCATGATGAGCCAGGACAGGGTGACAGAACCACACTAGAGGTGAGCCCCCTGGGAGAGAGCACCTAACCTGCCAGTGCTGAGTGATGAGAAAGAGGGTAAGGGTCCTTGCAGGAATGAATAGTAAGCAATAAGCAAATGTACTTGGGTTTGCATTGCCAAGAAATGCTGCTACCGATACAGAAAAACAAGAAGTGAGAATGAGCTGTTTCTGTGTGTTAGACTGGAGGCACAGAGAAAGAGGGTGGGTGGGTACCCAGGTAGGTGAGTAGACAATACATAATTGACAGGTAAGCAGATAATAATTGATGAGAGAGAGAGAGAGAGAGAGAGAGAGAGAGAGAGAGAGAGAGAGAATAGATGATAAAGGTCAGGATAGATAGGTGATAGATAGATAATAGATAGATGATAGATGATGGATGGATGATGATAGACAGACATAGATAGATGATAGATGGATGGATGATGGTAGACAGACAGACAGACAGCTAGTTCAAAACTTGCATGTGTATGAGTGTGTGTGTGTGTGTGTGTGTGTGTGTGTGTGTGTGTGTGTGTGTGTGTGTGCTTGTGGGCACACACGCACATGCACATTTGTGAACACACATTCCCCAGGTCTGTCTGCCTTGAGCATCTAGGAGCAGCAATCACTCAAGAACAGACAGCACTGCCTAGAACCTCCCCTGGTCTGTGGGCCCCACTCTCCCCTGGAAGGAGCGGCCTCACCAGTGCTGTTCATGCTGTTGCCTGAGGTTTCTCAGCCCACGGACTTCAAAGTGTGAGGTCCTCAGCCGGTCTCTATGGTGCTGCTCAGCAAAGATGCACCATTCACCTTGCCTTGCAGACTGGCTGGTCCCTGTTAGAGATGACCTCTCTTAGAGGACTCCATGTAAAAATGGCAGGAAGTAGCCAAGGTGGGTCAAGCATCCCGGCATTTTCCAGTGGTTTTCTTGGACCGTGACATCTAAGGAGCTGGTTAGGGGGAGGTAATCAGCATCCATGCTGCCAGGGTTGGAGCACCATCACACAGATAAATTGGAGTAGTTGACTCCACCCCACAAACCCAAGGATCCAGAGGCTAAAGAGCTGCGCAGGACACAGAGGAGCTCGAGCTTCAGATGGAGACATTTAGAACTGGAGACACAGTTTGGTAGTTTAGAGCACTTGCTGCTCTGGCAGAGGACCTACAACCTACACCCACACAGGGTGACTTACAACTGCCTTTAACTCCAGCACCAGAGGATTTGACACCCTTTTCTGGCCTCTGTGGGCGTGTGTGTGTGTGTGTGTGTGTGTGTGTGTGTGTGTGTGTGTGTGTGTAATGTTGGAGATCACATAAAGGCCAGGTTGTAACTCTGCAACTCACTTTCCCTTCAACAGTAGCTTTGGGAAGACTTCTATGCTGAACCTGCATCTCTCTCTCCTTGCCTGCTGCATGTTATTCCGTGTTATGAGTGTTCCACAACCTGCCCAGGCAGTTTTAACTGATGGACATTTTGATTGCGCCCAGCGTACTGTTTACTCTGAGGAACAATGCTGCACTGAAAATTCTTGTACACAGCTCTTTGTACACATGTACAACTATTTCTCTAGGATAGACACTCAACAGTGTATTTTCTGGGTCATAGGCTATACACATTTTCATGCTCTTTAAAAACATTTAATAGAGCCTACCAAATTTCCCTCCCAAGTGACTATACAAATTAAGAGTCTCTCTGTAGAGTGAGAGAATTCCCCACTCCCTCACCAACTTAAAATGTGCTTTCCAATCTACTGGATTGTGTTCATTTGTTTTTTTTCCTGATGACTTGGAAATTTGGCTTCACATTCTGCCTCCTTGCTTGAGTGGAGGCCTTTTGGAGGCAGCAACTCAGAAAACTGTCACATGGCATCGTCACATGGCATCACATGATGGGATCATCTCTGCCATGAGAGACGCTGGAGTTGGGTCCTATTCTCTGCATCAGGGATTGAGGCAAGCATATGAAGGGATCAGGCTAGGCAAATCTAAATTGTTATGGGATACTTTGATCACACTCTGACACTCCAGAGACTGACAATAAAGTTTATTTTGAATTGGAGGGTGGAGCTAGCTACTAACTGACCAAAATTAGCCCTAGAGGTTTTGGCCCAAGAACATATTGAGAGACACAGGAAGTGGTAGGGAGGGGCTTAGAAAGATTCTCAGCCATTTTGGATGAAGGAAGGAGAGAGAGAGGAGGTCACTGGTTGCTTCTCCACTACTTCTCTGATTATTCAGGTTCTTACCCCGATATCTGACTCCTGAGATTTTATTCACAAAGAAGATTAGATAAACTCTTCATCTGGTATCCAACATGGGGCACAAGATCATGAGGCAGTCACTCACTGCCAGTTGGTCCTCAGTTGCAATGGAAAACATGGTGAAGAAAGGAAGCTAGGGTCATAGAACAACAAAGTAGGGCTAGAGGTATGGAAAGTTCCCAAGACCCGCTTCTTGTGAAGTCCAGTATGCTGATTTGCAAAAACAGTTTAGATTTGATGATCATCCCTTGGTCCTATGCCATATAGCAACTTTGAATGCTTGGGACAAGGTTGAAGAATCAGAAAAGGGGACTGAGTCATTTACTAAAATTATACAAGGCCCAAAAGAAGTCTTCACTGATTTTTTTTTTACAAAGATTGACTTCAACGATAAGTAGAATGATGTCAGATCGAGAAGTTAGTCAAATATTAATTTAATCCTTGACTTTTGAAAATGCTAATTCAGAATGCAAATGGATGATAGGGCCTTTAAAGGCAAGATCAAAACCAATAGATGAATGGATTAGAAATACTGCTGATAGTGGATCTCACACTTATGATGATACTTGGATAGGAGAAGTGATTTCTAAAAAATTTTTAAGAAAAATCAAAAGGTTAGATATTTTAATTATGGTAAACCAGGTCATCAGAAAAGGGACTGTAGGCAAGGTATTCCTAGAAACAATGTTTTTTCTAGAGATAATCCAAACAGAAGCCCCAAACCTTCTGGAATATGCAGAAGGTATGGCAAAGGCCAGCACTGGACTAATGAATACAAATCAATATGGGACAGCGAAGGTAAACCTTTGCCATCGCAGGCTCCCACATCAAATTTGGTTCAATCATTCCTTGTCAGGATTGGGGAAACTCCTTCACAGAGCAATTAAAAGAATTAATGCCTGTTGTTAAAAGCCACACTGCTCTGGATTATATAATAGCTTCATTAGATAAAACAAAACTTTCAGGACAGAGCATAAATCAAGTATTTTGGCAAACTGCTATAAATAATCAGAGACCAAAGCTAAAAATACAAATAAATGGCATTGAAATTGAGGGTTTGGTAGACATAGATACAGAAGTAACAATAATTTCACCAAAGTCTTAGCATCCAGATTGGTCTCTTCAGAGGTAAATGTTCAGATTCTAGGGATTGGAACTTTATCTCAGGTAAAACAAAGTGCAAGATGGTCGAATGTACAGGGCCAGAAGGACAGATATAAAAATTAAAACCATATGTGGCTAACATAACAATGAATTTATGAGGACACGATTTGTTGCAAGAATGGAAAACACAGATTAACATTCCTCAATCTCAGAAGCAAACTATAAAATAAAAAATGCTTCTGAGAGAAATATTAAAAGATATTATCAAGAACAGTCACAAACCATTCAAGTTGTACATAAGCAGGGCACAACAGCTGTTGTTCTTTCAAAGGTATCAATATCCCCTACTTTTAAAATGGCTAACTGACAAATTTATGTGGGCAGAACAATGGCCTTTAACATCAGAAAAATTACAAGCACTAGAACAGCTGGTACAGGAGCAGTTAAATGCTCAACATATTGAAGAATCCACCAGTTCTTGGAATTCTTCTATATTTGTCATTTAAAAGAAATCTGGAAAATGGATAATGGTAACAGATCTAAGAGCTATTAATAAGGTGATGCAGCCAATAGGCTCTTTATGGCCTGAAATCCCCTTACCTTCTTTATTACTAAAGGATAGTCTATAAAAGTGATTGATTTAAAAGACTGCTTTTTTACTATACCTTTACAAGAACAGGATAGAGGAAAAATTTGCCTTCATGGTGCCTACTTACAGTAATTCCCAGCCTGTTAAGAGGTGTCAATGGAAAGTTCTTCCACAAAGGATATTAAACAGCCCCACCTTGTGTCAATATTTTGTACAGCAGCCATTGGAAATAATTCATGAACACTTTCCTTAATTAATAATTTACCATTACATGGATGATACCTTACTAGTGGATTCAGACTCAGATACCTTTTCTGAATATCTACCTTAGAAAAAGTGTTTGAAGAGGTAAAGAAAATTTTGCCTTGTTGAGGATTACAAATTGCTCCTGAAAAATACAAAGAAGAGATTCTATTAATTACCTAGGATATAAGATAGGTTTACAAAAAATTCAACCACAGAAAGTACAAATCAGGAGAGATCAATTACAAACTCTTAATGATTTTCAAAAATTGCTGGGAGATATTAACTGGCTATGGCTCACAATTGCAATTGACAACCCAAGAACTAATCAATTTATTTCAAACCTTACAAAGTGATAAGGACTTAAATAGTCCAAGAAAATTATCAGCTGAGACTGAGAGAAGAGAAATTACAGGATGCACATGTGGATCACTTAGATCCAGAGCTTGATTGTATTCTGGTTATTTTGCCTTCTATGCATTCTACCACAGAAATTCTTATGCAGAGAGAAGAAAGTATTAGAATGGATATTTATGCCACACAGAGTACAAAAATTAAAAACCTATATATAAAAGGTTTCTGAACTGATTCTGAAAGGAAAATTAAGACTTAATCAATTAGCAGGAAAAGACCCAGAAGAAATTGTGGTACCTTTTACTAATGCTGAAATTGTCCCATTATGGTCAGAAAATAAGATTGGCAAAGAGCTTGCAGTAAGTTCTTGAGAGAGATTAGCAACAAATATCCCAAAAGCAAGAGACTTCAGTTTATAAAAAGAACTAATTGTATCCTTCCTCACATTGTACAGGGAATACCAATTTCTAGAAACCTTACATTCTATATTGATGCAAATAAATCAGGAAAGGCAGGTTATAAGTCAGAAAATTTAAGTAAAGTGGCTCAAAGCCCTTATGATTCTGTTCAAGAATTATACACTATTCTCAATGTATTATTAGATTTTTCCCAAACCTCTTAATATCGTTACTGACTCTCAATATGCAAAGAGTTGTCCTACACATTGAAACCACTGAACTTATTCCACATGATTCAGAATTAACTTTGTTATTTATTCAATTACAAGAGATAATCAGAAATAGAAATTATTCCTGTATATAACACATATCAGATCCCATATGGGACTACCAGGCTGTCTAGCACAAGGTAATGATGAAATTGATCAACTCTTGGTAGGAAATGTGCTAGACGCCTCAGAATTACATAGGAAACACCATGTTAATAGCAAAGGTTATCAGAAATATAATTCTATTACTTGGCAACAAGCCAAGAAAATTATAAGGAAATGTCCTCCTTGTACTTTGTATAACCAAACTCTATTATCTGTAGGAAGTAACCCAAAAGGTAATCAAAGAAATGAAATTTGACAAATGGATGTGTTTTATGTTGTGGAGTTTGGAAAATTAAATTATGTTCACCATATTATGGATATATATTCAGGATTTCAATAGACAACTGTTTTGAGTTCTGAAAAGGCTGATTCTGTAATTACATATTTATTAGACATCATGGCTATTATGGGGTTGCCTGGACAAGTTAAGACTGACAATGCTCCAGCATATGCCTCTAGTAAAATGAAACAGTTTTTTGCATATTACAACATAACGCATATTATAGGTATACCACACAATCCTACAGGGCAAGCAGTTAGAGAAATATCTAATCACATTTTAAAAGATACACTTAATAAACAGAAAGGGGTAGCAAGGACACCTACAGATAGAATACACAATGCTTTATTAACTTTAAATTTTTTAAATGCTAATGAGAAAGGAACGACAACTGTGCAGACATTGGATAGAAGAAAAAACTTCCAAATTAAATCAGCCTGTGTACCTTAAAGATGTGTTGACTTCAGAATGGAAACCAGGATGCGTGTTATGTTGAGGAAGAGATTTTTCTTTTGTTTCCACAGGAGAAGAAAAGCTATAGATACCATCAAAATTGATAAAGATTAGATTCAAACAAGAGAGGCAATAGTTCATCAATCAGAGTGGCCATTCAATCTAAACTAACTTATAAGACTAACAAATCCCTTTCATTTGATCAGCTACCAAAAAGGGAAACTCCCCAAAGTTAATGTTGGGGTGGGTTTTTTTTTGTTTTTGTCTTTCCAGTAGAATAAAAGCATCTAACCAAGGAATCTGAAGACCACTGGACAAATGAGACATCTGAAGAAAAAGGATGAATCATCTAGAGAAAATATCCCCCCAAAAAAGAGTAAATTGGCCTAATGGTTGGTATACCACATTTTCCAACAGGATAAAATTCCATAAATCATCTTAAATGGTTGTTTCTGCTGTTCTCTACAGACATATAAGGAAAATGGTCTTTTTGTAGTCTCAGTTCAATTAAAAATTAAAGCTGACTTTGGAGTTGGAGCATGGCTCTCTACTCTAAACCCAAGCATGCTTGTTAAAGAAAAATCCAAAATCTCTGTCTCATGTCAGAAGAGCCACCTGCTATGGGATAGAAGAAAAGCCAAAATTAAGGTACTATTGTATTGCTACTAATCTCATAATCCTTTGGTTTTATTTTGACTCTTTAAAACTTTTCTTAAGGTATAACTATTATCTCAAAAATTATAAGATATATCTGTCATGATATTAATGGTCATATAGAGCACCAACTAATTGTAGAAATAAGCTTCATCTAGCTTCCTGTACATGATTTCAGGCTTGAGTCTGAAACAAGTAACTAGGAATTAAACTTGCATACCCCAGATGTATTTAACAGATTGTGGTCCTTTAACCTCTCCAAGATCTGCTGCATATGACATTTAAAATGTTTAAGTTTTCTGTAGTGAACCATAACCATTCTTAACAACAACCTTTGAAATCTCCAAAAAGGATGATGGGACCCCACAACGATGATTCCACCTGGATTGTGGTAATACCATTAAGCAGCTTTGGGCTACAAACTGTTCAGGACAATTAGCTGTTCAGACAATTCAAGGCAGTTAGCTGAGATGGTCTAGCCTCACAGACTAAACCAGCCAGGACTACAGGAAAGAGCTGCACTTCCCCACTACACAGAGACTGGACAACAAATGATAAAGCTAGCTCTCCCAGGACTTGATCATTATCTCAAATTTCTCAGGGTCCCCTAAAGATTCTGTCACCTCCAGACAACAGGAAGTAATTTTACAAACATGATGCCCATATTCCCAAGAGGTGAGGTGGGTAGTTTTTAGTTGTTCAGTGGGTTATAGATGTCTGTCATAATTTAGGGGTGTTGGTTGCAAATTGTTACTGGTCATGGTAAGAGAGGAAACTAGCAAGGGTGGTTGGATTCAGGGATCTCATTCTGAAAAGAAAAAAGGGGATATAGAAATGATAAGATAAAAGAGTAGATTATTGAATGTACTTTTAAACTAAAAAAGTAGCTTCTAGTTTTAAATATTTTACATTGGTATGGATTTTTGTATATTAATACAAATTTAATGTTATTTTTGTTATACTGTATATATGTTTCTACTCGTATTTAAGATATTTTTACATTGATATAAATTTAGGGTTATTTTTATTTTAACACACTGTACATATGTTTATACTCTTATTTAAGGTATTGTACATGTACAGCTTATTTTAAAATGTAATATAAAGTTCTAGTCCTTAAAAGCTATTATTACAAACTGTTTAAGATAATTAAGAAATGAAGTAGTAGTTAGTAGTTAGTCATCTATAACAATCAAATTTATGGCCATGTTAGGTATGTTTTCAAGGTCAAATAGGGATGTATTTTAGATAGACAGATGGTCTTCAAGCACTTCAGAGACCTACAAAATATGGCACTTGGGATGTTTTAATAACATAAGGCTTTTCATGACAGTGGGACACGCCTGCTCCTGTCAGCACCAATTTACTTCAAAAGAGGATGATGGGCATTGAAGAACCTCCATATGGAGTTTGCTTTCATTGTGGTAAAGCTAGCCACTGGCCAAAAATTTGCCCTTGCTCGACTGCTGACAGTATGCTATCTAAATTGGACAAGCAGGACACAAAAGAAGGCAACTGCCAAACTTTGCCAAGACAAGGTGGGACAGCCCTTCAAAATTCCTGCTTCACAAAAAAGGCTGTCTAATATTCTAGGCCCATAGGCCAAAGATGGGTGCCCCAACATTGCAATGGAACCTTGGGATTACTTTCCAGACAGACAGATGTCTCTGTCATTTCTATAGTTTTGGAATTTTCTTGCTATACACTCCCTGTTTACTAAGGTAATATATCCTTCTCAGGTCTTTGATAGGGTTGAAGACTAGATAGTTATAGTTACAATTTTTCTTGTTACTAAATTCAGAAAAGAAACTCACAAAAGAGGCATGAAGTGTATAAGGTTGAGAGACATAGAAGCTTAAATTGTTTATATAAAAAAATGTGTTGAGGTCTAAAAAGATAGCTTTGGGTTGGTGATACAAGTTAGGATAGAAAGTGAATTAGGCACAAAACTTTGGACTCACCAAGATAGGATAGATAATGGAGTATTTTCTCTGAATTTGCCAAATGCAAATGAACTTATACATTGTGAATGCAATTCTCACCTGATAACTGTTGTTATTGAGTATAGTTTTACTGTGTTAGAGTTAAAAACCTTCTGGTTTTTATTTCGACAAAAAGGAGGAAATGTTGTGAGATATTTTGATCGCACTCTGACACTCCCAAGACTGACAATGAAGTTTACTTTGAATCAGAGAGCAGAGCTAGCTACTAGCTGACCAAAATTAGCTATAGATGTTTTGAAGGACCAAGGGCATATAGATACATTGTTGTTTGTTTTTACTCTTTTGGAGGGCCCACTACCCAGCTCCCAAATAAATCATACAGGGAGGCATATTCTTAATTATCAATGCCTGGCCTTAGCTTGGCTTAGTTTCTAGCCAGCTTTTCTTAACTTTAAATTATCCCATCTACCTTTTGCCTCTGGGCTTTTCCCTTTCTCTTACTTCTGTAAATCTTATTCTTACTCCATGGCTTGCTGTGTAGCTGGGTGGCTGGCCCCTGGAGTCCTCCTCCTTTTCTGGCTGCTAGATTTCTCCCTCTATATTCTCTCTCTGCCTGCCAGCCCCACCTATCCTTTCTCCTGCCTTGTTATTAGCAAGTTCTTTATTAGACCATCAGGTATTTTAGACAGGCACTGTAACACAGCTTCACAGAGTTAAACAAATGCAATATATAAAAAAAGTAATGCACCTTAAAATAATATTCTACAACATAGATAGAAACAGGGAATAATAGGAGGGGGCTTAGAAAGATTCTCGGCCTTTTTGGATCGAAGAAGGAGAGAGAGGAGGTCACTGATTGCTTCTCTACCACTTCTCTGATCATTCAGGTTCTTACCCTGATATCTGACTCCTGAGTTTTTATTCATAAAGAATAATTAGATAAATGCTTCACCAAACCACCCAATAGATGCCAGCACTCTTCACCAGTCTATTATTTGTGGGGATCTGCCCCACCGAGAACTTAGGTCACCTGTGAAGAGGTGGCCTGGAACTGAGGAAAGATAAGAGAGCACCATTCCCCAACCTGGCTCTTACTCGGAGATAATCAGACACAGCCCGGAGTCAAGTCAAGCAAGAACTCGTTTATTGATAGGCAGTAAGCCTCTTTTATACCAGAAAACCTCAGAACCCTAGGAGAGGGTGAAGGAACCAACCAATCATTTTAAAGGTTACCCTATTTACAAGCTGTTTATGTCCTGACATCATCTCTTGTTTTTAGTGTCTTATCTTAGCATAAATAACTTGAGCTAACTTCCTTTCTCACCATTTGTCTTTAGCTCCATACAAACAACCCAAGCTAACTTCCTCTTAGCCATCCTTTGTATCTGTTCTCTGCACAAACAACTTAAACTAACTTCCTCTGGTACCATTTGTATCCACTCTCTGTTCATAAACAGCTTAAAGCTTAAGCTCTATTTGTCTACATTTCTCTTAGCACCCTCTTTGCAGCCCGTGTGTGCCCCGCAATTATTGGTTAGCATTATCATTACCATTTCAGTCTTTCTGTTATGTGACAGGGAGCTGTCATGACAGTTTCCCATAATCCCCTTTGTTATCTCTCCCCTCAAGTGGGAACTGGACCTTGCACTTGTTTCCAGTGAATGGAACAGTGGTGGCATTCACCCCTATGGGTAGCTTTGAAGGGCTGTGGCTCCCATGTTGCCTTCTCCCTTTGTACACTTTAGGAAATGAGCTGCTGTGTGGAAAATTATCACATGAGCCAGGTGGTGGTGGTACACACCTTTAATCCCAGCACTCAGAAGGCAGAGCCAGGCAGATCTCTGTGAGTTTGAGGCCAGCCTGGTCTACAGAGCAAGTTCCAGGACAGACTCCAAAGCTACACAGAGAAAACCTGTCCGGAAAAAAAAAAAAAAAAAAAAAAAAAAGAAGAAGAAAAGAAAATTCTCACATGACAAGAACTGGATGAAGCCACCTGCTGTCACCCAAAGAGGATCTGAGTCCTGCCAATAATCATGTGAACTTGGACACAGATCCTTCACCAGCCTTCTGGTACTGACAGCAACTTACAAGAAACTGAAGAAGACATGACTAAATCATGCTCAAATTTCATGCCTACAAAAATTGTGAGATAATGAATATTATATTATGTCATTCATTAGAGTGGGGCTGATTTGTTACACAGCAACTGTTAACTGATACATGTTGGAAATTTCCTTGGAAACAGGCTCTATTGAGGACTTCTTTTTTTTTTTTAATGTGGGCTGGTGGGAGGTGGGTGCCACAACACATGTGTGTAGGCCAGAGGGCAATTTTGTAGGATTGGTTCTCTCATTCTACCTGTGTGTGGGTTCTAAGAATCAAAGTCTCAGGCTTACAGCAAGCGCTTTACCCACTGAGCCACCACACCATCCCTGACTGCTTTCCTTGATCACTAACTAAAACTTAGACTCCCCCTCCTCGACCATGGCGAGGAGATATAGGTAGAAGGTAGACAGACAGACGATAGAGATGACCTAGGTAAGGGTGTGTTGGTACAACTGAACATAGACTTCTGGATAGTTCCTGAAGACAGGAGGCTGTGTTTTCTGGGTAGTTTCACAGTTTTTGTATCCCACGGTCTATTTCTCACCCTAGACACATAGCATGGAAGGCAAGTTTGTGCGATAGTAGAGGAGAGTAAAGGTGGACGCAACTCAGAGGTTGGGATTATTGTCCCGCCTTGGCCTCTCACTTCTGCCATGGAAGTATAGAAATATATCATATAGCCAAGCTCCCAACCCGCAGCACATGTGCACACACGTGCATGTGTGACACACATGCATGCACACACACAAGCACATGCACACACACACACACACACACACACACACAAATATTACTTCTGAGACTTTTATGACGTTGGAATCTCTATCTCTTTGAGTTTCCTGTGTATAAGATTATGTCCTCAGCAACCAGAAGCAACTGGACATCTCCCTTTCAAATCTGGATACCTGTTACTTTTTCTTGCCATAATGCTCTGCCCAAGACTTCCAATATTGCATTGAATAAAAGTGGTGAGGGTGGGTACTCTCACCCTGTCCTGAATCATAAAATGCTTTCAGTCATGCCCTGCTCAGAACGCCATCAGCTGGGAGTTGTTGTCTGTGGCCTTTATAATGTGTATCTTTCTACACTTAATTTGCTGAGTCTTTATCAGAAAGGATTGGGTTTTCTCAAATGTCTTTTCTGCTGACATGAGGTGATCCCATGATTTTTGTCGTGGTATAGTAAGTCAGGCTCATTGATTTGCATGTGTTAAATACCATTGCACCCTGGGCATGAATTGACTTGCTTGTGGCAAATGATCTTTCATATGTCCACTGAAATTTTAAAAAAATGCACACCCCTTCAGAAATAGACAAAGTGTTGAAAACCATGGCACTAAAATGACAAAGGGAAGGGCCAGCTGTGCTGGGTGTGTATGGAGGGAGGAAGCCAGGCTTGTCTTCCAAATACTAAGGGTAGAGGCCATCTGCTCGTCCCTGTTCTAGAGACAGCAGCAACTTCTGACAGCCGCATCACGGCGGTGAAGGTCACAGTCGATGACTTGGCTGTTCTGGGTACCTGGTTACCAGGGCTGCCTTCAGCTCGGGCAAAGTGAATATCCTTGCCATCGGTGACTCCTTTGTTGGCCTTAACTTCAGGGTCTACGTGTTCCAGTATGGCTCTTCCAAGAGCGAGTTCCACAGCATAGTCATGGCTGAGGATGGAAAACTTGTCCCCAGCAGGAAGGCCATCTTTATCTTCCAGGAGCAAGATCTTGCCAATATCAAATGGGGTGATGGTATCTTGTGGAATCTACTGGTGTCTTCACCACTGTGGAGAAGGCTGGGGCCCACTTGAAGGGCAGAGCCAAAAGGGTCATTATTTTGGCCCATTGCTCCCATGTTTGTGATGGGCATGAACTCAAGAAGTTAACTTATTCAAGATCGTCAGCAATGCCTCCTAAGTCACCAACTGCTTAGCCCATGGCCAATGTCATCTATGACAACTTGGGCATTGTGGAAGGACTCATGACCACAGTCCATGCCATCACTGCCAGCAGGAGACTGTGGATGACCCCTCTGGGAAGCTGTGGTGTGATGGCCGTAGGGCTGCTCAGACATCACTCCTGCATTCACTGGTGCTGCTAAGGCTGTGGACAAGGTCATCCCAGAGCTGGATGGGAAGCTCACTGGCATGGCCTTCCATGTTCCTGCCCCCAATGTCTCCTACAACTTTAATGGTGACACTCACTCTTCCACCTTTGATGTGGGCCTGGCATTGCCCTCAGTGACAACCTTGTCAAGCCCATTTCCTGGTACAACAACAAATGTGGCTACAGCAGCAGGATGGTGGCTCTCACGGCCCACATGGCCTCCGAGGAATGGAAAGTCCTAGACCACCCACCCCAGCAAGAGCAGAGAAAAAGAGAGACCCTTGGCTGCTTGAGGAGTCCATATCCCAACTCAGCCCCCAACACCGAGCATCTCCCAACACAGTCTCCACCTCAGACCCCCAGAAGAAGAAAGGGGGGCTGGAGAGATGGCTCAGGGGTTAAGAGCACTGACTGCTCTTCCAGAGGACCCGGGTTCAATTCCCAGCACCCACATGGCAGCTCACAACTGTCTGTAACTCCAGTTCCAGGGAATCTGACACCTTCACACCAACACACATAAAATAAGGTTAAATAAATTTTTTAAAAAGAGAAGGAGTTTAGGGATTCCCCCACTCTCTTGCATACTATCAATAAAGTTCATTGCACTCAAATACGTCAGAGCAGAGCGGGGCAGGATCCATGTGGGAATGAGCAGAGTGGGATGGGTGCTATGAAGAAGGCTGTAAGCATGCATGCCCTCCTGGGGCAGGATCAGAAGAGAGGGAGGGAGGGAGGGAGGGAGGTGCTGACTTAGAGTGTTCCCTGGAAACATCAGGAGTGGTTTTCCTTTCACTTCTCTGCTAATCTTTCAGTCGGCCTCTACAGATGGAGGCCTGACAGGTGACAGGGTGCTGGCTTTTTAAGGGACCTTATCTGGGCCACCTTTGCTACTTTCCAAGAGAAATACTCCCTCTAGAACCCACCAGCCTGCACCTGTCTCCCTTGATTTAAAGCCCCCCCCCCAAAAAAAAACGATGTTTTCAATCAGTAGATGCCTCTCCAAAGCAGATCTGAAGACAATTTTCATAGCTAAAATACTAATTTCCTCTTAGCGGCTTCCCCCACACAAAGGAGTGAGCGAGAGGAGACGTCCAGGCTTCCCTTATTAAAGTTTTCACTGTGAAATTCAGGCTTTTCCTGAATCGTGACTCCTCCTTTGATTCTGGAGCAAGCAGCAGTGAGGCTGCCTACGGCCCAGACAGCCCCAGTTCAGCAGAGGATGGCTCAGGGTGTCTTGAGTTTCAGCTTTGGCCAAGGCTCCCTCCCGTTTGCTTTCCTGCCTGTCTAGTGGGTCAGCCCTGTCTAGACAGGCAACCCCGTAGATCATTTCCACCGTCAGTGGGCTCCCTCCTTCACCCACTCATCATGGTGAGCACATGAGTGAGGAGATCCTGAGTAGCCTGCCTCCACGGTGACCGGCAGGGGGCAGGAGGGGCAGGAGGCCTCTGTGTTCTACAAAGGGAACAGAGAATAGCCTTGTGGACCAGTCTTCCCACGCTCATCACTTCCTAGAGAGAAGAAAGCTTTTATAACTAACTGGCACTGCAGTTGATACCAACAGTCCTTGAGTTGGGGTGGCTTCCCATCTTATGGTGTGCAAAAATAATACAAAAATAATACATCCCATAAGAATCAGGCTTGGAACTTTGGATCTGGTTCTGGGCTAGTGATGTGTGCAACTGTGGCTTAGATCTCAACCTCCCCCAAACCCCCAAAAAGCCCCTGTGTTAAAGGTGTAGTTCCCAACTCGGCACTATTGGGAAACGGTAGAATCTTTTGGTAGGCTGTAGGTCATTAAGGACATGTCTTTGAAGGGACTAGCGGCATACTTGTCCCTCCTGACCCTCTCTTTGCTTCCTGAGTTGAGCCACAGTGTCCCCAACACAATTCCACCATAACATGCTGCTTCAATACAGGCCCCAAAGCAATGGAACATGCCACACAGAGCCAAAAGAAACCTTCCCTCTGCTTAAGGTGATTATCTCAGGTATGTTGTTATAGCGACAGAAGATCAGTGTGTGATACAATCCTCTCTCCAAATACTGGGCAGCCACAGCAAGCCACTGCTTGTCCATGTGCTCAACGTGGGTACACAGTAGATGCTGAGGGGCGGCTGTGGCTGAGCTGGCAGAGATGAGAAGTCCGTCACTGCCTATCTGCAGGGTTTGCAGCATGGTGTGGGTGCGCAGGGATGGCAGCTTGCCTTCAGTTCACAAACACCTGTATTCCTGTTTGGGGCTCTTTTCCCTCCAAATGATGAGATGGCTCTGGTTCCCTAAGGTGGTACTGGCCAAACAGAGGTGAAGACAGCATTCCAGTTTTCTCTCTGGGGCTGACAAAACACCCTGACCCAAAGCAATGTGGGGAGGAAAGGCTTTATCTGGCTTGCACTTCCAGGTCACAGTCTGTGCTGGGTAGGTGGGGTTTTGTTGTTTGTTTGTTTGCCAACTTGATACAAGTTATAGTCATTTGGAAAGAGGGAGCATCAGTTGAAAAAAAATGCCCCATCAGACTGGCCTGTAGGCAAGCATATGGGCCTTCCTCCCCTCCCTCCCTCCCTCCCTCCTTCCTTCCCTTCCTCCCTCCCTCCTTCCTTCCTTCCATTTTGCTTTTTTGAGACAGAGTCTTACCATGTAGCTCTGGGTGGCTTGGAACTTGCTATTTAGCCCAATATAGATCTCTTGAACTCACAGAGATCCTCCTGCCTCTGTCTCTGGGGTGCTGGGATTAAAGGTATGTACCACCACCATGTACTGCTGTGGAGCATTTTTTTGATTGATGATTAATGAGGAAAGTCTCAGCCCACTGCAAGAAGTGATATCCCCAGGCAGGTGGTCCTGGGGTATGTATATAAGAAAGCCAACCGAGCAAGTCAGGAGGAGAATGCCAATAAACAGCACTCCTCTGCTTTAGTTCCTGCCTCCAACGACCTGTCTTGAGTCCCTGCCCTGACTTCCCTGGAAAATGGACTACAACTATAAGCTGAAATAAACCCTTTCCTCCATAAATTGCTTTCTGTCATGATGTTTTAGCACAGTAATAGGAAGCAAACTAAGAGACGGTGTGTGAGAGTCCAGCTCCCACCTTTTGAAGGCTTCTTAGATGGAGGAGAGAGGAATGAGGAAATATCAGATAGAGAGACCTAGCCAACAAGAAGAAAGGCAGAAACACAGGATAGCTTTCGGGAGGGCCTGGGCCAAAACCCAACAGCCTTGTCCTTTATTGAAAAGGGCTTTTTATAACATGCCAAGGGGTGAGGCAAAAGACCTCCCCCTTACAAGATCAAAACACACGATACAGCCAAGTATAGACCTTTCCAAACACCTGGTAATCATGCTTGTAATCAAATCATCCCATTATGCAGCCCTGCTTGGTAAAGCAAGCTCAGATTCTCTGACCCTGATAAAGTTCTCACTAGGAAGCCTCTGTGGGTTCCCACAATGGTCCACCACTGAGGAAAGTCAAGATGAGAACTCAAGGCAAGAGCTGAATCATAAACCATTAAGGAATGTTGCTCACTGGCTCCTGGTCAGCTCCTGGTCTTCTACAGCCCAAGGCCACCTGCCAGGGGACAGTGCCACCCACAGTGGGTGGGGTTCTCCCACATCAATTAGCAATGAAGACAATCTCTCACAGACAGGCTGACAGGCCAGTGGAGACAATTCTGGAGCTGAGGTTCCCTCTTTCAAGATGACTCAAGGCTGTATCCAGCTGATGATGAAAACTAGCCAGCATAGACTGGTTTCTGTCCATTACCCACTAGGGCAGAGTTCAGCCCCCAGGAGAGAGCAACCAGAGCTAGCAAACAAAAGCACAAGATGCCTAGTCCTGGTTTCAGATAAATATCCATTTCTTCTATTAATTTTTTTTATCATGTGAAATTCGAATCTCCCCAGGCAGCCTGCATTTAGGGCCAGTCTTAGAGTGGACTTTGCGAGGAATGGCCCCAAAGCACTTACTGAGTGGTAGCCCTTAGCTGCATGTGAGGGTTCAAGAGCCAGCACCTGCAGTATGGTGGTGGGAACACTTCTCCCACAGCTACGGGTCCAGCAGCAGTCTATGAAAGGAGCTGCCACTGAGCAGGGTCCTTGCGCCTCAGTTTCCTCTTTCCTGCTTAAGGCTCATCCCATGGCTCCTCCTTGATTCTGAGAACTTCCTGACCATCGCCTGAGAAACTCCTGCCCTGAGACTGCGTTCTTCATTGGAGTTCTTCAAAACCCATCTCCTGCCTCACTTTTCTGGAGTCCCAACACAGCCATGACCTCCGCCCCAAATGCCAACCTAGTCACTCAAAAAAGAGCCAGGGAGTGCAGGTTTGCCGAGCAGGGAGCCCACTTCTTGGGCAGAAATTCTGCTCACCCTTGATCTTGGAGAGTCAGCCACACTGCAGAAGTATTTCTGCCTGGCCCTAGCCACCTTCCTCCATGCCTTTTGTGGTTTCACAAGGAAAGAGACCATTTATGGGGTAGATTTTAGTGCAACTTAGGCACTGTGTCCCAATGTCAGCTGCATTTTATTTGCCTCAGAAGGCCGGTGCTGGCAGGGGCAGGCCATGTCTGCTCTCCTTTCCCTCTGGTAAAGAGGCCCTGGGGTCCTCTTTTAGCTCACAGAGTTGCTCAGGCAAGTCACTTGCAAAAGAACTCTCTTTGCAGGCAAAAGTCAGCAGGGCACTGGGCCTCTGCCTTTGCAGCTCACTGGTGGAGACCCCAGTGCGTCAGCTCAGGACCTGCCTTGCTTGTGTGATCTCAACCCTCCAGCTCTCCTTCCAGACCCTCCACTCAACAGCCTGTTCAGAAACAAGGGGATGGGGCCAGTGAGATGGCTCAGTGAGTAGGCGGTCCTTGCCACTCAATCCTGAGACCTAAGTTCAATCCCCAGAACTCACATAAAGAAGGAAGGAGAGAATTGACTCCCCAAAGTGGTCCTCTGACCTCTATACACTTGTGTGCCTACACACACACACACACACACACACATACACACACACACACACACACACACACAGAGAGAGAGAGAGAGAGAGAGAGAGAGAGAGAGAGAGAGAGAGAGAGAGGATGAAGCATGTTTAAATCTGGCTGTCCTTTTCCTGACAGTATGCTTTCAATCCTGTCCCTCCTTAAGCCTCAGCTTTCCATCTGTAAAATGGATGAATGATGAGTGGGTTTATTGGGTATAGTTAAGGCTACAGGAGACTGAAGGAGAAGGAGGAGGAGGAGGAGGGAGGGAGGGAGGGAGGGAGGGACGGGGGGGGGGGGAGAGAGAGAGAGAGAGAGAGAGAGAGAGAGAGAGAGAGAGAGAGAGAATGCCTACAGATGCCTTGATATTGGATTCCAGCCTCTAGAACTCTGAAGAGAGGTAGTTCCGTGGCTTTAGCGATTCAGACTCTGGTGACCACCCACGGACACAATGGTGGTTTGACAAAGAGGTGTCCCCCTAGCCTCATGTTTGAACACTTGGTCCCCAGCTGGGGCTGCTGTTTGGGACCTTTAGGAGGTGCAGCCTTGCTGGAGAAAGCCTGTCACTGGTCACTAGGGGTGGGCTTTGAGGAAGCCTGGCCCTGCTTCTTCCCATTCTCTCTCCCTCCCTCCCTCTCTCCCTCTCTCTTTCCGCCTCCTTTCCTCTGTTTCCTTATGGAGATGAGACGTGATTGGCCAGGGCCGTGACTGCCAGGCTGACCTCACTCCTGCTGCCATGCCCTCCCTGCCGTGATGGACTGTATCCCCTCGGGAATTTGGAGCCACAATAAACCCTTTCTCCTTGAATTCCTTTATGCCAAGGTGTTCTGTCAGCCGGGACATTAAAGTGACCAATGCAGAAAGCAACCCTCCTTTGCAGCCAGACTGCCTGAGCCCGGCAGGGTGACAGCTGCAGCTGGACATGCCTGCCTCAGAGCCTTAGGAGAGACTTTCTCTCAGGACTGAGTCTCACAAGCCACTTTTGTGTCACAGGGCTCTCATGACTTGGTTGCCTCTTAAAGGCCCCACTTTCAAATGCCACAGCAACAGGAACTTGGTAGTGACAGCACCTCTCAAGTCCCAGAGTCAACGTGGCACCCTGTGGGTATTGTGTGTCTGGGGTTGTTCAGAGATTTACCAGTCTGACTCAAATTTTGGTTTTTAGTAAATTAGAGGCTTTTTATTGAGAAGAGACTAGCCAGGACCAAACCAGAGAGACATCTTTAGGTGAGGTCCTGGCTATTGTTAGCCAAAGGATTGATTATAAAGGCAAAAACCATGAAGTAGTTATCATTTGGGGGAGTCAAATTAACTCATATCCTGTCTGGGTGCAGGCAAGGTTTGATTTTGTAACAGACGTCCTGCAGGCGCCTCAGCCAAGCCATCCAAGTCAACAAGTGTTTCACACAAGAGCAGAACTGAGCCGTTAGCCTGTTCAATCTTGTGTCCCATTACCTTGAGACGGTGAAACATTTTGCAACAATCAGCAGTTTTTTAAGAGTAGCCCAGCTACACCAGGAAGTGGTCTGTCTCAGGCCACTGACAGCAGGGTACATTCAAGGTAGGAGCAACTTCCTCATGGCTTATATAAGTTGAAAAACCATTTTGTCCTTACAAGTCTAGAGCAGTCAATTTTCCCCTAGACATAACGTTCACCCTTCTCTTCTGAGGAGGCCCCAGCCCCTTTCAGAAGTGGAACTGGGTAGGGGCAGGTGGAGAAAATCTGTTTGCTGGGAGGCCGTGGGTAAGTTGCTCATACCTCTGTATCTAGCTCCTAGGGCCGTTGATAGAAATGAGTGAGTTCCCACATAGGAAGCACCCACTGAGTGCTGGGATGTGGATAGTGCCTCTTCTTGGTGCTTCATGTTGCTTGGATGCAGCTGGGTCCACTCTTCCTTGTTGGGAGTCTGGGATCTTATGAAGAAGCATTTCTTAGGCAGCTTGTGCTGCTATAGCAAAACACTAGAAACTGGTAGCTGATAAACAACAGAAGTTAAATTCTCACGTCTGGAAGCAGAAAGCCCCAGGCTGGTGCTGAGAAAGGCCTTCCAGCATCTTCCTGCATGTGGCTCTGCAAACATCTTCCCTCTGGAGACCAGATGGGCGTGGGGGTGCACAAATGGTCAGAGGGAGGCCTGCCCCCGTAGCAAATGTGCAGTGGCCCCAACAAGGCAGGAGGGGGCTGATGAGGGGCTGAGCAAACACATAGATGAGCCGGGAAGTGTGGATGGTAGCTGGGCCAGCCTCCACTCTGAGCCACCTCCGACTTTCCTCCTTGAAGCCCTGTCACTCCTACTCCATTCCGCCCAAATTCAAGTGTAAACCACAGGGGAAACCCAAATACTGGTCATCAGATAAATCACCCGCTTACTAACCAGGACTACCCTCCCAGTGTTAAAACCACCGCTGTCTTCCCTTCGAGATGTCAGCAGACCTCCTCCCACCGCCTGACACCCAGGCCATTAATCCAGGAAGGGCGGCTCTCCCCGCAGCCGGAAACCCCTTGACAGTGGAAAAACAGCCAGGCTGTGATTCAGTGGTCCTCGAGATGGCCAAGACGTGCGCTTTCGGCCTTCCTGGCCCAGTTTGTCCTGCTTTGTCTAGGCTGAGATTTGGGCAGGGAGGAGCCTAGTAAGCATCTCCGAGGACTCTTCCCCGGCCTGAGCTGGGCCCCTGACGCCCAGAGGCTCTGAGCAGGGCATGAGTCAGGGAACAGGGCCCCTCACAGAAGAGGATCAGAGAGGATAGGAAAGGATGCTTAAGGCACCGAGAGCCAGCCCCAAGCACCTGGATAACGTACATTTGGCCCTGGATTTGGCAGCCGAGGTGGAGAGAGAAACACATTTGTTTTTTTGTTTTTTTTTTTTTTTTTCATTTGCTGACAACAGACAGCATGTCCAGCACTCGGCAGAGGCAACATTTGTACTGGACGGCGTTGCAGGACGAGTGCTAGGCCTCCTGAAACACGGAGCACTGGTGACAGGGGCCGGGTCCTGCCACAGGGGCTTCATCTTCATCTGTGGCTCCGTGGCTCCTTCAGGCAGTAACTTCTGCTGCTCCTGCCTGCTGGGCCTTGGCTGGTGGAGCCTGGAGCTCAGAGAACAGTGAGAATAGCCGGATCATAAGAAGGGTAAGGACGTCAGTCCCTACTCACAAGCACTCGTACATTTCAAAGGCCCCGCACCAGTCTCCTGGCCCTTCCCTAC
Organism: Peromyscus californicus insignis; assembly: GCF_007827085.1. NCBI lineage: Eukaryota > Metazoa > Chordata > Mammalia > Rodentia > Cricetidae > Peromyscus > Peromyscus californicus. The sequence continues at coordinate 91,700,842 of NW_026294551.1, read as the reverse complement.
GCCAACTACTCACCCTTCGTATAACCCAGCTATTCTCACGATTCACTGCACTCCTGCTATTCTAATTTATTTTCTCTCTTCTTTTTCTATAGCCTCTGCTCTTCTCCCTCTCTCACAGATAGCCCCAGCCAGCCTTGTTTAGTCTGCTGGGCATATTCTTTCTCTCTCTGCTCTGGACTCATCAGATGCCTCTGGCTGTTTTCTCTCTCTCATGTCTACAATAAAGCCTCCTCTTGTGATGAAGAGATCATGTTATCAGCTTATACACAGGGAAGATCCAAGCTTCCCTATTCCCTCTGCCTGCCCCACCCTCGTTCCCACCCTCAGCTGATGAGGCACGCAGAGCTCGCCTGAGTCCAGGTAGGTCCAGATTCCACTTCCGGAATGCAGCCATCCAGACAAGAGATGGGGGATCCTCTCCTGGACTGAGCAAGATGTGTCCAGCCTTAGGAGACACCATCGCTGGATAATCTTTATCTCGGGTTGGTCATGTGTCCGTGTTCTGACCAAGCAGATGTCTCCAAAGGTCCCTGGGAAAGTTCCTTCCTTGATAAACGGCAAGTTTCTAACATTCTACCTGGAATACAGTAGATAAAGATGTGATGCTTTGAGCTAGGGCAGCCATCTTAGGGCTAGGAGGTAGTCTTTACTCTTAAAGAAAACACATTGAAGCCGGGAGGTGATGGTGCATGCCTTTAACCCCAGCACTCAGGAGGCAGAGGCAGGTGGATCTCTGTGAGTTCGAGGCCAGCTGGGCTACAGAGTGAGTTCCAGGAAAGGCACAAAGCTACACAGAGAAACCCTGTCTCAAAACAAAAACAAAAACAAAAAACAACCACAACAAAACAAAAAGAAAGAAAATACATTGAGGCTGATAGAACAGAGAGAGAGTTCTGGGAGAGAGTTTTCGATGTTGACTGAGCCGCTGAGGCACCCTCGGGCTGCCAGTCTGTGACTGCCTGGCTTCTATTAGTCAGCTACCCTGTTGCTTTCAACCAAAGGCATCCTAATAAATTCCACAGGTAAACACAACATAAGAAAATTCCACCTTTGGAAGATCACGCTTCAGAGTTAATGATCCTGGTTTTCCTTGTGGACACTAACATCTATTTGTGCTGTGTTCTTGGAAATCATATTCCCCTTCCCAGCCCCTGATCACCACTGACTTAGTGGAAAGAGGCTGGGGAGGTGGGTGTGAACTGTGGGGCACACTTCCCAGTGGTTAGCGGCCTCCTCCCCAGCCTCTCGCAGAAGAAGAGGCCTGCCTCCTCACCTGCCCTGAGCACCGACCAGGTGTGCTGGTGGTTGATGGGACCCTTGGCTCATTCTCTGAATGTCCACTGGCCCTTTGGCCACTTAATGAACATTGTTCATAAACGCCATCGTTCATTCTCCTGGCAAGCTCAGAGCAGCTCCTTTGGTTTTCCCAAGCCTGTCCTCTACTTACGATCCCAGCTGCCTTCTAAAGGGCACAGTATGGGTAGGTCAGCAGGCTTGCCCAGGCCACTGAATGGTGGCAGAGTGGGAGGACTGGGTCTGCATGTCTCAGCCTCTCCCTCTGCCCGAGGGTGGTAGGGATAAACATGGATGCTCAAGGTGCAGTGGGTGATGGGTAAAACCCCAGGCGTCCACTTCGAGGAGGTTCTCCCCTGTGACATGCTTGCCGTCTCCCGTCCAGCTCTGTCGTTCACTTCATGGGCTTCGATGTGGGCTCCTTCAAGCCCTCTGTCTCCACCACCATTCCTAACTCCTGTATGCCACCCCACACCGTGATCCTTCAGACAGCTACAAAGCCTTTGACTATAATTTCAACACAGAGCCCAGACTTTAGCAAGAGCTGGTTAGAATGGGCCCAGCGCCCCTCCCACTTCATCCAGGAGCACTTCCTGTTTGCTTCTGCTGCAGCATCCTCCCAGCAAACACAGGCCTGACTGAGCGGAACTGGCTGGAAGCCTGCATTTCCTGTGAGGAGGGGTGGGTGTGAGGATTGGAGAGTTAGTGATGCCTCTCCAAGCCTGGGATTTGGGCAGAGGCTGGAGGGGAGGGGGAAGGGTTGAAGAAAGGTCATAGGGGTCAGAGGCCGGGAGGGAGGAGACTCAGCTTGCAAACGGACCTTCCCCACCCTAGGAAAACAGGAAGCAGGCTTTACCTCCTGACTCTGAGCCAGAAGGAGAGGAGCCACACCTGAGCATCCCAAACACAAGTTTCTAGCTGGGGGAAGCAGGGAAATCCTAGTTCCCTGCCAAGAAAAACACCTACCTCGCTTTTGGTAGAGAAATAATGACGTCCAGTGGACATCTGTGTCATCCCTAGGCTTGGGCCAAGTGGCCATGAAGGGCTGGGACCATAAATAGTAATGGGTTGGATGCTGGAAAATTGAATTCCAGTATGGTCCTTGTTTGTTAGCTGTGTGACCTTGGGTAAATCACTGTCTCTCTCTGGACCTCTGTTAATACAGGCAAAGTCTCCTGTGAACTACCGCACAAACTCTCCCATACTAGAACTTGGGTTTCTTGCTAAGACTAGCCGCAAAGAAAAGGAAGACAAGTTTGAAATCAGAAAGCCCAAGTTCAAGTGCACAGCCCTCCCCTATGAAGCAAGGGCCACCTCTAGAGATGAAGCTTTGCAGAAAAGACTGGTAGCTGCCCTACCAGAAAGGTAGCCTCTAGAATACAGGAGGCAGACACATCTCTACCCTGAGAGCAGAGAGGTCTATGTGAATGGAATCGTGGGTATTGGTGCTTTTGGAGACCGGAGAAGGGCCTCAAACCATCACACTTCCTGTACAGTTTCCAGAGCAGACTTCACAGTGCATCACGGGACCTCAGAGACTTCAGGGCCAGCTCCAGACAGAGTCAGGGCTACCTCTTAGTGGAATAGTCATCCAGGTTAGAGAGAAGAGAAGCCAGGAGACAAGTGGACCCCACTCCCATCAAACCTCACCCCACTGCTACCCTGAGAGGGAGGGGAGGTCACACCTAAAGGGGACTGAGCTATGAGCCCAAATCAGGAGGGTTTAATTCCTTGAATTTGAACTGAAAAGTGGCTGCACAATGTGGTCTGCCATGAAATTCATGGCAGGGGTAGGGGAGAGGGGCTTTCAGAAGCCAGCCTAAATCTACATTCTAGAACCAAGGCTGCATTTTCACAGGCCAGAGCTTGTAGCTGAGAAATGAACATTCCAGATGGAAGGCAGGCATCTGGATGCCACAGGCCCTTGAGAATGCTTCCAGCCATTCCGCTTCCCAAACTTGTCTCTCCCTAACCTTGGCTCCTGGTACGAAGAGCCCAAGTTTACAGATATGTCTCTAAGAATGTTTCCCAGTCATTTGTCCTCAGAGAAAGGGAATGGTGAGTGGGACACCAACCTCTCTGAGGTTGGCCTGCTCTGGCCATGGGCCAAGTCTCCATCTGAATAACCTGGTCACAGATCTACTGCACACCAAGCATCTCACAGACAGCTCCTCTAATCCACAAGCCTGCAAGGGAGATGTACTGGCTGGTTTTGTGTCAACTTGACACAAGCTAGAGTCATCAGAGGAAGGAGTCTCAGTTGAGGAAATGCCTCCATGAGGTTCAGCTGTAAGGTATTTTCTCAATTAATGATCCATGGGGGAGAGCCCAGCCCACGGTGAGTGGTGCCATCCCTGGGCTGGTGGTCCTGGGTTCTATAAGAAAGCAGGTTTGGGGCTAGGCTGTGGTGACACACACCTTCGATCCTAGCACTTGTGAGGCAGAACTCTATGAGTCCAAGGCCAGCCTGGTCTACAGAGCTAGTTCCAGGACAGTCAAGAGAAACCCTGTCTTGAAAAACAAAACAAAACAAACAAAACCCCAACAGCAACAGTAAAAGCAGGCTGAGCAAGCAGCTCCCCTCCATGGCTGTTGCATCTGCTCCTGCCTCCAGGTTCCTACCCAGTTTGAGTTCCTGTCCTGACTTCCTTCAGTGCTGTGGAAGTGTAAGTAGAATAAACCCTCAACTTGCTCTTTGGTCATGGTGTTCCATTACAGCAATAGAAACCAGTAGGTGGATTTTTCTGTCCCGCCAGCTAGCTCCCAAATAACCACACAGAGACTTCTTATAAATTATGAAAGTTTGGCCTGTAGCTTAGGCTTGTCCCACTAGCTCTTAGAACTTAACCCATTTCTATTCGTCTACATGTTGCCACGTGACTCATGACATTTACCTGTCCTCCCATGTCTCGCTCCTTCTCCGGCTGGCTGTCTACTCCACGTCCCCTCCCTTCTTCTTCCCAGCATCCTCTCTGTCCTGAAAATCCTGCCTGGCTATTGGCTGTTCAGCTTTTTATTAAACTAATCTATGTGACAAATCTTCACAGTGTACAGAAAGATTATTTCACAACAGAAACCCTAACTAATACAGGAAGCATTAACCCCACTCCTACCCATTTTACCAGAGATGACTCCGGGGCTTCCTGAGCGGTGATGTTCCTCCCTGTGTCATGACAAGAAGTTAAGGGACTGGAGTTTGAGCCTAGCTTCAAGACCCTTCCACCAAGGACTCTGAGTTCAGGGGTGTTCACTAGGCCCCGTGGTGTACAAAGCCTTATGCTGAAGCCTCACAAGGATGCAGAGGAGTACATCTGTTCCACAAGACCTCTGGGCCGGCACAGAGCTCCTTGTCTCGAGTACATCATCATTTCCTGCAGAGTCACAAAAATGCCTGTCCACTACTCCTTCCATTCTGTGCAGCTGCTGAGGAAAGCGAGGCTCACCGGAGTCACGTGACTCACGTAAGGGCACTCAGCCCCTCAGTGGCAGGATCAGGACTCAGTCTCATATCCATGCCGATGCCAACATCAACCTTGACCGCTCTGCAAGGGGAGAATGGTGAGGAAGTAGTGCATGAAGAACAGAAGCCTTGATGGATCAATGCCCACATTCCTACGCCTCCAAGGACTGTGGGCGACCAGCCCCCCACTTTTACCACCCAGGGTACTCTCGAGAAGGGAGAAGCGAGAGCTATTAGACAGAAAGAGATACCTAGAGGATGAGAGGAAAGACAGAAACACAGGGTAGCCTCGGGAGGGCCTGGATCCTTACCCACCAGCCCAGAACTTTATTCCAAAGGGCTTTGACAATGCCAAGGGGAGGGGCAAAGACCTCTCCCTTGCTAGATACAGCCAAGTGTTGACCCTTCCAAACACCTGGTACTCAGGCCTGTGGTCCAGTCATCCTCTTATGCAGACCTGCTGGATAAAGCCACTAGGAAACCTCGGTGGGCTCCAACAAAGGACTTGCAGTTTTTAATCATCAAAATCAGCAGCTCCATCAGCATGGACAACATCATCAGGAATTCTACCATCATCACCTCCCCCATCAGCAACGCCATCATCATGATTAATCACCATCACTATGTTAGTTACTTCTCTTAATCGCCGTGATAGAATCATTTCTGACACGAGTGTGGGGCAAGCTTGCTTGTTTATCAGGGATGCAGTACATCATGGCAGGGGAGCCATGGGAGCTGGGGTCCATCCATGGCATTGAGATCTTGTGGCATGGCTTGTTATTTCTTGGCAGATCAGGAAACGGACAATGACCAGAAGTGGAGTCAGCCTATACTCCTGAAAGCCTATTTATATGGCCCCACATCCATCAGCCAGGCCAGAGCCAGAAGGTGCCACAACCTCCTCAAATGCCACCAACTAGGAACCAAGTGTTCAAACACAGGGGATAGGGCGGGGGTGCTCTACATTCAAACCATGGTGGCCATTATCACTGTCATTACCACTGCCACCATCATCACCACCATCACTACCACATCACAATTATCACCACAATCACCATCACCATCATACCATTATCACATGACCATCACTATCATTACCACAGTCACCATCATCAATCATCCAAATGCCTGAGACTATAAAACATTTCACTTCTCATCCTTTCTGACTTGCCCTGTGACAAGTTAGATGCCACCTTTCTAAGTCTCAATGTTCGTAGGCATGGAGGATTTGTAAGTCCTGTTTGCAAAAAGAGCTTTGACCAAGGAGCTCTTTTCCCACCAATCCTCTCCTTCCTGAGCACCCAGCAATAATGAGGTGGGACTGCAAGCCTGTCCCCACAACAGGCTAGACCATCTGCTTGAGAACACCGTGAACTCCGCCCCTGAGCCGGCATTCTAGCAGCAAGGAGTTCAAACAGAATAGAGCCAGCCTCAAGGGGGAAGTAAATGATAGTTATCCTGTGTCTCAGTGACAGAGAGCTAAGGGTTCCATCAACTCATTTATCCCGTCTCTGAGACTTCACTTGTCCATCTGTTAAATGGGTGGACAACAAATGACCTCTGAGGATACTGGAGCAGATGAGGAACAACACACCACCACCCCAGACATTTGCTGTTCCACTAGTAGAGTACTGCCAAGGCCAATGTCTCAAGACTGTTTATCAAATGTGGTGCAGCCCTCCAGCTAACCACAATGCCTTGGGCTCTGTCTCTGAGCAAAACAAATAGGGGTCTTGTCCTCAAGGTCATGCTTCTGGCTAGGAATTATATACAGTTGTAAAAAGCTGGGCCTCTCAGGTCACAGGTTCTGCACCCACTTTGGGTAGAAACGTGAGGCTGGGAGGGAGGTGCGTCTGTTTCACACCTGTGCAGACACCTTGTCACTGTGTCTAAGCAGTATAGGTCACAGCAGCCTGTGTAGTGCTTTCATCAGAGATGAGTGAAGGCACTTGGGATGATGCATGGGTCCTGTATAAACACAAAGCCATTGTACAGGATGGGGCTGAGTATGCCGGAATTTGGGTACCTGAGAGGTCCTAGAATTATCTCCTGAAGACAGCAAGAGATGACTGTGATACATTCATTGTCTGTCTTCCTTTGTCATAATGTAGGTGTCATAAGGGCAGGGATATTTGTTTTGACCCTTCCCAGCTCTGTATGTGGCGCATAGTAGGCCTTCAAGAAGTCTATCTTGAAGCCAGGAGGTGGTGGTGCACACCTTTAATTGCAACACTTGGGAGGCAGAGGCAAGCAGATCTCTGAGTTGGAAGCCAACCTGGTCTACAGAGTGAGTTCCAGGACAGTCAGGGCTACACAGAGAAACCCTGTCTCAAAAACAAACAAAATATACTAGTAAGACGGGTACTTAAAGCAATACAGAATATGCTAGACAGTGACATAGACTGTTGAGATGACCTGCTGGAGGTATCTCCATGGCGTGATGGACAGCACTGGACTCATGCTCAGAGAATCTTCTTGAAGGAGAAGGCTTTTAGCTAAGACCTGAATGAGAAGGAAGCAGCCATGCACATAGCCATGTACACAGTCATGTACATGCTGAGAGAAATGCATGCTAGGCAGAGGAACACTATGTGCAAAAGTCCAGAGGCAGGAACAGAGATGGCAAACACTCCTGCAGCTGGTATGCAGGGCAGAGAAGCTTAATCCAAAATAGGAGTGAGAGCCCTACAGCCCATAGCAGAGTTCCTGTGAGATTTTGAGGACAGTCGTAGCTGCTGGAGTGTTGGCAAGGAGGTGGCCTGATCTCATTGGTGTATGCAAGAGATTGGCCAGCCTTGGGTGGCAGATGAGTTTTACTGGGAAGGAAGGCAACAGTGGAGCTGCTCACAGGCCGATCAGAGCTGGTCAGGGCATGTCACTACCCCTGAGGCCACATGGGCGATGCTGCCAGGTACCAGCTGTGCTCTTCGTCCTCTGGTCACCTTTCTAGTTTTGCTCTGTGGCTGCGCCTGCCCTGCAGAGCTGGCAGGCTACCCTCAGGAGCAGTTCTCTTCTTGGTTCAGATGAGGACCAGAGACAATGGTGCCCAGGCAGGGGGAGTGTGCCCTTCCATTGCATGCCAAGGGGGCTCCAACACACTTTTCAAGCCTGCGCATGCTTTTACCCTGGCTCCTCCATAAGAGACACACTTTTGGGTGTGCTTTGAAAAATATTCCATATGCTAATGGAATGTCACCATCTGCCAAAGAAGGCAGAGCTGTTTTTAAAGGAAAAACTGTTACAGAAATGAGGTATTCACAGAGGGGCACTAAGGAGCCGACTGTCGTTGACCTGAGGCTGACCCGGGCCACCTGTGTTACCAACATGAAAAGGAGCAAGGAAGTCTGGGACCAATCCCCCCTTCCACCCTCTCTCTCCATTTTTCCTCCACCCGCCTCCATCCCCCCCTTCTTGGAGACATGATGAAATTTCCTGAAACAAAACCTCACAGCCCATTCTACAAACTGCTTTTGCCTTTGGTGGAAAAGTCCCCACGGCCCCTTTTATCTCCTGTTCCTGAGGTGCAGACCTGGCCCTAGGCTGTTTGTGCAGATGGGCCTCAGGAACGTTCCCAAGGAGGGAGCCAGCAAGCAGGAGCCAGGGAAAGGCTGGAGGCTGCCACGGGATCCCGGAGTTCTGGAAGGAGTGTGAGGTGAGATTAGGTGTCCAGTGTGTAAGCAGCAGACAGCCACTGCTCCCAGGGAGACGCCTGCATTCTGGTTCTGTCTGAACTGAGGCTTACCCTCCTTTCTCCTAACCCCACATGTTCCTCCAGACTCAGGAGCAAGCACAAGCCCCTTTTCTAGGCATCTCTCAGGTCAGCCCCTCTCTGAACCACCTCACCTCCATTGTTCAAACTCAAAAGCATTACCTGTCCACACATACCCCTCCCCCAAATCTTCCTTTCTCCTTCCTAGGGGATTGGATGTCCACTCCAGGGATTTCCTACCTCAGGGCCTTTGCATCCCCACAGCCTCATTAGGAACATCTTTTCTTGACTTAGCGTGTATCTGACTCCTTACCATTGAGGTCTTGGTCAGGTGCTCCAAACCTCCTCCAAGCCCTGCCCACGTGATCTGTTCACAGCTCTCATTCATCCTAATATAGCCTGCCAGTCTGTGGGTTTTGACACGCTGGAGCAGGTACAGGGGACTACTTCTGTAAATCAGGCTTCATGAGAATGGGACCGTGTTCCCTTTCTGTTACAGTGCCACTGAATGGTACACGGGAGACATGAAGCCAATATGGGAGGGAGCCTTGTCACCTGCTCTCCCTCCCACCACAGGCAAGCCCTCACGCCCTTCTTACCTCACCCCTGCCACCTCCCATGTCTTTCCTTATTCTCGACCTCAGCACTCTTCTCCCGAACTGGGACAGGAGACACCCAGCTCACTAGCCCGGGACGGAGCCTGATGCCCGAGCACCTTGCCACTTGCCCTCAATCACACCTTGAGTGTTGGCCCAGGCACATCACACACATTATTGATCAAGAATGTTTGCCAGAAGCCAGGTGTGGTGGCGCACGCCTTTAATTTCAGCACTCAGGGGGCAGAGGCACATGGATCTCTGTGAGTTCAGGGCCAGCCAGGGCTACCCAGGGAGACCCTGTGTCAAAACAAACAAAAACAACAAAACCAAACTGCATGCCAAGGATGTGGGAGGGAGGGAGAAGAGATGAGCAGCTGGTCTGCCAGCATGACGGGACCACACAGCCTGAGGCCTGGTTCCTCCGCACAGGGTGGGGGTGGGGCTCTGCTGGCATCATGGCACCCGTAGAGCATGGAGAGAGAGAAGCAAGGGCCACTTACAGACATCAGCTGTGGCTACCAATATGACCATAAGAAAATCTAGGCAACGCACTCTCCCATCTTTCCCAGGCCCTGCATACTCGGGGCTCCATTGTGGGGGAACAGTCTTCACCTGGGACCGTCAGCTCCTGTTCTAGGCTGGCCTGAGTACCTGTGTCCCCTCCCATGCCATCCCAGACACCACTATGGCCTGACTGAGCACCCTCAGCTATTTAAACACCACCGATGGAGGTACCAGGCATCATTTTTAGGTTATACCACTTATCCCTACAGCACTCTTGAAAGACTCCGCTTCCTAGTTATGAAAGCTCAGGTTCCAGGCAATGAATGTCCTTGCTCACTGGCCTGCCTGTACTCAGATGACAGCTCCAGTCCAGGAGAGGACTCTGGGCCCAAAGCTGCCCTCTCCTCGCCAGCGGCTAGCCGAGTAGCCCTTGCAGGACACAGCCTGCGAGCCGTCAACTGGCACCAAGGGTATTGAGGATGGGCGGGGCAGGGGAGCTCCGAGGACACTAGGCTGGGCTGTTCCTAAAACCCTAACCTGGGTCTTCTAAGTCCTGAGTTCTCCCGGGCCTGCCCAGAAAGAAGTCTCAGAGTCAGTGACAGAACCAAACCTGGAAAGGATTGGAAGTGAGTGGTGAGAAGGAAGCCAGGGAGCAGTGATTCCACTCACTCAACTCTCACAGCTGAGAATCCACCAGGGTAAAGTTCTGCCTGCCTGTCTGCCCGCCCGCCCTGCCACGTTCACACAGCTATGCCTAAGCAGCCCAGCTCTTAGATCTGTGAACTAGATCATCAGAGGTTCAGGCCAGGCACTGTGGGGCACGCCTATGATCCCGGTGTTTGGGAGCAGAGGAAGGACGGCTCTGAGTTCAAGGGCAGGTTAGGCTACAGGGGCCATTTCAAAAACAAAAAACTTCAAGGACCACTGCCCTTTACTCAGGCAGATGCTGGTACCCCAAGACAGGCAGCCATATGTTCCATGATAGCTGGGTACCCACTGGGTACTAGACAGCTTAGTGCAAGAAGCCTGCAGGAGTCTGGAGACTTTGGAGCTCTGCAGAGACCAAGCCAACCCACACCTAAACGCTGCCCTGCTATAGGGGATCCCAAGTGCACCTGAGCAGGCCCAGCAACTGGAAATTGTGGAATCCAGTTCTTGGCTCTTTCCTCCTCTGGTCCGATAAATACCTCTTCACCAACATGCTGAGTGACTACTGTATACTACACATATTAGGAGGCCTATAATCTTTCTTGTCCCTTTCCTCCATAAGCCCCAAGTCCTTCATTGATACAGTGTATCAGCAGATCACTAAAAATGCTTACCATCTCACTAGTTCAGACGCAAGCTGGTGGAGAGGTTGGCTTAAAAAAAAAAAAAAAAAAAAAAGTTGCCAAAGGCTGGTGAGATGGCTTAGCAGAGGACCCAGGTTCAGTTCTCAGCACCTCACGGTGGCTCCCAACTGTCTGTAACTCTAGTTCAAGGGGGCCCTCTTATGGCCTCTGTAGGCACTGCACAATTCGGTGCCCAGACATACATAGAGGCAGACAGCGCTGGCTAGTGTTATCAACTTGATACAAGCTGGAGTCATCTGAGAGGGGGGGGACCTCATTTGGGAAAATGCCTCCACTCCGTACAATCTGGCTGTAGGCAAGCCTGCGGGGCATTTTCTTGATTAAAGATTGATGTGGGCGTGCCCAGCCCATTGTGGACAAGGCCCCACTGTGGGCAGATGGTCCTGGTGGAAGAAAAATTGAACGAGCCAGGAAGAGCAAGGCAGTAAGCAGCTGCCTCCCGCCCCCCCCCCCCCCAGGCTCCTGCTCCTACAGACTCCCTCAGGGATAGAGTGTGACCCGAGAGTAGTAAACCTACATCAGCCCTTTCCTCAAGTTGCTTTCGATCATGGTGTTTTATTACAGTGATAGAAACCCCAAGACCGACAAAACACTCGTATACAAACTGAAAGTACATCTTAAAGGAAAGATGCTTGTACAAGTTGGATGAGTACATAATCTAGATTTCCGGGATACCTTGAAATCAGCTCTGGCATCACTGGATCTGCATTCTTGCAGAGTCTTTTGAGCTTGCCATGTACCTCCCTGAGTAGCAAGTCAGACAGGAAGCAAAGACCCCCAACCAAGAATGCCAGGGAGCTAACAAGGAGGAGGATCATGAGGCAAATGTCCCATTGGACTCTTTATTATTTAGAAGACAAGCAGGCTGGAATGGCAGGGCAGCTCATCTCTGATGGTAGAGGAGTACAACAGAACCCTCAAATCCCCAGCCCGAGCGGATGCAGCTGCAGCATTCAGGAAGAATGAATGGAAGGGATGGAGGAAGGGAGTCCTCACCAGCTATGGAAGAAAAGGTCAGGTTCTGTCTTTGAGAGTTTCTACTGCTGTGATAAAACATCATGACCCAAAAGTAAGCTGGGAAAGGAAGGGTTTATTTGGCTCACTCTTCCACAGCACTGTTTATCAACGAAGGAAGTCAGTCAAGAACTCAAAAGCCGGCTGTGATGGCGCACGCCTTTAACCCCAGCACTCGGGAGGCAGAGCCAGGTGGATCTCTGTGAGTTCGAGGCCAGCCTGGGCTACAGAGTGAGTTCCAGGAAAGGCGCAAAGCTACACAGAGAAACCCTGTCTCGAAAAAAACAAGAAACAACCCACTCCCCACCCCCACCCCAAAAAAGAACTCAAACAGGGCAGGAGCTGACAGAGGCCATGGAGGGGTGCTGCTTATGGCTTGCTTCCCCTGGCTTGCTCAGCCTTTCTTATAGAACCCAGGACTACCAACCAGGGATGGCACCACCCACAGTGGGCTGGGCCTTCTCCCATCAATCAATAATTAAGAAAATACCTTACAGGCCTGTCTACAACCTGATCTTATGGAAGCATTTTCTTAATTGAGGTTCCCTCCTCTCAGATGACTTTAACTTGTGTCAAGTTAACATAAAACTACCCAGTACACAATCCAAGCTACTACATACTCGCCGCCGCACCCCCACCCCCAACACACACACACACTGGGAGTTCATCCCTTGCTGTTCCTAAGGACTAGCCCAAACCATGGGGAACAGCTTACTACATTTAACAAATGGGCGAAAAACAAGCCAATCTCCACTCTCAATTGAACTAGCAAAAAGATATATCCTTACAACCAAATACTCAGGCACTGAACAAGAATGGCATGGAATGATCACGAGAAAGGGAGAAAGTAGCACCCTGTACTCTTTTAGGGGTTGTAAACTAGTTTTCTTATCCAAGCTCATGAGTAAGTCCATCAAAATACTGTTCTATTTCATTCAAAAAGCCGACTGTCATGGCAAGCTCATTTCCTGTACCTGTACCTCCATCACTCACACTGTTTCAAGAGGAAGGATCCTCTCACCTGGAAGTACCTGGGGCCATTTTCCTAGTTTGCAGAAATCATGCACACCCGCCACGCAGATTTGATGGTGAGGAGTCCTCAGCTCTTGGAGCTTTCTGGGAGAGCGGAAGGTGAGGAAATCCACAGGCCAGAATCATCGAGTCAGCTTCACCTATAGAGCAGACGACTGAAAATCTCCCCTCAGGTATGTCTCTTAATTCTTGATTGTACAAAACTGTTTTTCTGAAAAATGTAACAGAACAGCGGAGTACTGCAACACTTTATTGAGAGTATTGGCTTTGAATTAGTAGCTGAAGTAACAATCGCCATGAAGCCAGGTCAGGTGTACTGCACAATACTCATCTTGATTTACTGACATTACTTAGCAATTTATTGGACAAAGGTCAAACTTTTTTTATTAAGCACATTCCACAGTACAAAGCCGTCATGATAGTATCTGTACAATTTAACAGTTTCAATAGCTGTTCAGACACATATTTATTTCAAACAGATAATTGGCAAACATAATTAATTACCGTTAGAATTAGACTACCCCAGTGCTTTAACATTAATATAGCAGTAATTTACAGTTGCTTGATTACAGTTAGCAAAATAAAGTCCAGAGTACAACTAGGAATTACTGCTGTAATCCCAGAAACTGGAACTCCTTGGGTACCCAAGTCCCCTGCTGTAATTTAGTAGGCACAATTCAAAGGTCGTGTGCATATGTGAAGGCCCTGACCCCAAGGATGGACAGGAACTTCTATATTTAACATGCAAAAACAACAGAAAAGTCCGATTGTTCAGAATTCACTCCCCCTCCCTGCCTCCCCTGGGCGTTCCTGTCAAAGGATGATGAGCTGTGAGGTGGTGTGTTCACACCCCCTTATAGACAGGGGCCTACTTTCTATACATTTGAGCCCCCACCTCTCAGAAACAAATGTAGAAGCATGTGAGAACAATGTATCCAAAAGGAGAGAGAGAGAGAAACACAAAAGAAAAGAAACCAACATGGAAAAAGCAACGCCAACCCAGTAAACCAATCACCGACACACACTGACCCCCACAGCATTCACAATGCCAGGATGAGCAGAGCCCAGAGGCCTTCTCTCTCCAGAGTGTGCTTCCATGGGAAGAGGCTCCATTCCCAGGGAGGGGCTGGTTGGTCCTTTAAAGGGTACTTACTGACATTCCTTGATCTTTGGAAAACAATGGTGAGGGGCAAATCAAAACCTAATCTTGAAAGAGGGAAATGTTGACCAATGTCCTGTGTGCCTCTCACACCTGGGAGCTTTGAGAACTGAAGTGATGAGTCACATCAGAGCTGACGGGGCCTGAGGCTGTGCTCCACACAGGAGGGCCTTGCCCTTCATGTGAGCTCAGAACAGCTGACCTGCTCCGCAGGTCCTAACTTAGCAGCCTCCAACACCCTACCAGAGTGCAGGGAGCCCAGAGCCAGGAGCCCCGTCAATGGGGCTGCCTTCTCCCTGTCTCAGGGTTACTGCCACACAGCAGGACATTGGACAGAGAAGCCAATGATCCCCGTGATGAAGTGATCACTAGCTCTCAGGAGGGGTACTCATGAGGAGCAGAACAGTGACATGGAGACTGCGAAGATGCCTGTCCACTGCAGAAGCCACAAACAAACAAACAAACATCCTGATAAACTTCTGAAGTTCCATCTGAACACAGCACACACACAGGACAGTGACAAACAAAACGCAAAGGAATACTGCAGGAAGGTTCTAGGAATCACGGCAACCCTGGAGTCAGGCTCTCGGGCCCACCTGCGGCTGAGCGACACACTCCACAGTAGTGTCTCCGATGCAGGGGCCCGTCCGGCAACCTTGAGCTTGAAGTGTTATGTACATTATATCTACATGCGGGTACAGTATTTTAAATTAGGAGGCAAGCACGTGGATAAAGGTGTTACTCTACCAAATATCAGGAAATGAGGAGGGGACAGAGAACAGTCAATGAAAGAAAATAGCTGTATCACCTGTGGAGAGGTAATATAACTCACTTATTCTTTAAATTAAAAGAAACTGGTACAGAAAGGAAGTGTAATCCAAAAATACTAAAATAATCCAGAGCTGTCCGTTGTCCGACACATTCCTATGCACGTCAGAATGACAGTGACCTGAAGGTCTAAGGAGAAGCTGCTGCTGCTGCTGCTGCTGCTGCTGCTGGAGAGGAGAGCCCTGAACCCCCAACACTTCACCAAGAATGCAAGCTGTTTTTAGTACCAAACCAAGGTTCAAAGCGATGTAAATTAGAGACAAGTCTTCTCCCACGGTCGCTTTGCTTCTGAAGAACAGGCCATGTGTCCTTCCCGTGAGCATGTGCATCGGAAGGAAGCGTTGGGTTCTTCACTGAAGGGAGGGGCGTGAGCTGCTGCTCTACTTGCAGTCGGGAAGCTAAGCTGTCCTTCTCCAAGTAGAGCCAGGGGTGGCGCTGGGAAATGGTGGGGCTTGAAGAGTGGGACTGCTTTGTGTCTACCCAGCATCTAGAACCAATTCCAGCCCCAGAACTCAGCTGTGAACGAACTCCCTTAGGCATGTGGTAGCCATGTAGCCAGTAGTTCAAGACCAGGAAACCCTGGAGAAGAAAGGAGAACAGACATTAATTGGACAGGACATGGGAGAGGCACAGAGGGCAGGCTCAAGAATGGAAGGGAGAGACCAGGAGGGAGGCCATGCTCTGAAGACTTCACTCAACGAATACAAGACTCTGCCAGGTGCATTTTTCCAAGAGAAAGTATTGAGGGAGAATTTGACTGTGCAGGCAGACCCAGTGTTAGCACATGGGAGAGCAGGAACAGTAAACATCTGAGTGGCTCTCAGGTCCCTGTTGGTGGCCTTCCCTGACACACAGCAGGTGTCACCAGCCCACCATGCCTTGCAGTCACTTGGGGTCCCAGAGCTGTTCCCTCAACCAGCACTACTGGTGCAAGGGAGTTGTCCAAGGCAGCACAGATCTGCCACTCTTGATGCAGATCTTTGATTCTTAAAGGCTGCACGGGAATTGGCTGACATGCCACAAGCTGTGTGCGCTCTGTCCCGACTACTCACTCCTGTCACTGAAGCACAGAAGCAGCCCAGTAAATGTAAACGAACGAGTGCAGCTACACTCCCATTAAACTGATTTAGGGAGGGTGGAATTTTAATATCATCTAATTTCTACATGGCGTCCAATTTTCTTTTTGTTATTTTTCAAGGGTTTAAAACTATTTTTGGCCTGCAGGGCAGAAAAAACAAAGCATACAACGGGTCCAATGCGGTGCTTGGCTACAGTGTGTCAGCCCCGAGCAGGACAAACTTCTTGAGAGGCGTTCATGGGACTCAACCTTGACTCAACAATACCTGAAATGATGGGACTCTGGGTGACGTGGTATTAGGGGTTCTCATTCTTTCCATCCCCACAATTTCTCAATTTTACACATAGACATTTTGTACTTTTTAATAAAAAAGAAAACACTAGTAACCACAGAACCAAAGGACCAGGAAAAAAGGTTGATCCCTGCACTCCAAAAACAAACCTGAAGAACTACCCTGGTGTGTAATGGCCATGACCATTGAGGGAATCACTTAGAAAGCCAGTTTTTAAGACAGCAACCTCATCCATCACCTGTTAACAATGATGTCAAAGCCCATAGTGTGCAGGGTTCTGTGGTGAGACCATCAGGACCTCACCACCTGTTAGATCCAGAAGAGGCTTGTTCACATCACCAAGGAATTCAAAGGTAAAGCCCAAAAGCAAGGCCTTGAAGAGCCCACGTAGGGCTGGGGTTTGAGTATACTCACCAGACTGGGCCAAAGTGCAGACCGCTATCTGGAGATATAGGTGTAGGTTCTGGAGGGAGAGCGTGTCTCATTCTGGGCACTGGGAGGCACGTTTAAGAAATCCCAAATCAAAATAGTGTCATCATGGGAACTGCTGATGATCTGAAACTCATCAAACTGTAGCCGAAACACACGTCCAGAGTGTTCCTGCAAAAGAGCAGCTTGATGAACAGTACCACCTTCAGAGTCCCCACCTCCAGAGCCAGGGTTTAACTCAGGCTGCAGAGTCAGCATTTATCCGAGCTTCCTGCATGACTTCCCAGCCACTGAGCTGTGCCCTTTCTGAGAACAAATGCTCTGTTTTGCCGTCTAGGGTTTTCTTTTCTTTCCTTTTTTTAAGTTATGAATATTATGTCCTACATTGTGGACTAGTCGTATGTCACAGAAGGAAAGCTATGTGATCACCTCACAGAGGCCATCAGAGCTAACACCCACATGGAACACACTGTAAAACCAGAATCAGAAGTGCGAAGTTGCTATAATGTTTCTTTTTTCTTTCTTTCTTTTGTTTTTTTTTTAAGACAGGGTTTCTCTGGGTAACAGCCCTGGCCAGCCTGGAACTCCCTTTGTAGACCAGGCTGGCCTCGAACTCACAGAGATCTGCCTGCCTCTGCCTTTGCCTCCTGAGTGCTAGGATTAAAGGCGTGCACTACCACACCCTGCTCCTACAAAAACATTTTTTAAACATAACCAAGAACATCTACGTTAAACCATAGCAGACGAGCCGGGCTGTGGTGGTACACGCCCTTGATCCCAGCATTAGGGAGGCAGAGCCAGGAAGATCTCTGTGAGTTCAAGACCAGCCTGGTCCACAGAGTAAGATCCAGGACAGGCACCAAAACTACATGGGAAACCCTGTCTCGAAAAACCAAACAACAACAACAACAACAACAACAAAAAACCTGCTCAAATTTTTCAAGAAAAGCCCATCACTGTTTTCAGATGTCTTCTTTAAAAAAATCCAACAGAATCAATATTAGATTTCAACAGCTGTGGTAGTACTACAAAAGACTGACATATCAAAATAAAGCATTTATTTGGTCTTAAAGCAACCAAGATACTCTGTCATTTACGCTGACATGCGAATGATCGATCACCTGGAGGTTATTACGTAAGTGGAATTAAGCCAGGCACAGAAAGACAATGATCCCACAGACTGGACCTCACAGCCATGAGACAAAAAGGAGGACAACGGAGTGGGAGAAGGGGGAAGGGCTGGATGGAAAGAGAAAGGTGGGTCGAATCCACTGTTCATCAAAGGGTCCAAAGCTTCAGTTAGACCACAAGAACCCTGTCAATCATCCACTGGACTACAGAGTGACCACAATAAAAAGCAAAGTATTATATACTTCAGAATTTATGAAGAGTATTTTTGCTTGTTTTTGTTTTCTGCAGATAGGAGACAGGGTCTTATGTACCCCAGGCTGGCCTCAAACTCACTATGTAGGCAAGGATGACCTCAGACTCCTGATCCTTCTGCGTCTACCTCCCAAGTGCTGGGATTACAGGTCTGAACTACTACACATGGTTTAAAAACAGATTTTTAATATATTTCTGTCAGAAAGAAATTAAAATTGATGTTCTCATTAATTAGTTGATAATTTTTCTCTAATGTATACTATAGACAAAAATATCACATCATACTCTTTAACAGTACACAATTATTTATTAATTCAAAATAAATTTTAAAAATTAAAATGTTCCTATGTGCCAAAGCAATAATCCATATAATAGAGACTGAGGGAAAAAAATTCTACCTTAACAGTACACAAGCGTGCGGTTATAAAACATAGCACAGCCGCACACTAGAGACCCCCCCAAGGCTACATGAGGCATGCAGCACAAGCTGTGAGGAGGCCTGCCCACCTACAGAGGACCCCGCAGTAGTGTAAAGGTGTTACGTTCCGCGGGCCAAAATTACCCATGAATCTCTAAAACATGGTACAAGACACAAGCTTTACTGGGTACCCCATCACCCCAACAAATCACATACCACCAAGGTGCGCAGACACAATGTGCTTGCTGGGGCCCGAGGGTCAAGAGCAGCTTGCAAGTCCCAGACTTTAATCTTCCTGCAAAGGAAAAATGAGACTGGGATTAACGCAGAAGTTACCACTGTCTACACCGTGGGCATGTCCACGACAAGGCAGAGTGCACCTCCAAGTCTCGGTCAAACCCAGTGGGCAACATGCTGGTGTTTCTGTTTCTGAACTTAGATTCTGAACATCTTATTTTGGAAAAAGAACCTAAGCCTTCCCAGAGTTCCTGAAACTTTGAAGGGATGTTACTGTTAAGGAGATAAACAGGCAGAGGACTTTGGGTTACCAAATTCACTTCCTAACTAGGTATCTATGTCACCAAATTCATTACTTGGGGGACTGAGTGCAAGATTCCAGGATGCCTTTCTCCAAATGAAGAAATGATTATAGCACTAATACCCAGTGACCAACCATATAATAATGCAGGACTGGGGCTTATAGCTTCCATTTGTCATTGAGAACAAAAGGAGAAAAGAGGAATTTATTACTGAGTTCAAGGGAGGGGGTAGTGGTGTTCCTGTTTATTTAGAATTAAGCAAAGATCAGAATTCCCTGTTGTGTAATCTGTGTGTGCACACACGTATATCCACATGCACACAGGTCTGCAGTGAGTCCTCTCCTTACCAGGGGCTCCAGGATTGAACTCGGGCCGGCAGGCTTGTGCAGCAAGCACCTTCACCTACTGAGCCATCTTGCAGGCCCTACTCTTTATGTTTCTGGTAATAGTTAGCATATAAGCTAGAACTCCAGGGCCTGGCTACAGTGTGGTTGAGGCAAGCTTTACTTCATCTTTCTGGGCCTGGGCATCCACACCTGACCCACTGGTATGACTGATTTTCTCACACAGAGTCCAGCATGCACAGAGCTCTTTAAGAGACAGCAGTTGTGTTCCTGACAAGGCTATACCCATGCATGTGCAGACTAAACACATACCCATCATAGGCGCCACTGACAATCCTCTTGTTATCAAAACGGATGCATCGGACCAATTCTTCGTGCCCCTCCAGGACTCTTAGACAGGCACCACACTCAATATCCCATAGCCTTAAACAAGAAGCAGTTGTCTATGAAACAGATTCTCACACGTGACTCATGCCCTCCCCAAGTTCTGTACACCTGTTCCATACAGGTAAGACTTTTCATTCTCTTCAATTCCATATTCCCACCTCACTCCTGGCTCATACCACATACATACATACATACATACATACATACATACATACATACATACATACAATCTCGAATTCTAACATTTGTGCTTTTAGCACTAATTTAGGCGGAAGCCTCACTTTCTGTTACATTTTGTTTTATGTAATTTGAAATATTTAAATGGCATTTTCTTTTTTAATCAACTCAGCAAAGACACTTCAATTATGCTTAGTCCCTGGGAATTCTCTTGGTATCTCAGTGGATAAATCCACAGAACCCAGTGGCTTCGGAAGGGCTTTCCTGAGGAGATATGGACGTGAGGCAGGAAAGGAAAAAAAGCATGTAGAGCAAAATCACACACAGCCAGGGACTCCAGTCCCAGTGTTCTCCCAATCCTGATGAAACTCAGTGGTGCCTTGTGTGTACTAGATACCAGGGTTGCTTGGTTTCTAAAGGCTGGGTCTTGGACTCACTGGGTGTGCAGTGTCTTAGAAAACCAAACCACCAGCCATATTAAGCCTTCTCTTTTGCATGATCCACAGGGTATAAACTCATATGTGTTCTAATTATAGAGTAAGAGACTCTTTCGGTTTTGTTTTCTACTGATTGGTTTGTGTAAAAAATAAACCAATTCCAATTTCTACGTACCGGATGGTGTTATCTGATGATCCACTGACAACCAGCCGGTCTCGGTACTGCAGACAGGCGATGCCCCGCTTATGCCCATTCAGAGTGCGAACAAACTCACAAGTGCTCGTGCTCCACACCTGTGGAAAGACAGCAGCGCTGCTAGGAAGACACCGAATCCCGCCACAACATACCTTCCAAGAGAGCTGGGCAGGGAGACGTACCCTGCCATCCTAGCATTCAGGAGGCTGAGGTAGGAGGATGGCAAGCTTAAAGACAGTGTGGCTACATAGTAGGGAGGCAGGGGCACATTCCAAGAAAGATCCCAAACTGACTGACCACAAACTTTCTTCTTGGTTAACAACGGGCTAGGGTAGAAACTGGACAGCATGAGCTTTGCTGGCCGTGGGCAATAAAACTGGAGTGAAATACAGGGGAGTTTAGAAGTCTAAACTTTGAGATCTTCACAAAGACAACATCTCCTGGAAGGCTAAGGTATTTCTTCCTGTGGAGGAAGAAGCCGGTGTCATTTTGTTTTCACACTAGCTCACACGGCACACTTAATGTACACAAACTCTCCACCTTCCACAGCCTCCTCTTCTCACCAGTCTCTTGAGCAGCGCCATATATTCTGGCACATGACTCCTAATATTCCACACATGATATAAACACTTCCCTCTTGTGAATCTGTCTGTAAGATGCAGATGCTCACAGGCACACTTACTATGTAATGAACCAAATAAGGAGACACAGTGGCTGGAGTTCCTGGGCTGGTGAGCCCGCTGCATCTGCAGCTCAATGGGAAAGCAGCTATTTCTGTGTCCACCCCTCCACATGGAGTTAGACCCCCAACCCCACGCCCTACATAAAAACTTCATTCAAAACAGATCAAAGATCTAAATGGAAGAGCCTAGTCGGGCAATCGTTTCTTAGGTATCACAACAAAAGCACACACAAAATAAAATGGATGTCATCAAAATTAAAAGTTATTTGTGATTCCAAGGGTGATATTAACAAAGTGAAAGAATGAGAGAAAAATCATTTATCTGATTAAGGGGCTCATCTCTATAATATATAAAAAAAATCTTTAAAAAAAAATTACAACTCAACCATAAAAATAAAACTAAGTTTTTAAATGGGCCTAAGACTTAAACACATTTATCCAGAGCAAGTACATAGTGACCAATAAGCAAGAAACCACTAGCCACTGAAGAGTGAAAGCCAACTCCAGACACTCCTGCAGCACGCCATGGCTACGGATCAAAACAAGACCTGAACAAGTGTGGGCAAGAGTGCGGAGCAACCTCGCCACAGAGGTGTTTTCTAATTAGGCCCAAGTGCTCCTAACTGTCGTGGTTATGTTAATGCACACAAAATCTAATTGTTCCACTTCCAGAAACCTAAGTTTTGATGAGACGTGGCCCATGATTTGTGGGGCAAGTTACCAAAGCACAGAGCACTGCCCAGCACAAAGCCTTACGCTGGCAGGATCATAACATGGGACAGCCACACTGGAAAACCATTTGGCAGTTCCCTGGGATGTTAATCAATTAAGAGAACTAACTGAATGTGCAAAGATGAATGGGCAAGTGTTTATAGCAACATCATTCATAATTGTCAGCCAAGGGAAACAAACAACAGTGCATCAGCACAGGAGGGGGAAACAGTGTCATCTGTTCAGAGTAAAGACGTGCTTAGCCACCAGAAGCAAGAAAGCCCTGGTCTGTGTTAAGCCCTGCATTACACGAAAAAGCTAGATACAAAAGGCCACAGGATATACGATTCCATTTACATGAAATGTCTAGAACAGGCAAATTCAGAGACGGAGGGTAGACGCTGAATACTAGGAACAAGTGGCTGACTCTCCTGCACAGTTAATGTTGTAGGTGAAAATGTTTACAAACCAGGCTGGAGGGTGTTATACAAAGCTGTAAACGTACTAGCAATACATTTGGAAAAGCCACATCTTCAGGCATGGAAATTATAGATGAATAAAGCTGTTAATAAATATGTAAGAAAGCTAGAAGGATCTCACGAGGCCCAACCCCTTACTGATGAACTATTGGCTAGGGATAGATTCTGAGAGAGGGGGTCACTGTCTGCAGTTGTGCACCCCCCTCTGAACCCATCAGGTTCCAAGAGATAACTCCAAACCCATGGTACCCAGTCAACACTGGTCAAACTCAATGGATCACAGAACAAAATGAACAGAGATGAATGTGGGAAAGAGACTGTGGGGAAATGGAGAATGGGGAAGTGGGAGGCTGGGTGAAAATGGTCAGTGTGGACAATGTATGAAACTGTCAAAGAATCAATTTAATTATGAGTAAATGTGTGTGTGCGCGCGCACACACACACACACACACACACACACACACACACACACACACACACAGTGAAAGCTAAACTTTAAAAATGAGTTAACACAGATAAGGGAATCATATACCCTGTGGGTCACCTTAGTCTACAATTGCTGGTCCCATTTTGCCTTTCATCTGACCCAACCTGGCTTCTTGAAGGCAGGAACATGTCTTGTCATCAGTCTTTGCCCAGCATTTAACCAGGGCCTATACAATAGCAAGCTCTCAGAAGAGAATAAACCAAGTCTGAGCTCCACACGACCAGTTTGAGCCATGTCATGGTAGTGGTGGTGTAATTGAGTTGACAAATGTAAAGCTCAGTCTCTGCCCCTTAGGAAGGTGACTTAACCGGGCGGTGGTGGTGCACACCTTTACTCCCAGCACTTGGGAGGCAGAGGTAGGCAGATCTCCGATCTCTAGGCCAGCCTGGTCTACAAAGTGAGTTCTGGGACTGCCAAAGGCTCTTACACAGAGAAACCAACAATGTCATCTCTTGAAATTGGCAACTGTTCTCTATTGGGACCAATGACTTTTTCCTTCTTGTCTTGCCTGTTGCTCCACAAGCATGTGAAATGGGAGGGTCTTATGGGAATGCATAAAGAAGAGACCTTGCCACCCAGTGCCAGCCACCGCTGCCTATTCTCTGCCGTTTAAGGATGGGGAGAGCCAGGGTGAAGACTGCAGACACACTCACTTTAATGGTCCTGTCTCCAGAGGCAGACACAATGTACTTATCATCGAAGTCTACTACATTGACAGCAGCACGGTGGCCAACCAGGACACGGCGTAAAGTGATATCAGTGGCAGAAGCCATGTCCCACACAGCAATGGACCGGTCCTTGGAACAAGTCACCATCAGTCCGTTGCTGAAGCGTAAGTGCAGTACAGCTTCATTGTGATGGATGAGAGTGTTGAGAACTTCACCCGTGTTCACATCCCAGACTCTGGAAGAGAACAGAGAGTTGTGACAGGGAGAGACAGGGAAAGGGGAGGTCTGGGTTCAGTGTCACTTAGTGTACCGAGTGCATGCTACCAGCAGAACCCCCGTACCCCAAGGATATTCTGCCAGACTGCTGCCAGCAGAACCCTGTACCCAGGTGCACGGTATAGGGTATGCCTACGCATGGTATGCAACAGAACCTGGGCAGCAGCTTCCTCAAAGCTGGCAACTGCTAAGATGCCTTTAAGAAGGAAGCTAACCCTGGCTGGGTCAGGTTTATCTCATACTCAAAGTATTAACTCAGGGGTGTCTTCAGGCTTGTACAGGTGACGAAGACATCCCTCAAGTCAGGAGGCTTTCAGCGAGTCTGAGACAACAGGAGGAGTTTGATGGATGAGGAGCCCAGGGTGATCCCAAGCTTAAGGTTTTCATTGACCTCTGGCATGTTGAAGAATCTACTGATTATAATTTGCAAACTAAGCTAGGGCGTTTCATCAAATCATTTTTTTTAATTTAATTTTTTTTATTTTATTTTGCAATACAATTCAGTTCTACATATCAGCCACGGATTCCCTTGTTCTCCCCCCTCCTGCCCCCCTCACCTTCCCCCCAGCCTACCCCCCATTCCCACCTCCTCCAGGGCAAAGCCTTCCCTGCGGACTAAGATCAACCTGGTAGACTCAGTCCAGGTAGGTTCAGTCCCCTCCTCCCAGGCCGAGCCAAGCGATCCTGCATAGGCCCCAGGTTTCAAACAGCCAACTCATGCAATGAGCACAGGACCCGGTCCCACTGCCTGGATGCCTCCCAAACAGATCAAGCCAATCAACTGTCTCACCCATTCAGAGGGCCTGATCCAGTTGGGGACCCCTCAGCCATTGGTTCATAGTTCATGTGTTTCCATTCGTTTGGCTATTTGTCCCTGTGCTTTATCCAACCTTGGTCTCAACAATTCTCGCTCATATAAACCCCCCTCTTTCTCGCTAATTGGACTCCCAGAGATCCACCCGGGCCCTAGCCATGGATCTCTGCATCCAGATCCCTCAGTAGTTGGATGAGGTTTCTAGCACAACAATTAGGGTGCTTGGCCATCCCATCACCAGAGTAGGTCAGTTCGGGCTGTCTCTCGACCATTGCCAGCAGTCTGTTGTGTGGGTATCTTTGTGGATTTCTGTGGGCCTCTCTAGCACTTTGCTTCTTCCTATTCTCATGTGGTCTTCATTTACCATGGTCTCCTATTCCTTGTTCTCCCTCTCTGTTGTTGATCCAGCTGGGATCTCCCGCTCCCGCAAGCTCTCTTTCCGTCAAATCACTTTTTATCTGACACTTGAACATGCAAAAAAAAAAAAAAAAAAAAAAGCCCCAACATCCTAAAGGATGCACTGCACTGACAGAGCAGAAGACGGCTGTGAAGGCTGAGCAGTGACAAGGCAGCAGCCTGGAGGCCACACCAGGGCACGGCCAGTAGCTGTGCTGTGGGGTGGGGCTGAGTAAAGAGTCGGACAGTGGGATACGGGACAAGAAACCCAAAGGGAACATCACAGAACCCAGGGATGGACCGAGAACTACCCAGCTCCTCCAAAGTGCCTATGACTAAGCAATCCTCACCAAGCATCTGAGTCGGCTGAGGTGAGTCCCTCCTTTCCGCTCCTCATTCCCTCCAGTCCCCTCAGTCCCCCTCAGCCTTCGCTGTATGATGCTCTTTGCCTCTGCTGGACTCTGTCACCCCACTGCATGTCAGGTCCAGGGAGGTGTGCTTTCCCTTCTGCAATGTCTCTTCCACGCTGCCCCAGGATGGCAACTGAGAACTCAGCTTACACCATTGCAAAGGCTATAAAGACAGTCATGAGTGACCCAAACTCAAGGTTCAAAAATGGACTGGTTCTATGACTCCAAGGAAATTATGTGCCCTCCCAGTTTCCTAATATACCTGCAGAGATGAAGGCAATACCTAAGAGAACTCAAGCAGACATCATAATCAAATGTGTCATCTCTGGCTCTCAGAACTCACTTTCCTGAGGATCTACAAACTGCCTGATTCGTTCAGTTCCTGCACCCCTCACGCTCAAGAACAACTGACTTCTTCCTCTCTGCTCTAGATGGCAGGCTCCTTCCTAAGAACAGGAGGCAAGCTAATATAAAGCAGTGTGATTTTATAGGAGAATATACTGCCAACTCTACAGAACACAGCAAGAAGAAGAAGAAGACACCTTTATAAAAACTCAGCCTTCTGGACTATTTGCTTAACATGTCTCCATCAAAAAGTCTTGAGATACAGCAAGTAAAAATATGTACAGAGCAGCAGGTGTGAATGTATGTGCATATACGCACACATATGAATGTGTATGCATGCAAAAATTCCTGAAGACAGTATGCATCTCTGTCTCCTCAGGAATGGCCTTTGAGATTAGAGAATGAAGGCAGACCACTCACCTCACTGTCGAATCTGAAGAACCAGTTACAATGACTCGCTCGTCATACTGGAGGCAGAGGACAGAGCCTGTGTGTCCTGTTAGCACTTTCAAACATTCCAGGCTGGTTTTATCCCAGATCTATTGAGACAAGATGAACCAGAGCAGCAATTTAGTGCCTGCACTTTACACAAAGGTTCTCGTGCACCCTGCACTCTGAATCACAGCAGAGCAGGAAGCAAGGTGAGTATCAAACAGGTAGGGAATAACAAGAGGAACGAGGAACAGAACTAGGAAAACACCAACCAGCTTCCAGAGCAGACACACAGCTCTGCTAATGTCAACACTTAGCTACTGTACTCATTTATCGCAGCTCGATAAGGGGGTTTTAATAAAACCTGGGAAGAGTCAGCTCACTCTCTGGTAAATAATGTGACAACCTCTACTAGGTCCATTTCAAAATGCATACCTGATAGTTTCAAAAATTTTTTAAAAAATGGAGTGTTTGTTCCCTGAAAACACCAAACAAACTATCAAGAGTTCTTAGTAAGAAAAGACAATGTTTTATTACAAAGTTAAGCACTTAAGAATCAAAACAAGCCGGGCGGTGGTGGCGCACGCCTTTAATCCCAGCACTCGGGAGGCAGAGCCAGGCGGATCTCTGTGAGTTCGAGGCCAGCCTGGTCTACAGCGCAAGATCCAGGAAAGGCGCAAAGCTACACAGAGAAACCCTGTCTCGAAAAACCAAAAAAAAAAAAAAAAAAAAAAAAGAATCAAAACAAAACTTGGTTATGTGGTGACAATGAAAAGGAAGTAAACACTAGTAAGAGTTACTTTCACACCCTGAGCTGTTTCCCCCCTTCATTCACTGCCTTCACAGCTTCTCCTTTCCAGACTGTCACACTGAACCCTGTACCACGCAGCCCTTCAACACTGCTTCTTTAATTTAGTAGCATGCGTTTACAGCTCTCCATGTCTTTCTATGGCTTGTATAGCAAATTCCTTTCAATGCTGAAAATACCCCACTCCCTGGATGAACTGCAGTTATCCATCACCACCGTAGACACCTGCTCATTTCCAAGGAGGGCAGGGGAGGGGAGGGAAGGGGAGAAGAGGGGAGAGGAGGGGAGGTGGGGGGAACTCTTTCTTATATATATGGATGAAGGCGGATGGGAAGACCACTGGATTCCTGGGCACAGGGGTATGAAAGGGTGATCTCCGGGGGCAGGACAAGGGAGTCTGAGGGGATATTGTAAACAGAGAGCATCAAATGTGAATGTGCTCAGAGCCAGGGATGAGACCAGAAAATGCTGTTTCTGGTGCTTTTCAATGACACGAGAGCTACTGATGCTGAGAACAGATACAAACCTATCTATGTAGAACAGCAGAGACTACCACACACCAGCACTTCAGCCCTGCAGAGAATTAGCAGCTCACCTTGATGGAGTTGTCCCGGAGGCCACTGATAATTTTGTCGTCATCGTACTGCAAACAGTAGACACCTTTACTATTTTCAGAGCGGCACTGGATCCTCTGCAAGTTGTGTCGTCCACACCGCCAATTCGATTCTATGGTCTGGAGAAGGAGGCGAGAGGTGGCTTCTGTGAGTCAACTGCTCTGCTAGGTTTCACATTCTGGTGTTGCTTCGAGAAGCAGAACACCACGGACATCCTAATTTTGCTCTTTTCCTAGTGAGACACTAGCCAACAATGCTTCTTCTGAAACCTTCCCTGCCTACCTGACAGCTGTCATAGGATGTCCAGGGAGATCTGGGTAAGATCTGAAGTGGACTAGACAGAATTCAGTATGTTTAAAGAACATCATTGGCCCCTAAGATACAAAGAAATAATAACTCACACTGAGTTACTCCCTAATGCCAATTAAAATACCTGGCAGAAGACTGCCCCGTTACTCAGCCCTATCCTCACGATCCACACGTCAAACTCAAGAGTTGTCTGACCGCTGTGCAGGACCTGCCGACGTTGTACAGAGAAAGAACTGACTGCATTGTTACTCTCAAGCTCCAGTCAGACTGCAATCACTTAAATAAGAAGGGAACACTTTGCGGGGCGGTGGTGGTGCACGCCTTTAATCCCAGCACTTGGGAGGCAGAGGCAGGGGGATCTCGGAGTTGGAGGCGAGTTCCAGGATGCCAGGGCTAAACAGAGAAAACCTGTCTCAAAAAACCAAAGGAAAACAACAATAAAAACGGACAACTTCAGCTCTGGGTTCCAATCCTCTCATCGTCATGCACTGTTTAATGAGCATATTCCAGAACTGAGGGTCAAAGGTCAACAGCACGCATGCTGCATTAGAGGCATCGAGCCAGTTGTGAGAGGAAACATTTGGAATCTCAGAAGTGGGGAAGATGAGGCACAAGACAACAAGTTCAAGGCCTGAGCTGCACAGCAAGACCCTGCCTGTCTCAACACCAACACCACACACACACACACACACACACACACACACACACACACACACACACACATCCTCACTTTTAATGGTTAAGTTTTTTTTTTTTTTCTTGGCCTTGTAATGCAAAGGCAATACATTCAACAGAAACTGTACTTGGAATTTTGACCCTTTTTCTCCCTGACTAGCCACTTGGATGCTGGATGCCAACAGCAAGCCACAGTCTGCCACTAGCTCACAAGAGGAGAACAATGGGAACCCACAGTGCAATGTGTCACTGAATCAGTTTAAATATGTTAAACTCATTTCAAGCTACACTACTTTCAACTTACCATGGGCTTATCAGCTGAAACCTCATGGTACACTGAGGAACATCTACACTCTGAACTAAATTTATTTGGCTAAAAATTATGTCAATAATCTTGGTAGTATTTCTCATTGTTTTCCTTTTATAAATAAGGAAACCGTTTAACCTGCCTAAGGCCACAAAAACAGTAACTGGACTACTTAGACATCAAACCCAGTTCTGATCAGCCTAGGATTCTAATAGGAACATATTCACTGGTCTAAAGGATAGTCCTTAGGCAGAGAACACAGAATACAAATATATCACTAACAATTCAGGGGAGTGTCCATAACAAACAAGTAATACAAACTCTGGCTCAGGACCTGAGGGCCACCAAAGGCACCCTGGCCTGAGACCCTGGCCCAGTTCAATGAAAAAGTAGAGGGTGTCCACCAGAAGGCCTAGGCTCAAGGAGCAGCTAGGAGGGACTCCCCAAGATTAAAAGACCTACGCCTCTCCTCAGTCTAGCCAGTCTGGATTCTCAGCCTTTGAAGCCAGCAGACAACAGGAATAATACCCATCCACACTCAACTTCAAGTCCAGTTTGAAAAACGATTTCTGGGTAGCTAAAGCTACCAGAACTGCTTGCTGTACTGAAAAAGATAAAATCTCACCTTTATTCACAATAAAGGCCCAATTACTGGTTCTCCTGATACCCAATAAGCCACATTTCCTCTTAATTTGAAGACTGCATTCTTCTGAACTCTTTAAAATGCTAACATTCACTTAATGTTTCAGGGCAGGCACTACACTTCCTAACACTGTCCTATTTTTAAATATCGTCCCTGGGTATCCATCCATAGGGGAGGGGTTCTACAATCCAGCATAGATACCAAAATCTATTTTTGTAAAATAGCATAACTATGTAAAACAGCATAATTTCTCTGTTTGTGTATGTTTGCTTTTTTTTTTTGAAAGGTACTCTTCACTATGTAGTCAAGGCCTTAAATTCTCAATCTTCTTGCCTTGGGCTCCCAAGTATTGGGAGAGCACCCAATTAGATGGCATAGTATTTTCACATACCTAGGCACGTTTTCCTGTATACTTTAAATCATTTCTAGATGACCACTAATAATAAATATGATATAAATGTTGGGAGGTTTTTTGGGGGGTGTTTTTTATTGTTTTCAAGACAGGGTTTCTCTGTAACAGCCCTGCTGTCCTAGAACTCGCTCTGTAGACCAGGCTGGCCTCGAACTCACAGATATCCACCCGCCTCTGCATCCCAAGTGCTGGGATTAAAGGCGTGCGCCACCACCTCCTGGCCACTGCCCACATTTTTATAGAGAAAGAAATGGAGAATTGGAGCTACTAATACATACATTAATACACGTGTACTTAAAAGGGCAAGTGTCCGTCACAAAGGTCACAGATGTGTGACCCTTGTACTTAGCAAGAAGAACCCTTGTCCTAACAAGAAGGACAGCACACATTCAATAACTGGAGACAACAGCAGTGTAGAAAAGCTCTTGTGTCCACCTGCTACCATCAGGACTTCCTAGGCCAGGCATTATCTCTAGTGGCTGGCAAAATGTCAAAACCAAGAAAACTAACTCATCCCCCCACCCCCACACTGAACAACCACCTTTCAAGACCTCAACCACCTCTCAACTCATCTCTATGAGCAACTTTTTAAAGGAGTCCAAAGTAAAAAAGCTTATTTAAACAAACCTAAATGTTTAGAAACATCTAGAGAAATAAGTGTATTTTTGGATAGTGACTGGCCACCTCAGCATGCTAACTATTCCAGGGAAATGTTGATCTAGGAAGCCAGATATACTAGTAAGGAGTCTACTCCTAGCCTAGCCAATGACCTTGGGTGGTAGTCACTCATGTTCAGGTGACATCCTTATGGAGGCACAAGAGTAGATAGAAATGTGTGACTCCACTTGAACCCAAAGCACTGAATACATAGCATGTCCTATGTAGACCAGATACTGTTTTAAAACTGCATGGTCTCACGGGACTAGACTAGGCCCTCTGCATAAGTGAGACAGTTGTGTAGCTTGATCTGCTTAAGGGGACCCCTGGTGCATGAGTGAGCTTTCTGGAGCTCACTACCTATGGTGGGACACCTCACACTGCCTTGAGACGGGGGGGGGGGGGAAGACTTGGACGTGCCTCTACTGAATGTACCAGACTCTGCTCACTCCCCCATGGGAGGCCTTACCTTCTTGTAGGAGGGAATGGGGGGTGGGTGGGTGAAGGCTGGGGGGATCTGTGATTGGTATGTAAAGTGAATAAAAAATTTCTTGATTAAAAAAACTGGACAACTACCTTTCGGCTATAAAATAGTGTGACTCTAAAGTAGGCTTTATTTTGTAGTTCAGTGAACAGTGAAGCACATTCACATCACATGAAGAGTTTAAAGGAAAAAGTGCTTTTCATGCAAACAGAGGAACGGGAGGACTTCTCACACACTTTCTCACTACTCTTCAAGGTATTTTCTAGAATGGGATGAGGTGGCCATAATGTTTAACTGTATCTAACACACTGAGGTCACAAGAGGGATGAGGGAGAGGTGCCAAGATGACACCACATGGTCACCTAGGGCTGAATCAGTTCCTGAAACACATGGGTGAAGCCTTGAAGCTGAACTGTCCCATCTACTCCTGACCCTCACTGGGGAGGACAGGACTTCACACACGCACCACCAGATACCCTATTTTCTGTCTAAGTCAACAGGAAATTGTGGTATGGTCAAGCTTCTCCACGCTCACAAGGTTCCTAACTTTCTAGGATACTTGTAAATTTTTAAGCAAAGCTCAGAAGACTCTTGGTGAGTCATTCTGGGAAGACCCCCATTAGGGCAAGTTTTTCAATCTTTAAGTTCTTGAATCCAAGGTAAGTATAGCTTACTGGAACCCGACAGGAAGTCTCTGACGGTCATCTAGCCACCAAGGGCACTCCTGAGACTGCCCCTCCTTAGTTCTCCAGGCCACCCACACATAAAAGCAGCACTTGCCTGTGATTATGCCTACCCAGAACACTGCCACCATGTCTGATGACCTCAATTTTTTTTTTTTTAAATTCTTCTCAACCAGGTTTTCACAAAAACTAGACCTTCAAGCCTGGCAGCCCTTGGTGGTAGAAATGACCCAAGTCAAGAGACAGCCTTGGCCGGTGGTACTGACTGAGCACTGGCTTCCACCTCTGTGCAACAGATCAATAGAATCTGTTCCCCCAACAACAAAGGGCCATGTAAGATTAAAACATGTGATGTGCTCATCATAGCCTATGGGGAACACTGCCAAAAACAGTCGGTTGTAATTAAAAAGGGAGGGTTCTCCCGAAATTGGAGGAATTATATTATAGTGCTGGTCTAGGCTGCTGTTTGTTGCTGGTAGCCTGCATTTCATAGCGGGCCCAGCAAGGTGCTCAGCCCTCAGATGGAACTGAGCTATTATCTGAGTTCAGCAGCAATAAAGCCAGTCACACAGGTGTCCTCTCCAATACCTGCCATGCCATGAGCCGTCATGTGGTACAGCTACTGTAGAAGAGAATTTCACGTGTTAGAGAACTTGTAAAATCCCCTTACCCTGCGCAAAATTTCAAAATACTGGGAAAGTAGCCATGATATACAGAGTATACAGCGGCATTTAAATTGGCAATAGAGTGAAAACAGATGTCTGAGTATGGAGGAATAACATTATTTTTAGAAGCCTAAACATAGCTGGGTGGGTGGGCAAGTTTCAGCATTTTCTAGTCAGGACAATGTTAATATCAAGTTTGCAAACCACAAAAAAAGTTTTCCGCTTTCTCTGAATGAAATGCGGTTTATTAAAAGGTATGATACAACACACCGTCATTTCCCATGGCCAGCTCCAAGGAGAGTGCTCCAAAGCCACTCACTTACCTGGTAAATATAAAGAGTCACTACTCGGAAATGGCAGAAAAGAAAATCTCAAGTTCAGGGCATTAACATGTTGGATTGTAAGAGCGACAGCCATCTGCCTGCAAAAGCGTTTGGGGTGCGGGGTGGAGGAGGACTGGGGAGTCGGGATCCCAGTTCTGGGAGTTAAGCTCAACCAACCATTCTTCCCAAGTGCCCTGCAGTGCACCCTGAGCCACCCTAAAAACAGACTGGCATGGACTCTGGAGAACGACGGAGGGTGTGTGACTGCCTCTTGGCAGGACAAGCCTCAGGTTGACCATGAGTTCCTTCTCAATTTAGAGGCCCCATAAACCCTCTGTGTGGCAAGAACACCCAGGAGAGGGGAACCTTTGCAGAAAGGGAAGAATGTGAACTATTCTCCACAGGCTCTGATTCTCACTTCCCCATTTTCTCAACAGCAGGAGCTAGCCACACAAAGCCAGGTTGTCTATTTTTCCTTAAAATATAGCCAATTTCTGGTGACTAGATGTGGAAGGCAAAGTTCAGAGAGGAACATTTTTCCTCTGTGCTTATCAAGCTGAGCATGGAAGTATTTCGGCAGTCGGCAAGCTGTTAAAATAGAGAAGAGGGGAAACCAGAGTGCTGTCCCAGAAGTGCCTGACCTGTGGAATGGAAGGCGAAAGGACAGACTGCGAGGGCAAGGGGGTCGTGACACTCGCCTGACATCTCCTACCTTTGGACAGTGTCCTTAAGAACCTTTCAACACTACCTTTTCTTTTACAAGAAAGATTTACATAGATCCCCTAGCACAGTCCATGGTCGACTACAGAGGTGACAATCATGGTGTCACCCTGCAGGTGAAGCTTTCCCAGCAGTCATGTGGACAAGGCCAAGCTCCTCTGTGTGCCTCACATTATGATCTATGGATCACAAGAGGGAAGACCTTCTATATATGAGTCTGTATGTCTGCCCTGACAGAACATACATGAAGGGCCAGGGAATATGAGGCTGGCTGTGGACTCCCTACTCACCGTGTGTCAGAGTATGTGGATGGCTGTGGACTGTAACACTCACTGTAATCCAGGGAAAGAGTTTACCTTGTCAGCCCTTCCTTCTTACATTTTCAGTATAGACTTGACCTACTTTTCAGGCTGTCTAGGCTATCTAATGAGAAAATATGGTATAACCTGCTAAACAAAGTAAGTGCCTTATTAGTGGTACACTGCTTCTGTCACTATTCCTATTAGTGAGTACACCAAAGTATAAGCGTCATCCTTCATACTAAGAAATTTAGCCACAAAAATTTGGAGGAGACTCTTGTGGCTGGGCAGTGGGTTTTCCTAAACCACACTTTAAGAACCACTGGGAAGACCACCATGATGCAGAGGTTTTGTGTCAAACAGTGTTTCCCCAATGGCTCCATTTCCCATCACATCTGCCTTCTCTGTTAGCTCTAAAGTATGATTTCAGTCTGAGGAAATGGGGATGGTAACTGCTGTCATACTGTCAATTATAACGGTAGTCATGGCAACTAAATAAAATAATCTCCATCACCAAACCTCAATCTGATAAAGGTTCTCCAGAGTCTGTTTATTAATAACTGGCTTTAAACAGCATCCCCTCACAAGGAACGCTTTCTTGGGACCACTCAAGAAAAGTTGGAGAGTTTATATCAACAGCTCCCCGCTGCCAAAGAGCATTTCCGAGATGTCTGATACACCTACCTTGAGCAGCCCTTCCCTCCTGAAATGCAAAAACACTAACCTATGATGGCAGTCCGCTGAGCACTGCAGGACATTAGTCCACGTTTGGAACAACAGGTCAATTAATTCCTAAACTTTATCTGGCAGTGGCTTTAAATTATTGAACCCTCCCTAAAAGGTTAGTTTTTAGTTCATTTTAGAGAGCATGCACTTCAGACAAAAGTTTCTCTTTTAAATGATGATATCCTGTCACATGCAGATGCACCATTAATGGGATGGATCCACTGGTTCACATCTGCCTGAGAAGGGGCAGAGGATGAACTCTACAAAGGCACATGTTTCTCCATTAACTAATTTTGGCACAATAATTTTTATGTTCATCACCTGGGGGAGAGGATTACTTCACATTTTGGAGACCAGCTGTAACTTTATGGGAGATACGGCATTGCCCGACGAAAGCTAAATTTTCTACCAAGAGGAAACGGTGAAGTAACCAAGGACAGGGAGAACACATGTGAAAGAGTTAACGAGAACTGCCTGTGCATGTCCTTCCTGGTTCAAGGGAAAGGGCCGAGGAATAAAACGGACCTGGAGCACGCCAACAGTTTCAAACACCCCTAATGTTTCTCCTCAGCATGTGCACAGATCTCCGCTGGTCACTGACACACAACTCCAGAGCGGGC
The DNA here is from genome assembly GCF_007827085.1 of Peromyscus californicus insignis. NCBI lineage: Eukaryota > Metazoa > Chordata > Mammalia > Rodentia > Cricetidae > Peromyscus > Peromyscus californicus. The sequence continues at coordinate 91,665,567 of NW_026294551.1, read as the reverse complement.
CCAAAGCAGAGCCTGCTTGACAAGGCCCACTCACCGCTGCTCAGAACAGTCTGAGGCGTCTTTATGAAAAACTATGCACGACTTAGAGAGGCGACTGCAAGCACGCCTTTGACAATGACGGCTCAATATAAAAGTGTGTTTACCTCAAACAGCGGCCTGGAGTGTGGACAATTTATCAAATTAGAAGAGAGTGGATCTTGGATTAAGGTTTTAATTAACTGGCAGCCTTAGAGAAGCATTTCATGTTTTTGAAAAGTATTTCTATAAAAAGGCATGATCGGCTCTGAAGAAGAGCCACAGATTACACACTATAACATTTATTTCCAAGGCTCAAATTTTAAAAAAAATAGGAGTTCCATGAGTTTAGAACAAAAGGACTTTAAAACAATATAAAAAGTTGAGAACAAGACCCCAAAGGGTGCAAAACAATTAAGTGAAACAGTTACCTCTATGTCCTGGATAATCTTTGGGTATAATGATCTATAAAATGAATTGGGAGGGCCATCTGTAGGTCTGTTTTTAAACAGGTACTGATCCCTGGCAATGAAAACAAACAGATGTTATATTTTTGCACATAAAAGAGCAGATTTTATTTAAGCATGCTTACAAGGACAGCCCCATGTTTCATGTCTTCCCTTGCACTGAATGTTAACAGTTCAAAAGCAGGATTTCTGACAAACTGCAGTTTCCATGGTAGAGACAATTTAGTTCTGGCATGATGCTGGTCTTTTGTTTTCTGAGTACCGTCACACAAATAACTAAGCTTTCATTCTAGGCTGTCCCCCTCCCCCGCTTATAAACTTTATTAGTAAAATCTTGCAAATAAAAAACAGGACACACTGAAATTAACTAGTTGCAAAGTCTATACATACATCTTCATGAGCTTTTAAAAAATTACAACAGGCATTCTGAAGCTGTGGACCGCCACACTGGATTGTACACTTTCACTATCAAATATATTTTGTGCTCTTATCCACTACAAAACCCGAAAACTCCATGCCCAAGTTAGATCAAGGACACCATCAGCCTGCTATCCTTTGGCATTGCTCATGCCCAGTAGCCACATTCAGTCTTTCCTCAGTCCCTAAAACTTAGCTCTCTGTGTTCTCTCTTCCCCGTGTGCTACTGCACCACATGCACCGTAAGTGCCAATGAAGCTCAAGAGAAGTCCTAGTCCACATTAAACTTCCTCCCATAAAGAAAATGCAACTCCCCACCCCCCTCACTCTTCTCAGTCCTGTGCCTGTCTGTAGCTCCTTCTCTGCGCTGACTGAACCAGGGCACTGACAATACACAGAACTATCGAGCTGTATTGAAGCTCACAGGCTTTCTTGGAAAACCCTATGGCTGTATTTCCATTCTTCCCCATGAGCAGTGAAGTAATAAATAGTGAAATGACATGCCTCAGGCTGGTGGTACAGCTCAATGGTAGAGCAGTTGCCTACCATGAATGAGCCCCAGGTTTAATCCCCAGCAATTACAGCAAATAACATTGCTTGACTCTCCTATTTTCCTTTAAAAACTGTTTTATGGATGGGGGTTTTGGTTGCATGTATGTCTATGCACCACACGTGTGCCTGGTGCCCATGGAGGCCAGAAGAGGGCATCAGATCCTCTGGAAATGGAGCACCAGACAGTTGTGAGCTGCCAAGTAGGTGCTGGGAATTGAACCAGGGTCCTCTGCATGAGCAGTGAGTGTTCTCAACCACTGAGCCATCTCTCCGGCTCCAACTCTCACATTTTTTTTTCCTTATCTTTTTGTGATGGGATCATTGCCTAAGTTTTGAAAAAGCATAAATTCACAGCTTTAAAAAGATGAATGACTCACCCATCTGAGGTATTCAAAACTTTATAATAACAAATGCATACATGTCAGAAGGAGGAATTCTAACAGCTTTAACTAGTCTTGACTAATCCTTTTCCTCCTTTTTGAGTAGACTGACACATTCACAAACAGAATTGCCTCGAGTAATCGAGCTGACTGTCCACCAAGGGAATTTCTTCCAACCAAGCACCCAGACTTACCACCCTCTTCTCTCTGAGAGGCCCTTCCAGAGAGGGTCAGTGCGCACCATCCTCTCGATCAGCTTCTTCCACAGCATACCTTCGGAGATGACTCGCTGCCATTCTTTACACACCAGCTCTGCTGCACACAGAGACCTGGCATCCAGGTAGGAGAGAATGTTTTCTGCTATGTGATCTAAGCCTTGCTCTACAAAACAGAAAAGCAATGAGGAGAATGGGTAGGCGGAGGACACAGGGCGGCCCTTCCCTTCAAGTAAGGACGAGTGAACCCTGAGGCGGCAGGTCAAACACCCAGGAGCATGCCATGGATGAGCTCGTCAACGGATGTGGCTGACAGCAGCGGCTCTGAGTGTAACAGCTGCCCTGCGACAGGTCTGTCTCTCTCGACATAGTGAAACTCTTCCCTTCCCCATTTTCCTGCCAAAGCCTCACAAGCCAACACTTCTCCAAAGTTACAGCTGAGGCACAAGAAGGAAAACTCTCAGGCTGTGCTCTGAAGCCACGACAGGAAGTCAAGACTTCTTGCTTCAAAACCTGTGCTTGTTGCTTATAGTCACTGTCTTTTGCAATAAACCACACTCCACCGTGAATCCTTGATAGCTCCAGGGGCCAAAAGGTGAGGCTGGCCCATTTGTTCAAGCAGTGGAAGACTCACAAGTGCTCATGGCATCTTCTCATCTCCCTCTGATGGAGAACTACTTCCTGTTCTGAGCAGATGGGGAAGAGCCCTCAAAACAACAGCCATGTGCTTACTCACTTTAGGACTTTGGACTGAGATAAACAACCCACAGAAGGGTCAGCCACGAGAGTCCACTGAGTCTGCTGACCTGAAGAACCCACAATAGAAGGAGAAAACCAACTCCCAAAAGTTGTCCTCTGACCACCACAGGAGTGCTCACACACACACACACACACACACACCCCAAAAATATAAGTAAGATAAACTCGCACAATGCAAGGGTCCTTGCAAAGAGATTCATGCAAGATCCAGGCTTTACCATGGAGATCACCATGCGGAGCACTGTTACCATCTATTATATTCCTTCTTGTAGTTCTAGGTGTGTCCTCTGGAGCTATAGGAAGTACAACTCATCCCCGTGCCTGGAACATTCGAATTCCATGTCCTAAGTTCACTGTGTACTATGTGTACACTGTGCCAACACAAACCAAACCCTGAAACATCCTTGTGCCTTGGTTTTCTATTAAGTGCTGGTGGCGGCAGCATTTGCCCTTTGGCACAATACCTGAAAGCCGGCTGATGAAAAGATTTCCAAGTAAGACAGCATCCCTGGGGGTGATGTTCTCTTTTTCAAGCTCAGCAGCACTAAGCTTAGTGTTAACAGCCAGGGGCAGGTGAGCACTGGCCTTCCATTGCCTCAATTCCCAAAGTATCAACACCAAGTGATACATAAGGAATTCTTTCCAAGCCAGATGTGGTGGTGGTCCATGCCTGATATTTTAGTTGGAGGAAGGAGGAGGGGGAAGGCTTGCTTTACAAACTGAGGTTGCCTGCATGTCTCAGAATGACAAGGTTACACCGCCAATGACAAATTTCGAAGCCCTTCACATAATAATTCTATCCTGGACTAGATCTAAGACCCACGCTCGACCCTGATAATCAAAGCTAACATGGCACCACTGCTATCCTGTATACTCGAATTACCTTAGAATCACATCATCAAAGACTGACTTCCTTCCCCAATGGCCATATCACAACAGATTTCTAAGATGGCTGCAAGTTAAAATCTTTTTTTTTTCTTATATACCACTTCTATTTATTGGTAGTTTGAGCTGTAACAGTATGCATAATTTGATGTAAATAAGTACACTTGGCAATTTAAATAATTCTTATTAAATTATTCTAGATTTAGTCACATGTAAAAATACATATGAAAATTAAGGTATCAGAGATATCTGAAAATGTTCCTAGAATATATATGAGTTCATTTTAGTGAAAGTCTTATTGGCAGGTGCACAGCAAAATTCATGTCCCAGATTTTCTGACATGTAGTACCTCAAAGTACTTAGCTTTGTAATAACCAATTTTCTCTATTGCTGTCACAGATGCTGAAGTGGTCTAATATTATGAATATCTATTAAAACAATAAATCCTATTAGAAAGAAGTAAAACAGCAAGGTAAAATCTTATGCCCTTCTCCCCAGTTGCCATTCAAACAATCCCCTTAACTCTGTATTTGACCACTGGGGGGATGGGGGCAGCAACGCTTTATGCTTAGCTTCACTATAATTCAGCTTCCAAAGTTCCACAGGGTCCAGCCACTTCAGTCTCTAGAATTTGGATTTCTAGCATCCAGAAATGGGAGTATTCTTCAGCAGACCTGCATAATGAGCAGATTAGATTGTCTTTCTGAGAACAAACCTATGAAATGGGTCAGAACCAAGGACAGCACCCAGGACAGTAGCTTTTCCCCTGCAGGCTATGACTGATGAATTTGGTAATACTCAAGGGTCCTGACGCTCAGCTACCAGCTCTCTCAGTCACCTAAACATGTCTAGTCCAAACGTGTCAATTCAGTCCTCAGGCGACACTGCCATCTTCAGACCACTCTTCTGACCTTCACTCTGGTAAAAGCAGGCAGAAGAGGAACCAGTTGACTGGATTGCTTGCTCACTGTCTGGCTGCTACTTACCTAGTTTGCAGCCTTTCATTTGCAGGTTGGCACCAGTTGCTTTGGGTCCCTCCTTAACATATACAACCCATTCTCAGTGGAGAAAAATGACAACACACACACACACACACACACACACACACACACACACACACACACACACAAACTGCCAGCTCTAAACCCATATCCAAGAGATCTTTCACATCCTGCATTCACCCTCTGAAGCTTACACACCCTTCCTAATCTTTTCAGATGCCAATGGATTTTTTTTTTTATTTTTTTTATTTCGAGACAGGGTTTCTCTGTGCAGCTTTGGAGCCTGTCCTGGAACTCACTCTGTAGCCCAGGCTGGCCTTGAACTCACAGAGATCCACCTGCCTCTGCTTCCCGAGTGCAGGGATTAAAGGCGTGCACCACCACTGCCCAGCGCCAATGAACTTTTTAAAGTAAGATGTGCTAAATAAAGAGTAGCAGCCAATGTAACAGTTGACATCCTACAAACACTTGCCCAGCTCTTAAAACCCAGAGACTTGTTCCACAGTATCTTCTGGGCACCATCAGGCACGACTCTAAGAGCCCAGCTGCCCCAAAATACAGTTCCTTCTCACACCTCCACAGTTCTGAACATCAGTCCTCAGCTCCATCACTGTCCCACAATTTGTTTGCAGGATTTCTAAATATATTCATGTTTTGTTTGGTCACAATTGTTCTTTCCTTTGTTGCTTGAGGGCATTATTCTTAGGGACAGAAAAGAACTTAAGGTAAACAAAAGGGAAAACAGACCTTTTTCTAGTCCCGTTATGCCATCGACTTCAAGTAAGCACAGTACCCCCCATCCATTGTAACTTCCCTCCAGATGGTGGGATACTTTATCTTCAACTCTCTCTCTGGATAACCTGACATGATGTGGCACTCAGTGTTCTTGGTACCATTCCGCAAAGTTCAAACACCTGTGAACCGCGTGTTCCTGTGTCCCTCTCCTACATCTTCTCTGTGTAGTCACAGGCACACCGCTCTCTCCACACCACAGCTAAGACTACGGATTTCAATTCCAGAATCTCTCAGCTTATCCCAACTACAATCACATTAAAGTCACGCTTAATCACATTTCTCTAGCCCTAAGGTAACACACGTAGGTCTTCTTTGGATTTCTCTAATTCTGGGGGCTCACTGAACTTCCTCTTCTAGCTCCTACACAGGATATCAACAGTGCATTTTGCATGCCTCCCATGACTTCCACATCACTAACTAGACACTCCTAAGTGGTTACAAGCACGCCCTAACGCACCCCCTTTTAGCCCCTATTCTGGAAGAGATGAAACGGACTGCAAGGTGAGCGTGCATTAGAAAGAAAGCTGTCTTTCCAGGTCTCAATGGCACGGTTCCCATCACTGTGAAGAACCAGCAGAGCAGCACCCAACTTCCAGTTTACTAACAAGCCAGAGCCTGAAACCATGAGATGCTAAAGCCATGTGTTGCATTAGAATCACTTAGGGTCACTGACTTTCAAAAGCACAGTAACAAAAACAGATCCTTTGAACTTTCTACTCGATCAACCACTGGAGAAGGCAGCCTAAGGCTGCCTAATACTCCTGGAAGTGCCACGTAATTCTGACCATTTGGAGACTATTGGTTTATAGGAAGGGCACCTATGTAGTCTTGGACCTTTCCTCCTCATTCAGTCCTCACAATTAAACCACCAGTAAGTTTTTGCATAAGAAAATCGCTTCCATATTTCCTCTTTCAAATGCCATCGGCTCATTTAAACAGCGTCCTGGTGACACCTACGGCTAGGTTCCTTTCCTTTGGTTACTACTTTAAATTCCCATCATTCTCACAGGAGGCGGCATGCTTTAGTCTTACAGAAAATGTAAGAGCTGGTAAACCACATAAGCCAGCTTACATTTTGTTTCAGCCAACTGCTATGTGAATGGCCATAAGCAGATCTATTATCCTTTTTGGATATCATTAGTCAATACCATAGGAACAATCTTAAGTGCTGAAGGGAGTTAGATCACATAATCTGCAAAGTCACTCTCCAAGATAAACGCTCTAAAGCCCACAGTTTACAGGGAAGGAATCTCAAAGGTCCATTGGGAGGGTTAATAACGTAAGAGACACAAAGGGCCAGATATATAACAGATACTCAATAAATGTCCTTAGTTGCCCCACCCCCACCCCGAATACAAGATTCTTCAGTAGTCATCCTGAAGAGCCGTACAAACCTCGCAACTTTCTTGTTCAAGTCCACCAAGGAAAAGGGAGTCACACAAGGCAGTCTCATCTTTTAGCCAGGCTGACTGAAGCGCTTTGGGGTGCTAAACCAAGTACTTTCCTAAACCGTGTAACCGGCTCTCGTTACTCTATCATGCTGAGTGAGCCCTCCATCCCCGCTTCCTGAGGCAGCATGAAGACAGAGGCTGCCTCAGAATGCAGCCTGACACTGCACGCAGTCCTGGGAGTGCCGCTGATGCCAATTACAGGCACCACACGAGACTGGAAAAATGTCAGCATAAATTCAAACAATTAAAAGGTACTGATTTCAAAGTGCAATGTGTAAAAACCACCATATCCAAAGGAACTTCAAATGTGTGCTGTCAGTTCAATGCCCTTGACAAGGGTCAGTTAAACACAGCTGCTTCGGTCATACGGAAACCTCCAGAACTCTAGAAACCTCTCAGCTGTCAGGCCACTTCCTCTCCTCTCCACCTCTGCTGCTTCTGTTCCCTAGTCACAGCTCTGGTTATAAATCTGAAGTTAGAAACTTTGAAAATAAGACAGCCACCTACACCCAGTGTGTCGAAGCCCAGGAGTGTGTGGCTCTAAGGGCTACAAAGGAAGGAAGCACAGGTCACAAATCCAAGGGCTTCCTGTGACACTATCCAGAAAACCAAATGACAGTGCAAACACTTACACAGAGCACCCACCAGGTGCCGGGCACATCACACACACACACACACACACACACACACACACACACACACACACACACAGAAACACACACAGAGTCTGGGTCTGAAGCCTAGGGGCCATCTAACGCCAACACTCACATTCTCCACTGTGATGCTGGTATTCGGCTCTGCATCCAGCCCCGAAGTCTTAGCTCATTCCTGCCCCTCTCCGTGACCTTTGATCTAGTCTGTCACATTTACAGTCTATAATGGTTTTCTGTCCTTCCTTGGGGCTAGACAAATGAATAACCACAGTCAGGAAGCTAAGTGCTTCAACATTTTTAATTGCACAGATACCTCACCAAACTGATCAGTGAGACTTATCATCCCTTTTGAAGTACAATCTGCCTCTATTTGAAATGGTATAAATTTCCCCTTTAACAACAGTTCTTACAAACCACAAACTTAGCCTGCAGAAATTGACATTGCAGACTAAACATTTACCATGATTTTTAGAAAACCGTATCATAATTATCACTTTTTCCACTGAACCAAAAGGAGCCAAAAACCACAAACATTTTCCATTTTTCCTATACTGACAGGTACAATGTTCACAGTAAGCTTTTTAAAAAGCCAAAACTATAGACAATTTTTTTTAGAACTAATGTTTTTCACAATTAAAAGTTTAAAGTGATTGTCAATCTTAACAGTAAAAATTCAAACTCAAGGTACACTGAAAAGACTGAACAGTGACCAGCAAAATGAGTCAAAGGTGCTCTGCACCTCACTGAACCAACTCAAGTGCCCACAGACCTATCTTCCCATAATGCTCTACAGCACAGGTCTGGGCTAAGAACTAACGCCAGGTCTAATCCAAGTCTACTAGTCACACACACAATCAACTGGGCCAGCTTGTCCCCGGCTATTAGATTCTCATGTAAGAAATGCACTGACATGTGTATATATGTTCAGATAAAATCCTGTTAAAACAAATAGCATTTTAACAGAAATATTTCCATGTCCCAGCCAATAGTCCATTCACTTCATATAACATTCAATACCACAAAATTCCACTTTAACAGAGATATGGACAATGCCTTAAAATTCACTGTAATGAAAACTGAATTGTATGCAATTATCCTAACCATATTTATATACATAACACATGTTCATCTGTTCTGCCTCTTCTCCAAGGCTGCACTCCCCAGAAGGAGCTGCTTCGAACTACCAGGGGAACTTCAACAGTGCCACCTTGTGGCTACTCTGTGAATATAAGAGGCAATCACCCACATCTAAACCAGCTGGAAAACCAAGTAGAGGGAAGAAAACGAAAACAAACAATGAACAGACTTGCTTGAGAGAACAGAGGCTCGGCCTCATTAGTCAGCAGTCACTGATGAGGAACAACACAATCATCAACTTGAAAGACATCCCTGACCCTTCCTGGAGCAGCTCAATGGCCAAGGCTCTGGAGTGCTGTGCTAGGTACAGGAGGTACACACAAGAATCCATTCACCCATACCCTTCTCTCTCACACAATGAAAGGCCCCTCCTCTCGTGCTCCATAATTAAAAGTGAATTTTATGAATTGAGTTACTGTCCTGGTTAGTTTGTTTTTTTTGCTTTGTTTTGTTTTTTTGTCAACTGGGCACAGGCTAGAGTTATATAAGAAAGCAAACAGCATGTCATGAGAGAGAGCAAGCCAGATAGCAGAATTTCTTCGTGGTCTCTGCTTCAGGTCCTGCCCTGACTTCCCTCAATGGAGAACTGTAAGCTGCAACAACTGTAAGCTGAAATCAACCCTTTCCTTTCCAACTTGCTTTTGATCATGGTGCTTGATCACAGCAACAAATAGTAAACTAAGACAGTTATGATCCATTTACTTAATACTCAGGCTAAATTAAGGATTTTCCCATAGGAATCTTAACTGTGAGTGATTTTATCCTTTGTGCTTACTTTGAACCAATGCCCGCCTACCGTCATTTTACATCAGCACATAGCAAACAAGCCACGTGACCCAAAGGCATTTCACTCCATTTTCCTGATCCTTGTCATTCTAATCCGCCTAATGAGAAATTGAACTAAGCAATTGAATGTTAGAATTCCGGATGGAAAAGGTTCCGATTTGCTTTTCTAGAGACACGAATGGAAAACATCTGAGGGAAGACAGGATGATACTCTGGCATCAAGGGAAGAGCAGAGGCAAGCCTTTCTCAGCTGACTCTCAGATAGTCTTTACACTCTCAATGTAGAAAACCAACACACAAACTCTAGAAGAGCACAAAGAAATCAGAAGCCTCTCAGTCACTCCAGCACCCACACTGCTGCTCACAACCACCTCTAACTCCAGTTCCAGGGTACCCAACACTCTTCTGACCTCCATGGGCACAAGATGCACACACGGTTAACAGATATACATGTATACAAACACTCATACACATAAAAATAAAATAAGTAAATATAAACAGAAAAAGAAAAAGAAGCTGGACAGTGGTGGCACACACTTTTAATCTCAGCACTCAGGAGGCAGAGACAGGTGGATCTCTGTGAGTTCAAGGCCAGCCTGGTCTACAAATCAAGTTCCAGGACAGGATCCAAAGCGACAGAGAAACCCTGTCTTGAAAAACCGGAAGGAAAGACGGACGGACGGAAGGAAGGAAGGAAGGAAGGAAGGAAGGAAGGAAGGAAGGAAGGAAGGAAGGAAGGGAGAAAGGGGAGGGAAAGGGAAAGGGGAGGGAAAGGGAAAGGGGAGAGGGAAAGGGGAGGGAGGGGGGAGGGAGGGAGGGAGGGAGGGAGGAGAGAAGGACACACTATTGTTATTTTTTTCAGTTTCTTGGCCCTTTCCTAAGTTATCCCTTCAGATACAAGTGAATAACCTCGACTTCAGGCTTGCCAAGGTACAGACTTAAGGAAAAATAGATGTATGTGTGCATGTGCACCTGTATGTCTTCTGTATGCCTCTCCCTAGCTGGCCACGAAATAATCCTCCTGTCTTAGGCTGAGGGGTGTCAGGAAAGCAGGCATGAGCTACCACGCCCAGCTCCATACATTTTTTTAAATTACATGTAAAAGTAAGTGCAGACTGTATATATATATTAAAATAAAAACATGTATCTTTAAGAACAAAAGGCAACTAAAAGCAGTACCAGCACTGATCGACATACCACACGATCAACCACAGGAATAGCCTGCATTTCTTAAAAGCATATCTACTGTATTTTACTATGGCACTTGAAGAAGGATTAAAATCTAACTATAAATACAATGGATGCCGCCAGAAATGATGGCTCACAGTGCAGTCACAGACATCCACTCAGCTCTCCCCAGGCTTGAGGACTGGGCATCCTGCACTGCTCAGCAACTGTCAGGACAAGCCTGATTACCTGGTAAGGCGGTGATAAAGTCCCGCTGCAACATGGGCTTCAGGTAAGAGTTAATATGTCCATGCTGATAATGACACATTCGTGAGATAAGATGCTCCACAAATTCCACCTGATCTGATTCAGACCACTGGTCAAAGTACTTAATGCACAAGTCCTTTTCTTTCTGGTAGTTGCCCTCTGATGGCCTCTTTCTGGAGACAATCACAGATGACGTTCCGTTACTTATCTGTTTTGGAAAAACAGAGAAACAATAATTAGCTTGAAAGGCATTTAATCAGTTTCACTAGAAATACCTTTTGTCCTATGGATTTAACCTTAAAATGCCAGTTTTAACCTAAACCAAATTCATTTCTTTGTTCATTCATTCATTACATAATTAAAATGTATTCAGGGCCTAGGCATATCCTCAAATTAATGAGCACAGTAATTGCTGAAGTTGTAGCTGTTCCCAAAGCTGACTGGTAACTGAGCTCATCATTCCCCAATGTTTACTGGAACTCCCCGCCCCCCCATCATTATTAGGTAACTCATTTTGGAGAGGATCATCTTAGAGGAACTAACTGCCCAACTTGACAAGCTGGCATCTGGTTGGCTAGTAGTCTGTTTCACTTCCTCAAAATTAAAAGCTAATATCTCTCTTATATTCTCAAGATATGCTCCAAGATCTCAGCTAGATGCCTAGACCCATGGATAATACTAAATGCTACATGTTTCTACCTATACTTATATACATACTTACGATAAAGCTGAGCTTATAAGTTATACATAATAAGAGATTATTGACAATAGAGCACTTCAAACAATATACTCTAATGTTATGTGACTATGCACACACTCGCCCCACTACATTTCTGAGATGTTTCCTTTAATATTTTTAGGCCGCAGCTGATCACAGGCACCATGTCCGATTACAACTGGAGCAGTTTGGGCTACTGTACATCAGTAGTAATGGTACTCACACCTGAGCAAGCATTAGAGTAGCTTTGAGCCTATTACCACAGACTCGGATTCTGTCTGTCTGAATGAGAGCCTGAGAATCTGTATTTCTAACAAGTTCCCGGGTGCTGCAGAGTCTATTAGACCAGACTGCACTTAAGGAACACATTGAGAAGCCCAGGCTATCCAACAGAAGAGGGGCCTGAAAGTAAGTCAATCTAACACTCCATTTTCTCCTAAGAGCTGACCCCTCCACATTGGCTCCCATAGCTAACAAATGCTGGCCCAACAGTTTAGACTTTCCATCCCTTTTGTCCAAAGTCACTCCTGTATCCCGGGAAAGGTGTTCACCCTGGACGGTTTCTATATGAGCAGTGCACTCCTTAGAGCAACACTTTTCTCATCAATTCCGTCTACCTTTCCCTGTAGAGCATCATCATCTAATCTGACAGCCAATAAGATAGCTCAGCCTGAGTTTGATCTCAGGAACCCACAGAGCGGAAAGAGATCAGACTCCAGAAAGTTGTCCTGTGGCCTCCATACTTAATAAAATGGGTCTGTTAATTAATTAAATTAATTAATTTAAAACTTTTAATTGAAACCATAGGAGTCTGGGTAAAGTCCTGGAGAGGGTTCAATTCTAGCACTACTCCCCTAGAAAGAGGAAAGAAAAAAGCCCTACATAACACTTCTGGATGGCAGTACCCCACAATCTAGAGGCTGAAGATGGCTCAGCAAGTAAAAGCACTTGCTGTGCAAGCATGAGGCCCTGAGTTCAAATCTCCAGAACCCATTAAAAATCCAGGCATGGTTGCACACGCCAGTAACACTAGCATGAAGGCATATAAACAAACAGACACCAAGAACGCATTGACTGGCCAGAAGAGCTGAAAATGCAAGCTTCCAGTTCAGCAGGAGACCCTAGCTCAAGGCAGGAAGGCTGAGAACACAGCAGAAGACACTCAATGTCTAGACACATCTGCAGACTCACATATACGCAACCAGACACACCTTCCCACACCACTGTAACAATACAGTCTACATCCCTAGACTCGAAGCCACCAACACTACTAATGCTAGGAAACACAGGACCTTCTATTTAAAAACAATCACATCAGTGTTTTGTTTTGATTTGTTCTGGTCTTCGAGACAGGGTTTCTCTATGTATCCCTGGCTGTCCTGGAACTCACTCTGCAGACCAGGCTGGCTTCAAACTCAGAGATCCGCCTGCCTCTGCCTCCTGGGTGCTGGGATTAAAGGCGTGCGCCACCACCCAGCCACATTAGTGTTTTGTTACACACTTGCCACCTGCCCACTGCTCATCTGATAGCCTACTCATAGATACTGACAGAAAGTTAAGACAGTAGGATTTTCAGACCTGAAGAGATGAATTACAAATGTCCATTAAATCCATTATAAACTTGTTTCCAAAGCCTTTATGTGGAATGAAGAGTTTTCATTAATGGTATGTTCTATAATTAAACTAGACTAAACTCATTAAAGAAAGAAGAGAGCCTCTAAATATTCGACGGAAACTTCTGGCCTTCCTTGACAAAAAGCTTTTCAGTTTCAAGTCTCAAGTAAGTTTTTATGTCTACATTTAGAGGCAAGATCAGAAAGCATTCAGCTTCCACTTAATTTCCTTTAACCACCCATGTCCAACTCTCCAGGCCACCCCAATTCCTGGAGCAAGGGGTAAATCAATTAGCACCTGTTACCACCAGAGGGCAGCATTGAACAAGCATTTCAAAGTTTTGGTTGTTGAAAGACATTCCCATCTAACCGACTCAATAGAAGAATGACACAAAGTAAAATTCCTTTGCTGTGATAAATATTAACAGGCATAAAAGGAGATGTATATGTCATTTTAAGCATAACAGTATCATAATGTTATAACAGGAAAAAATAGAAGTGACTGTCTAATTGCAAACAATTGGTAATACAAGTTACAACACATCATCTACACAGAAGGGCTACAGTGCGGCCCTACGGGCCAGCTTTAAGTAAAGTAGACTGCACTAAGAGAGGCAGCTTTTGAAATGATGGGAAGAACAGAGGCAGATGTGGGGTCTTATGGTGTTATGAACACAATCATCTGTGGAGAGGGGAGCACACCATGACAAATAAGGCTGCGTGTCAACTGTGAGACTTCATGTGTTCTTTCCTTACTCAACATCTGCATGACAATTTTTCAGAACATCTGCTTTCACAACAAGTTAAACAGAATTATGGCAACGACCTGCATCTGTGTTGCTTCTTAACACGCCCTTTCTCATTTGATAGGCAAAGGATTGTTATTTCATTCACCACCAAGTTTCCCACCAGGTGACTGACTAGGAGGAGATGGACAGATGAAGACCCGGATCTAAAGAGTTGGGAGCCGCTGCAAACTGAAAGGTCAACAGTTAAGAGATGCGGCCATGCAGATGTGGAAGAAGGTCACGAGTGTTCCTTTTACACATGATGTTCAAAAAAGACAAGCAGGGCACATGCAGATTTAGGAGCACATTTTCCAGCTTCTAGTTTTACCTTGTTTCACTTCATTTTAAGTTTGTGCGTAGATTATTCTAGCTAACTAACCTACCTCCATCATTTTTAATCAAATGAGCCCAGGTAACTTTTTCCCCCCGCTTTGTGCTATATACGTTGTGCCTTTACTCACGTCCTCACAAAGGAAAAAATGTTCACCAGAATGCTTAATAAAATAAACAATGAAGGTCTGCATGTTCCCCAGACCCCCCACCTCAAATCCTGCGAGGTTGGAAGGAACAAGCAGAGGGCCGCAAACAGGGACTGAAATGAAAGAAGAAAGTGCCCCACAGGAAGAGCAGGGTAGAGCGGAGGGTGTGTGAACGGGAAGAGCAGCCATTCTGAACGTGGGGCAGGACCGCCATAAGGTTTGCCCTCGGCTCGAAGCTAAACGCTCCCACCATTCCCGGATGGAGGATTTCTACATGGTCTATCTTGGGCCAGAGTCAGTATTTCAGGTTACTGCCCTTTTGGAATCTTTCAGGAAACTCCAAAGTTATTTACTATAGTAAGGACACTTCCCTGAGGAAATGATGGTCTGGCTAATAGGGTGGCTTCTGAGGCTGGGCTCTGGTCTCAGTGAGGACACGAGAAAGGGCAGAACTTATCTATGGTCATCTGCTGGCTTATGGTGCCTACCTGCCAAAGAGCACTTTTCTTTGGGGACTCATCTTCATTGTGATCTTCCATAACTGAAGTGTTCTAAGGGGGAAAAACAGGTTATTTGAATTATGCCGAGTTCTGCAAAACCTAAATGACTACAAGGCATAAACTTAGATCTCAAACTAAATAATGGATACAAAGCCAAGAACTCTGGCTTGTGGCTAACATGCCATTCTGGGTCAGGAAGCTAGCTTCATCTTCCATAAACCAACAGTAAGCACACAGTCTTCATTCTGGAGGCTGGCCATGACTGGAAACCAGCTAACGTGTGGGGTGGGGTGGAAGAACACCTTCATCAGCATTATTGTTCTGTGGCTTGTGGCAGAAAATTCAGAGATTCCCAAGTTCCCAATGGTTGAACAAGATGTCTCCTAGAATGCCTGCTGTTCAGTAATGCACCCCATCCACCAGCAATCACAAGTGACAAGGCCCTCCAAGCACCTCCCTCCATAGCTGTTGGGGAAATGGTCTTGCCATCTCCCCCAACAGCTACGGAGGGGTGCCCCAGCGCTCTTTCTCAAGAGGACACTGTTAGTCACTAACAATCTGGCTTGCCTTCAGAACACATTTTTTTTTTTCCATTTTTGTATTTACCACACAAAGAAACTGTGTAATTATCCCTTCTGGTGACCTAGTGGCTCAGCAGACGCCCATTAACTGGAGCTTATCATGACTGGGTTTTCCCTTTTAAAGCTCCTACCTAACAGCTAAGTGGAGCCTTAGCGAGACGGGGGAGTGGGAGGGTTGTGCTCTTGTGCTCACTAGCGGCCAGGGACTGTCTCTAAGGTTCCTTCCCAAACCTAGAACTCTCAAAGATTGGAGCACAAAACTTAACTCCAACATCGGTCCCACAGCATTTTCTGGAAGGTTCATTACAGATCTATCAAAGTTACCAACACTATGGGATCTGGTTACATCTTCAGGGCTAAGCTTCTTTCTCAAACCCTCCCTACTTTTCCTTTACCTTTTAAGTCCTGAAATGTGTGGGCTCCACCCACAGAGAACTTCCCAACAGACCAATGGGAAATCCCCAATGGTGACCTTGAGTCACCAATGAGCAGGAGTCACTACTGTCTACCTTGGTGGCACACAGAAGGAGAGCCAGAGCAAGAAGCTAGACTATTGACTTGGTCACTCAGTGTGGGACCTTGGGGAAGGGAAGTCACTCATCAAACAGAGAGTCACAGGGTGTGCCTGGTGCTGAATCTCTGGTCGGAGATGCCCTCCTTCCCTGTGTTGAGGATGCTACTTTCCCAAGGCTACCTTCACATGTTTATAACTTCAGTGACCTGGGCACAGTAGAATGGAAAATCTTCCTCAATAAAATCTAAAAGTCCCAGAATGTCAAGGTCAGTGACAGGGTGCAGGAAATGGGGATGGGGAGGGGAATCAGTGAACAGTCCTGAACCAGAAGAAGAGGGAGAAGAAGCGAACAAGTGCTATGCTTGTGAAGCACCCCCATGTCACTATCCCTACACTACCTGGAACGGCCCTGGAGACTAACAAAGCCAACAGTTGTCCACAGAACAGGCAAACTGAGAATGTGACTCAGGACCTCATCCCTGAGTATGAAGTTACTAAGTGGCATGTCACAGAAGCAGTGGCCAAGAATGACAAGGAGATGCCAGGCAGTGGTGCATGCCTTTAATCCCAGCACTGGAGAGGCAGGGATCTCTGTGAGTTCAAGGTCAGCCTGGTCTACAGAGAGAGATCCAGGACAGCCAGGGCTACACAGAGAAACCCTGTCCCGAAAAACAAAGAAATAAAAGGCAAGGAGACAGAAGCATGGCTGGAAGAAGCACAGGCAGAGCGTGGAATGATGGGAAGTTAAGTGAAGAGCCAGGCTCCTCATAATTCATAAGGTCTGTAGTACATTCTAAGCTTAAACTTTCTGGAATTGAGTATCTTGGTTCCTTACTGCCTGAGTATGGCAGTTAGAAAGAGTGGTTCTGACCTAAGCAACGTGTGGTGATTTGAATGAACTGGCTCCCACAGGCCCATAGAGAGGGGCACTATTAGGAGGTGTGGTCTTGTTGGAGGAAATGTGTCACTGCGGGATGGGCTTTGAGGTTTCAAAAGCTCAAGCCAGGCCTAGTGGTTGACGGTCTCCTTCTGCAGCCTGCAGATCAAGATGTAGAACTCTCAGCTCTGGGGCTGGAGAGACGGCTCAGTGGTTAAGAGCACTGACTGCTTTTCCAAAGGTCCTGAGTTCAATTCCCAGCACTCACATGGTGGCTCACAACCATCTGAAATGAGATCTGGTGCCCTCTTATGGCCTGCAGGCATACATGCAGACAGAACACTGTATACATAATAAATACATCTTAGGGGAGAAAAAAAAGAACTCTCAGCTCCTTCTCCAGCATAATGTCTGCCTTCACAACACTATGTTTCCCATCATGATGATAATGGACTAAATCTCTGAACTATAAGCCAGTCCCAATTAAATGTTTTCCTTTGTAAGAGTTGCTGGGGTCATGGTGTCTCTTCACAGCAATAAAACCCTAACTAAGACACACCATGATGTCTTTCCTCACTCAAGGAAGAATCAAAAATGTCAGGAGTCCTGCAGACTACACCAGTAGAAGCCATCATTACAGTGGAGGTTTAAATTCACCTGTTTAAAATAGCAAAAGCATTATTTGTACAGCTGAGAGGAAGATAGCTCTTCTGAAGAAATGCCAACTATTCTCTTCAGGCTGGACTACAGAAGCTAACTGATTACACTTCAGTGAAACCCTCTGAGGGCCAGACAAGCTCCCCTCCTGCTTATTTTAAGCTTCTCTTATATACTTGAGAAAAACTACCAACAGAAGACAGCACTAAAGCTACACGGATGAGGCTGGTTGTCATGACTTCCCCCATCTCTACAGCTCCAGCTCGGGCCCTCGTTTTGCTAAAAGCGCCTGACCACTGGACCACAGTCCCAGTGAATCACTTCCAAGCAGTATTTAATTCTACACAGCATGAGAGATGTCGAGAGAAAAAATGACCTGGGGTCTAAGGAAGGCTGAGAAACGCTGTCTATGCACATGAGCACACACATCACCTGCTAGAGTTCTCACACATCCCAGTAAGTGACCGCCTCCCACCCATTCTGTAAGGAGCTAGAACTCTGAGTCAGTGTAGTACTGCTTCCCTCAAGCAGCCCCCAGGAGTAACATCTGCTGTGATAGCTCAGCATGCATCTGCCAACACTGGACCATGGCACAGTCTTCATCCTCCCACTTCAACAAAGGAAAGGGCCACTATGACAACTGCCAGCAGAAGCCACTTGCCCATCACCTCTCTCAATCTGCTCTACGGATTGTGGGAAGTGATGACGGCAACAGTGCAAACTTCTCGTAAGAGAGCTGTTTGTGCCATGCAGGCACCACACACACACACACACACACACACACACACACACACACACACACACACACTTTCTATATCACTGAGTTTGACTTTTTGTTTTGTTTTGTTTTGTTTTGTTTTGTTTTTCGAGACAGGGTTTCTCTGTGTAGCTTTGCGCCTTTCCTGGAACTCACTCTGTAGCCCCAGGCTGGCCTCGAACTCACAGAGATCCACCTGCCTCTGCCTCCCGAGTGCTGGGATTAAAGGCGTGCGCCACCACCGCCCGGCGAGTTTGACTTCTTAAAGGCAACAGGTCCAGGGTTCAGGTGCAGTCAAGGTTAGTGACACACATCCAAATTCTCAGGTGAAACCACAGGGTCAGCCAATC
Source organism: Peromyscus californicus insignis (assembly GCF_007827085.1). Lineage (NCBI taxonomy): Eukaryota > Metazoa > Chordata > Mammalia > Rodentia > Cricetidae > Peromyscus > Peromyscus californicus. The sequence goes on along the minus strand of NW_026294551.1, from coordinate 91,646,786 downwards.
AGGTTGAGAGAGGTTGAATACCCATCTGGCTCCCTCATCCCTGCCTGCTTGTCATCACTTCTTGTCTTCTACATCTATCTGCCAGCAGCACAACATGCAAATAAGTAAACACTTAACCCTACCTACTCTGAACCCACCACCAAACAATACCATCCAGGAAGCAGCAGCTGAGATCTGGGGAGGCTGCCCTGGGTACTAATGGTATTTAGGGACAGAAAATATCTTGTTATGGCAGCTGCATTATGAGACATAAGAGGCATCCCAGGCCTCTACCTATGCCTGAAGCATGGCAATGTGACCATCAAAACTGTCTCTAGATTGCCACTTGTCCAGAAGAGGAAGGCAAAATTACCCTGCCCACTTGAAAGAAGTCCTCTAGGAGTGTGTGCTGTACACTGGCCTTCAGAAAACACCACAGTCCCTCTGCTTGGCCCCAGGGACAGTATGTGAGGCTCTTCACATATAGGGTGACTGGGGCACCGTCATGTAGCTCTCTGTGGAGTGTGAGGAGATTATATACACACTTCTGGGCTAAGTCCTGCTTACCATCAAACTAGTTATTTGAGAATCTTTAATTACAAGAGTTCTTACTAGAGGTCCATGGGCTTTATGAGTTCTTTGAGTAATTTTGGTTTATGCCTCTGTTTAAATCTCACTGCTATGGCAAAATGGGGTGGCTATGTGGCAGCAGGAGCCTAAGGAAAGAAGCTCCACTGATGCCACCACAATGTACCCAACCCAAAACGCAAGACTCCAGAACTGCCGAATGCCACTAGAACCGAATGCACTGCTGGCATCTTCTGCAAGTGGCATTCAATTACATTAAAAACAGCACTACACACCTTACCTGACAGTTCTCCAAGGGCAGAACCAACAACGGTTCCATTTAAAAACCACGCTGTGCAAGCGCCATGGCCACGTGGAGAAAGAAGGCAGAGAGAGTGCCATCTGCAGTTAGTTGGTCCTCTCCTTCTATCTACTGTGTGGGTCCCAAGACCAAACTCAGCTCAACAAGCTAATTCACCTTTACCCATCAAACCCTGCTCTGCCAAACAACATTACCGTTTAATGATGGCCCACAACAGTCAGGCTTTGAAACTTTGAAAACTTTATGTGAATTACCTCTATTCCTTACCACAACCTACATGACAGTACATATATTACATTCTGCTCTACCAATGGCGAGAACCCTGACTCAGACATACTATGCCTGATGTCTCCCATCAGTAAGCGTCAGGTTTCAAAGTCAGCCTCTTCCTACACACATGAGTACCCCCTCAGCAACAGGGCACACACAGCAGCTGAAGCCTTGTGAAGAGCCCAATCTTGTTCTGAAGACACTTTTTCTACCACCACAAGCAAAGTACAGGCACTTGAGGATATGGCCTTCAGAAACACCATTCTATACAGGTCCCCAGGGGAAGGGCTGCAATCTCAGGTTTCTGAGAGGCTGAGGCCAGAGGATCATGGGGTCTGAGGCAGCTTAGGCTAGAGGGTGAGTTCCAAGCCACCAGGAACAATTTCGCCAGACCATGTGTCTCTGGACTACAGGTAAAAAGAAGGCTGGTCCACCTGGGGAGTAGAGTGCTGGCCTGGCATGCCCAGGTCCTGGGTTCCACTCTCAAAGCAGACCCACCCAGCACACCGAGTATTGATCAAGCAGGATAAATTTTCACCCTGGGGAAGAAACATGGGCTTGATCAGTTGGATCAATTAGTAAGATCTCCATTAAATGTATCCAATCAAAGATAAAAGAATAAAAAAATTCCAGTTGTTTTAAAAAGGCTACTTTTGAAAATGTCCTAAGACACATGCATGGTCTGTGACAAGGGCCCAGCAGAAGTGGCCACCTTCTCCACAGTGACTCTGTTGACACTTCCCCCAGACTGGAACGGGAAAGCTCAGCAGATGTCAAGGGAGTCTCCGTGCTTCCTTCCTTCTCCAACAGTCCTGACAATCCAGTCTGGTTCCAACCCCTCAGCTCCTTCCTCTTGGCTTGCCGATGAGCAGGAGTTTCTTTGCTGCTAAGTGCCACCAACCAACACAGAATATCTTTCACTTCAAAACCTCCTTACTTTGAGAATCATCTAAAAGGAACAATCATTATTTTAAAAAACTGCAAATTCTGCAGTAAGTAAAGACATTCCACTCTGACAACAATAAACTTTCCACACAAAAATAAGTCTCTTGTGTGCTTTTCCAACTGCTGATTGTAACCCATGAATCAATTTAATGAGCTACAACCAGCATTTTTAAATTTGAAGAAGGGGGGGGGGGGCAGGAAGGGCAGGAGGAGGAGGAGACGACCACGTCAGGCATTCACCTAACCCACAGAGTAAAGCACAAATTCCCAGAAAAGGCTCTGGGCACGGTGGATGGGTGAGATGTGTAGAAAAATCCAAATTAAACAGAAAGCAAAGACCGTCACTGCAAGCAGCATAATATGCAATCAAACTCCTGAATGACAACAACTTTCTAAGTCTTTGGGAAGTAGAGGTCAAAAGAGGATGAAATGGGCTTTTACATACTTACAGAGTAAAATTTCACAAAGGACACCAAAAAGTTATTAATACTTATTAATGTGGTTTTCAAGACATTTCTGTCTTCTCCAAGGGGAAAGGGTTTAAGTTATTGTTCGAGTTCTGTGTGTTTCTGAGACAGGTCTCAGCTGTCTGCGGGCCAGGCACAGGTGCTGCACACCACCACACCCAACTCTCACTGTGAATTTCATTGGCCCTCCCTAGTGATTAGTGGTTCCTTTCCACCCAGAATTCCACTGTATTAACTTTCCTGAGTCTGGCTTCCTCTGTTTGGCACTGTATCACTAAAATTCTTAAATACAACAGGAGTTTGTTCATTTTGTTTCTGTACATTATTCCAAGAATTATTACCACTGAGGATGGAGCTCAAAAGCAGAGTGTATACCTGCAACGAGGCCCTGGGTTCTGTCTCCCACACTCCCAAATGAAGCCGTGAATGCACTCAGTCACTCCCACCCCAGCTTTCCTTTCGTCTCCCTTGGTGCTTGGGGTATGACCTAGGGCCTTGTGCCAGCACTTCTGGGCCACACCCCAGCCCACTTTCAGCATTTAAAAATAACTGCCGTGTCTTCTGGTGTGCACGTGTGCAATACCAGGGTCTACTTACAAATGCAGCTGGGTCACTGCAGTATCTATTGACATTTCCCCAAAGTGTATGCCTAGCTACAGTTTCACAGGGGTCTTCAATCACAGTATTTCTTTTTTCCCTAGCCTATCCCTACAGTACCGTTGATTTTCCAGCCATAAGGTGATACATAGTTCCCTTTCTGACTTAAAGTGTAACTGATAAACATGTGAAGTAAGTAAAAGAACAAATTACAGTAGGCAGATGCACAGCTGTATCTCGGTATCCACGTAGGCCTAATCTCAGGAACCTCCCCAAACACCACAATGGAAGGACAACTGCATGTTTGCACTTAAACTGCATACATGCTCTTTAAGTCACCTCTAGACTCCTCACGATCCTGCCCATGAAATGCTGTGAACAAGTAGCCATTACACTGTACTGTTCAGTGGATAGGGACAGCGGGAAAAGGGTGTACAGACTTATGTACAGACATAAGTAGGTGTTCTCCTTGTGTGTGGTTCTAGTATTTTTAATCTGAGGTTGGTTCAATCTCCCAGGGCAGGTAAACAGCCATCTGTATACCACAAAATGTGAAGACAGTCCAACTATTACAGATTGGTGAGACTTTTTTGTAAGATTTATTTTTATTGTGTTTGCCTCCATGTATGTCTGTGCACCATGTGCATGCCTGATACCCACGGAGGCCATAGAGGACTGAACTGCTGCTATAGACAGCTGTGAGCTGCCGTGTGGGTACTGGGAACTGAACCCGGGTCCTCCCCAAGAGAAGCAAGTGTACTTAACCACTGAGCCAACTTTCCAGTCCCTGGAGATACTAATTTAACAATGAAAAGGGTCTGTGCCACACTGAATTAAGATCTCATCATGCAAATAAAATAAACTTTAAGAACAAATAAAATGCACTTAAACATTTACTTAGAAATGTATCTCCCTTAACAGACAGCCAGGAAAAGCAAGAGATCCATGCCAAGACCACAGACACATGCTCTAGTCTTGGGGAAACAGAAGTCAACTACCAAACTCTCCAGCAGGTTCAGCCCTGCTAAATGCCACTTGGCATCTCTGTGCCTGCACACTCCTTCACAAAACAGATGACAAGAATGTCACAAAGGACCTCACCGCAAGAAAACTGTCAAAGATACCCCAGCACTCAGAAGGGCTCCTTTAACCTGTAACCGGCACAGAATGGATATGGGTGGGTCTGTTCACTCTACCAGCTTAGCACTTAGGATACCTCTTGGCATCTGTAAATGCAGAAGTAAAACATATGTCCATAATAAATACTAGCTACTCTCCCATCTTCTAGAAACCACGCAGACAGAAGTGGCGACTTCATAATGTAAGGATTATTACGTCACCAGCCTGCTACGGTGTCCCAGCCTGAAAAGGGGGCGTGCCCTCTGGGCCCTTTCTCTTTTCTCTCTTCTGTATCGCCTCGCCTTCAGTATTTAGTCTCCCTCCTCCACGCGGGCGGTCGCGCTCTCCCCCCCCCCTCACACACACACACACACACACACACACACACACACACACACACACACAATAAAGCTCTAGAAAGGTAACCATAGCTCGTGATTCTTCCGCCACCACAACATCCATTGGCATGAGGCTAGCGACGAGCGTCGCCACTTAACCAACACATAATCCTTGTTCCTTTCCTCTATTTCCATGTCCTTTACAAGACACACAGGAAGAAAGCCATGCCACCATTTCTGACCTTCTTATGCTAGAAACAAAGTCACCTCAGAGACAGGCACCCTTTCTTTTCCTCAAGCGCTGGTCACCTAGGCAAAAGACCTCAGTTGAACGTTAAGTGTTCCAAGGGGCCAGACAGTGGCTGGAGTGTAGTTCAGTGGTAGGGCTCTTGCCTGTACAAGGTCCTGAGTTTGCCTCCAGCATGGGGTGGGAAGAGAATTCTGGCATCTGCCTGAGACAGCAGACAAGTCTAGAAAGTACACTTATTCTTCAAGAACACCCTTAAAAGTAAAACTTTTTAATTTACTCCAAGAAGCCAGGGAGGAGAGGGTTTCTGTAGAAACAGCAACAAAAATGGCTCAAAAGCACAAGGTCATGAGGAACGCACCACAAAGGGAGTCATCTACTTAAATACAAAGACCGACCCAGAGAGCCGGAACCCCAGTGCAAAGCCTGCCCCCCAATTCAAAGCTGTCAAGTTACAAACTTGACTCCGGAAAGTCACTGGAGCCCTCTCTGGGGTAGTCTCTTCTTTTTATAAAACAGGGAGAAATCCTGCCTATGCTGCTGGCATAGAAAACATGAAAACATCTCCAATAAAACACAGCTCATGAGTCAAGACAATTCAAAGCTTGCAAAATGGTTCTTTATCTGGGTTTGCGTCTACTAAAAAAAAGCAAGAAGCACCTACCAGTGACATCTGCCCAAGTTAGAAATACCATACCACATCACAATCACTACTTAGTTATTGTCCAACTACAGCTTGTCAGGTCTGTCTAAGATTAAAACATAACACCAAAGAAATTACAGATTATATCCTGATGGTTACATTTACAATGTGGTAGCTACCATTCGCTAAGTAATGAAAACTGGGGAAGAAAAAGGAAAACAAAAATCAACAATCAAGGCCCACCAAAAGCTCACCTTGAAGAATAGAGATAGGCCAGGTGGTGGTGTCAGTGCACACCTTTGATTCCAGCACTCAAGAGGCAGAGGCAGGTGGATCTCTGTGAGTTCAAGGTCAGCCTGGTCTACAGAGCAAGTTCTAGGCCAGCCAGGGCTACACAGAGAAACCCTGTCTCAAAAATAACAAAAAACCACAAAAGAATAAAGAGATAACAGATTCAACACAATGGCAGTCAAAGTACCATTAGGCTTTTGTGGGTGAGCCTTCCCCCCTGTCCTCCCTGTCCTCCCCCACCATCCCCTGCCACAGACACATTGAGCTGATTTAAAAGTTCATAGAGAAATAAAAAGGGCCCAGGAGAATCAAAGCAATCTAACAAACAAAGCTAGGGGATTCACACCACGAAATACCAAGTACTAGTATATAACTATAATAAAGGACAGCCCCGCAGACAGACATGTAGACAAACGATCAATGGAAGGACACTGATCCAAACACAAATCCACATATTAAATTTACCTGACTAAGCACTAGTGACCCTTTGGTGCCGTAGGAAGAGAATGGACTTTTTAGTTAAAACACCACAGCACCTGTTATTTTAAAGATATCTTAAGCCTTCTCCCACACAATCTATTCTACACCAGAGATCTAAATGTAAACAATAAATAATAAAGCTATTACTATTTACCTACAACACATTCTTAGGATCTTGGGATGGGCAAATTTTCTTAAACAGAACACATTATTTATTGTCAAGATAAATGTGATCATTTATACTAGAGTTAAATAACTCCATCCATAGAAAGCACTGCATGTATGGGTGTGCACATATGTGTGGACGTGGGTGGAGACCAGAAGTCAATGTCAGCTGTCTTCTGTCATCTCTAATTCATTTTTGAGACAGACATTCTCTGAATCTGGAGCTCCTGTCTCGGACTCCCCAAAGCTGCAGTTATAACGTGCACCACTGCCCCTGGCTTCTTATGGGTTCTGGGGTCCTCCTGCTTGTGCAGAGACACTTCACTGGGTGAGCCATCTTTCCCAGCCTCTGACAGCAGTAAGTGAGCAAGACGTCTGCATATGGTGACAGTGAAACACGCGACAAGGGACTGCACTGCACACGACAATGGCACAGAACACATCTTTAAAAACCTTAAATTCCACACATAAATTAAATTCCAAACAGGAAAAAACTTACACAGGAATTACACACACACATGCATAAATAAATATATCTTTTAAAAATCCAAATAACCATAGTACTGCCTCATAGAGATAGAACTACAAAATGTGTATGCACACACATGAAAACTGTTTAAGACACACTCTCTAGAAATTGTTTGTGCCGTGTGGTGCTGTGTACCTATATTTGTGTTTTAGTGGCTACAGTTTACTCCAGCCCATAATTTGTGAGATGAACAGGAAGTAACAACGCTGTTTTTAGCTCTATTAAATATAACATGATAATGAACTTTTGTGCCTACAACTGCCTCTGATTTGGGTTCCCAGAAACCCAGCAGATGCTTAGGAACCTGTATTTCATAAATGGATAGCCAAACCGACTTTGATTCTCTAGCTTCTCGTGTATTTTCCTGAGAACAGATTTCACATCCTTTATCTAGCAGTCACTTCCACTCTTCACATTTCCTGCTCTGTGACCAGAGAGGACACTTCTTCCTAACAGTCACTCGGAGTCTAGGAATAGTCATGAAGCCAGCTTTAAGGTTCTTCAAACAGATTAATGACACCAGAAGAAAACTTGGGAATCTGAAGAAGAAATGAAGGAATAAATGCAAAAAAGAAGAAAGAAAAATGATAAAAATCAGACTATATACACATTAAGCTTAACTAACAAACACAAGATGTTGCTAAAAGAAATTAAAGACACAAACATTTAGATGATAAGACGCAGTCAGTATCACCAGAGTCAGAAACACAATGCAATCTCTGTCACAATCTCAAGTGCTTTTGGAATAAAGAAAAATCTATCCTAAAACTTTCATGAATCTCCCTCAAGACCACAAACAGCCCCCTGTTTGTGTGAAACAGGAACAAAGTTGGGTTTCAAAGAGTTTGAAATTCAAGCTTACAAAGCAGTAGAAATCAAAACGTGGCTCATCATAAAGACACAACAGAACAGCCAGCTGCAACAGACATGCTCAGAATACCTAATTTCAAGACCCATCCACTATTAAAAACTGTCAGGCGACACTTTAAACACAGTTGCCTCTGATTTAATTCCCAGAGCCCCAGAAGATGCTTGGGAACCTGTACTTCATAATGGATGACCATAAGGGATGCTGAAGGTGAGACTTTAAAACATCTATGCAATCCCAGCCCCCTGAAGACAGAGGCAGGTGGATCTCTGTGATGTGGCCTGCCTGGTTTACAGAGTGAGTTTCAGGCCAGCCAGGGATATGTAATAAAACCCTATCTCAAAAAATATTTTAAAAAATAAAAATGTACCTAACACATTAATTAATGTTACAAGATGAAATATTTCACCCATACTCAAGAACAAAGCTAGAATGTCCATTCATGTACCAAAACAAATTTTACTAGTCGCAGCCAGTGTAGCAGAGCAAGAAAACACAAAACACTAAAAATATCACTGACAGCATACTTGTATAGGAGGAGCTGGAGGAAGAGGAGGAGGAGGAAGAGGAAACCCACACAACAAAGTAACAGTAAAACACGACATTAGCAGAGCCACGGGACACAAAGAATGCGATCGTCAATAGTAACACGCCACCCAGGCACTCAGCAAAGCCAGAGGACACAGACAGCAGCAGCAAATGAAAGGAAGCCTGGGACTTGCTGGTGCCTCTACAAGCCACAGGCGGCACAGACATGACGTCACAACTGATGGGGTGAAGGGTGCATGGTAAGAGGCAGCCTTCCCAAGACAGTTCTTAAAGACAAAACATCACTATGGACAGCACTCTGTGGGAGAAAGTCCTTACTTAATAAAGAACAGAGTCTACAAAACCCTATACTAACACCAACCACACTTACTGGAAAAGGTCAACTTTCTGGTTAAAGTCAGAACCATCAATACTTTCAACGGCGTGCTAGAAATCCGAGCCAATGCAAACACAGGATGGGAGGGTGGTAAAACTTTCGTTCACATATGACTTGACTAAAAACACAGACTGGAAAGGGGGGCTGGAGAGAGGGTTCAGTGGTTAAGAGCATTGTCTGCTCTTCCAGAGAACTGAGTTCAGTTCCCAGCACCCACACAGCGGTTCACAAATGTTTATAACCATCATTAATTTATCTGACAACCACAAGATGTTGCGAAAAGAAATTAAAGACACCAACATTTAGACACCCTGTTTCCACAGATCACAAAACTTAAGCTGTAAGTATTACCACAGAGTCAGAAACACAATGCAGTCTCTGTCAGAAACCCAAGTGCTTTCGGAAGAAAGAAAAATCCATCCTAAAAAGTCTGTGAATCTCTAACAAGACCACAAATAGAGGGGAAAATTGTGAAAAATAGGAACAAAGTTGGGTTTCCCAGGGCAATCAGATTCCAGGGCATCTGACGCCCTCTTCTGGCTTCTAAGGGCACCAGACACGCACAGACATACATGCAAACATCCATACATATATTTAAAAAAAATAAATAAAACCAGGTGGATCTCTCTGAGTTTAAGGCCAACCTGGTATACAGAGTGAGTTCCAGGACAGCCACGGGTACACAGAGAAACCCTGTCTCAAAAGCAAACAAATAAAAAAGCACCCAACCCAACCCCCAAAACCTCAAAGAGGAAACACAATACATCATGGGTAGAAACTGAGAGCAGAGTCCTAGAAGGAAAGTGTCTGGGATTAGCCCAGGGGCAGAAGGCTTGCTCAGCACGCACAAGGACTAGATTCAATCCCAACCACTGGGTGGAGAAAAGAAGAAAAAGAATCCTGAAACGATTCTCCATACACTATTCTGAGGACAAGACAGCTCTCAGGACAAGCCGACGAGGTGGGCAGCTCTTAGAACTAGGGACCAAACTTCATGCTGCCTACTAGAGAGACTTAAAGTCATCTGCTTTTCAACTGTGCCTAAAATGGACAAAAGCTAGGAAATAAGCTCCAAAGCAAGAAAGATTAGAAAATGATAGTTTGTGATTTAAAGAACATCTTAAAACTAGGATTTTTTTTTTAATGATAATTCCTATAAAAAGTAACTCTTCAAAAACTAATGCTACAGGGCCGCACAGTATTTAAGAATGGTCGTGTCTGTGGACTGGTTGCTCTAGACTTCTCTGGTTTTTGCTTTATAACTTGGTGTTGGAAAAGATAGCTCAACATTATACAGATGTTTTCCCCCAATTTATAAGTCAACACACCTCCCAAAAAAAAAAAAAAAAAAACTTCTCATGGGGCAAAATAAGTAGATACTCAAGCTCATATGGAAACATGAACCTGTATGAGTACTCAGGAAAGACGGCGGGAGAGGGGAAGGGGGAAAGAGAGGGAGAGGAAGGGGAGCTTCTGGGAGGGGGGGGGTCATCCAGCCTCTCTAATGGAGGAGCTTCTGGAACACTGAGGCAGAAGGAAACTTTCAACCTTTGCAAGCCTCAGTCTCTGTCCCGAGCACTCCCAGTATTTTTCTGCACAGTGTGACAATGAAGGCATCAAGTAAACAGCAGTGGCTGTGTCGTGTGACTGTGTTTACACAGCCAGGGCTGGATGTGGACTGTGGGTCAGTATGCCAAATTCTGGGCTAACGGTAGAGAAAGCACAGAAATAGACCCCAGTACTCAGGAAAACTTAGCCCAGGATAAACAGTGGCATCTCAAAGACTGGAGAAGCTCTGAACAAGCAGTGTGGAGACAACTGGCCAGTAACTTGGGAACATAAAATTAGATCTACACATCACAGAACCTACACCAACACATGTAAATACTGGGGGGGAAACATGATTAAATTGTTATAGCCTAGGACAGCATGCACAACCCGTTGGGAGGAAAATCTGGTAACATATACCTCTTCATCTAACAATGCTGCCACTAAGAATTTTCACTGAAGAAATACTAAACTCAGCCATACTATGAAAAAAATCTGTGTACACTGTTTCTGGGCATCAGCGTTACAAGGCTGGCACCGTTACCGTTTCAATTATCTCATCAGCTCAAGTTCGCTGTTTTTTAAATAGTAAAAAGTGTTCATTTAGTACATTTTCCTTTCAGTAATGTATTTCCTGGGTCCTAAGACTAAACAAGTGAAAAACTGGAAAGTCCAAGTCAAATTTCTCAGTGTTAGAACGGGAACTACAAACTAGGCATGGTGGCCCACGCCTTTAATTCCAGCACCAGAGAGGCAGAGGCAGGGAGATCTCTGAGTTCAAGACCAGTCTGATCTATAGAGCGAGTGAGTCCTAGGACAGTCAGAGCTACACAGAAAAACCCTGTCTTGAAATGCCATAAGCAAACAAACAAGCAAACAAATAATGATCGAACAATCAAAAGGGAATTACAGATATGGAAAGGGTTGTCTGGTTGGGTGTGGTGTCTCAGGGAGGCTGAAGAAGTGATGGAAGAATGATACAAGTTTGAGGTTGACCTGGAGTTAGCCATGAGTTCCAAGACAAATAAGGCCAATGTGGAGGCGGTGGGTACAGATCAGCAGTGTAGCACATGCTTAGCATGCAAGAAGCCCGGGATCAATCCTCAGCACCAGCGCCACCCCCGACCCGCCACAAGACAGGGTTGCTCAATATGTAGCTCTGGCTGTCCTAGAACTTATTACATAGACCAGGCTGGCCTTGAACTCACAGAGATCCTCCTGCCTCTTAATCCCAGGAACCAGGGAGGCAAGGTGTGTGCCACCACTGCCCAGCTCAAGTTTTTTTTTTTAAGAAGTGAGCACTCAGTTCCTTAAAAAATGTAAATTAAGACACCAATCATTCTTACTGGGTTATTACCACCAATGTTCGGGGGGGGGGGGGGGGGGGGGGGGGGGGGGGGGGAGCTTGCCAAAACCCAGTCCTCACACGCATTTGGAAACTAATACTCAAGCAACTGCAAAGCTGATGTAGTGACCATACCAGTCAGTACTCCCGACTGGGAGGCTGAGGCAGGAAGACCTTACTGAAGGCTAAATGGAGGAATGGGACTGTATGTACTGGGGCTGAGGGTTTGAACTCAGGAAGGTTTCCAGAGGGAAACAAACTCCATTTCCTAGCACTCTGGCTGGGCCCAGAAGCAATGGCGTCCCCACAACACTAAGCATGGACACTTGTATCTGAGTATGGGAGAACCCAAGAGTCTGGAACGTGTTGCAAATAAATGTACAAAGCACTTAAAACAATGATAAAGGCAGCTCAATCAGATGCACGAGCTGCCCTTGAAGCACCACTAGCCAACGGAGCGACTGACCATCAAAACAATGGCTAGCAGACTCCAGTCTACAGAAGAGAACCACCTCTCCTGACACAGTACATGAAAATGAAGAGGCAGGGAGACCATACACCTCCACAGGTTCAAAGGCCCTCTCCACGGAACAGTGAGTTACAGTGCAGTGAGCTTGGAGAGCTCTAGTTAGAAGACAGATCGAAATGACACATCCGTATAAGACATTAGGGAGAGCTTTGGTGAAACTTAGGTAGGGCCCTGAGGCCTGAATGTCAACAGGGTGTCACTGTTTACTCACGGCTCAGTTCCACCAGACTCAGGACACTCTCCTGAACCAAGACAGAGGGGCAAGACAGGAGCCAGCTTTGCTTCCAAGTCTTTGGAAACACTTTTTGTAATGCACCTGCAGCTTTTCAGCAAGCCTAGGACCAACTCAAACCGAGAAGCCGCAACCTTGCAAACAGCTTGTTCACATCCATACCCAGCACTTCAAATTAGGGGAGCATACCACTAAGAACAGATGTGATCAAGCATTTGAAACACCCCCCCCCTCCTTTCAATGTAAAGAGAATCAGGTTTATCTGTCCAGTTACTTGTTGATTTACGCAGTGCTGGGGTCTTGCACATGGTCAGCAAGCTATCACTACATCCTCAGTCCTAAGAGTTTTTCTCTTTATTAGGGTTTTTTGTTTTGTTTTTAAAACATTAAATCCTGGACTAGGGAAGTAGCCAAGGAGATAAAGTGCCTTACTGGAACTCATGTAGAAAGCCAGGCAGGCAGGGCAGCCAATCCCAGCACTCGGAAGTAGAGACAGAAATCCCTGGGGCAGATAGCTAACTAGACCTGCCAGAACCAGGGAGCCTCAGACTCAGCACCAGACCCTGCCTCAAGAGCACAAGGACAGCCAACAAACTGTGGGGTTCCACAGTATATCCATACATATGTACACACACTTAAATCCTTTCTACAAATTTTTTTCACCCAGAGTCCTTCCTTGCCCCACCATCCTCTTCCTCTTCTCAACTAGTTCCCCACCCCATCTTTTCCTTCCATTTTGTTTTTGGTGTCCACTGAGATTAATTAGGGCACCTTACCAGCAGCTACCCCAGTGAAGAAAAAAATCTCTCTCCATTAATTATTAACTGCACTTGTATCTGCCCGAGGAATGGGGCCTCATGACCCCTCCTCTGACTCCCTCTGGCAGAATGCTAAAGGCCCAATGTTGTGACGGTCTTATGCTGATAATCAGGCCTGCTGGAGTTCAAGGAAGCGATGGCCACCGTTCTCTCATCTCTTAGTTTCTTTCAGCCTCCTCTTCTACGATGGCCCCTGAGCCTTGGAAGCGCAATGAAGATGTCTCATTTGGAGTTCAACTTTGCAAGAGTCAGTTCTTTTCAGTATTCTGACCAATTATGAGCCTCTGCAATTACCACTCACTGTCCACTGAGAAAATATGCCTCTGTGACCAACGCTGATGACAGTGCTGGTCCCTGGGCAAAAACAAAACTATTTCAAAGGTGCATCAGGTGCACTTAGCAAAACCACAGCAGTGGCTTCCCCCACGGAGGCCCGTGGCCTCCCAGTCAAGTTCTGACCAGGTTTACAGTAGCAGGGGTGGAGGTGGGGGTGTGGTCCATGGCCTCCAAAGGGGTTGGGGGTGAATTCCCTCCTGAAGTGCCAGCCTCAAATCTAATCAGAGAGTAACAGGTTATCCCTGAACACCCCACCCCCTTAAACTATTACTGTCAGATGATCTTAAGGAGAATCTGGGGCCAGCAAGGTGGCTCTGCAGGCCTGATGAGCTGAGTTCAATCCTCAAAAGTACTGTAAAAGTGCAGGGAGAGAACCAACTCCACAGAGTGTCCTCTGACCTCCAGGTGTGTACACACACACACACACACACACACACACACACACACACACACACACACACAAAGAAGCACCTCGAGCCAGTGCTTACTGAGGACACTAGGTTCATGTGTCTCCCCAGGCCATCCATGATAGTAAGGAGTGCATCCCTGATACTTCCTATGGTGACTACAAGATTCCCTGGAGCAATTTTTCTTTGAAGAAAGTCTTTTTTCTTGAAACTCCATGATTCCTTCCTACCTGTCAGCACAGATACTATTACTGTAATTCTTAATTCTTTTGTTCCTGTAGTGATGAGAGATTTTAATTTTTGTTTTTGCTCTTTCTTTCAAATGACGCAGCTAACAATTATCTTAGGATAAAAGTAATTTTGCAGACTCCAGTAAAGGATGTCTGGCTTTCTCAAGGGGCAGGAAGCTTCCTTACATAGGGCAGTGCATGTTTACACGCACCCTGTCTAGGACTGCCAGCGTGATAGACTATAGGGGTCCCCAGACTGGTACAAAATGTAGGAGAGAGTAGAGCATCTTAAGTATTTGTGAATGGTGCCATTCTAGTTGAATTATCAATGCAAAACTCTAGACACCGTGCCCAGGTAGCTCAGTCAGAAGGCCTGGGCTACTGCTGGCACAGCTGTGTGCCTGAAAATGTCTCTGGGGCTCTTTCTCACAGCCAAGTGTATCCAAAAGATCTTCTTTCATAGGCCATGACTTCAGCTGACTCAACATATACTCAAGTTGCTGGAGTGAAGAGCTGCCGTGTGTCATGAAGTCCGTCAACTCCGATGCCACAGGGTAACAGGCTTTCCAAACTTCTCAAAATAATCATGTGCCACCTTGGTGAGGGTTTGGTGAAATGTGCTCACAAGGAGAACCAGGTGGCAAGCTCTGCCCAGCTGGCCCTGAGCAGTCCCAGTGAAGGCAGGGAAGAGGTGACCTGCATTCTACAATAACAACAAGACTCCGAGTGCCTTGATAAGTACCAAATCGAGGGATGCTTTTAAATTACGTCATGAGAAATTATAGGAAAAGGCTAGAATAAACATCCTAAGTAGGCAGGAGTGATGGCACACGCCTGTAATCACAACACTCTGGAGGAAGGACAGGAGGATCTCTGTGAGTTCAAAGCCCACCTGGTCTGCTCAGTGAGTTCCAGGACAGCCAGTCTACATAGACTCTGTCTCAAAACAAACAACAACAAAACACCTATACCTAAGTAAGTATACAAGGCATGAAGAAAAAGGAAGATTGTAAACTCATAAAACAGTCTCAACTACATGTAAAGCATGTATATAGATTCAAAACTAAAGCAAAAAAGGCCAATATGAAGTATGTCACCTCCCTCACTTTCCATTTTTACCCCAATTCTCTACTATTAACTATACAGTCAGAAAAGATTACTTTTAAAAGCAAAACAAAATTACAACTCGCTTAAAAGCAAAATCAATTTTCTTCCAAGGTTACTTTCCAACTCACGGAAATACTTAAATTTACAGAGCTCAGAAAATCAAGTCCAAAGTGGTCCTGCTTATGCAACCCAATGAAAACCAGACCACAGAATCAGAACCCTTCCCTCTCATTCCAGTTGACTGTGCCCACTCCTAAGTCATTTGAGTAATTACAGAGTACCTACTACCTGCCAGGAACTAGTCAAGAAACAAGCCTGTTTACCAAGCAATAAGCCTGAAAATACGACCTGTTTACTCTCAGAACCTGGATTGGGATGGGGCGGGTGTGGCAAGGGACAGAAAAAAAACAACCCAACAATCTAATTTCAGCCAGCACTAAGTGCTACCAAAAAAAAAAAAAAAAAAATCAAACAGTGAAGGAGCAGCAGCCAGCAGGACGTCAGTGTAAAGACCTCAGCAGAAAGACCTCAGAGCAGACACTGGATCCTCTGAGCTCCCTGCCCACAGTGACATAGAAGCACTTCTCATGCATGACCAGCCCAAGACTTTGAAAAGCCTGTTCACAACCTCAAATACAGACAAGACTGCAATGACTGTACTCTAACAAGCAATAAGGTTCCTAAGAACAGAGATTAGCTTCCTTCAGTCCTGGCACCTCCCTTCCTCCCCTCGGTTGCAATTTTCTCACATATAAAACAGACAGAAGAGGGTTGGAGAGACAGCTCAGCGGTTAAGAGCACTGGCTGTTCTTTCAGAGGACCTGAGTTCAATTCCCAAGCACCCACGTGGCAGCTCACAACAGTTTGTAACTCCAGGGGATCTGGCACCCTCACACAGACATACATGCAGGCAAAACATCAATGCACATAACATAAATCATTAAAAGATTAGCTAGGTGGTGGTGGCGTATGCCTTTAATCCCGGCACTCAGAAAGCAGATAGGTGGATCTCTGTGAGTTCAAGGTCAGCCTGGTCTACAAAGTGAGTTCCAAGACAGCCAGTAATACACACAGAGAACCTACCTCAACAAAACCAATAAATAAATAAATAGATGAGTGAATGAATGAACGAATGAATAAATAAATAAATTAGACCTAACAGTGCCTGGTTTACAAAGGTGTACAGAGGGACAGCTCAGGAACTTGTGTATGCAGGTACACTCACTGACTGTTGAGTTCTCCACACACTGAATGGATTTTCCACCAATAAACTAGACAGAATGATTCTTTATGAAGTACTGCTCCACTGCTGTGAGCAGACAGTTTCATCTTCGGAGCCAACCACAGTCCCAATCAGCTCAGGTACTGGCCCTGTAAACGACACTAGTTGACCAGACTGACAGCATGTCTGCTAAAGTAGCTCTCTCCTTTCTCTTTTCCCTGTATCACAACTGTCTGTCTCCACTTAAGCTTAACTAGCTCCCACCTGGCACCCCTCCCCCAGGTGTGGCTTTGTGAGCCCCAGTTCTATGCATCCTCTTGCCTAGGCTGGTCAAATGGTGGTCATTGGTCTATTCAAACACTAAGCCAGCTGCTGCTGGGAAAACACTTTTTCAGATAGGATTAGCACAGACAACCAGTGAACTCACAGTAAAGCTAATGTGTTATCCCATGATGTAAGGTAGCCTCATCCAATCAATGCAAAGCCCTGTGGTAGAGGGTTTTCAGGGGAGACAAGAAAACCCTGCCTGCCTTGTAAAGCTCAAACTTGCCAGCCCCACACTCAGGCGGGCTGGTCCTTCACGCCTCTTTCCTGTTTCCTTCGACGCCATGGCTCTGGAGAGATGCTGGCCGGCATGCTGCTCAGTCTAGAACTGGTCTCCCTGATTCCTTTTTCATCTCGGGGTGACACAGTAGCCAGAGGGAGCCTGCTGGGATGTTAGATGGCTCTCTGGTAAAAAATCCTCTGCTGATTCCTTAGCTGATGATTGGTGCTTCCAGGACTGCCCTGTCTTCTTCCATCCTCAGTTCACCTCTTACTGTCCCCCTACTCCACACCCCAGCAGCCTCTGCTGCTCTCCCAACACAGATGCTCCCACTCGGACCTCTACACTTGTGGGATCCTCTCACCCACGCCCTTGCTGTCAGCCTGCTCACTATTTCCTCCAGTGCTCACTCAAAGGCCTTCTCAGGGGCTTCTACTCATCCATGGGAAGCTGAAGCCATCTCCCAAAGCTGAGCACTCGGTACCCCGGAACGCTAGTGTTCCCTTCCTCCTATTTCTCTCTCACTAACATGAAGAGAGGTTTCTGGCTGGGAACGTGGCTCAGTGGGAGAATGCTTGCTAGCAGGAAGGAAGCTTCAGCCCCTTCCCTGGCACTACAAACGAATACACACAATAATGTGCTTCTCAAACAATAAGCCTTTTGTCTCTTTCACACATTCCTGTTTCCTTAGACCCTGTGATAGCAAGTTACATAAGTAAGAATATCATAAATACTTGCTGCTGGGGGAAAACAAACAAAGTGGGTGTTCGTTTGTTTGTTTGTTAGTAACTAAGGGTTTGGGGGTTTCTATTTTTATTTATGTGTGCATATATACCACACGTGTGCCTGTGTGCACAGGAATCAGAACAGTGACCGATCCCCTAAAGCTGGAGTAACAGGCAGTTGTGAGCCACCTACTCTGGGTGCTGGGAACTAAACTCAGGTTCTCCGGAAGAAACAAGTGCTCTTAGCCACTGAGCCATCCAGCTTTCTAGTCTCTAACAAAGGGTAGTTTGAAGTTTATTCTTCATGAGTTCCTAGGTTTTCAATAGTTCGCACTAGGCAGTATTTCTGTACAATCATATCAGACAACCTTTCCACTGAACTTTAAACCTGCTGATAGAAACTTTTGGAAAATTCAAAATTTTCCAGTGAGTATCTTTAGGAATTAATCATGAATACACATTAAAGTTTAATGACCTCAATGTTCACTGATAAGAGACTGATTAACTTATTATAACCTAGATGATCAAGCCAAACAGTTATTTAAAATGTGGGCCTGGTGGGTCATGCCTGTAATCCCAGAACTCAGGCAAAAGGATGCTGAAGCAAAAGAATCAGGAGTTCAAAGACAGCCTGGACTACATACTCAATAAGACCCTGTCTCAACAAACAAGCAAAATATATAGAGGTACTCAAGTTCACCAATATGTACCATATTTTTCAGTTATCTATATTTAAAAGTAGTTTATTATTGAGAATGCAATATGAAACATGAACATTCATAAAACAAAATATATGTAACATAAATAAAAGGTCAAGGCAAAAATATCACAGAATGAACAATAAAATAAAGTAATATAGCTAAATTATTTTTTCTGTATTATCTATTATTTTATTACCTATTTTCATTATTATCTATATCTATTTATTATTAACTACTATCTAAATTTCGACAGAGAAAAGATGTCACTTCATAAAATAAACAATTATAAACCAACAAGAGAAATAAAATCAGCAGTTTTACAAATGGCTATATAGTGTGAGGTTTATATCACAATTTTTTTTTCAAAGAGGAAAAAAAACCCACTTTCATGTAGTCTTAAGGCCCATTTACCTATTTCCTTGCCCTCAATTACACTGTAAAGCTTTATCCACCATGAATACTGCTCTGGAATGCATCAGTTGTCACTAAAGGAAAGCAAGATGCAGTGTTCTTGTCTCCCTACTGACATGGAGCGGCAGCACTGAGCAAGCTGAAGAGTGTACTAGAGTGTGGCCATCTGCATGTAAACTCCAAGTATAATGGGAACCAGCACGTGACAAGCGACAATTCCTCAAGTAAAACTTGGGATATTTTTTAGCACGTATTTTTTGATTGGAGAGACACGCAAAGGTTAAAGGACAGCTTGTGGGAGTCAGTCCTCTCTTTCTAAAAGGAAGCAGATAGAAACAAGCATCTTTACACACCCCCTGCTCCCCTGCCGTCTTGCCAGCACTGTGTATGTTGGCTTTCTGAGTTAGAGTCTAGGTAGTCCAGGCTAGCCCCAAACTCCCTAACAACCCCAGCTTCCCCCCCCCCCCCGGGGGGGGGATGCCACGCCACTCATGCTTAGCACTGGCAGGCCTGTTTTTCCATCCTTGCAACAATGGGGTGAAAGAGAGGAAAACGAGATTTCCCACACATTCCTACACTTCCCGGCCTCCTGAGTACTGAGATTATAAAAACACACCACCATAATATGGGCCTTTTTATAGCCTTCAGTACCAACTGTTCCTGTTCATTCTTAACTATATTTTTAGATGTTTAAATGCTGACAGAAATCAGTTATTTGTCAAACTTTTCCTCCCTGTTACAACATCTTAGGTTTGCTTTAAAGTGTCCCTGAAAACAGCAAAGCTGGAGGTCTGAAGACTGCTCAAGATTATTAAGATTAGTGTCTGTATGTACTTAGGAAGTTTCACAGCAAGAAGTTTTCAAATAAAATCCTCTGGAGAAAAGATCAATCCAGAGGTATACTGGGTAAGGAAGAGCTGAAGGAACACAATGCCCAGCCTCTTCGAAGCCTCTGCTGACTGAATATCAAACTGGGCTCCTTGGGACGTTGGGACACAGCCATCCTCATAACTGCGTGGCTGCAGGTGAAATAAAGGTGGTGACGGGTAGTGAGGTCACACACAGGTGGACTTGGAAGGGAAGTACCTGTTCTGTTTGACCTCCGCGCAATTAGCCCAAGGCTTTGTGAGAGCTACAGTCAGCTAGCTACATCTCTAGCCTAAGCACTTGTATTTTGCAGTTTCCTATAGAAAGGAAAAGTGGTTTGTTGTTCTTGTTTGTTTTGTTTTATTTGGGTTTTTGTTTGTTTGTCTGTTTTGGTTTTTCAAGACAGAGTCTCTCTGTGTAACCCTGGCTGTCCTGGAACTCGTTCTGTAGACCAGAGCTGGCCTCAAACTCACAGAGATTCACCTGCCTCTGCCTCCAGAGGGCTGGGATTTAAGGAATATGCCACCAACGCTCGGCTGAAAAGTGTGCTTTTTAATGCTCATAAAACATTAAAGACTCTAACACTGAGAAATTCCAAAGGTCACATCCCAAGCCTTCATATTTTTTTAGACCTGAAGTGCA
The DNA here is from genome assembly GCF_007827085.1 of Peromyscus californicus insignis. Lineage (NCBI taxonomy): Eukaryota > Metazoa > Chordata > Mammalia > Rodentia > Cricetidae > Peromyscus > Peromyscus californicus. Next base: position 91,626,370 of record NW_026294551.1, on the reverse strand, counting down.
ATGAATAATCATAAGAAATAACAAATCTTCAATGTTTAGCAGAAAAAAAGACAGGAAAAAAATCAGGGGAGTCCACTGTCGGGCCAGAGGCATAGTATCTGAACAGAGAAAAAAAAACAAGAGCCACATCATCTGCCTGGTCTTCTAGCTTCCCTTTAACTTGCCCTGAACTACAAACAAAATGGTTTCTTCTTCAATAGAGAACTCCCTACAAGCAAAGAAACGAATTTCCACCCCTCAGAAGCAGGCCTTCAGCCTGAGGCATTTGGTATTGTTCCAATTGTTGGTAAAAACCTGTGCAGGGTAAAGAACTACCTTCCTTCACTTATTCAAAAGGGGGACAGGCTCCAGCTCAAGCAAGCAGAAGATCAATCTGGGTTTACCAACTTGGAGACCACCTGCAGCTCTCAAGGCACCTCACTCCCTCCAGTCCCAGAAGCTGCATCCGGTTGAAAGGTAGCATTCCCAGCCCTCAGGCTCACTGCTGAGTTCTTCTTACACAAAGGCAGCTAGGCTGGAGGCACTGAAATCTGAATCACATGATCCTCACTGAGGTTTCCAACAAACACCCCTACCCTAAGGAACACCGTCACTTATCAGTCTACCGCAGATAATCAGGTTCTATACTCAGGGTTTAGCTTTTCAGTTTTGACATTAAAAATAAAGGGAATTTGTTTCAATTCTAAAATGATTGCTGCCAAATTAAAGAAGGCAGTTGGCATTACAGTCTGGGGCAGCCGTGCAGTTCTAGATTCATAACCCAGTTCTGTTAAATAAATATATAACTTAGGCAAGTCAATCCAATTCTTTAACTTCATACACAAAGCAGCAGCCCAGGTCACTTCTCCACAGAAGATCCAGTGAAGGGGAGGGGTTATGACTCAGTGGGAGAATGCCTGCCTAGCACATGTAAGGCCTGGGGTTCAATCAATCCTCAGCACCAAAAATCAAACAAGAATCCTAGGTCACAACACATAGAAGGGAGAAAATAAAAGGTATGGTCATCAATGTTAATCATGCCAGAGTCCTGGCAAATCAGTGCTCTTGGATTATCTGATCTAAGAACCAACTAGTCAAACCTGGACTACTGACTCAGCTCAGCTAGATTCTGAGACATTCAAGCATTCCAAGCCAACTGTTGTAGAACATGGAGAGTGGATCAAACTTACACTGCTTAATATGACTCTATGAGCATATGTGGTTAGCTACCTTCAGAGAGCTCGCTCTCTCTCTCTCTCTCTCTCTCTCTCTCTCTCTCTCTCTCTCTCTCGCTCTCGCTCTCGCTCTCGCTCTCGCTCTCGCTCTCGCTCTCGCTCTCTCCATCTGCAGTTCAGTCTGGATTTTCACTTGTGGTTCTGCTTACTGCAGTAAGTTCCTTGACAGCAGGAGCAGGGAACAAATCTGTGCCTCTCATCTACACACTGGGGAACAGTCCATGCACAGCATACCAGAAACATAGTCATGGCATTAAATTCTCAGAAATCTACTCAAGCTTCCTAGCTCTAAGATTCAGGAGTGTTCATTTTGGCAAAGGGAACGTCTGAATTTAGCAAGCTTTTCTTCTTTTATGTTAAAATAAGTGACTAAACAAACCATACATTATATATCATTAGTACAATTTCCACAAATGAAGCTATGCTAAAAAAAAAAAAAAAAAAACCAGAAAGAGGGAAATTTAAAAAAAAAAAAAAAAGAAAGAAAGTACAGAGGGAAGAGTCTGCACTGAGGCAGCCTGGATCTCAAACACCTGCTGCGGCACTTCACAGCCCTCTAAACCTAAGTCATTCAGCGCACAGCATCTCAGTCTGGTGGCTGCATCATCTGCCTCAGTTGCTGCATGAGGAAAAGGGGACAGTAACACCTGCACCTCACAAGGCTGTCACAAAGCTGACAGATGTGAAGTACACAGCGTTGGTAAAAGACTCTGCTAACCCTCTCCACCAGCAAAATCTGCACTCGCTAAAGTAGCCTAGCTACAATGACTATATTCACTCCTGCTTTTTCAGAAAGTACAGCCAGCCACCCGGGACAACAGGCTGAAAGCTGCGGTTACTACTGGTCCAGTGTGTCAACTTCAGACCTCTAGAGGCCAAGCAAAGTCAACAAGGCTCTCCCCTCTTCCACAGCCTTTTTAAATGACATCCAGCGCCAAGGAAAGCCATCTTTGTAACAGAACAAAACACGAAGCCCATCAACAGGTGCTGGCTGGGGACAGCAGCAAAGAACAAAGGGCCAAGACTGCAGTCAGTGACACAGCACTTACCTAGTACACAAGGCCCTGGGTTCAATCTCCACCAAAAATCAAAACAAGAACTACATTTTAAAAGAAAAGTAAAAAGTAAAACTCTACGTGCACACTTTTTGTTTAAAATTGTAACCAACAACAATACATAAAACAATAAGTGAAAAGGAAAGAAATCTTCTAGGTTCATTTTCACACGGAACAAAATAATGACTTGGTAACTCCAATCGGCAAGGCCCTTGTTCATTTCACTAAGCTGCATGCCCTTTATTATAGGCCAGTCAAAGTAAAAGCTTAATAACCAAAACTCCCTACATGCATCTAACAGCAATAGTGCTCCCAATCACTGAAACAAGGTCCAATGAAGGCAACATTTCATCTTTTTTCCTCGGAGGAAGGTGACTTTGAAGAACTTTGAAGGCATTTCCCTATTTTCAGGAACCCATACTTCCTCCCACTCCCAAGCACTTCCAGAGAACTCGAAGCACCAGGACCCACACACGGACTGGTGCCTATGCTGCCCGATTACTTTAACTGAATACGGCAAAGAAAACCTCCGATTAATAACTTCATAAGTACAATTCTTCCCTACGTGTACTGCCAGCTCTGGCTAAAACTGGGTCAGCCCGCCACAAATCAAGGGCAGCCCTCAAGCACCCATTGAAGAGACAGACTTTTATAATGCAAATGCCCATTCCGTGGTGCTAAGGAGAGAGAGAGCACTGCAATACTGTCTGCCCTTTCAAGGCAAAGAGCCTGAGTGAAAGAAACACTGTACCCTAGACTTCGGACCTATCTTCTTCCGCAGAACCCCAGCTCTCTGTTAATGAAGTGCCAGCACAATTTTCTAAAGATAGCAATTTCAATCAATTACCACACCAGTGCTACTCAGAGGCTGGCAATAAGCAAAGAAGAGCCCAACACCAATATAAAAGAAACTTCTTCCTTCCAAACCCCTAGCACCATTTAAAGACTGTACACATGAATAGAAAGCCTTGAGAAGGAACAGTGAAATCATCCATGGCATCAATATCCCTCTAACTCGTTTCCTAAAATCTGGGCAGTATCAGCAGAACACCAAGAATTCAACACTGCTTTTAAAAGAACACTATACCAAACTGTATGAACTATGCAGTAGTAAAAGCTGATGTTGCTACTGACACATTTAATTAAACACACTCTCTAAACAGATTTTCCCAGGTAAAGCCATGATGGTTTTGGCCTTGGTTTTATCAGAAGTCATCAAGAGAGGTCACCAACTACACTCCTGCTACAGTGATATCCTAAGCAACCCCACCCCCACCCCTCCAACAGCCCCACCCAATATTACTTTATCTGTGGAATTCTCTGCTGGCCTTGGCCTGGAAAGCTGGGTGGACCCTGTGGACAGGTATTACATCTGGCCATTTTTTTGAAATTGGCTCAAACAGATGGTTCCCAGCAGCATAAAGCTGTGGTCTTCATAAACCTCAATTTGAGGTTTATAGAATAATGTTAACTAGTGATTCCCACCCCCTTTGGAATGGAGAAGAAAAGGCAAACCAAAAGATATTTCAAAATAGAAAAATCATCATTTCAATTATGAAACCCTCCCAACTCAAAACTGTTAAAGGTGCCAAATGGGAGATATCAGAATAGTCTGTTTTGTTGTTCAAAGGTTTAACTATTAAACATGAGAATCACAACTCTGAAGTGGGGCGGGGGAGAATTAAAAGGCAGGGGCAGAAAAGGAGAGCAAGAAAGGGCCCTTCGAGACCTGTTTGCTCGGAAGGGCCCTCTTAGTACTCCTCAGGGGGTGTCCAGGCTGGAGGAAAGCAGAGGGTTACACAGAACATTTAGCAGACTTAACATTGGATTAAACACACTACTGCAAGTTTCAACAAATGTTCATGGCATACGTAAAAACACATTTACAACAAGAAAGAAGAGAGGCACCTGGAGACATCTGACACTGGGCATGCTCTGCAGGCAACTCAGTGCGCACATGCTCTCTACCAGGTTGGCGCAGCCTAGCCACAAAGACCTTGGCACAGAACACTGCAGGATGACAAAAAGGAAGGAAGAGAAGAAGCAGTTAGAGGTGGCAACAAGTCACTCCTTCCCACAGGCAGTGTTAGTCGGGGCAGGGGCGCACCCATGCAGTTTAGAGGGCAGGGATGGTCCTGAGTTTCCTGAACCCTGGGGAGCAGGGCCCTTTCTGTCTTGCGGACAGGGATTTTGTACTGCCAACCATTCATTTCACAGGATACAGTAAACAGAATCAAGAGGGAGAGAATGCTTACATGAAAACCCACTAGAGGGAACTATGAGTTTGAGAGTAAAGCAAGACCACTCAAGAGAGTGTGACAATTCCCTAAGAGTAAGGGATTCTGGTCTCTCTCATACAATTGCTTAAGAAACTACTATAGCAGGCCTTCTGAATGTACCCCCTACCCCAACACTACACTATAAGAAAACGGAGACTCGGGTGTTGAATACTTTGCACAAGGACACACAGCCTAGGAGGGAAGAGCCAGGACTTTAAGGTTCAACCGATTTGTTGGCGATCAAATCCCACATTCTTTCCATAAGACTAGGATGCCTCTATGGAAACCCTTTGGTGACCCCAACACTCATTATGCCAATTCAGTTTTACACTTCTCTACAGTATAACTGCAGGAGACTTAAGAGAATGAGGCAAAGGAACAAGACAGATAAGTGAGAGATACAGGCAATTAAAACTGCTTGAAATACATGTCATTTTCAGTGTCATCGACATCTCTGCATTCTTCCAAGTTCTGTGACCTGAAACTTTTCACTCTGGACTTTACAAACTTGGTGACAAGACTAGGAACTAAAAGCTTAACTCACTGACTCCATTCCACCCTTGCTGCTTTCAAAAGAACTAAGAAAATGTAACGTGAAAGTGAGCATATATTATAGCTAATATACAGTAACCATCAGACTATAGCTTTATACATGTGCTGGGGGCAGGGGGGAGACAGGGTTTCTCTATAGCCCTGGCTGTCCTGGAACTCACTCTGTAGACCACGCCGGCCTCAAACTCAAGCGATCTGCCTGTCCCTGCCTCCCGAGGGCTGGGATTAAAGGCGTGGGCCACTGCCACTCCTAGGCTTACATTGCCGAATGTTCTACGCTCAGTACGAGTGGGTTCTAAACCAAGAGAGCTTTGCTTGTAACAGAGAGACCTGGGCTCCAGCACTTCCTGCTCACTAGTTACAGCTCACTCACAAGGTAGATATACTGAGGTTATTGAGAAAGGGCCTGTGAACCCAGGACACAAAATCAGAGAAAACAAACGGAGGGGGCTACGGTGCATTTCTCTAAGCGATGCACACACCACACATTTCCAGCCTGAGTGTTGACTCTGTACAGGCTTTGCACGGTCAATGGGGTGTCGAAGCGTCTGCTGCTCCAGGACAGGCTTTGCTGCTCAACAGTTCCACAACACAGAAAAGAAACCCCAGAAAGACCTGAGCACATTTTATAAAATACGGTGGAAGTGGCTGCCATTTACTGAGCTCCTCTGACCGGTTCCTATTAGGACAACTGTCACGGTAAACTCTCAGGTCACTCCTGAAGGGCAGATCCTATCTCGGTCTACAGGTGATCTACAAAACACCATCTTGTCTAAGGTTCTCAGGAATGCGGGCTGGTTCTACCACAGCAAGCTCTCTACCTGCAGGAACTATGTATTATGCACACTGGTTCTATCAGAATGAGTTACTGTGTGGTCAGAGAAAGCCCCACACCCCATGTCCATTACCTGGATTAGTTAAGGCAAATCAACTCCCAAGAACCTCTATAGTTCAATTCAGGATTCTACTAGCATTTTTGTTGTTGTTTTTCTTTATTGGCAGTCCTGGGGATAGAAGCCAAGACCTCTGCACATGCTAGGCAAGTGTTCTACAACTGAGGAGAATTTAGCTTTCTTTCTGGAATATTTAGTTTGCTGAAGCACAGAATCACTCAGCTCCTAGGCAAGAGAGTAAAGACCATATCAGCATTCTCTAACACCAAATTAACAAAGTTCGCTTGTAATCAAGTTTCATTTATTCAGTAAATAGTCACGTTCCTCTCTAAAGCTTCCTTTCTGCACCTGCAGCAAGGACTCAACTCAGTCTCACGAGTTCCAGGAAAGCTTCCTGAGCTATACCCCCAAATCTGCTTCACAACTTTTTAAAGAGTATTCCAGAGAAGACTTGTTTGCTTGCTTTGGCTTCTTTTATTATAATTTTTAATGGGGGGGGGGATTAAATGCCATGACACAGGGGTAGAGGTCAGGGGATGGCTTAGAATAGTCAACTCTCTCCTTTTTACCCTCCACATGGTTGAAAGGGTTCCCAGGATAGAATTCGGGTCACCAGACCTAGTAGCAAGCACCTTTACCTACTAAACCATCTTACTCGCCCCATTTTTGTTTTGTTGAGACAGAATCTCACTATGCAGCCTAGTTTGACCTCGACCCCGTGATCCTCCAACCTGAGCCTCCCCAGCGCTAGAACTACAGGTTGTTTGCCGGCTCGGCCAACTCTAGTCAGGGAAAAAATCCTCTAAAGGACTCGCTGATGATCTGTTTCAAGAGTTTACCTTCTTATCATCCACAGTAGACACTACAGAAGAACGGTAGAAGTGATCCCTAAGAGCTGACGTGTCTCATGGTGCTAACCACAACTTTCTTGTCTAAAAACCACACAGTGCAAGGTCTGAGCTGGGGCTGATCCTAGTAATCCTAAATTAGAGTACCAGCTCCCCAGCCTTTGACAGTCTGCTTGAGAACAGGAGCTGCAGAGGCAGCAGGCTCCCAGGCACCGCCCAGCTGGGGCTGTAAAGCAAGTGCCAAGACCTAGCTAGCAGTCAGAAATCTCCACTTTCAGCTCACCCAGCTCTGCCATCTTCCAGGTCAAGATGAGGCTAAGACAGCGGTACTTAAAAGGTCTTAAACGTGTTCCATGCCAACACCCAGCTGTCCTGGAGATAGCTGACCGAAGTTTACACTGCTGGAAACAGTCTTTACTCAACAGAAAAGGCCACTGTAGGAAACCCCTGCACCTTGTAATAAGGAAGTTCACACATGCTGCCCTACGCACCAGGAAGACAGAGGTCCAACCTGACAACGGCAAAAACAAAAGGTCTACATTCACTAGCCTGAGAACACCAAATAAAATGCAACTAGGACCTTAACAGTGATTGACTCTTGACACTTCTAATTTACATTTTAGGACTTGGTTGGAAATTCATGTTGTCGTTTTTTTTTAATAATTAAAAATGTCTTCTCGTCAGCTATGTTCACAATGTAACTATTCCCTCCTTTCTTGTATATTTTTTTAAGATAACAGTGAAATATCTTATCTACTGTCATAGCAGGTCTGAATGGCATATTTGCCAGTCTTAACAAACATGCACTGACCTGGTCACTAACCCACCAATACCAGGCGAGCCTTTCTTCCTGCAACTTTAGCATCAAGCTCCAGAGACTCTCACAAGGACCATCCCAGGGGCCATAAACTCGCCACTATACAGTTGTTACCATTTCATATTTAGCTGCTTATAATGTCCAGGATTCTAATTTATGATTACTCATATTCATAGAAAACATGAAATCATTCATACTAGGTTCTGGTATTACTGGCAAATATACAATCAGGAGGAATACATTTTCCAACTCTAAACTCAAATAAAACACTGGCCAAGGAAGCTAACAATGCTTATTGACTCTGCCACATTCATCACGATCTGGGAAACACTTAAATCAATAAAAAATAGGAATAATAGCCCTTTGGTATTTTTCAAAAGCAGAAAGTTTATTAAAGGAGGTAAGAGAGACATGTCCTAGGCTCTCTCTATTACCATAGGAACCACAAAGCAAATGACAGAAAGTAGCTGCCACAACCTTGTCTTCTCACTGGCCAGCGTGCACAAACGCCACAAGGCTACCGCTGGTCTGGTTCTAGATGGCATCGTTCCCAATCTCCTGCCCCGACTCCTTCTCAAAGAGACAACTCTTTTAAAGCTGTGTACAGAGGTATGTTCCATCATCTCTCTAATGTTTCTTGACTTAGAAATCTGCATTGTTATTGGTTTCCCAGAATCCCCTCAAGTATTTTTCTTTAAACCACTTCCCACCAAGTCAAATCATTAACTTCATCTAATTCCTATCAAGATGCCTGAGATGACCAAGTTGAATGTCTTCAACCCCACGACATTCAATAAAAATGTATCTGAACTTTTGTCTATCTACACAGAAAAAAATAAAAAACAAAACTTTCCTCTAGACACAGGAAGAGATCTAGACAATGTATAAACACACAGACACACCACAAAAAGGCAACCTATCCAAAGGAGGAGGCGACCAAGCTGAAAATGATGAGTAGGGGCAGCCAGGGAAAAGAAAAGATGAGTTTCCAGCAGAATAAAGAGCATAAGCTTGACTAAGCAATGGCACAGCTTCTGCAAGGGCAAAAGTCAGTGGAGCACTAACACTTAACAGAGGGGCCACAGACATGGCTCAGCAGGTAAGAGCACTTATCTCTTCCCGGATCCGAGTTCAAGTCCCAGCACCCACACTGGTGTCTTACAACCACCAGTTACTCAAGCTCCAGAGGATCTGACACTTCTGGCTTCCATGGGCACAAGCATTCATGTGCATATACCCCTGACATCAACACGCATGCACGCACGCACACATTAAATAAAACAAATCTTTTTAAAAATGGGTCATAAGTTCTTAGCCCAACAAGTAGGTAATGGAGGACACTATCAATCCAAAGCGGCTTTAAAAACCAACAAACAAAAACCTGTTTCTAGAATGTGTAGTAAACACACAAGTACAAAAAGTCTATTAAAAAAGAATCTGGGGCTGGAGAGATGGCTGAGTGGTTAAGAGCACTATCTGCTCTTCCAGAGGACCGGGGTTCAATTCCCAGCATCCACATGGCAGCTCACAACTGTCTGTAACTCCAATTCCAGGAGATCTGGCATCCTCATACAGACATACATGCAGGCAAAACACCAGTGTGCATAAAATAAAAATAAATTATTTAAAAAAAAATAATCCAATGGTAACAGGTAGAAGCAAATAGTACAAAACCACACCTGTCTTTAGTAGATTACTGTACATTTTGTTCAAACTAAATAAGTATGAGTGCTTGGATCATTTAAGCAAGATAATTAAGATCTGTTAAGCAAGATATTTAAAAATTTAATAATCGGGGACAGGAGAGAGGGGGCTCAGGAGGTAACATGCCTGCTGCATAAGCATAAAGACCAGTAAGTGTTCAGATCCCCAGCACACAGAAAAGCTGTGTGGAGTGGACACACTTGGAAACCCTGGCACTGGGGAGGCAGCAGGAGGAACCCTGGAGTTCTCCTTGGTCAGTCGACTAGCTCATCACTGAGCTCCCGGTTCAGGGACCAGCTGTCTCAAAAGCTAAGGTAGAGGGCACTGAGGACAGCATTGCCTCCACATGCCTGCACAGACACCCATGGACGGACACATGCACATAAGCGCATACACACGCACGCGCACACACACACGGTAGTAGTAATAATAATAATACTGTTAATTCACAATTTAATTGCATTTTCCATACCTTTAAAAAATACAATACTGATCCATACCTTCATGTGTTAACAACAGTCTTTCAAATAGAATGACTTTGTTAAAACAAAATTGGATAATAATGTGTCATGTGACCATGACAGTTCACATTTAATTCTTAGCACGTGTACTTTAGAATTGCATACGTACTTGCCACTGACATTACATCAGATTATTTTCAAGCTGATATTGTATATTGAGATATACAATAAGGGAACAAAATAACAAGGGGTAAAGGAAGATGTGGGGAAGAAAGGGGAGAGCACAATAAGGAAAATGGAAATTTACTATCTGCTGAGTTTGAAAGATTCAAACAAGGCCAAAGAGTGATAGAAATAGCCAGAGCCCAACTTATTCTTACCCACTATTCTCTCAGTTCTGAGTGATGATCCAGGAAAAGACACTCAAACCCCAAAGCTCACAAAACCATCATGATCTGCATGAATATCTCTGGAAGAGGGAGAGATGAAGGCTAACGAATTTGTTTGTCTGTTCATTTTACATTGCTAGAGAATGAACCCAAGCCGCATACATGCTAGGGAAGTACTGTCAACGACCTCTGCCCCAACCCTTCTTTTTTCCTTATGAGTAGCACAGAGTTTAATTAAGGTTGCTACAAGAGCTTGGGTGATGAGTTATGTACAGGAGCACATGCAACTAGACTGTCACTTAGGAAAAGGTCTCTCAGCCGGGCACGGTGCCACATGCTTTTAATCCCAGCATTCAGGAGGCAGAGGCAGGAGGATCTCTGTGAGTTCGAGGCCAGCCTGGTCTACAGAGCTAGTTCCAGGACAGGCAGTGCTACAAAAAGAAACCCTGTCTCAAAAAGAGTCTCTCCTCTTGCTCCACTCACAACCATGAACTGAAATTAGCAAGGTAGAACCAGGAGAGTAAGGGCCATCCTCTACTACGTAGTGAGTTCCAGGCCAGTCTGGGGTATATGAAACCCTGCCTTTAAAAAAAAAAAGTAGATCTAGAATTCTGACTCCAAACCCCCTGCTCCCTTTTCTAATTTACACTGCCTATCATTCTCTGTTAATATTAGACTCTCCAAAGTGGCACCTCCCTTGGTTAATTCACATTTTCTCACCCTGCTGCTCATTTCTCAGTCTTAATGGACTGTAACTGAGGAGCTGACATGACATAGCCTCTGAGGTGCAGCCGCACAACATGGATTCACAGCGGGAAAAGCGCGTGTATCATTGACTCATCAATTTACAAGTAAGATATTACATTAAGGGGAAAAGACAAAGATGTCCATCAGATCAGATCACTATTCATAATAATAAAGAAAACTCCAGCAACAAGGACCAATCAGTAAGTTACGGATTACCCGTAAGAAAAGCATGTTTCTGCCACACAGGACCATCCAGCAGAAGCTTATTCATGATCCAGACAGGTGTTCATAGAAAAATTCCAATACACAGAAGTAATTTGAAAAGCTTTACATGAATAAAGGCAGTAACTCAGGACTCACAATTATGATCCCATTTTAATACATATAAAATACTCAAAATAAGATGCAGTTATTTTTATTTTATTCTTTCAGTCAGCCACATACAATTGGAAATACAGCATCCATGCTTCTGGATCCTATCTCCTGAGTGCACTTCATATGTAACACTGGCCTTTCCATCCTCACTTGGGGATCTCGTCACAGCAACCTATCCCTCAACTGCAGGCCCCTGACCTTCAACAAAGGGGACAAGCAGATGGGGATAAACAGCTGTCGGTTTGGCTACTCTTATTGGCAAAGGCATTACCGCAGCTACCAGATAACTGAGCTCCAGTCAGAAACCCAGTCTTCCATCTAAGAGGAACAGTACTTTACTGTGGCGGCCCACGCTCTACCATGTTCTACACCACGAGGACTTTCAGCTGACAGGATAAAGTGGCGTCTTGGTTGTCATATTTGACCTAGAAACTGAGACAAGCTGCCATCGGCTACTTCTTTCCTTCCCATTGGCTGTGGCTCCGTGGGTTCGTGCCCTCGGGGTCCCTGTGTGCTGCAGACTTGCTAACCAGCTTGACCCTACCACAAGGTGGTGGCCGCAGACGGTGGTTAGGTCACAGGAGCATCATCACACTGAGAAGGATAGTGTAGGTCAGGGGTTCTCAGGTGGTCTCTTCCGAATGAACTCCTGCCATTCTAAACACACCTCTCACGGTCACAAGATCCTCACTGGAAACCAAACAGATGAAGCAGCAGATCCTGGACTGTCAGCTTCCAAAACTGTCATCTACACAACCTTTTTTCTTTGAAAGGACCCAGCTTCAGGTATTTCATCACGACAACAGAAGACAGATTAATATACCACCCCAGGCACAGGTGCAAGCTCATCCATCCCAGGTCCTTCTACCTCACAAACCAAAAACCTTCGAGTGTCTTTGGAAACCTCTACATAAGACTCTAACTCCCTTCTAGCATACCAGGTTTTCATGTGAGAGAGTGCAAAATTTATCATGTTTTATATAGAACAACAGAACATATGGGAAGTCAAAAACTTTTCCCCATATGATAAACACTCTCATTTTCTCCTAGGAAGAGAAAGCTATTTCAGGAAGATGGCTTGAGAACAATTAACCTTTTCATTTTAAGTTGTTTGTTTATTCAAAAATATTTGTTGTACAGGCCAGTATACTAAATGCTTCAGCAAACATTGCAAGAAATTAAACCAAATATTCTGGTATCAAAACTATTTATGCAAATAAAGCTATATTTTCCAGTTTACTAAAGGGAGAAATGTAGCTAATTCCTTATAGTACAAAATGCTGTAAACAAACCTCATCTCACTGTCTTAGCACTAAAATTAGTTGGTATGTGAAAAAAGTGATTCCTGCCCCTGCAAACTATGAATCAATGCTTAAAATGGAAAGCAAGGGTCTGGAGAGATGGCTCAGTGGTTAAGAGCACTGACTGCTCTTCCACAGGACCCGGGTTCAATTCCCAGCACCCACATGACAGCTCACAACTGTCTATAAAACTCCAGTTCCAGGGGACCTGACACCCATGGCAAAACACCAATGCACACAAAATAAAATAAGTTAGCTTAAAAATAATTTTAAAAAAAGGAGAGCAAGCTGGGCATGGGACTCAGGCCTGTAACCCCAGCACTAAGGAGGCAAGGTCACCGTGCTGAGCTATACAGGCTAGGTTATACAGTAAGTTCCAGGACAACCTGGACTTTACAGTAAGTTCCCAGACAGCCTAGGTGAGAGCAAGACTGTCAAAAAAAGAGGACAATAAAAACCCAAAGCAAAGCGGTGGTGGTGCACACCTTTAATCCCAGCACTTGGGAAGCAGAGCCAGGCGGATCTCTGTGAGTTCGAGGGCAGTCTGGGCTACAGAGTGAGTTCCAGGAAAGGTGCAAAGCTATACAGAGAAACCCTGTCTCAGAAAAAAAAAAAAAAAAAAAAATCAAAACAAAACTAAACTATGGATTCTGCTAGCAGCCTTGGGAATTCAAACCTTACACCATCTAAACAAGCCTCTGCAATCTCTAAACATTAATAACTTTCAGGAGTTAACCAGTCTCCTCTCCCCCAAATAAACACCCCCGCCCCCAATGGTAGGGCCTCGATGCCCACATTTTTACAGATAACAGACTTAGCAGTGCTGATCAAAATTTTGCTTCTTCAAGAACTCAGAAGTGAAGAAGTACAAGCTCGGCTATCGTGGGGCATGTTTTATTAGCCCTTAATCTTAAATTTTTTATTACATTTCTATTGGTTTATTTTGTGCACATGACAGGTGTGTGGAAGTCAGAGAATAACTTAAGGGAGTGGGTTCCCTCTTTCCACCCTGTGGGTCTCAGGGTGCAACTGGATCCTCAGGGCTCCACCTTGGCAAGAGGTGGCTTTGCTCCTCAGCCATCTCACTTCACACTTGATCTTTCCGTATAGCTACTGGTCACACACCCTAAACTGACCATGATTTGAAGAAGAACGCTGCATGCTTTACAGCCCACTAGGCACCCAGAACAACTGAGCGATCTTTCAGGCCGGCCTCAGGAAGATACTCCTGGGCTAGCTGTGAGTCTCCCCCCCCACCCCCCACGACAGACAGACAGACAGACAGACAGACACACACACACACACACACACACACACACACACACACACACTGTCTGCTTCCTGCAGGTAACCAGGTGAAGGAGACTGCTGCTCACTTCTTGAAGCCAGGGATTTCACTGGATGCTGTAGCTGAAAGGGCCTTTATAACCATTGTGTTCATCCCATCATTACACTGCTTTTCCAGCCATGTCCTCTACAGCTCTGGCCTTAAGCTGTTAGTATGCAGCCATTCAAAGCACACAATCTTAACACCAGATCATGGTAATGATGATAAAGTCAGTCTAAAAGCTAATAGGTGATTTTGCAAGTGTGGTTCTCACACAGACGAAGCAGTGAAGCCATGCAAAGGCCCTATATAAATTTCAGAGATACTGGATGCTTATCATCTCGATGCAAACCCTTTTTAGCACCACTGTTTCAATAATTCTATGACTGATTTAGCTATAAGCAAATAATCAAAATACTCCACAAACCAGTAACACAGATGTCACCAACATAAGGAATTGTCCAATAACTAAGCAAACACAGAATAAAAAGGTGTGATGGTACACACTTATAACCTCAGCAACCAGGAAGCAGAAGCAGGAGGCCTTCGAGTTCCAGCTCAGCCTGTGCCATGCAGAACAACTTATGAGCCGCACAACATTTAAGTGGTGAATTAGCAATCTGTAGGAAGGGGCTGGGACATGGCTCAGTCAGGGATGTGTTTGCTTTGCAAGCAGAAGGTCCTGAATTCAGTCCTCAGAACCCTTGTAGAAATGCCAGGTGTGGTGGCACAGCATGTAATCTCAGTGCTGGGAGGCAGAGACTAAAGGACACCTAGGCTTGCCAGTCAGCCAGTCTAGTCTACTTGGTGAGCTCCAAGCCAATGAGAGAAGAGACCCTGTCTCAAAAGAGATAGACAAGCTTCCTGAGGCTGCCACCCAAGATTGACTGTCCTCTGGCCCTGATTCACACATACACACACAACCACGCACATACCAACTTTCATTCAAAGGGGGTGGAAGGGAGCTGGGGAGTTAGCTTAGTCAGTAAACTGCTTGACTTCGATCATGGGGACTTGAGTTTGATCCTTATAACCCGTGGGGGGGGGGATGGGTGATAATGTACAACTGTAACCCCAAAGCTGAGGAGGCAGAGACAGGCCAATCCTTGGGGCTCCCTGACCAGTCAGCCTAGCCTAATCAAGTTCCATGAGATAGAGATACTGTCTCAAAAACCTAGGTAGAGAGCACCTGAGAAAAGACAACCAGGACTGACCTCTGGCCTCTATACACATGTCTACATGGAATCTGTAGAGACAGAAACAGCTACCACAACTGGGAGGTGGGGACGAGAGGCAAAGATGAAATTACTGCCTCTTCAAAAATAACCAGCTGGGCGGTGGTGGCGCATGCCTTTCATCCCAGCACTACGGAGGCAGAGGCAGGGGGATCTCTGGAGTTCGGGGCCAGCCTATCTACAGAGTGAATTGCAGGACAGCCAGGGCTACAAAGAGAAACCCGGTCTCAATTTTTACAGAGAGAAAATTGCCGGGCGGTGGTGGCACACGCCTTTAATCCCAGTCAGGAGGCAGAGTCAGGCCAATCTCTGTAAGTTCGAGGCTAGCCTGCTCTACAAAGCAAGATCCAGGACAGGTACCAAAACTACACAGAGAAACCCTGTATTGAAAATACAGGAGAGAGAGAGAGAGAGAGGGAGGGAGGGGAGGAGGGAGGGAGGGAGGGAGGGAGGGAGGGAGGGAGGGAGGGAGGGAGAGACAGAGGGAGGGAGAGAGAGAGAATAATCAAAAGCAAAAAAATGCTTTAACATATAAATGCTATAACAGGAAAACTACTGAAAGTTATCATTTCTCTCCTCAAAAACTCTACTTGTTATAGCCAGGTGTTTTATAACAAGAACCAAAACAGGTTATAAGCAACTGGCAAAACAATAAATCAATGTATACCTTGGTGTTCTCAGGTCTTACAGTACCTGTATACAACAGAAGCTCCAATACCTGCTGAGTGAGCAGCAGGCCAACTCTAGAAAAGTCTACAGGGCAGGCTGGAGAGACAGCTCAGCAGTTAAGAGCACTCACTTGCTGCTGTTCCAGAGGACCCAGGTTCAATCCCCAGCACACATGTGGCAGCCACAACTGCTTGTAACTCCAGTTCCAGGGGATCCAACAGACAGACACGCATGCAGGCAAAATACCAACGAACATAAAAAAGAAAAGTCTACAGGTGAAGTAAAACTTTGACCACGAGGCTTGGTGAACAGCTGCAGTTTTTTTGCTATATCACCCAATCACAGTGACTGCTCACACACTCCAAAGTTGAAGCAGAAGACTTGGGTGGGGACAGAGGAGAAATTTCTTCCCCGGTGAGCTGGGCAACAGAGATGAGAAGAGGGCTGCTGAAGCCGCCTTGCCTAACCTGGGTACACATACACCTTTCTTCTCAGGTTCTAAATTCCCTTGGGGGCTTTAAACAGTTGTGAGTTTTCTATGGCTTTCAACTGCAAAGTCCTAACAAACCGACTATTTAGTCCAAACAAGGGAACCTGCAGTAGTGTGCACACCTGCAATCCGGGCACACAGGAGGCGAAGACAGGAAAATCACGGCTGCCTCATTTACATGAGACCC
Source organism: Peromyscus californicus insignis (assembly GCF_007827085.1). Classification (NCBI taxonomy): domain Eukaryota; kingdom Metazoa; phylum Chordata; class Mammalia; order Rodentia; family Cricetidae; genus Peromyscus; species Peromyscus californicus. The sequence goes on along the minus strand of NW_026294551.1, from coordinate 91,609,827 downwards.
TATTTCCACAAAAGTCATCAGAAATAAATTGTAAAAAGCCTAGGCTGTAAAAATCTGGTATTCTACAGTTGAACAGTCTTAACCCTCTATCATTTCCCTTCCTATAGAGTCATGAACTTTGCTGACACTGTAAAACTAAAGGGTCTGAAAGCCCATCCCTGCTGGAAGAGCAGGGAAAAGCAGTAAGAGACTGAAGAATCCAAACTCTAAGATTACAAAAGCAAGGACAACAGAAGAGAGGAGCCCACACTTTCCAAAGACCTGTGGAACCCACACTGAGCAACAAGACCTACATGTGCACGGCAACGGGGCTCCTAACCACTGCCGCAAACAGCCAGTGTCCTGAGAGAAAGCGTATTTACCATGGAAGACACCAAAGGCCTACCGACAGAGCACAAGCTGGCCCTTCTCTGCCAGCCAACACTGGGTTCTAACTTCACCTCCATCAGTTTCTTTCTCCTACTCAGTCGGGTTTTGTCTCCTTACAAGGCATGGCACTGTAATCACACACACTACAGTTTAAGTAAGTCACTACATTTGTGAACTGAGAACAAGAAAAATATTTAAAAGCAAACTCTATGACTGGGGCTGGAAAGAAACTCGGCAGGAAGTGAGCTTGTTGCTCTTGCAAAGGTACCAGGTTCAGTTCCCAGCACCCACATCAGGTGGCTCAGAACCACATTGTAACCCTAGATCCAGGAGTTCATGCCCCCTTCTGGCCTCCTCAGGCACTGCATGCTCACAGGGCACATCCACACACTCAGGCACATACACATCAAATAATTTTTAAACAATTTTTAAAAATTATAGACTAATTACTACTTATTGTCATTAATACTAGTGTGTTATGACTGACTTAGCCAAAAGCAATACATACCTACCTACCGTGGGTGAACTGGACAGATTTTCACTAAGAAGTTCTATGTTGTGTCAATGACCACTTACTCAGAAAGAATACACCTGCATATACATTCACACAAAACAACACACACACACACACACACACACACACACACACTTTTTAAGAAAGAATGAATAAGTCTTAAAACCCTGCTGAACAAGGCAAAGCAAACATAACTGAGTACACAGTGTATACTGTTATATGACTCTATCCGTGTGACATTCCAGAACAGATTGGATTAACCAACAGTTACAGAAAGCAGGACACTGGGGGTGGGGGTGGGAGAAGGATAGTGACTGTAAAGGGAAGTAAGGGAGGTTTTTGAAAGCATGGAAACGAACCATATGTTGATTATGGTGGTGGTTATATGAGCATATGTATTTCTGAAAACTCAAACACTACACTTAAAATAAGTAGTACATTTAACCGAACACCAACTCTAATAAGTTGACTGAATAAAAAGCAAATCAAGGCTACAATAACGATACCAGCACACAACCTTTAGGCTGACTGACAAGGACTGGCACACCATTGGTGTCAGATGACAATGGAACTCTAGCTCAGGGAGAGAAGCTTCAAGTGGACCACTTCACCCCCCTGTGCTCACCCACAGCCCAGCTCTCCTATCTCAACTGTCTTATCCAAGCTCCCTAGCATGCCCAATAGAAACACGGATTCTGTCTAGTTAGAAGTGTTATCAGCCGGGCAGTGGTGACGCACGCCTTTGATCCCAGTGCTCGGGAGGCAGAGGCAGGCGGATCTCTGACTTCGAGGCCAGTCTGGTCTACAGAGCAAGTTCCTGGATGACCAGAGCTACACAGAGAAACTCTGTTTCAAAAACCAAAACAAATTTTAAAAAAGTGTTATCCACAGGAGCAGCCAAAAATTGGAAACAACTCCATTATTTATCAACATTAGCCAAGTACTCAGCAACCCAGCTAGTCTAGCCACCCAGTGAAAAGGGCAATGTACTAGAAATGGAAAGTGCAGAGGGGCAAACTACATATGTACAAAACAAGAGAATTTCACTGACATAATAATGGGCAGAGAACATGAACATCGAACTGAAAAAGAGACACAGCTAACATATACATATCTTTGGGAGAGTTGGCTGGCAGTGGTAACTCTTCAAGGGCTTGGGAAATGGTCTATATCACATTCTGGGTGGCAGTCATAGTATGTGTTATGAAATTCACTGAGCTATATAGTTAAGGTGTGTTATTTACTGTATACAAGCTACATACAATCAACATTAGTAATCACACACATGCACACACACACAACCGTTTTTAATCTATCATTGTTCACTTCCTTTGTTTCCCAAGAGTGTCTGTCCCTCAGAGTGTCTGGGATAAAACTGCTCAAATCTGACACCAACCAACCAGGGAGAACTTCTGACAAAATACTGACAATACAAATGGTCTTGAGATGGTATTTTTTAAATATATGTAAAAGAGGTTGTAGGAAATTTAAATAATACATTATTTTAAAAGAACTACACAGAACTACTAGAATTTAAAATTTTAGCACAGTTAAAGAGATGTCACATAAAATAACAAGATAAATATTTATGTACAACATTCAAAAGTAAAATCCATGTAGAAATTACATTTTTCTAATGCAGTGTTGGGACTCAAATGCAGGGCCGGGAGCACACTAGGCATGAGATCTACCACTGAGCTACAGGCCTTAACGAGGCTATGTATTTTGCCACCTACTAATAGAATTAACTTTAGACAGTGACAACAACATACTGATATCTACCAAATTAATCAACAGATTATAAAAATCAAATGGCCAATTTCAAGAATGTGATCAGTGAATATATGTATCTTAGCTGTAAAAAGCACTTTAAAGCTGTTTTTGTTTTGTTTGCAGAGCTAAGAACTGAACTCAGAGCCTTGCCCATTTAGGCAAGAGTTGGCACTACTACTGAGCTAAATCTTCAACCCCAGGACTTTGTGCTTTAAAGTTTTAAGACCTCACAGGTCTGGCAAGATGGCTCATGGGTAAAAAGCGCTTGCATTTGCCATGTGGCCCTGAGGACCTAAGTTCAATTCTTGAACTCATGTCAAAGAGCTAGCTGTGATGACTCACAACTACACCAGTAATTCCATGACTCCTATGGTGAGATGGGAGACAGAGACAGGAGAATCAGCCTGACCCTGCCTCAACACAGGGGAGGAGAGGACCAACCCCCAGAAGCTGTTCTAACCCCCAAGCACACCGGTGGCCTGTGCACATCCACACTCACACACACAAACAGTGTGTCTTTTCTTTTTCTCTAAGAATTGCATTCTTTTGTCAATCCATAGGCCTATCGTGCTCACATCTATCCGTACACTCTATCCAGTCTATATCTAAAATGACTCATCTCCTCCTCCTCCACCATCTGTCACCAGCTTGTCGTTTCTTCCCTCGAATAATGCAACAGTCGATTTAACTGCTCCAATTTTTCTTGTTTCAATGCAGCCTCCAAACTGACTGCCAGAATAATCCTGTAAAGCATGGATGCTGCTCCGACTTCCATAATCCACATCCACCGCACTCATCTTCTGGTCCATGTAGGAATCACAAACTCACATGTATCAGCAGATGTCATGAAGAGAGCATGCCGGGGCCACGGTGGACAGGAAAGCACAAGTTCTGGTTCAAAAGGCTCCAGTTTTCACACAAAACCAGAAAGGGATGTTTTGACATGCAAAGTCCCAATCCTTAAGATCTGTACAGAATAAAATTCTCTGCGGACTCCTACCTATACGTACAGTAGTCTGTAACTTATGACCTAAAAGAAGTCCAAGATTTAGTTAAAACCTTGGAAAGATATTATATCATCTACCTCAAATGCTTCACTCATCTATACTAAGCAATCCATGGGACTACTTACTCATCCTTCCTCATAGAAATCACACACCTTTGCCAGGCATGGCTGACACATACCTGTAACCCTAGTCCTTGAGAGGTCCAGGCAGAAAGATTCTCATAAATTCAAGGCCAGCCCAGGCTACATAGCTATACTCTGTCTAGTACACACCTTTAATCCCAGCAGAGGCAGGCGGATCTCTGTGAGTTCGAGGCCAGCCTGGTCTACAGAACAGAGTTCCAGGACAGCCTCCAAAGCTACACAGAGAAACCCTGTCTGGAAAAACAAAAACAACAAAACAAGACCATGAGGGACAGCAGGCACCTGCACTCACATGCACATCATTAAAAACTAAAAGGGGTGGGGTGGAGTGGAGAAACAGATCAGTGGTTAAGAGCACTTGTTTTTGCAGAGGACCAGGGTTCAGTTCCCAGGACTCACAGTGTGATTAACAACCATCTGTAACTCCAGTTCCAGGGAATCTGAGGCCCTTTTCTGACCTGAGGCCCTTTTCATGACACCAGGCACACGTGGTGCACACACATACATGCAGACAAAACACTCAGACACATAAAATAAAACATACGAAATCTAAAAAACTAGAATTAATATTAAAAAGAAAACAAGAAAGAGCCTTCTAGGCATTGTCGCTTCATTACCTTTGCTATGGCAGCCCCCTGTCCTAGTACATCTATGCCCATGTCGAATTTCTGCCAAGCCTCCAGCCTACAGAGCTGGAGAGATGAGGCTCAGTCTTGTTGTGTAAGCATAAGGCTGGGAGTTCAGATTCCAGCAGTCATGTAAAAGCTGAGTGCGTCCTGCATGTGCTTTATTTAACTACAGCATAACCTAGCCCAAAAGGTACAAGCTCCACGCTCATGAGAGACCCTGACTTAAAGAGCAAGGCCTCAGAATGAGGGGAAAGACACCCAACACCTCCCTTGGGCCTCCTGCGCACACATACACCACACATAAAAACAACACTCACACACAAAATAAGCAACTAAATGTCCCTTAGGAAATTGCCTTCCTTCTAACTCCCACAACACCAAATAAATTCATGTCTCCACACAAGACAGCAAACTACTGGCGCAATATACATGCTTGACTCTACTCTGTATTTCCACATTACCAAAGAAGACATGCTCAATAATGAATGAATGAAACTACTTACCTACTTAGGGAACAATGTGCACCTCAATTTGATGGTCATTGTGTTAACAAGATCCCTTAGGTTTTTCAGTATCGAGACTATCAAGGTCAGAGGGAGGAAACTGTAATATTAAATTTGAATGAGAAATAACATGAACTCATAGTTCTTTTTCAATGTATTTCTTAGCCTGTCTACCACAAGAGTCTACAAACAGTGACAACAAATAGTTTCTAGAAATAAGCGCCATAAAAAGCCACAGTGTCACACAACATAGACCTAAGACAACGTGATCCAAAAAGCCAGGAAATACACAGGCTGGTGTTGGGGGTGGGGGGTGCACATCAAAAGAAAGTGGGAGCTAGCTAGAAGGGGCTCTCATTAGCCAAATCTGGGACACGGAGAATCAGTAAAGCTGGTAATTGACTGTTAACACACCAAATAAACAAAAGCCCACGAGAGTACTGTGGCACAGATAGAGAGGTGGAGAATCAGGCTAGTTCTGTGAACACTAGCTAATAAACAGAAAAAGAACGACAACTAGACCACCATTTTGTAATTATAAGGAGAGACTTCTTGTTCGGGATACTGCAGTCTCTAGGTGAGGAGCAAGACTGTGAGAAGGTACCAAACAGTGCCCTGCAGACAAACTCACCAAGAGCAGAGGAGAAAACTGCAATGATTACAGAGACCTGGCTGCTGCCACCTTAACCAAGGGACAATGCATAGCTCCTAATGCCTCGTGATGTGATCTGATATGAGACACATTTCTCCAATGATGAAGCATTCCTACCAAAAGCTTAGCTTGGATGCAGCTCACCAAAGCTCCAGTTTACAGGAAGTACAGACGCTAAAGAAGCAAGTTCAATGACACTGCAAGGAAATACTCAAATGAATGCAGAACGGTGCACATCGCTGCACATGTACAAGGCAACTAACTAAACTGGGCTCTTCCGAGAAGTCAGTGGGGAAAAGAAGGGAAAATAAATAGCCTGTTCTAAATTAAGACACTAAGTACAAACTTAGGGGCAATAATACCACAATGCTTGCAACCTACTTTCTTTCTTTCTTTTTTTTTTTTTTCACCAAAGGAAAGATTTGCACCAGGGTAAGAAAGAAGGAGGTAGGGGAGGAAAACAAGAAGAGAGAGGAAGCAACACAGAAGATGCCAAGGTGGTGCTGAGCCCGGGAAAAGAATGCTTGTTCCTGTTTGACTCCAACTCTATGTGCATATGCTAGTTCTCATGCCAAGTCAGGAGGCTTACCTCAGTGCCAGAGCAACTACCAGGCAAGCAGAAAGCCCTGGGGTTGGGGTGGACAGGGAGGAGGACCACAGTTTTTAAAACTTCCACTTTAGAAGGCCACTAACCACCATTAGAGACTCAGGAGATAAGTGCAGCCCACGGCAAAGCCTGCACGAGGTGCAATGCTGAAGACCACATTCAGTCTTCGCACACGCTGGGCAAGCCACTGAGCTAAACCCTTGCCCAGGGCCAGCCCTTTCAAAGGACCTACCTAGCCCACCTTCTCCTCAGAATCTGCCCTAAAGTTACACTCTTCAAATGTGAACTGGCATATGTACAAAATTATTTTTGTAGCAGTATATGTTATAGCAAACAAAAGACTGGAAATGGCCCACATACCATCCATCATTCCAGACTAGTTACACAAATTACAGCCTATTTATACAATAAATCAGCTTGCATTTTTAAAAGTATCCCCTCAAAAAAATGAGAGCCCTTTGCGAATTGATATGCACGATGACCACATCATATTTTACATTCAAATAGGTAAGATTCAGGGACTACACAGACGGTTCAGCAGTTAGGAACACAGAAGCCTGGATTTAATTCCCAGCACCCACTCAGTGGTTCACAACTATCTGTAACGACAGTCCAGGGCTTCCAATGCCCTTTTCTGGCTTCCTCGGTTACCACGTACATGTATGGTATTCAGACGTACATGCAGAAAAAAAAATTACACATAAAATAATATTAAATAAAATAATTTTATTAAAAAAAAAAGGTTCAGGCTATGCATGACAGAGCATTCCTTTAATCCTGGCACTCAGGAAGCAGAGGCAGGCAGTTCTCTGAGTGTTCAAGGGCAAGCTGGTCTACATAACAAGTTCCAAGCTACCCAGGACTCTAGTGAGACCCTCATCTCAAAATAACAATAATAAAAACATTGGTAATAACAAAAAATTATATACGAATATAGAAAGATGATGCATGAATGTAGAACAAGAGCCTTGCATTTTCTTTTGCACTATGTACTCTATGGTTCATACCACACATACATATAATTTACTTTAAAATGTGTCATGTACTGATGGCCATCTCCATCAGTCTTAAGTAATTAAGGTAGAAATAACACGTAGTTAAAAAGAATTGAGTTAAAAACCCCTCAAGGAGGGCATGGAGAAATAGCTAAGCAGTAAGGAGCATTTGATGGTCTTGCAGAGGACCCATGTTCAGTCCCCAGAAGCCATGTGGCAGCTCCTAACCATCCCTGACCCTCTTCTGACCTCCACAGGCACTGCACACATACGGTACACACACATACAGGCAAAACACCCATACACATAAAATAAACAAATAAATGAATGAATCTTCTCCTAAATCCCCCGAGGAATGGTGAACTTGAGGCCAGTGCAAACTACACAAGGAAACTCAAAATGACTCTCTGAAGAAGTGTTGTACTAGAGACCAACCCAGCTCCTAAATTAGTCCAACACAGCTCATTTTGACTCCAGCACTGAACAGCTGTTTCTTTAACTGACACGTAGGTAAAATAGCTGACTTGTATTTAGGCTCCATGTTGTGATGTTTAAACCGTCTTTAAAAACACCGTGTTGTACTCTCCAGAGCTAGGGAGAGGCATTCAGAATTGAAGCTGGCCAGGAGGGTGGACAGCACTTTCCCATCCCTGCTCAAGTTCTTTTTCTCTTGTTTTAGTAAGCAGATGTAGAACTGAAATTGTGTGGATTAATGAAGGATGTGCAGTGGCTTTTTGAAAACACACTTTAAAAACTATGCCTCTATTGATCAGCCAGTTAGAGTAAAAGAAGACAGCAAGGGAATGTATGTGATGACGTCATCTGGGAACGGGAACAGGAAGCAGGAGTAAGGAAATCAGGGTGGCCACATCACAGCCCATCCCTGTGTTGGCATTCCCAGACACAGTCTGGGTTTGAGTAATCTCATAGCTCTATTAATAAAGGCAGATACATGAAGGCAAAGGCTGCCAAATTTCTCTATTTGGTGAGCTCAGAGCAATATTACACATAGATACCTCTACCCTTAGATCTTCTCATCTCTAGGCAAATCAAATTCGTTATTACTCTCAGCCAACATAAACTCACTCTTTCTTCTCCCCTAATCTCGTGCTCTATTACAGTATAACTCATCCCGAGGAAGAAAGCAAACATCTACCAAAGGACCCAAGGCAGAGAGAAAAATCTAAAACTAATGACATTTACTCAATTCCACTGCTACTAAAACCAGCCCTTAAACTCTGTAGTTCCTCCACCTGTAACTTCCACAAAGCCACAGCCCCCCCGGCCAGCCCGCCGCCCCCAAGCACTCTGGCTCACTTTTACCACTGGCCACTAAGCCCAACAGATCTCTGCCTTCAGTCTCTTCATCCTGCCAGGCTAACTTGCCAAGCTAACTTCCCAAAATACCATTCACTTGTGTTACCTTTTCTACTTCAAGAACAGAAAGAAAACAAAATGAAAGTAATGACGCAGGAGACTAAAACAAGCTCCACGGAAAAACATGCTGTAATGTAAGGAGGATGTACTATTTATTGGGTATGTGGTCCTCAGAGTATGCTCCTATTTACAGCATACTATGTGGTCAAGTTACATAAGCTCAGTAAGTCAAGTATGTCCTTAAGAGTGGAAAACGGACAGAAAATGGGTCACAGCAGCGACAAAGGAACTCATGCAAAACCAGGGGCCAGGGCTGGGGAAATGGCTCAGAGGGAAAAACTCTTGTCCTGCAAGCTGGAGGAGGGGCGTCAGCATCCCGGCAAAGTGGGTGCGGCCTCCCAAGGCTTGGGAGGTGGAAATCGGATCCTTGGCGCAAGCTGGTTAACTAGACTAGCCAATCCATGAGTTCTGGATTCAGTGAAGTACACTGGAATGAGAACTGAAGCAAATAAAGTGGAGAGCAATGGAGAAAGATATCTGACATCAACCTTGGGCCTCTGCATGAGCACACATGCACACGGACACATACACACAAGCATGCATATACACATGAATGCATGACACATACATGCAAAAAAAAAAAGAAGAAGAAAGAGGAAGAGGAAGAAGCAAGAACCCCTCAGACTTCTAAGTCAAAAGTCCATTCAAGCTGAATATGCTAAGTGACCTAAAGCAAGTGCTCCGAAGCAGGTGTGGTAGCATGCAGCTATAATCCCTACACCAAGGGAGGGTAAAGGAGGCCCACAAGTTCCTGCCCAGCCTGGACTACATACAAAACCCTAGCTCAAAAACAAAGAAAAGGGGTGTGGAGAAGAGGAAAATTCAAAACCCCAAATGCCTTAATTAGAAAAGTGTTTGGAGCCGGGCGGTGGTGGCGCACGCCTTTAATCCCAGCACTCGGGAGGCAGAGCCAGGCGGATCTCTGTGAGTTCGAGGCCAGCCTGGTCTCCAAAGCGAGTTCCAGGAAAGGCGCAAAGCTACACAGAGAAACCCTGTCTCGAAAAACCAAAAAAAAAAAAAAAAAAAAAAAAAAAAAAGAAAAGGGTTTGGAAAGTGAGGTTTTGCCATCAAGAAATCTATCCACTCCACAGGAAACCAAATGCATCCAGCAGATATCTTACTTAACAGACTGAGTCCATGACATGACCTGCTAGGCAAAGTTTACCTACCGCAAGAGAATGTTGTAGTCATTGACTAGAATCTGCAGGCCCTTCCGAATTAAACTAACATATAAATTAGCATCTAGCAAATCTTTCTGTAAGCGTATACTTAGGTGTCGGGTGGTGGTGGTGCACACCTTTAATTCCAGCACTGGGGAGGCAGAGGCAGGTGGATTCCCATGAGTTCAAGGCCAGGCTGATCTACAGAGAAAGTTCCAGGACAGCTAGGGTTATACAGAGAAACACGGTCTCCAAAAGAGTATACTTAGGCTGGGGATGTAGCTCAGTTGGTAGAGTACTTGCCTAGCATGCACAAAAGCCCTGGGTTTGATCACCACCATCAAATGAAACAGTATAGTTGTGCATGCCTGTAATTCTCAGCACTCCCAAAGTAGATGCAGAAACATCCCTCGTTCAAGGCCATCCTCTGCTATATAGTGGGTTCAAGGCCAGCCTGAGCTACATGAGACTCTGTCTCAAAAAAGGAAAAAAAAAATATACTAAACATGCCCACTACATATTATCATTGTAAACTTATAAAATTAGTTTCTGGTCTTACACAACAGTATTGTAAAGCTACTGATGTCAACCCATCCCCAGGATAACGGCGTACTTTGAGCACACTGAATGGATCTGATTTCTGAGGGTGCTAAAGGTATCACCTTGGATGATGACAAATTCTAAAATTACATGTGCCTATTTAAATATAAACTGAGTTAGTTACATTACAAAATTGTCACATATGCCAGTACACTGACACACACCTGTAATCCCAGCCCTCCAGAGAACTACACAGGAGGATCAGAGGCTCAATGTAGCCAGGGCTATGGGGCAAGACCCAGTCTCAAAAACAAAAAGCAGGAAGCAAACACTTTGACGACTACTGGCTGTTACTCTGAAGAGAAGAGGTTTCAAACACCTTGACCATGCAGGGTTTACCACACAGCACTGTTCTGAAAGACCATCTCAAATTCACTATTGGGGTTTGCTTGGGAAAGAGAGCGCCTGGACGGCTAACGGGACCTGAAGGCTAGACTTTTTTAAGAGAAGGGCAGAAACAGACATTCAACAACTGCTTCCTTTTTTTATTGAGACAGTATCACGCTCTACAGCCAAAGCTGCCTGGAACTCACGGCCAGACTCCCAGTACTAGGACTGCAGGTTCATGAGCTGCCACACCCAGTGTCAACATTTCTAAAAGTAAGAAAATTGTACACCCTGTTCGAAGAGACTTCTGCCTGTGTATTTGTGGAGAGCAGAGAGGACAGAGACACAGTCTCTAAAACCATACTGCCTGGATTCCTCTCTTACCTCTGCTCTTGAGCACATTATTAGCCACTGCATGCGCTGGTTTCCTCACAATGAAGCACGAGGAGCTCTTGCCTCCCCAGGTCATTGTAAAGATACAATGAGTACATATGTAAACTGTAACCGGAGAGCAGGTGCCCAGTGACTATTACCTGCTCTTCTTTCTCTACTACAGTCACCACCCACTGCTCATAAGGTTACCGGTGTGGGAAATGCTTACCTAGAATATTAGCAAATAAAAGAAATCTAACTCACACAGGTCAGAATGTCAGCCTCTAACAGAAAATTTCCAACAGTATAGGGTGTAGGCAATCTAGAGGAAATGTTAAGGAATGAAAAGGTTGTGTTTTCAAGAGTGACCTGACAGTATCTATGGTGTCAGGCTGACAGATGACAGGTCAAAGGGAGTGTACGCATTTGAGCTAGAAGCTATTTGAGTAAAGCACCAGTAAATACTAAGAAGGGATGGGAAAGATGGAGGGTTGAACTCACTGGCGCTCCCTGTATACAGCACACTGCATTTCAATGTACTGTGCCTCTCTGGTGCTCCTTAATTACGTTCACAGTCACTAAAGAGCTGCTGAATTTTCAGAAAGCAAGCAGAGCACCAAAAAAGACGAAAATACTGTTCTGCTAGTTTATGTCAACTCGTCACAAGTCAGAGCCACTGGACAAGAAGGAGCTTCCACTGAGAAAATAGTTCCATAAAACAGGGCCATCAGCGAGCCTGTCGGGTTTTTTCTTAATTAGTGATTGATGAGGGCCTAGCCCATTGAGAGTGGGACCACCTTATGCTGGTGGTCCTGGGTTCTGTAAGAGCAGGCTGAGCAAGCCATGAGGATCAAGCCAGTTAGCAGCACCCTCCACGGCCTCTACACCACCTCCCGCCTCCTCCAGGTTCCTGCCCTGTTTGAGTTCCTGTCCTGGCTGCCGTTAGAGATAAACAGTGATGTGGAAGTGTCAGCCAACTCAACTCCTTCGTCCCTAACTTTTGGTCTTGGTGTTTCATCACAGAAATTGTAACCCTGACTAGGACAAACACCATGCCCACAAGGAGCTAGCATGTCCTCTTCAGTGAAAATCCACTGTGAGGGGCTGAGGAGATGCTCAGTCAATGAAGGGCTGCTGCACTTCACAAGAACCCAAGCTGTTCCATTAAACTGAAAAAAACACCAAAAATAAATACAAGCCACCTCAAAGCCTGAGGAAGCACCCCTATCATCTGAGCACCTGCCTCCTGCCAGTGAAGCAGAACCAGAGAGTTGGGGTTCGTCAGGAGACCCTGAATCAAAAATAAGGTAGAAGAGCTATTGAGAAGGAAACTCGCCATCAACCTGGCCTCCACATGTACCCTCATCCCTGAAACAGACACAACGAGCACCTACACACACCTACTGACAATCACACACACACAGGCACACACACTTACTTCACTTTAAAAAAAAAAAAGGGAAAATCCAGAAGGCTTAAGTTCAAACTTCACTGGACAGAAAGGTCCGGGCCTGACTCCAGCTCTGCCATTTCCTAGCTGCATGGCCTGGGTTACCTGCACTTCCTCAGTACTTTCAAGCTTCACTCCACTACCTAAAATCCAAGTGAAGCTCGCACCAATTAACAAACATGCCAAGGGCCTACTGAGCGACAGCGCCTAAAAGTTAGCAATGCCCGCAACAGCTGCTATGGAGGGACTCTGCCTGAGAAGACCCTCTAGGAATCCTCAACAGACTGCCGCCTTACATGGTCTCTACAAAAGTAATGTGGCCAGGCGGCAGTGGCACACGCCTTTAATCCCAGCAGAGCCAGGTGGATCTCTGAGTTTGAGGCCAGCCTGGTCTACAGAGCGAGATTCAGGACAGGCACTAAAAATTCATGGAAAAACCCTGTCTCAAAAAAAAAAAAAGAAAAGAAAAAGAAAAGAAAAGAAATCATTGAAGAAAATGTCTCAAAATGATCACTCATTTTATAAACTATCTCCCCAGAACTCCCAAATCCCTGTTTATTCTCCATTGAGATTTTGCCTAGAAGATATTTAAGCCTACAGCTGTACTGCTCACATTTATGCAGTTTTTCCTGGTAATTCTGCCACAGCCCCTTCACTGACCCACATACACACAACACTAAGCACAAATATCCACTATGCCCTCCACCCCAGCAATGGAAAAGCTAGGACTGCGATTACAGGTGGAAGCCACAATACCCAACTCTAAAAAGATTGTTTTACTTTTGAAATTTCTCTCGGTGAGGTGAGCCCCACAAAACAACACACACAGGGCGATGGCTTACCTGGAAGTACTCTGCACTTCAGATCCACCACTGACTGAATGGGGCATCCCCTTTCAGACTAGTCTGAGAAAAGACAGCGGTCAAGCATCTTCCAAGACTCTCCGTTTACTGTATCCAGCTTTCTTCAACAAAATCCCAAACATGCACTTCGGTAACTGTTGAAAGACAGAGAGCAATCCATACACCCACCATGGCACCAGCGGCATACGACAGCCACCGAGAATGGAAAGAAAGGCCGATGGAATGGTGGATCTGAGGACAGACCTTGGACATGAAGGGCCTGGGGCAACACCCCTCAGCCCAGCACTGAGAGAAATAGTGAAATACAGCTAATATTAACATTTACTCGTAATAAATAGCATACAATCTACAAATGAGAGCAACTAAGACTCACTTAACCATCCACGGAAGCTGTCCCTGATCATTCAACACAATGACAGAATGTCAGTTTTCTGTGACAGCTCTTCCACCACTACAAAAGCAGCTTGCCAGTCAAAACGAAAATAATCGAGGGTTCAAATATCTCCCAATATTTACTAACATTCCTATCAAAGAAACATTTGCTTTGCCGCTGAAAAGACATCAAACCTACATACATTACTCAAATCCTTGATGTTCAATCGGAATCCAGAACATTCTTAAGCATGACAATCAAGGTAAGAGTGAACTTAGAGTTCACTAGAGGCCAATACGCTACAACAGCTAATCATCAGGTAAACCAAAGAGACAATAAAGAACACTGATCAACAATTTACAAGATGACACTCATAAACATTACAGCCAATCCAAATTCTATTCATTCTTTTTCTACCATATGATCTCCCCATTAGACTGCAAATCCTAACCAACCATAACAAAAAGAGAAAAGACATTAAATAGGATGGACAACCAGAGAGAACATGCAGATTCAACTTACTTGCTACACTACTGCTAAAGTGTGCCTGCATACTGAATACCTATGGGCAGCTGAAGGGCATATTTAATTCTCAAGACTGTCTCCCAAGTCCCCTTCTACAGGAGGTGAAGCCATGCCATTTTCACAAAGCACAACTGCCCCCTGAGTACAAGGGCCAGGCAACTCATTACTTTTGGGACAGAAGACATAAATGCTCTCACAAGGCCCAGGGTAATGAGAATTTCATCCTGGTTGACACAAAGAGCAAACCCCTGATTACTCCACATAGAAAGGCATCCCATTACCAAGGAGCCATGTAACTGCATGGTCCCAAGCACTAATGTCATAGCAAAACACATCCTAAAGGTGCCTTAGTCCCCTCTTAGCAGCAAACAAGTTCCTGATAAGGATTTTCTAATCCTTCTGAACTCTGACTTCTAAGATGATAACAGTCCACAGGCGACGGCAACAGTGCTGACGTCAGCACTCTGGGCACTGAAGGAACTGAACGCCCATCGGAGGGACTGCATCACAGTGACCAGATACACACCCTGCAGTCCTCACAACTTAAAGAAAGCATGCAAACAAAGCACGCCTAAAAAAAAAAGTTCAAGTTGTTCCTCACTAGTTGATGTTCCTGAGTCAAGAATGAATTGAAGCCGGGTGGTGGTGTCGCACGCCTTTTATCCCAGCACTCGGAAGGCAGAGCCAGGGGGATCTCTGAGTTCGAGGCCAGCCTGGGCTACAGAGTGAGTTCCAGGAAAGGAACAAAGCTACACAGAGAAACCCTGTCTTGAAAAACCAAAAAATTAAAAAATAAAAAATTAAAAAAAGAATGAATTGAAGACTGAGGATGTGGCTCCGTTGACAAAGGGTTTGCCCAGCATTCAAAGTCCTAGGGCAGTGGTTCTCAGCCTTCCTAATGCTGTGAGCTTTCAATATCTTGATGTTGTGGTGACCCCCAGCCATAAATTTATTATTTTCGTTGCTACTTTCACTGTAATTTTGCTACTGCTATGAACTGTAATGTAAATATCTCTGTTTTCTGATGGTCTTGGGTGACCCCTGTGAAAGGGTCGTTCCACCCCCAAAGGGGTCTTGACCCACATGTTGAGAGCTGCTGTCCTAGAGTCCGTCCCTGTCACTCCGTTAACCTGGTGCACATCCTGGTGAGCCCAGGACTCCAAATGTAGAAGCAGGAAGAGCAGAAGTCAAGGGCATCTGTGACTACACAGCATTTCAAGGCCAGCCTAGGATACATGAAACTCTGTCTTAATTAATTAAACTGGAAATCCAGGTGTGACCAAAGTATCCAGTGAACTATGCTGGTAGCTAGTCGCTAAAACAACATAGTCTGCTTTTTCAAAGAGCAACTTACATCCACACTGCAGGACAGGACACAGCAAACAAGCACTTCTTCAGCCAACTTGTTTCTCACCCTACTGAATCCTCTGGCCTTTCCTTGTACTGGTGAGTTAATTTTTCACCCTTCCCTTCAAAGAAGTATCTCTGCAATGCCTAACCGGCCTCAGGCTTTGCGAAGATTAACAGATGAAGGTAAGAGATCGAGGACTAAATTCTCCCTGTCTCCTCTCAGACAACCGAAGTATACTTTATCATCAGTTCTTAAAAGCAGCTAAAGGGTCTCAGCTTAGCTTCTTCAAAGTCCAAAGGTGTGTGTAGAGCCCACTCTTGGCTCTCCCTTCAGGAGAGCAGAAGCTTTCTGCTAGGGACCAGCTCTCCCACATTCATGGGATTTGCACACTTCTCCACTCACAAGCTAGTGCTTTTCTTTCTTCCCACCATTTTTCTCATTAATGTCCCAATTTCTACCTCCCTGCACTCTGGCCTGTGAAGGCCTTTATGTGGACTACCCATGAGAGGGAATCTCATCAACAGTCAATCTTCCTCTGACATCACAAAACTCCACAACAAAGTTAACATTCGTTAAAACAGTACGCCAAGGTGAGAGACACCAACCGGACTATCAGGTCCTCCCAGGCTGTCTCTCATTTGCCTACAAAGACAAACTTCCTGTTAAGCAATTGTGATCAAGCAGAAACCTAACAGAAGGTAACAAGCTCATTCTTGACCAACAGGTTTTCCCCCATTGTCAACTAATTCAATTAAGAACAATTCAACCCGGAAGGAAAGCTTGCTTATTCAATTAATGGCCAAAATCACCTGGTGCTTTGCCAAGAATGAAATAGCTTCATTTCCCAGAACCCCATAAACCAGTGAATGAAACATTATTCAGAATATTCAATGATCACATATACTAACCACCAGTCTCTTTCTGCTGGGATACCCAACACAGGGCTGGGGTGAAGGTAGGGATTTCTCTCTGGAGCTCAGCAGAGGTCTGATCGGACAGGCCAACTGATAGTTCCCACTAAACATCATGGTACCTCCCATATTTTCCAAACCATTGTGGATACTGTAAAATGTTATCATTTCCCTCAAAGAATGATTCATGGTATCTATGGGCTCAAAGCAAATGAATGGTAAGTCTCTAAAAATAAAAGCATAGACATGTAAATAGCTTTACAAATAAACACATGCACAACTCATGAGGACAAAAAGCTAACTTTTCCCACACCATCTGTTCTGAGTTTGCTTTATAAAATGTAGGTCCCTGAAGGCTTGCCATGGAAGCACACACTTATAATCCTAGCACTTGGGAGGAGGAGGCAGGAGGACATCAAGTTTGAGGCAAGCCTGGGCTAAATAGTAAATTCAAGGCTAACCTGGGTTATGAAGTGAGAACCCGTCTCAAAAATTTTAAAGCAATTTAAAAGAATTTATAAATAAAAACTTGGGGTTTGCAAGACGGCTCCACTGGTACAGAAGACTGTCGGGCAAGCCCATCGATTGCAGGTTAATCCCTGGAACCCAGAAAGTGTGCACAGAAATGACTCCACCAAGTTGTCCTCTGACCTCCACATTAACACCCATGGCTTCACAACACATGCACAGGTGCGCACACACTCACACACAGTAACACAGTCGCATACACACACACACAAATACACACTTCAGACATGTGCGTACACATAATGAAACATTTTTTGAAAAGAAGCATCATTCAGGTGTTGTGGTATACACCTGTAATCCTAGCACTCAGGAGACAGACACAGGAAGACTGTGAGTTTGAATCTGGCCTGGACGACTTAGTAATGATGTCAAGTATTAAAATGCAAAAGGATCCCTGCACTTGCAGGTCCAGTCAGAAAGGCTGTCCCCCCTGCAAAGTCCTTTTGTATACATGTCTCTTGAAGCCTTCCCGATAACTCAGAAGGATAGCCAGGTTTCTGTACGTGTGCAGTTAGTTACACTGCACTAAGGCTTCCTTGAAGGTCACATGGCAAGTGTAGAGCTGTGGTAGAAATCAGGTGTTTCACTCTGCAGCCTATGCCCTTTCTGCCAATTAAATCACAAATTTTAAGGTCAGGAAACCCTTGCAGCTTATCAACTATTCTCACCAACAGATATAAAAAGAACGTGGCTTCATTTCTTGGCTAATCACCAGTCTAGGGTGCATATAAATCAATCTGTATGTGTATAGGTACGTACATGATGCGTTAATGTCTATGCATGTCATGTGGGCCACACACCAACTTCCACTTTCCCTCACCAGTCTTTTTCTTGTATATACATCTGCTGTGGGATGGTCTGTATGTCAAATGTATTGCTGATTGGTCAATGAATAAATCACTGATTGGCAGTGGCCAGGCAGGAAGTATAGGCGGGACTAACAGAGAGGAAAATTGAGAGAACAGGAAGCTGGGTGGAGGAGACACTACCAGCCGCCATCAGGATAAGGAAGATGTAAAGTACCGGTAAGCCACAAGTCACGTGGCAAGGTATAGACTAATAGAAATGGATTAATTTAAGCTGTAAGAACAGTTAGCAAGAAGCCTGCCACGGCCATACAGTTTGTAAGCAATATAAGTCTCTGTGTTTACTTGGTTGGGTTTGAGCGGCTTGGGACTGGCGGGTGAGAGAGATTTGTCCTGACTGTGGGCCAGGCAGGAAAACTCTAGCAACATACATCTTTGTGTTAAAGTTATCAAAAGAAAATCTAAAAGATATCATGGTATTCAAAAAAAAAAAAACCCCTAACATTAATTTAAATTAATAAATAGCCACCAAGTACCACACACTTAGCACATGGTGAGGGAAAAGGATCATCAGCTGCAGCTTCTGGCACGGGTGTTTAAATACAACTGCAATTCTGTATAACATTCAGTAAATGGTGTGAAGGCTCCATAAAAGTTAGGACTATTAGGAGAACTGGTAACAGGTGAGTTTCCCAGACATGAAGACGGCTAAGATACAGAGAAGAGAGTTCACCACTGAATGAACAGCTATTACAGAAGCACACTGTGTATGTGAAGGAGCTGTGGCCAGAGGAAGGGAGGAAGGTCTCATCTCCCATATAAAGACCTTATCATGTAATGGGGGACACAAACTGGTAACTACGGTATAGGCATAGACTAGCCTAAGTGCCACTAGGTAATTCATTCATTTAAGGATTAGTCCACAAAGACTGGACTATGCAACCAAACAAGATGCTATCTGCCACCCACCTTACAAACTGACATCAAAGAGGTGGCCTCCATTATGTCTCCTGGGCTGATAGAGGTTTATCAGCATTAGCAGAAGGGAAGATTGCTGAGATGTGACCTAAGCCAATTTGGCCAGAGGTTGCTCAAGGATGGAGTTCTTTCAGTAAACAGCAGCTGCCTTCAAAAAATGTACTCAAGGCACTTTACCCCAGTGCTGACAACGGAAAGAGCGTGAGCAGAGTACACAGGACCAGGATTCCCCAAACTCCGGCTGAGGCACAGCAGAGAAGCAAGCAGGAAGAAAGGCTGAAGGGAGACAGATTCAAAGAGGGAAAGGAAGTGGCAGGAGGGGAAATGGATTGGAAGAGGGACAGGAAGTAGAGTCAGCAGGCCTGGAAAAGCTTCTTCCCCAGGATCCCAGCATGCTTCCAAAGGGCTCCAGAACTCACAGCCCCAAAAGCACTGCCCAAGGGCCACATGTGTGAGGGTCTAGGAATCTGTGTTAATGGCCTAGTTAGTGAGTATCCTGGGCTAGCTCTCTACTTAGTAAAGGACAGGCTACAGCAGTCAGGGCCACCCCTGTCAAATATGAAGGACATTTAGCCTACTGCAAATCCTCAGACAAATTGCATATTAGAGCCACGGCCTCTTTAGACGGGTCAAAGATCCTATAAACTCATGTGGTTGATATCACTTGGGCCCTGCTGAAACCCGCATCTATTTATGCACATTTGGTGAGTTAGGAGCCACCAGAGAGCTATGAGGGACAGCTGCAGACATCCAAGTTCTTGATAGATTCACTAAACAATTGAATTTGCCTCACTAAGTCAAGGACAGGAAGGCAGGAAAAACAAAACAACTGGATCAAAAAGAAAACAGAGAAAAACAATTAACCTTATCAGTTTCTTTCATCTCCAGTTTTGCAGACTGCCTATACTTTAATAACTCTAAAGATAGCACTATACTGTACCTTCTTAAGAAGGACCACTATGTTCTAATCTGCATTACTTCATCCACTTAAGAGATTAAAAACAAAAGGAAATGACTCACTTAAGGTCTCTTAGCAGAGGGGAATCTTTCAACAGCTAATAACTCAGTAGAAGGGTAACTAGGCAAGTTTTGTTTTGTTCACACCCATAAGACAGAACTATCATCCTAGCCAAGTGGTGGTGGCACATGCCTTTAGTCCCAGCACGCGGAGGCAGAGGCAGAGGCAGGTGGATCTCTGAGTTCCACCAGCCTGGGCTACAAAGAGAGTTAGTTCTAGGACAGTCAGGGCTACACTGAGAAACCCTGTCTCAAAAACAAACAAAAAAAGCAACAACAACAACAAAACTATCCACAGAGAAATCCTGTCTCAAAAACAAACAAAAGCCAGGCGGTGGTGGCACACGCCTTTAATCCCAGCACTTCGGGGGCAGAACCAGGTGGATCTCTGTGAGTTCAAGGCGGCCAGCCTGGTCTACAGAAAAAACAAAAAACAAACAAACAAAGCAACAACAACAAAACAAAACTATCATCCTTGAACTTGTTTTTTTTTGTTTTTCGAGACAAGGTTTCTCTATGTAGCCCTATCTGTCCTATCCTGGAACTCACTCTGGCCTTGAACTCAAGAGATGTACTTCCCTATGCTGGGATTAAGGGTGTAGGCCACCACCACCCAGCAATCCTTAAACTTCTTTAAAATTACATTTATTTATGTGAGTTGGTGTGGGAGGGTGTTTTCCGGAGGTTTGTTCTCTCCTTCTTCTGTAAGTCCTAGGGAATGGCATTTAGGTAGTCAGGCTTGGTGGCTGGTTTGTGTGGCACCTTTACCCACTGGTTTGTGTCCTACAACCGTTAGCCGCATTTTGCTATCTTTTCATGGGAGAAAAACTAGCCATCTCTCTGTCAATCCGCAGCTCTTATGAGTGCTTCCTAAGGAGTGCCCGTACATCAACTCATGCTCCAAACTGAATGTGATGCATAATGAAGTTTGCATTCTTTCCAGTGAAATCCATAAACCAGACCCACAGCCTGGTGAACTCTATTTCCAAAACGGATCACTGCTGTTCTAACTCACTCATAATAAAGATGACTGTTACAAAGAAGTTTAGAAAACAGGTCCATAAAGTTGACCCAACACTGGGCCAGTACAAAGCCATGAAAGCCACATGGCAATTAAATTACTCACTATCAGCAACTATAAATTCATTGTCTCTATCAAGAGTTTATTTATCACCTTGCTGAGGATGGTGGCACAGACCCATAATCACAGCACGTGGAAAGCAAAAGCAACAGAATTGGGAGTTCAAGGGCAGCCACAAAATCCCAGGCCAGCCTGAGCTACAAGAGACCCTAGAAGAGGGCAAGGAGTCAGTAAAGGGAATGTGTGTTAAGAAAGAGAGGGGGCAGGCAGATAAGAGAGGAAAGAGAACGGAGAAAAGGAGAAAGTGGAGAAAAGAGGGGGGGAGCGAAAGCACTCTTTACAGTTTTTATTAAAGTCAGAGTCCTATGCAGAATGCCAGAGACATGCAAGCACCTTTGGCAGACCCAGGCCTCCAATAAGGATGAAAGTCACCAAGTGGGAAATTGGATTTTGAAACTTTAACTATTCCGCTATTACCATCTTTGTCCTCCAACCACCTCCTTGCTAGAGGTAGAACTCAAGCAAAGTGTGTACTATAGTAAACTATAGATATAGTCTCCACTATAAGTAGCTTTAATTTCTCCTAAATGTTTAAAATAAGTTAGCCGAGCGGTGGTGGCGCACACCTTTAATCCCAGCACTTGGGAGGCAGAGCCGGGCGGATCTCTGTGAGTTCGAGGCCAGCCTGGGCTAGAGTGAGTTCCAGGAGGCCAGCCTGGACTAGAGTGAGTTCCAGGAAAGGAGCAAAGCTACACAGAGAAACCCTGTCTCGAAAAACCAAATAATAATAAAAAATAAAATAAGAACAAAAAATGGACTAGAGGGAGGTAGCTTAATGCAGTTGCCTAGCATGAGCCAAGCTTGGCTTTGAGCTCAAGCACTGTAAAAAGAAACAGAAGGCCGGGCGGTGGTGGCGCACGCCTTTAATCCCAGCACTCGGGAGGCAGAGCCAGGCGGATCTCTGTGAGTTCGAGGCCAGCCTGGTCTCCAAAGCGAGTTCCAGGAAAGGCGCAAAGCTACACAGAGAAACCCTGTCTCGAAAAACCAAAAAAAAAAAAAAAAAAAAAGAAACAGAAAAAGGTATATAGTGGCTCACACTTGTAACCCCAGCACCCAAGAGGCTGCCAACAAGACTGCCATGAGTCTTACCAAGTACAAGAGAAAAAGATGAATCAAAATCAAAGTAGAAGGTTGACAATTAAGAACTGAAGATGACACAAAGCCAGTTTCCTCTTTTTAATGCAGTGCAATCTGAAACAGCACACACCGTACCTTGTCAACCATTAGGTACCAAACTCACAGAGGCACCAAAACTAAGTATCTGAGTCCAGAAGAGGACTCACAAAAATTTGAAACATTTTATGCTCTAGGCTTCCAAAATACCATCAATTTAACCAGTTCTCCTCTTTCAATCATGTTATTTTGAAGTCATTATTAAATGTATTTTCAACCAATTTCTGGAAACTATAATTGAAATGTAATAATACAGAGAGCCAGATGAGCCTGGATTTTAAAGACATTCTGATCTGTCCATTGATGCTAGACTTCTTCAGTGGCCAAGCACTTGAGCCATCTACTGCACTAAAACAAACACCTACCATTCATGGAGAAGATTGCCCAGGGGTCCTAAGAGACTCCACCTTCGAGGGAAAAAATCCTTAAAACCATTTTAAAATTGCTCATGACTACTACAGCTTTTATTAAATGTTGGGTTGACATCTCTTCGGCGTAACAGCACATATTATCACACAAAGTCTAAGCCACTCATCAAGGCTTCATGGTTCTAACTAAGCCTGTGCTCTACCACTGAGGTGCACCCCAGCATCCAAAACAAAACTTTTTAGTTATATGCATAGAAAGCAAGTAAATGTGGGACAGAGTCTTTCTTTAGTCACATACTAACAGACCATGCCTTGGGACACACTGTATTTCTTATACAGCTTTTGAAGAAGACTGTGTTTGGGTTGTTTTAAGTGAATGTGTTTCAGTATGAAGCACTGGTCACCCTAAAAGCAGATGTACTGTTAATCTTTAAGAAGATGGAGCATGTCTGAAGATACTTTTCGAAAATAGAGGTCAGCAAGATGGCTCAGTCAAAGGCATTTGAACATACAAGCCTGCCAACATGAGTTCAATTCCCAGTACTCACTAAAGGCAGGACAGAAGTGATTCTGCAAGTTGTCCTCTTGTGCATGTATCCATTCACAATAATACATAAACAACCATTTTTAAATGATATTTTGTTAAAATAACCCACTTCAGAAGTTTGCCCAAACTGCTATAACCAACCATCTGATGTTGAAAAGGAAAAATTCCTCAGTACCTAAAAATCAAAATCCCTCAAGTGACAGAATCCCTCTGAACACACGAACACACACACACACACACACACACACACCCCAAGAACTACTAGAGGTCTCCCCCACCCCCGCTAATTTTCAACAAGTTCAGTTCTGCACATTGTGCAGAGGCCAGCAGACATGAGACTACCTCGGTATTTATTTTACGCTACTATACTTCCATTTTAAAACGTATACCTCAACTCCCTGGATAACATCATCCACAGAAACCATGAGGCTATCCAACAGACTTTCAGTATCACCATTTATTATTTATAGCATTAAATGGGGGAAGTGGCTCTGATGTCACCAACCCTACCCAGCGGAATCAGTGACTCAATAAGCATTTTCACACTGGAAAGAATCTGACTAGGAAAACGTCTTACTAAGTTCAGTAGATCTTGTAGCTTTCCTCGCTACCATGGGGGGCAGATAGATACTAGTTGTTACTGTATTAGCGGAGATACAAAGAAACTATCAACGGTCTCCTTTGTATGGCCATTTGCAGAGGCTGACTGCCTCCCCACTCTCCCAAGCCTGGTCTGATTTCCCTCACATTCAAATTGGCAGGTAATACCAGCCATATTTTATTTCTTCCACCAATGAGCAAATTCTTCACTTCTCCCAGCCACTCACTCATAGTCCTGTTTCCAAAACCCTTCTGGCACCAAGTCTGAGGTCAGAAAGGGGTTAGGTGGGTCCGGGGAGACCTCATCAGTCTGGCTACCAATGGTTTCTAACAGTAAAAGGGATCGCTGCATCTCTGTGGGCCAAGAACGCCCCTTTTTTTCTTTTTAAGAGCGGGGGGCGGTGATGAGGACGACCCCTTCCCCCTCCCCTCTCATTTCCCAAATGATAAAGTTATGGTTTCCCTTTCCTGGAGGATGGAATCTAGAGTACCTGGGGCCTTGCTATACAAACATCCTTCACGGCAGGGTAGGAAACCCTTTGTCCAAGAAGCCTGACACCACAGGGGCCCAGAAAAGAGGCTTCATATCCCGCAAGCCTCAGACTCGAGGGCACCCCCAACATCCCAGCCCTACGGGGCCTATCCCGGCATCCACACAGCCTTAGCTTGGGGAGAAGGTGCTGAGAGCCCCCCTAACACCCCCCCCCCCCCGCACGCCTAGGTTACGGAGGCCGAAGCGGCCCCAACTGGTCTCGGACTCCCTCCCACCACCATCACCCTCGGCTTAAGCGCGGGTGGGAAGCGCGATGCGGGCCTGCCCGGAGGAATGGGAAGGGAAAAGAAATCTAAAACGAGTGCGATGGCAAGGCGAGAGTGAGCGGAGGCTCCCGGAGGAGCGAGGCAGGGGCGCCCGAGACCGGTCGGAGCCCGGCAGGCGGGAGGGGGGGGGGGACGGAGGCCGGGACAGCCTGGGAGCGCGAGGCGTCAGCAACGAGCCACAGCAGGGGGCCGGCCGGGCCCGGGCGGCAGGGAACGAGGGCTGGCCTGGCGCGGACGCCGAGGTGGGCAGGCCCCCGGATCGCCAGTCGGCCGGAAGAACGGAGGGCCAGCGGGCCGCACTCACCATGAGCTCGATGGTCTTGTCCTCAATCACCGAGTCGGGCTCCATGGCGGCCCCGGCGGCCCCGCCTCGCTCTCCCCGCTCAGCAGCGAACGGCCCGGGCGGAGGAGGCGGTGGCAGCGGCGGCGGTGGAGGCGGCTCTCGCACCCACTCCAGCTGCCAGCCCGCCCGGGCCGCCGGCAGCTCCGCCCTCCCACTCAGCGGACGCAGGACGCGCAGCTGACTACAACTCCCGACAACCACCGCGGCTCGCCGCGCGGCCTTGTGGGAGCAAGAAGCCGTCCGGCCCACTCTGCCGGGGCTCTCCACTGTAGAGGGTGCGTTTCGAGGAGCACAGGGCTGGGAGTGCGGGACGTGCAGACCTGGAGAATCTAGGGCTTGCTCAGGGTAGGGCCTCGTGAGTGCCGCGACTACTTGTCCCAGAAATCCCCGCGCGCAAGGTCTCCTTCCGGCTGGTCGTTCCTGACTTCCTGGCAGCCTGGGGCTGCCCGGACCCGGACGGAAACTCGAAAGCAACTCTTCACTTAGGTCTGAGATCTTTGCGGTGCGACCGATTTCCGCACATGCGCCCTAGGTGTCTGCAGTGCCGCTCGCGTAGGTGGCTGCGCCGCCGCTTCGTGTGTGTTGCATTTGGTAGGGACAGGTGGGCCCAAGGTGCACTAGGAAGTGTGGGAGAGGGACCGAGAGCCCGAGGACGCAGCCAAGGGAAGATGGACATCTCTAGAGGAAGTGTTTGGAGACTGAGTGGGGAAATAGGTGTATGAAGATCTGCTACACTGACTGGGAGGTTCTGAGCCATGAGAAGGAAGCTGTTCGTTCTGAAAACATTTATTTTTAAACATTCAGTTTCTACTGAGTACTGCCCTAAGCACTGGGAATCAACTCCGAACGTAACAGGAGAGACCCCTGTTCTCAGGAAGCTTAATTCTAATGGAAAAACAGCAGACATTAACCGAGAGTTAGAGATGCTATGAAAGAACACAACTGGAGACTTCCAGGGAACTCTGCCTCTAACTCTGTGATCTTCTTCTCCAAGTCTGTCAGTACCCTGGAACCAAAATCCTCCAGGAACACGCTGATAGTTGAACAAGGTGGGTTTATTTCTAGCTGAAGCACAAGAGAACATTCGTCATGATGAATCGTGGTCGTCTCAGTAGGAGACCTTAGGTAATGTAGAAAAGGATTTGAAGAGGCCCTGGAGCAAAGTGGGAGTAATTCTAAGATTAGACATCACAGTCTTATCTGGGGGAAGTTAGATTGAAGCTAAGTAGTAATTGGTGACAGCCCCTCATGTTAGCCAGATTCAAGTGTTTAGTCTTTGTAGCTGTGTGTGTGGCTTGGATAATGGTCATGTTTTATCTGTGTTCACAAATGATTATGGAGTGAGTGGTCTTGTTTTTGTCTTGATCCATAAGATAAGGCCACAGAATATCCTTATGTGATGTTAGTGGTCTGTGAAGTTGTTTATGTTTTACAGGAGACCTAGCTGTAAGGGCCAGGCTCTGGCTATCATCAAGGGCCTGGATGATTGTACCCAGCCCACTTCTCAATGGCAGAGACTGCTTTCCCGTTTCTCAAGTGTTTTTCAATTCTCTGCCCCAGTGCAGTGAATGACTTTCGAACTCTTTCCATTTCCAGAGATCAGTATACATCCAAATCACGGTATAAATTTACTGCCGTTAAGAGTTTGAAATTTTATGATCTTTATCTGGTGGCTTTCACCAAGAGATTGAAAGAAAAGCAACCGAGAAAAGCCCAGAATTAAGAGTTCCTGCCATTACCTTGCTGTCTGGATTTCACCAGACAGGAGGGCAGGTTAAATGACCTCTGTTTCAGTTACCTATTGTAACATAACAAACCCTGCCAAGACTTGGTAGCCTGGAATAACAATGGTTTATTTTTTACGATTGCATAGTTTAGCCAAGCTCATCTGGATCAATGTGATATAAGCTGAGGTTACACATGGGCCTGTAATCAGTTGGGAACATATTCAAAATGATTTCTCATCCTCTGGAGCCTCTCTTTTCCACTGGCTTCTTAATCATTCAAGCCTCTGGAGGGTGGCTCGAAAAAAGACAAGACCAATCAACAAATGTTTATCAAACTCTGATTGCTCCATTAACCAAATCAAGTCATATGTCCATAGTGAGTGTGGGAAGTTCTGTGGATCCTGAAAGATTAGTTCGTTGGAATTCACCAATATAACAGCCAGTCAAAGACCTTGAAGGACCCAGCACTTAGCATACAGTATAGCGCCGGGCGGTGGTGGCGCACGCCTTTAATCCCAGCACTCGGGAGGCAGAGCCAGGCAGATCTCTGTGAGTTCGAGGCCAGCCTGGACTACCAAGTGAGTTCCAGGAAAGGCGCAAAGCTACACAGAGAAACCCTGTCTCGAAAAACCAAAAAAAAAAAAAAAAAAAAAGCATACAGTATAGCATGTAGAGGTCACGCGAGTATGCGTATGTTTAGCCTACACCGCCATCTTCATTGTTTTAAAAATTGGCATGCCAGATCTGGGCCTGGTGGGGTACAACTTTAATCTCAGCTCTCGGGAGGTAGAGGTAGGAGGATCTCTATGAGTTCTTGGCCAACCTGGTCTACAAAGTGAGTTCCAGGACAGTCAGTCAGGGATGTTACACAGTGAAGCCCTGTCTTAAAAAAAAAAAAAAAAAAAAAAAAAACCAAGAAAAAGGGGAGCAGCAGCATATTCCTAACCTGAAGGCCCCAAGTTCAATCCCTAGCATTGCCAAAATCAATCAATTAAAAGTTTCACATTTTAGGAGGACTAGAGAGATGGACTCAGTGACTAAGAGTGCTTTCTGCTCTTACAGAAGACCTGAGTTCAGTTCCCAGCACCCAGATTGGGTGCTCACAACTGCCTGGAACTCCAGTTCTGGGAGAACTGGTGCCCTCTTCTTTTTTTTAATTTTTTTTTTAATTATTAAGAAATTTTCTATTCATTTTACATACCAATGGCAGATCTCCTTCTCCTCCCCCACAACCCACCTCCCATTCCCATCTCCTCCAAGGCAAGGTCCCCATGGGGAGTCAGCAGAGCCTGGTACATTGAGCTGAGTCAGGTCCAGTCCCCTCCCCCTGCACCAAGGCTGTGCAGGGTATCCCACCATAGGTAGTGGGCTCCAAAAAGCCTACTCATGCACCAGGGACAGACTCCGATCCCACTGTGGGGGGGCCTCCTAAACATTTGAAGCTAAACAACTGTCTCACCCATCCAGAGGGCCCAGTCCAGTCCCATGGGGGCTCCACAGCTCTTGGTCCACAGTTCATACATTTACACTAGTTTGGCTGGATGTCTCTGTATGTTTCCCCATCATGATCTCAATGTCCCTTGCTCATAGAATCTCTCCTCTCTCTCATCAATTGGACTCCTGGAGCTCAGCCTTGACTGGCGCCCTCTTCTAGCCCCTGTAGCTAGAGTTTTTCTCTCTAGGTCCCGCCAAGCCTCCATTTTAGAATCTTTTTTCTCAGGTTTTGGGTGAAAACTCCTGTCGCCCCACGTTGGGCGCCATTTGTAGCTAGAGTTTTTCTCTCCAGGTCCCAAGCCCCGGCAGTCCCGTAGCCCACTTATAAAATAAACATACAGACACATATTATTTAAACTGCTCGGCCATTAGCTCAGGCCTACCATTGTCTAGCTCTTAGTCTTATACTCAGCCCATTTCTGTTAATCTATATGTCGTCACGTGTTCCGTGGCTTTACCTGCTGCCTTTACATGATGCTCCCTGGACGGCAGGCTGGCATCTCCTCCTCTCCGCCTTCCTGTTCTCTCAGTTCTCTCTGCTAGTCCCACCTATACTTCCTGCCTGGCTACTGGCCAATCAGTGTTTTATTTATCAGTCAGTCATCCACAGCAAGCCCCTGTAGGTACCTGCACTCATGTGAATATACCTCATCTTAAACAACTTCACATTTAAAATCTGTGTTTTAATTTCTCTTGAAAAATTAGAGTATCTGGCTTTGAGATCTATGATAACAGTATACAGTTGTTGTTCTTAAATTAAACTCAGTCTTATAATTTTACCAATAAAGACTTGGAAATCAGGTGCTGGGGTCAAAACCTGCCAGCTCAGAGAGGCCGAGGAGCAACCAGCTGACCTTTCTCCTTAGCCAGTGTCTCAGATAGAAAGAGAGCTTCTCTTCTGCCGACACAAACCAAAAAAACCACCAAACTCAAAGTATCTGTCTTCTGAAATCCCTCTTAATCTTTATGGCTACTGCCTGTCAACTAGTTGCTAGCTCCACCTCTTGAACCAAGGTTGATTTTATTTAATTAACAAAATCTCAGGGTTCACAGTGTGATCAAATATCCTGCAACACCTTTAGTCCCAGCACTCCGGAGGCAGAGGCAGGCAGATCTCTTGAGTTCAAGGCCAGCCTGGTCTACATAGTGAGTTCCAGGATAGCCAGGACTACACAAAGAAACCCTGTCTTGGAAAAAAAACAAAAACAAAAAACAAAAAGAAAATAAAAAAGGAAGAAAAGAACCTGCTTTTGGTTCATAGCAAGAACACGATGCCAGGATCTGCTAGGCATAGGTGAGAGCCTTCTATTGGGCCATGGCAGACAGTGGTCATCACATGACAAGATAGAGCAAGCTAACCAGAGAAAGCTCACTTCCGTAGCCAAGCAACTTCCTTATTAGCCCACTAATCAATGAAAGAGTTAAATATGAGAGTAAAAGTCCTCATGACACAAACACCTCTTCACCCTCACAGTGGGGGTTCCATTTTACCTAGAACAATCTGCATGTTCCTCATTTGAATACTAAATCCCTGTAGATACCTGAGTTTGCAGCCCTGACATCAGAAAACCTCAAGGTTTTGGTCCGTTAATTAAAATCTTATGCCTTCTGAAAAGAAAAAGAAAACTGGTGTTGTGGATTCGATTTTCAAAAGCTCAAAGGGATTAAAAATGCATGTTTGTGAAAGAAGTCTTACGTAAGCCAAGCCAAGGCTTACCTCCTAGCTCTGACCTCTTAGACAAGAACCTGAGTGTGCAGGTATTCTTGCTGCTTCAGGCTTGATGCCTCTTGGAGATCAGATCTGATCATAGACAAAGGCAGAAAGTCCTAAGGCGGTTTGTCTCCAGAGCTTCAGATAGCTCTGGACCAAGATTTGCAAGGCATGTTGACAGTGAAGGGGTTAGTGCAGATCTATGACCCCCTGTGTGACACCGAGATCCTAGTGATGTCATATTACCATGGAAGAAGGTGCATGTGTCACACAGTGTAAGGTAACAGCCAAGGGGCCTGGCATCACATTTCGTAGTCAGATGTGTTCATATTTCTGCAGTGGCCTTTGTGTGTGCCTCTTAGCAGTCAGCTCCAAAACCACCCTTCCTAGCTGGACTGTGTGAGACTGTGCTTACATCATCAGCAGAGAGCATGCGCACAGCGGAGTGAAGGGCTCCTGGTCCTGCCTCCAGTGTACCTTCTCTCCTTATTGCTCTGGAGGCCCAAGCAGCAAATGGCCTCCAGACTGTCTCACATGTTTCCCCTACCCGTTATGTGTGTCTGTGTGTCCTGTGTCTCACGTGTGTTCATTCTGTGTGTCTCTGTCTGTCTCACATGTATTCCTCTCTTTCTGTGTGTGTATGTGTGTGTCTTCTGTCTGTCTCACGTGTGTTCATTCCCTTTGTGTTTGTCTTTTGTCTGTCTCACGTGTGTTTTCTCTGTGTGTGTGACTGTGTCACGTGTTGTTCAAATCTTAGATGGTCTTTTAATTAAAAAAACGCAGAGCCAGGCAGTGGTGGCACACGCCTTTAATCCCAGCACTCGGGAGGCAAAGACAGGCAAATCTCTGTGAGTTCGAGGCCAGCCTGGTCTAGTTTCCAGGACAGGCACCAAAACTACACAGAGAAACCCTGTCTCAAAAAATAGATAGACAGACAGACAGACAGATAGATAAAAAATAAAAATCCCAGAGCCAGATATCAGGGTGAAAGCTGAAAGATCAGAGAAGCAGAGCCGCCAGCCACTAGTTCTTACCTCTACAAAATCCTCAGCCTAAAGAGAGTGAGTTCCTGTTTCCTCATGCGTTATATACCTTTCTCTGCCCAGACATCACTTCCTAGAATTAAAGGCATGTGTGCTTCTCAGTACTGGGATTAAAGGTGCGTACCACCACTGCCTGGCACTGTTTCCAATATAACCTTGAATTCACAGAGATCCAAATGGATCTCTGCCTCCCGAGTGATAGGATTAAGGGTGTATACCACCACTGCCTGACCTCTATGTCTAATCTAGTGGCTGGCTCTGTCCTCTGATCCTCAGGCAAGTTTATAATGGGTACACAATATATCACCACACTCACATATGTTCATTCTCTCTCTCCCTCTTCCCCCTTCCTCTCTCCCTCCTTCTCCCCCAACCCCTTTCTCAGTATGAGCACCACCACCCTAGCTAAGATGATCTGCCCAGTGGCACCTCAGTAGGGTACCAGCTTCCCAGCCCCAACTTGTATTCCTTCAACAGACTTGAACAAAACTTGCTACTCCTGGGTTCCTGACCCTCAGAGACTATCGAGGTCATATTTGTTATCTTCAAGCTGTTCTGAAGTAGATGTTACATGGCTCCAGATAGCTGGGGGAGCTAGTTCATCTAAAACAGTGGACTCCGTGGATTACTTTGAGTCAAAATAACACAGACTCCTTATAGAAGTTATGTCTTATTTATTTGTTTGTTTGTTTATTTATGTATTGTGTGTGTTATGTCCACATGTATATAGGTTCTCTCTCTCTCTCTCTTTCTCTCTCTCTCTCTGTCACACACACACACACACACACACACACACACACACACACACACACACACACAAAGAAGATATCAGATGTCTTCCTTTCTCCCCTTTTGGTTTTTTGTTTTGTTTTGGTTTTGGGTTTTTCGATACAGCGTTTCTCTGGGTAGCCCTGGCTGTTACTAGAATTCACTCTGTAGACCAGGCTGGCCTCAAACTTACAGAGATCCACCTGCCTCTGCCTCCCAAGTGCTGGGATTAAAGGCATTCGCCACCACTGCCCCACTTCTTTTTTTTTTTTTTTGAGGCATGTTCTCTCACTAACCCTGACCTCAGCTGACTGGCCAGTGAGCTCCTGGAATCTGCCTGTCTCTACCCTGGAGTTATAGGCATGTGCTCAATCTCTGGCTTCTACAGAGGGGCTAGGGACTCAAACTCAGGTCCTTTTGCTTAAATAGCAGGCCATCTCTCTCTAGTCCTTTCCCCTTTCTTTTGACTCCTATTGAAGGTATTCATGGGGTAGCATTTTAAAATACTCTTGATCCTTGATGAGTTTTCTAAACTCAAGTATATTATACAAAGTGATGTGTAACATGAATCTTAAAAGGTCTTATTAATAAAATCAAACCTGAAGCCAGGTATTGGGGTGAATGCTGGAAAATCAGAGAAGCAGAACAAGCCACAACCACCTCACCTCGCCAATTCCTCAGCTGATCCTGTTTCCTCAGACTGGAAGCCTCTGTGTCCTCATCTGAATGGATCTCAGCTGAACTGCTGCTCTAAAGCCTAAAAGCTTAACCAGCTGTAGTTCCTGGTCCTCACGCCTTATATACCTTTCTTCTTCTTGCCATCACTTCCTGGGATTAAAGGCATGAGTCACCATGCCTGGTGGCTGTTTCCAGTGTGGCTTAGAACTCAGAGAGATCCAGATGGATCTCTACCTCCAGAATGCTAGGATTAAAGGGTGTGTACCACCATTTTCTGGCCTATATCTGGTGGCTGTTCTATTCTCTGACCCCCAGATAAGTTTATTAGGGTGAACAATATTTTGGGGAACACAATATCACCACAGTGGTGATTATATGGAGTAAGATTTTGATTCATTTCTTTTCCAACTAACATCTTTTAAGGCCATTAGCAAAAGAGAGTATTAGTGAGACATATTAAAAGCAATACACACTTATTTTACCCATATGATAAGATTATGTATCCTTAACCATCTATCTATAGAATCCAGAAAAAAGAAAGATAACTATGAGAAAGACTGTCTAATCTGGCTGCCTAGTGAATTATGTGTATGAGTATGTGTCTGTGTGCACATGAGTGCAGGTACCTGTGGAAGCCAGAGGCATTGCCGGACATAGGTGCTGGGAACAGAACTCAGGTCCTCTGCAGGAGCAGTACCCACTCTTAACCACAGAGCCATCTCTCCTGCGCCAGGAGGGTGCATATTAAACTACATAAGTAAAAACATTATTTCTATCAGTTTACTGGCAAATATGTACTGAAATTAATATCTGTATTTTTTAAACTCTTTTTGGGCTTATCACATTTAATAGGATACCTGCAGATGAAAGCCTAGGGTCAGCTGTAGAATTGACTGCCACCATCGCAGACTAACCCTGTGCATTGGTCAGAACTCAGTCAGAAGCCGGGTAGAGTAGTACATGCCTGTAACCCCAGCACCAGGGACACAGCAGGAGGGTTAGGAATTCAGAGCCATCCTCAACATCCTCAGCTACACTGTGACTTCCAGGTCAGCCAGAGCTACATAAGACTCTGCCTTTTTAAAAAAAAAAAAAAAAAAATAGAGGCCATTAAAGATGACCTAATGGGTAAAGCCACTTGCCACCAACCATGACAACCTGATTTCAGTCCCCAGGATCCACATGGTCAAGGAGAAAACTGACTCCTGAAAATTATCCTCCAACCGTCCTGTGTGCATCCTGGCACACGTACCCACACATATACAAACACAAATTAATTTTTGTGTATGAGTATCTGCATGTGTGTATGCACACTCCATTTATGCCCAGTTCCTAGGAGGCCAGAAGAGGCATCAGATGCCCTAGAACTGGCGTTACAGATGGTTGCGAGCCACCACACAGGTGTTGAGAACTAAACCCAGATTCTGCAAGAGCAGCAAGTGTTCTTAACTGCTAAGCCCCCTCTTCTGCCCCTATAACTTTGTTGTTGTTGTTGTTGTTTGTTTCGTTGGTTGGTTGCTTGGTTTGGTTTTTTGAGACAGGGTTTCTCTGTGTAGCCCTGGATGTCCTGAAACTCACTCTGTAGACCAGGCTCTCTTCAAACTCAGAAATCTGGCTGCCTCTTCTTCCCGAGTGCTGAGATTAAAGGCTTGTGTCACCACTGCCTGGCCTCAATAACATTTTCAATGGAAAAAGAAAAAATAAAGGGGAAAAAAAATGAGAGGATCAGAACCAACCAGAGTATAGTAAGGGACTTTCCCAACAAGGGACTGACTTTGTGTCATTGTCTGGCCTGACAAGCACTCTTAGGAAGCTGTTGCCTTCGCAGTATGTGCTGGTCTCAGGGTGGGGCCATCAGGAAGGGGCATGGATGCGCAGTGGCACACTGTGCCATTGTGTCTTGCGTCTCCCTTTGTGGGCATGTGTTCTGTTCAGAGGACGAGCCTTTGTCAGAGTCAGGTATACGCCAGGAATCAGAGAAGCAGAAGAGGGTGGAAAGGAAGGCTGTGGGGTTGCAAAGCCAGCCTCAGCAGACCGCGAATACTGTGGTACATGGGCAACATAAGACCGGCACTTCCCTCCTGCGGAGGTTTGAATAGGAATGCCCCCGCCCCATAAACTCCAGTGTTTGAATGCGTGGCACTATCAGGGGGTGTGACCTTGTTGGAGGAAGTGTGTCACTGTGCAGGCGGGCTTTGAGGTCTCATGCTCAAGCTATGCCTAGTGTGACACTCCTACTCCCTGAAGATCAAGATGTGGAACTCTCAGCTCCTGCTCCAGCATCATGTCTGCTTGCACACTGCTATGCTTCTCGTCATGACAGTAATGGACTAAATCTCTGAAACTGTAAGCCAGCCCTAATTAAATATTTTCCTTCCTAAGAGTTGCCATGGTCATGGTGTCTCTTCACAGTAATAGAAACCCTAACTAAGACACCTCCCATGCCCCATATCCTGCACACAAATCTCTTTTGTGTCCCATCCTAAGCAGAAACATAGAGGAGTGGAATTCAGAGAAATGTCTTAACAGCTAGGCAAGCTGACATGATACTAAGTTTCCATAGCTGAAGTATCCTCACTAATAAACAAACCTTGTTCATGTGCTCCCTGTGTAGGTAAGCTAACCTTTATCTGAGTAGTACACAATCTGGAAAACACATCTCTAGTGTTACAGAGAGGAGACGTGCAGAGGTGCTCACTAGCCAATAACTACCGTATCTCAGAAACACCGTTCTTGCTAATCCTTCATTGGCCAGTACTCAGTCACATGACCCCAAGTTGGCAGGTAGCCTGTGCATAGACAAGGTTTCTCTGTGTAGCCCTGGCTGTCCTGGAATTCACTCTGTAGACCATACTGGCCTCAAACTCACAGAGATCCTCCTACCTCTGTCTCCCGTGTGCTGGGATTAAAGGGCTGCGCCACCACTGCCTGGCTCTGCACACTTGCTCTTTGAGTACAATAGAAAACCGAAAATATAAAGCCCTGGGTTTCATGTCTAGCTGCAAAAAAGAGGGTAGGGAAGGGATTGATAAACCATACATGATGGTCCCTACTATACATTGTATAGTCATAGTTCACGACAAGGTGCAGGGGAGAACTGGCAAAGAGAGAATCAGCCAAGGCTGGAAATCCGCCTCATTCTGTGGGCTGATGTGTATTCTCAAGGCCATGGCTAGGCTGAAGCTGCCCACACAAAGACTGAGGCAGAAGAAGAGAGAGTTGAAGGGGAAGGTACCAAGAGCAGATAGCAGCCAGATTGCAGCACCCTGACAGCAGCATATACAGGAGACAGGATCCAGTCATTCAGCCCCCACGGAGGGGAGCTCAGACGCTCCTCTAACCACGAGATGACCAACACCAGCACAAAAAATGCAGGGCAGTTCCTGCTGTGTAATTTCGAACGTGACTTAGAATTCCACGAGGTCTCGTTGAGACAAGTTACACTCATGTGTGAACAGGTTACCTCAGTACTAACAGAAAAATAAAAATAATGCAAATTCTATCAGCAGCAGCAAGTGATAATCATGCACAGAAATGTTATGTGAATGATTTTAATGAATCATGCATTTAAAAGATATAATTCTAGCAGAATCTGTACTTATTTGACCAATTGTGTTTAATAATTGTAATCACATTTTAATCCAGAAAGTTCTCATAGAGCCTGTGATCATACAAGGTAAAATTATAACACCACTCAGGAGAGAAATATAATAAAGTGGTAACAAAAGATTTTTGTTGGGGAATATTATTTTAAGGTGTGTTATTTTTGTTTATGTTGCATTTGTTTAACTCTGAAGCTGTGATGCTCTGACTATCTAAAATACATGACGGTCTAGTAAAGAACTGAACGGCCACTAGCAAGGCAGGAGAAAGGAAAGGCAGGGCTGGCAGGCAGAGAGA
This sequence comes from Peromyscus californicus insignis, assembly GCF_007827085.1. Lineage (NCBI taxonomy): Eukaryota > Metazoa > Chordata > Mammalia > Rodentia > Cricetidae > Peromyscus > Peromyscus californicus. The sequence continues at coordinate 91,573,625 of NW_026294551.1, read as the reverse complement.
ATATATAGAAGGAGAAATCTGGGAGGAGAGAAGAAGGAGCGAGAGAGGAAGGCAGAGGATATCAGGGACCAGCCACACAGCCACACAGCAAGCCACAGGCTAAGAGTAAGATTTACAAAAGTAAGAGAACAGGAAAAGCCCAGAGGCAAAATGTGGATGGGAAAATTTAAGTAAAGCAGGCTAGAAACAAGCCAAGCTAAGGCCAGAATAAGCCTCCGTGTAGCTAGAGTTTTCCTGCCTGGCCCAGGGTCAGGGCAAATCTCTCTCACCTGCCAGTCCCACAGCCACTCAGACCCAACCAAGCAAACACAGAGACTTATATTGCTTACAAACTGTATGGCCGTGGCAGGCTTCTTGCTAACTGTTCTTATAGCTTAAATTAATCCATTTCCATTAATCTATACCTTGCCACATGGCTCGTGGCTTACAGGCATCTTCACATGCTGTTTGTCATCTTGGCGGCTGGCAGTGTCTCTCTGACTCAGCCTTCCACTTCCCAGCTTTCTTCTCCTTGTCCCGCCTACACTTCCTGCCTAGCCAATGGCCAATCAGTGTTTTATTTATTGACTAATCAGCAACACATTTGCCATACAGAACATCCCACAGCACCTCCGTGTATGATTTATTTGGGAGCTGAGTAGTGAGCCCCCAAAAGAGCTAAAGACCAAAAACATCCAATAACAGACTTTCAAACAAAAGAAATATGTAATAGCATTGTCTCAATGTGCTTGATGTAAGAAAAAATAGGATGAAATTCTTTCCATAAAAATATGGAGTTGGGGATGTGTGTGCAATGATTTAGCTGGGTGTGGTGATGCACACCTTTAATCCTAGCACTTAGGAGGCAGAGGCAGGTAGATCTCTGTCAGTACTAGGCCAGCCTGGTCTACATAAGTTTCAGGACAGCTAGGACTACATAGAGAGTCTCTCTCTCTCTCTCTCTCTCTCTCTCTCTCTCTCTCTCTCTCTCTCTCTCTCTCTCTCTCTCACACACACACACACACACACACACACACACACACACACACACACACACACAAAAGATTTGGAAGGGATGAGGTAGCAGGTAAGCACACTGCTGTGGCCAGCTTCTGCCTTTCCAGAGGGTGTCTATGTGGAGGTACTGAAGTTTAGTTGTAAAAACAGACCTGAGAAAAACTCAAGAGGTTTTGACAGAAGGAACAGAGGGTAAGAGTGACCCAGGGCCAAGCAGAGCCATGGCACAGCACGGTTGAGGGGTGAGGCAAAAGAAGGGGAAGAAACAAAACAGCGCAGGTCTCAGCACCATGCTGAAGTGCAGCCTGAAGAGACAAGAGCCGGGAATCAGCACAGTCCGGGCCACTTCGGAAGTTTGTTCTTCCTGGCATATGACCCAAGTGCAGTGTCCAGGAGCCATCTTTAAAAGGTTTTGCCTCTGGCTGGGCAATGGTGGTGGGCACCTTTAATCCCAGCACTCAGGAGGTAGCAGCAGGCAGATCTCTGAGCTAGAGGCTACTCGGAGAAATCCTGTCTGGAATAAAAGAAAAGAAAAGAAAAAAAAAAAGGTCTTGCCTCTTCTTACTGCTTTGGGAGTCAAAGGTCACCACATTTTCCTATCTCTTTGACCTGTTACCAGAGTCACAGCTGACCCACCGAATGTTGGTGCTGTGGAAGCTCTGTTCCACCCCAGCACGTTCTGGAGCAAGGCAGCCAAGAGTGAAACTGGCTGTGCCCACAAACCCCTCCCTCTGGTGGCTAGCCTAGTGACACAATGAAGAGGGAAAGGTAAACAGTGCATGACCTGTGACCTCTCCAAAGGGAACTGCAGTCACAGGAACGCAAGAGAAGTGCCCAGTCGCCTGGTAACCTTCACCTCTGCAGACACGACTGACCTCTGATGGGAAGGAAACTGGGATGTTTTTTGTTCATTTCAGTAAATTTTTTAAATGTCATACCTGTTTGGTTGAGTAACTACATTTTTTTCTTTTACATCTCACCTCATTTCCTCACCTTTTAGTGTTTAATTTTAAGATTTATTTATTTTTATTTTATGTGTATGAGTGTTTCCCTGCATGTGTGTATGGTGTGTAGAGTGCCCACAGAGGCCAGAAGAGGACGCCAGATCCTCTGGAGCTGGGGCTGCAGATGTGAGCAGCTGTGTGAGTGCTGGAGACTAAGACAGGTCCTCAGCAAGAGCAGCGGTGCTCCCCACAGCTGAGCGGACGGACCCTCGAGCCTATTCCACCCCTACTCTTCTTTCTCATCTGCTTTTATAAGCTTTAATTGGATTATTTTCACCCCCCTTTCCTTTTTTTCTTTCCTTTTTTGTACATTTTTCTATATTCTTTGTTAACTGGTAGTGTGTGTGTGTGTGTGTGTGTGTGTGTGTGTGTGTGTAACACACCCTCCACTCTTTGTGACATTTTCTGCTCTATGGTTATTTGTTGGCTTTAATTGACTATATTGTATGCATTTCTATATCTGGTTGGTTTGGGTGTTATTACTGCTAGAACAGTTTGTTTTCCCTTCTCGGAGTGCTACTGGAGATTGAGCCCCTCAAAAGAGGGCTATTCACTGAGGTTACCAGATAAAGCTGAGGAAGAGTCCCAAAACAAAAGAGTGCAAAATACAACACAGAAACACCAGGAATGGGCAACACAGTGCCTCCGAGAGATGCTAATTGCTCAATCACCAACTCCAAGAGTACTGAAATGATCACAGTCCCAACAGAGAGTCATAAACCTACCTCTAAAAACCATCAGTGGCTTAAAACCAAGTTATCAATCTGGGGCTGGTGAGATGACTCAGCGTGTAAAGGCCAAGATTGATGACCTGAGTTCAATACCTGCAATCCACATAGTGGAAGGAGAGAACCAACTCCTGCAAGTTGTCCTCTACATCTGCACCGGAGCATGCGCGCGCGCTGTGACAGTTTTGTCAATTTAGCATTAGTGTCACCTGGAGGAAAGGGAACCTCAATGGGAGAATTGCCTCCATCATATTGACCTGTGGGGGCATTTTCTTGATTAATAATTGATGTGGAAGGGTGCAGCCCACTGTGGGCGTTGCCCTCTCTGGGCAGGTGGTCCTGGACTGTTTAAGAAAGTGGATAAGAGCACTGGCTGCTCTTCCAGAGGACCTGAGTTCAATTCCCAGCAACCACATGGTGGCTCACAACCATCTGTAGTGGGATCTGGTGCCCTCTTTTGGCATGCAAGTGTACATGCAGGCAGAACACTATACATAATAAATAAACCTAAGGAAGAAAGAAAAGAAAGGAAGGAAGGAAGGAAGGAGGAAAGGAGGAAGGGAGGACAGGAGGCAGGAAGGACTAAACAAACCATGGAAAGCAAGCCAGTAAGCAGTGTTCTTCCATGGTTCTTCAGTTCCTGCCTCCAGGTTCCTGCTTTGAGTTCCTGCCTTGGCTTTCTTGGATGGTGTACTATAATCTATAAGTGAAACAAACACTTTCCTCTGCAAGTTGCTTTGGGTCCAAATGCTTTATCACAACAGAGACACACTGTAACACACACACACACACATAAATAAATGTAATTTTGAAAGTCATATACATATGGAAGACAAAAGCAAGTAGGGCTAGCTATGGTTGTCTCTGATAATGTAGTCTCCAAGCCAAAATTAGTCCGCAGAGATACATGAAGGAACATCTCACAGAGGTTAGGAAGATGGAAGATAGCAGCCTCCATGTGCCCGACTCTGCAGCAGGTAACCCAGAGAGGAAACAGCTTTCAGAAAAGGCAAGTACCATGAGAATCTGCACTTAAACAGCAAAATACACAACAACAGGAAAGACTCCAGTCTGTCCTAGAGGGACTGGAAGGTTCTGGGGAGCTCTCCTTTCCCAGTGAGTGCGCTCATAGCTTAAGAGCTCCTCAGAAAATTGGCACTCTGTTCTTGGTGATGTATTTCAAAGAGAGCGGTAAAGGTGGGAGGGGAGAAAAATCACATCAGTGATGGAGAGGGAGGAGATGCTGGGAAACCCTTCTGTTCAACTCCCAGAGCAGTGGTGAGATGCCATTTTTTTAAAAGACCCCTCAAGAGCCAGGGAGATGCTTCAGTTGGCAAAGTGTTTGCAGAAAAAGCAACAAGACGTGAGTTTGCATCCCTAACACTCAAGTAAGAAGCCAGGTGCAGTGGCATACTCCTGAATCCCCGTGTTAGGTGGAGACAGGAGGATCCCTGGGAACAGCTGGCCAGCTGGCTTTGCCAGTGAGCTCCCCATTCAGGAACTGACCCTGTCTCTAGGACATGGCTAATTTGGTAAAGATGTCGCTGCCATGCCTGCTTCTCCAAATTTGATCCCCACAACCCACATGATGGTGGGAGAGAACCAGCTCCCAAAAGCTGTCTTCTGACCTCCACATGTGCCATGGCACACAGACAGACAGACAGACAGACATGCATGCATATACTACAAATACAAGACAAAAGAAGACCAGACCTCGAAAGATGTCAGCTAACTCCCAGGCACAGTCTGCTAGGATGTCCAGGGACTAACAGGAAGGTGGGTGTCAGCTCTCAGAAGAGCTGAGTGACCCCCTAGCATGTCTAGCTTCACTGGCAAAGCCACCTCTACAAAGCAGGAGACAGTGTCAGGTTCCATTTGGGAAGGTCTGACTTGGTGAGAAGAACTCCCACCTTGAGAGGCAGACACGGGAGCCATGGTGTGGTTGAAAACAGGCTCCCAAATCTGCATTGTGTTTTCAGTAAAGAGCATTTAAGCCAGGAGGTGGTGGCGCATGCTTTTGATAGTACACAGCACTCTGGAGGCAGAGGCAGGTGGATCTCTGTGTGTGAGGCCAGTTTGTCTATACGGTTGAGTTCCAGTACAGCCAAGGCTACACAGAGAAACCCTGTCTCAAAAAACAGCAAAAAAGCATTTTCAATTGCCTACAGATGGAGGCAGTAGTCCTGGGGGACAGAGGAGACACACCAAGACAACCCTCACCCTCATCCAGACTGGAGCAGCCGCAGGGAGCAGCTTTTAAAACATCACAACATCCCTGCTTAGCTGGCCAGTTGGCAGCTGCACCCTGGGAAACTCAGAGTTCAAGTGTATAATTACACTGAAAGCCTGCAGCAGAGCCATCTTCAAAAGAAGACTTCTAATCAATGTCTGTGGGATGGGAGGACTATCTGTCAATGACTTTTTCAATTTTTTTTCCCTCCAAGTTTTTTGTTAGCCAAAGTTTTCATTGTAGAGGTTTTTCACTCCCTTGTATTCCAAATATTTTGGTTCTTTTCCCTCAGTTTTGAATGTTTTGTTTGTTTTTTGTTTTGTTGTTTGTTTGTTTTGATTCAAGATGTCTTGTAACTCTGAACCTGAGGGGGAAAAAAAAACTAGGGAAAACTCTTAAAGATACAAACCTAAGAAAGAATGTTCTAAATGTAGGCACTGACATATACAACACAAACCTATAGACAAATTCCCATGGTGAATTTTTTTCCCATGGTGAATATTAATGCAAAAGTTATCAATAAAATACTTGCAAGTTTAGGGGCTGGAGAGGTGGCTCCGAGGACCTTGATTTAATTCTCAACATCTATGTGGGCTCTCACCATCTGTAACTCCAGTTCCAGGTGATGCAATGCCATTTTCTGGCCTCTATGGGGACCAGGCATCTACATGGTGTACAGACATACATGCAGGCAAAATACCCACGCACAAAAGAGAAAATAATTTTTGTTTTGTTTTTTCCAAATAGGGTTTCTCTGTGTAGCCCTAGTTGTCCTGGACGTCACTCTGTAGTCCAGGCTGGCCTTAAACTCAGAGATCCACCTGCCTCGGCCTCTCGAATGCTGGGATTGAAGGTGTGTACCACAACGCCCAGATTTATGGCCCTATTTTCAAAGGACATGACCCTATACTTAAAAGACGATAAAGACTCCAAGGGCCAGCAAGGTGGCTCAGCAGGTAAAGGCAGAATTCTTTCTTATAAAAATAAACTCTAGCTGGGCATGGTGGTGCATGCCTTTAATCCCAGCACTTGGGGGGCAGAGGCAGGTGGATCTCTGTGAGTTTGAGGCTAGCCTGGGCTACAGAGTGAGTTCCAGGAAAGGCGCAAAGCTACACAGAGAAACCCTGTCTCGAAAAAACAAAAAAATTAAAAATTAAAAAAAAAATGATTAAAAAAACGCAATCAACAAAGTAACAGGATACAAAACAAGCATATAAAAATAACATACATCAGTAATGAGCTTGTTGAGAAATAAGTCGGGGGAGGGGTTCCCTGTTCACGATAGCATCAACAAAATAAAATACACTTGACACAACCTCACCCCCCTTTCACGTCCCCCTTGCCCTCCGAGCCGAGCACTGAACCCAGGCCTTCCCTGTGCTTACTATGTCCTTCCACTAAGCTAAACCTCCAACCCACCCACCCCCATTTCAAAGGGAATAAGAAACAGGTTCTTCTGAAACCAAATATGAGTGACCATGATCCGGGAACACAGATTCAGGGTACCCTAAACAGCTGCTAGTTGTCACATGCTCCAGCCCTGGCTGGTCCTCTAGCTGTGACCCTGCTCAGCAGGCTTGCAAAAGGACTGGAGAGAAGAAGTGATGTTTCCTCCTCCTGAGGACTTTGTACAACCATCACCTCTCTTCCCCCACCTCCGTAGCCCAGGTCTGCTGCAGATTCCATACATGAGAGACTATACAGCATTCCCCTTTGGGTGCCTGTCTCAGCAATCCCGCCATGTTGATGGAATCCCTCCTCTTTCAAGGCTGAATAGTATTCCATTGTATATCTAGACCATCTTTTCTTCCCCACTCTTCTGTTGATGGACACTTATGTTGGCTCCATTTCTTCACTATTGTGAAAAGTGTTGTGATGAGCATGAGTGTGAACATCTCAGCCGGGCAAATCCCAGCACTAGGGAGGCAGAGGCAGGTGGATCTCTGTGAGTTCCAGGTCAGCCTGGTCTACAGAGTGAGTTCCAGGGCAGCCAGGACTGTTACACAGAGAAACCCTGTCTCCAAAAACAAAAAAACAAAACAAAAGCGTGGACATCTCTTTGACAACTGAGGTCAACTCTTATGGGAAAATACTAAAGTGGGATTACTAGACTGATGATAGTCTTTGGAAGCTGCTGAGGAGACCTTCTGGCTTCCACATCTTGCCTTAAATTGGTGACTGTCTGACCTGGTTTTTTTTCCTCTTCCACATAATAAAATCAATAATATCCATCAACAATGAATTAACTCGGTAGTTCTTTAAATCACCGCTTCCTGTCACAAACCAGAGTGACTCCTTCCAGCCACAGCCAACTCTAATTTCCCATAAGGCATTAGTATCCTTGCTACAGCACTTAAGTGTGATTTCACCACTTACCCCCAGTGACAGAGCCCTACTGCCTCCTGGCCAGTGTGCTCCGGTTCCAAAATCTCACTCACCCAGAGTCCATTTCTTAGACATACCAGCTCCATGTGTCTTAAGTAGTCCTTTGAAAGCAAGCTATGAAAGGAAAAGCTGTGTACAGGTGGTCTGTTAAGGAAACACTCCCAGGGAGACTGGAACCTGAGCAGGAGAAGCCAGAGAGGGAGGGGAGGCTGCGCGAGGGGATCGGATCGGCAGCTCAATCCCACAGGGAGCTTTGGAGTGTCAACCACACCTTGGGGTTTGTCCTGACTTGTTGCAAAGGAGCTGGCCTTTCATACTCCCACTCCACTGGGTCCCTGGCTAAGACCCATGGCAAGGTGGGTGGATGTTAGTTCCCAGGCATTTTTACCTCTTGGTGCCTATGGGCAAAGGGGCCTTGGTAGCCCCAACGCAGACCTTTGAAGGGAGTCTCTGGTGTGGACTGCTAAGACAAAAGCCAGAAAAATGGGTAGAGCCAACCACAAAAGGGGATCCAAGCTGCAGTGGAGGGGGGTTGGGACTCAGTGATAGGGCTTGTGCATAAGGCTCTGGATTCAGTCTCCCACACCACGAGCCGGGAGAGCCCGGAGGAGGACCCATTTCATTACCACATGCTCCTTTCTTCCCTCCTTAGCTGCCTCTCTCATCTCCAGTTGCAGGGGAGTCAGATGCAACCTAGTGAGTGGGAGGAAGAAGTACGGACGATGACGTGGACTGTTATCCCGATGGGCCGGCCGGGCACACTGTGGTAACCAGCAGCCGAGAGACCTCCACAGCTTGAAGCCTGTCCTTTGACCAGACCCCGTGTTCTTGCTCTCAGGGGGCCTATGCTCTGAGAGGGCAGGAGGAGTTGAACTTGGGAGAGCTACTGTCTCATCCTTCACTGGCTTGGAACACAGCCTCTTCCGAGGTTGCTCACTGGAAACGGGGCGGGGGTGAAGGGGGGACCACATGTTTGCTGTGCTGTGTGCTTCCACAAGGTGGGACAGTCACATGCCATCGGGCAGACTGACACTTTGCTCTGTCCAGTGACTAGAGGGGGATTCAAGTGGTATGTTTAGTTGAATATTGACCATCCATGCTTTCCTTAAAAAAAAAAAAAAAAAATCAACACAGCGATAGAACTCAGGGTCCCACACACACTAGGACAGCATTTCTCACACTGATCTTTCTCACACATAATAGGACAGCATCCTGTTGGTGAGCTATGTTCCCAGTCTGCTTTCCTTTCACACTACAGGTTTCTAAGTATAGTACAAGTTTGAACTGAGTGTGAAAAGTTTCGAATACACAGGTAAAATCTGGCAACTGGAATTGACTACCATCACTATCACAGTTTCATGACGCTTGGCTCTTTTAACATCTTTTGGGTTCAGTTATCCGCTGAAAATTTCAAATCATCTTGTGTTTCCTCAAGCCCAGTGAGTTTGTGGGAATCAGGCCACTCCAGTATCGAGGCCCCTATTGGTCCGCTTCTTTCCCATTCCTCCCACACTTCTATCCCTTCCCCTTATTCTCCCCATCTCCTCTCCCCTTCTCCTATTCTTTCTTCCCCCAGCCTGACCAGTTCTGATTCCTCTGCGGTCTGAGTCCAAGGGAAGTGGCTTCACCTGGACCCCTTCACTGTGCACTTGGGAGGTTCTGGGCTCATTGCCTCATGCTTGTAGCCCTGGAGACCTGTCAAAAGCCCAGCTCTGCATTTCTGTTGCTTCTTCTAGGCCTGGGAACCCATGAAGGGTGAACCACCCAACCCCTTCCTGAGGCCCCCATCCCTGCTTGAATCCTGGCCAGGCAGCCCTTCATTACTGTGTGGTCTCACATGCCTTCAAGTAGAATTGCTTATTTTACCCAGCTTTACTTTATTCTTTTCCAAGGTTAATTTTATCATTTATGTATGTATATGTGTGTATAGGCATGTGCACATGTGTGCAAGTGCCCACAGAGGCCAGTAGAGGGCATTGGATCCCTTGGAGCTGGAGCTACAAGCAGTTATAAGCTGCTTGATGTGGGTGCTGGGAATCAAACCCAGGTCCTCTGCAAGAGCAGCAAGTGCTTTTAGCCCCTGAGCCCCTTGCCCAGACTCTCTAATTGTCCTCAGTGCTAGTGCTGGTCTGGATGACCTTATCTACCATCACTGGGCACAGAAGTTCTGTCTTGATGGTTACTAGATGGACATCTTGTTAACCAGATCTAATGGACCCCTCGGGTACCACAGAGCTGAGGTGTGGTGTCTCTGCAGCCAGCATTTGAGGCTCTGCTGAAAAGTCTAATTGCCTTGAGACCCTGCAATCTTTCTTTCCTTCTAAAATCTCAAAGCTCTGTGGGCCGGTGCTCTCAATAGTCCCCCAGTCCTTCTTGGCCTATTCTTTGCCGCTCTTCTTGCAACTCTTGGGGTAAGGCTGTCTTGGCCTGACATTCTTGTTTGGCCCAAACTCTCTTTCTCGCTTAGCCTCATGCTTTTAAGCCATTTACTCCAGCCAGCCTTAGTGCTTGTCATTCTGGAATATACTGGTTTATCCTCCAAGACTGTGCCTCTTCTAGGGGATGTCCCCTGATTCTCCAGGGCAGCATCAGTCTGAACCAATGCTCTGTTTTCCAGTCCCGTCTCCCTGAGGGTGAGCATGCTGAAGACAGTGTCCAGGCATTGCTCATGCCGTATCTCCGGCACTGGGTGCGTTAAGAGGGGTCAATTAACGTAGGATGATCTCATTTCCCCAGGCCTCCACATCTCTTAATGCACTGGAGGGTTTTGTCAGTCACCTGAATTCTTGGAACCTCACTTTTCTAGCCTTTAATGGTTAGCATGCCAGGTGCCTACTTATTTGCACCACCCCCCAGACAGAAGCAATTGATGATGTGTCCATATCAACAGCAGTCGAGAGGCCTGTGCAGCACCATGGCCAAGGCCTGCCCTCTGCTGGTCACAAGATTTCCAGGGCAGCAGCGGCTCAGTACTAAGCAGAAGTGGACTCTTCATTCTTTTGTACCTTGTGAAGTCCTTTGGTATTCCACAACAAATATGAAGTCCTTTTCAAAGCAATATTTTAAAATATGCAATAATGAGGTATATCGATTATAAATAAAATCAATCATAATGAAAAACAGGTATCAAGGATTTGGAAAAACTGTAGCTACAGTTTGTAAATGATGGGAGTAACATGACAGATGCATGTACACTGTAAATTGGATCTAGCAGTACAGGCCTTGTCACTACAATGTAAAAATGAGGACGAGGGTGTATGGTGGAATGCCCATGACTCCTGCCTTTAATCCCAGCACTAGGGAGGCAGAGGCAGGCAGATTTCTGAGTTCAGCCTGGTCTACAGAGCGAGTTTCAGGACAGCCAGGGCTGTTACACAGAGAAACTCTGTCTCAAAAAACAAAACAACAATGCTGTGGGAAGATCTTTCTGTAGCCTGTGAATATGTATTGCTCTCACTGGTTGGTAATAAAGCTGTTTTGGCCTATGGTAAAGCAGGATAAGGTTAGGCAGAAGAATCAAACTAAGGACTCAGAGGAAGAGGGGCAGAGTCAGGAGAGACACAAGGAGAGGCTGGAGAGGCAAGATGCCAGAGAACCTGTAAGCCATGGACCACATGGCAATAAACAGATTAGTAGAAATGGATTAATTTAAATGTAAGAGTAGTTAATAATAAGCCTGAGCTATTGGACAAACATTTATATTTAATATAAGCCTCTGTGTGGTAATTTGGGAAGCGGCTGCTGGGTATTTGGAAACAGGTAGAACAGAAACTCCACTCCATTTACACAACAACAACAACAACAACAGAATGTTGGCTTGTCAGAGAGAATGCTTCTTTCCTCTCTCAACTTAAAGAAGAAACTGCAGAGTGTGACCTTCTGCCTGATGGAGGGGGCTCTTAACACTTAGAGAATAAACCCTTCCTTGCTAGGCAAACATGGGCAGCACGCCTGCTTTCCCACGCCAACCAGAAAGAAGGACAGTGCGTGCAAATTACCTTGTTATTTTATTAGAAGCATATTTACATTTTTTGTTTGCAGAGAACAGCTTACAAAACTTCTACATGACAGTTGGAAATGACGTACACGTTACATCTATCCTTCATGAAGGGAAATATAAGTTAGTTCTATTTACTCAGATAAAAACATTTCTGCCTGTCCCTATACAGAAAAGATTAGCACAGGACACGAGGAATACTGTGTAGGCCATGTCTGCAGCAGGCATTGCACATATGCTAAATGATGAGGTTGGAAGACTAGGCTAGACCCCGCTCAAAAAGGCACAGTAGAGCTACCAGGGCTCAGGTGGCACTAATTGTGGATGCAACAATCGGACAAAGGACAAGGACAGTGTGAATGATAAGTCGGGGAGTGATCAAAGACTTTACCCGAACCACAAAACTGGCATTTTGCCTGATGGCCACCGTCCCCTAGATGCAAAACAAGCAGGCTGTAAACAATGACAAGCGGCCCCGCCCACTTGCCGTCTCTGGGTCCTGCAGGTGCACTCTGCCAGTTCATGTTTCTCAGCCACTGTGCACCAGAGAGGACAACGTCAACTGTTCCTCACCACCCCTCGGTTCGAGACCTGAAGGCAAGCTGACGCTCACTCCCCTGAGAACTATCACCCTCCTGGACTCTGTGAGCTTCTTTACGGCACACGCGATCTGGGAGCCCTGAGACCTGTCTTCCTATTTTTCTAGCCCAATCCCTCCATAGCACCCGGTTATCATCTGGGGAAACTTTCCAGGGAATTGCCTCGGCACTGGGCAGCTGATGGAGACATCCTGCTGAGGTCTCAGCCGCCGACCAGACTCAAATGTCTGAGTCTTCAGCAGCAGCAGCAGCAGCATCACTGGGAACTGGCATCTTCCTGAGGCAGCCCGCCATTGACGGGTACTGTCACGGAGCACTTAGGCATGCATCAGAGTCAAGAAAGGTTTGCTTTATCAGTGAACGCAGGCTGGGTGGAAGAGCTGCTTTTCTGGGTAACGACACCTGGTAGCCTGTGGGACTTAGCATCTCAGGAGGCCACCTTTGCAAGCCAGAGGCCCAGAGGCTCAGCATCTTCGCTTCTGCATGTTCCTGAGGGCAGGAAGCATTTCCGGGGGAAGAGTGAAATCCAAGGGACCGCCAGGCTTAGTTGAAATGTACAGTAGGACTCCAGAACAGGACTAGGGCCAAGGGCAAGAGCCTTCCCAGGGTACCCGCAGACAAGTGGGCAAGGGTGAGACTGGCATGTGCTAGGCAGCAGAAGTTGGCTGTGGAGGGGAGTTTACCCTGAACATAGGATCCTGCGTGCAGCCAAATGAGTTGCAGGCTGGCAGTACAGCGTGTGCCTTCTCTGGGTCCTGGTGCCAGCACTCAGCATGTCCCCACCAGCTGCTCCACCTGACGTGCTCAGTGGCCCAGGATCAGGCTCAGGAAGCAGCAAGCAGGTTCCATAGAAGGCCAGGTCAGAGGCAGCCAGGGCGGTGTCAGGAGGGGAAGTCTGTGTGTGTGTGTGTGTGTGTGTGTGTGTGTGTGTGTGTGTGTGAGAGAGAGAGAGAGAGAGAGAGAGAGAGAGAGAGAGAGAGAGAGAGAGAGAGAGAGAACGTATGTGCACAGGGAGACAGAAATGAGATGGGATAAAATGCCAGGAGCCAGCAGGATGAACATTTCTGGCCTCCTTCCCCCCACATGCACAGTCATCAAGCACAGAGTAAGCTGGGGGAAGCAGGGCATGAGGAGACCCCTGAGAGCTGACTGCTGAGAACTGAGTGGCTGTTAGGGGCTGTTAGGAATGTTTTCCGACACTGTGGGGAACTGCAAAAAAAAAAAAAAAAAACCCACAAGGATTTCAATAAGGACGAGTTCGCGGTGATGTCATTGGTAGCGCTTGTGCCCACACACAGTAGCGCTGGTGTTTTGGCAAACAGGAGGGAGGGTACACCCATCATGCCCCCTGACCCCAACAGCCCAAATCACTTCCAGGTGATGGGAAACTGAGTCCTGTCGAAGTCATCCACCAGAAGCATCAGGGTGGCTCCGTGGACAACAAGGCACTACAGGCTGAGGGGCTGGTTCGAGCTGGCACAGAAGCAAGAGGAAGAGGTCCTGAGTCACTTGTTCATAGAACCTTGGAGACCCCAGAGGCCAGGCTGCCACGTTGCCCACCACAGCCCAGGGACGGGCTGTAAGGGCTGTTAGGAAGCATCCCCAGGGCTATAGGGGAAGAACTTGCTGGCTCTGTTGGGTGTAGTGGGTCTGGGCTCCGCCTCCTCGCTTAATTTGAAGAACATTTCCTGCTCCCGCTTCTTCTGGTTCAAATCCTCTTCCAGGGCCTGGAGAAGAGAGAGCAGATGGTACTCAGTGAGATGCCAAGGATGCCAATCATTCCAATCATAGAACAGCATGGCCTTCTCTAGACAGCTCTCACCCAAGCTCCAGGGAATGGGTGCAAGGTCCATCCTTCCTCACCCCTTGCCAGGTGCCCTGTGAACTGCTCAGTGTGAACAGACCCAGTGTAAACCCTGAGGAAACACCTGTTAAGAAGCGGTCAGGGAGCCTGGCAGTGGTGGCGCACACCTTTAATCCCAGCACTTGGGAGGCACAGGCAGGCGGATCTCTGTGAGTTCAAGGCCAGCCTGGTCTACAGAGTGAGTTTCAGGACAGCCAGGACTGTTACACAAAGAAACCTTGTCTCGAAAAACAAAACAAAACAAAACAAAACGGGGGGAGGGGTCAGGGGCACAGACTGGGCTCTCCTGGGTGGAAAAGAGCCAAATGCATAAAGAAAAACCAGGGGGGAGGATCTAACAGCAAGAGAGTCAGAGATGGCAGACTGACACCACACTCCTTATCAGGACACTGCCCGCTGGGAAGACAGGCCCCTCTGAGGGTCTGATCCTAGAGATATGTGGGGGGTAAGCTCCTCAGGCCGTGGGAGGCAGGACAGGTGCTTCCTTTGGGCAAATGCTCATTTCTCCAGATAAATCAGATCCTACCAGAAAAGACTTCCCAAAGGTGCTCAATGCGAGCACCAGCTCAGAAAGAAGAGAGAGAGGCAGTGGAGAGCACAGACCAGACAACCTGTCACAAACTGGATTTATGAAAATCTTCACTTAAAGGCTGGCAATTTAAAAAAAAAAAATGGCTCAACGTTATGCAATGCATTTGAAAACCACACAGCCCAGGGGGCCAGTATGTGACCCCTGGTGGAGGGAATCACGAACAGTTCTACTTCTGTGTAGACACAGGATGGTTTAGCACATCACCTAAAGCTAGGAATAGATGAGCATCCCCACTCCAAAAGTCCATCGTGTTCTAAAATCTGAAAACTTTGAAGTTCTAGTTTGATGCCACAGAGAAAAAAGTCCCACTTCTGACTTCCCAGGATGGGTGGTGATCAAAAGGTAGGAATGCCAAAAATACCTTCTAGCTGTGTGCAAGGACTTGGGAGACCCAGCTGAGTTTATCAAGACTCGGGTCTTGCTATGATGTGAGTGTGAAATGTCAGCAGAGGCTGTGTGACTGAATACTCAGCCCCCAAGCTGGGGTGGAACAAATGGCTGTCGAAGCGAGGGCCACGGGTGAGGGGGACTGAAGGGGTGTAGTTCAGCCCTGCTTCCCGCCATCTGCCTCCAATGTAACCAGTGCCTTAAAGTCCAGTGCAGCCAAAATAAACCTGTCCGGTGTTCTACCACAAGACAAGAGAAGTAACCAACGTGGTCTTGTCCCCAGACATCTCATTATACATATGCAAATATTCCAAACTTGGAGAAGGATCTGAAACCCCAAACCACGCATCGGCTGAAGCGCTGAGGGACCGAAGCCTGCAACTCAAGCCCTGCCTGCCTTCTACCCACCAACAAGCATTCTTCGGCAAAGCCTTCGAAGGCCACAGGCAGCAGCCTGTCTCCTGCTGTGTGCCAGGTGGTAAACATTTAAGCTGAATTTTTTTTGAGAATGTCATACATGAGTACTGTATTCACCTCATTTCTTCCATCTCCCCCATGAGTCCCCCTCTTGCTCTCAAATCCATGACCTCTTCTTCTTTGTTACTGTTGCTAAATATATACAGACTCAGAGCTGCATATAGCCGGCTGAGTCCATTTACTGTGGCTCATATGGATACGTGTTAGAGGTGACTGCTTGGGGTTGCTAACTTCTCAGGGGGCTCATCCTTGGAGAAGACTGATTCTTCTCTCGGCAGCCATTTAGTTACCTCTAACTCTTCACCTAGAGGGGGGCAACGAGAGATTTCCGCACCCATGTTGTCAACCAGTGTTGTCACTGTGCAGGGCCTCATTCAGGTGATACTGGTTCATGGGGGCAGTGTCCCTGTCCTATGAGGGAGACACTATGCTTCGCAGACCAGAGTTTCTGCAGCAATGCAAAGTCACCCCTGCAGAAGGCCAGTGAGTGAGGGGCTTTCTAATCACCCTTATTTACCAAGGGGTAGTCGGGCAGACTTAGCCCACAGGCAGCCGCGGACTGGACAGTCGTTTCTACAGACACACTTGAAAATGCAGATAACATGCCTGCGTTTTACAGTCTAAAAAGGCAAGTCGAGGAGGGAGAGCCTGAGGCCCCACTCTGTCCTCACTGTGACCCCACCAAATCAGGAAGTCTGTGCTCACTTAAGAGGAAGTCATCTGAATTCTTCTAAAAATACTCCACAGGACATGATACAAGGGGAGGGCAGTGCTCAGGGCTGCTGAACGTAATGCAAGGACACAGAGGACCATTACCCCTGACCCTGCGCCACCATACCAGCAGCCACTTAGGCATCTGTGACCGAATCCTGCCCCGAGGCGGTCCCACAGGCAGAGCGCAGGGCCAGCCCACCAAGCACACGCGTTTGGTGCTTCCAGCAGCCCACGAGACCATCTAAGATCAAGGCAGCTGCTGGGAGAAATGACTGCTCGTTTTCACTATGTGCCCCGGGGAAACAGATGCCCAGAGCTGGACAGGTAGATTCAAGTTTACTCCCGGATGCAGAGCCAGCAGGAACACTGGTTACCTGTGGGTTTAGTGTCAGAAGTCCCAACAGGTCTCAGCCTGCCTCCAGTCCAGGTACTCAGTGGCTAAAAACTCCTCAGGACATCAGGCCATGTGGGGCACAAGGTCAAGGGTAACAGGGGCAGCTCTCTCCTCAATGTCTAAGAACACTATGCCTTTGACACGTGCTGTGGGCTAATGACTCTAAATGGCCCTACAATCTTATCTCCACCATGACCTCACTCAGGCCTGCGGTGCCTAGCTGCAACAAAATGCCTGTCAAAGGCAATTAAAGGAAGCGTCTGTTTTGGTCCACAGTTTGAGGTACAGCCCATCCTGGGAAGGCCAGATGACAGGAGCATGAGGCACCTGACCACACTGCATGTACGGTGGGGATCCTGTCAAAACTTCAATGACCTAGGAAGGGTTTCTTCCCCACAGCTAAGGGCCCAGTTCAGCCTGACTCCAGCCTTGTGAGACCCTGGAGATGCCCTGGAGAGACCCTCAACTTTCCAACCCTATTACTGCAGAGTTTCATGAAGAATGCGGCTTAAGCTGCTAAGGATATAGCTGCTTGCTTGCTTTGGTGCTGG
Source organism: Peromyscus californicus insignis (assembly GCF_007827085.1). Taxonomy (NCBI): domain Eukaryota; kingdom Metazoa; phylum Chordata; class Mammalia; order Rodentia; family Cricetidae; genus Peromyscus; species Peromyscus californicus. The sequence goes on along the minus strand of NW_026294551.1, from coordinate 91,556,707 downwards.
GGACGGGACCCAGAGCATCGCACATGCTAGGCAGGTGCTCTGTCCCTGAGCTCCACACTAGCCCGAGCACACTGACTGACACATTAGGAAACCAATTCAGAAAGTAAACTAGCGGGTCCTGGCCTTTGACCTCAGAGTGACTTCCTGAGAGAAACTCCTCACAAACAGGGCTCCCAGCCTGACAGCATGACTGACTGCCTGCTGCTCAGGGTAGGTCACAGGGCAGGGGTCCTCTGCCTCAGGTGCATAGGGACCAGTGCGGGAGGAGGCTGCTCTCCCAGGATGCAGAGAGCCGCCAGGGCCCAGCACAAGTAGATGGGTCCTGTCTCTCAGGGACAGACCAATTTTAGGGATGCCACGAGGCAAGGGTCCAGAAGTAGGGAGGCTTCAGCTGCCCTAGGCAGGTCCCTGTGCCATGGCACCCACCAGCCAATTGCCGTACCTTCTTGCGTGGCCGCAACTTGTCCCGCCACTCCTTCAAGCTCTGGTTATGGCTCTCATCCAGGGCCTTCAGCTTCTGGGTTTCATGCTCTACCAATAGGTGACACTTTTCATTCTGGAATAGGCAGAAAAGGAGAGGAAGTGAGGAGGCAGAAGCCTGGGGAACCAGACCCCCTGCACCCTCGAGGGCACTGCAGCCACCATGGGCTTTTTATGCCTTTGCCATTATCCACAACTCTGCATGTAGTAATATACTTGCACCCAGCAATGCCTAGAGGGCTATTCCAGAACATTAACGGTAACAGTTCTGAGTGGGTAAATTTACAGCCTTTTTGCAACTTTCTTCTGTGTGTGTTTTTTAAGATTGTGTGGTGTGTGTGTGTGTGTGTGTGTGTGTATGTGTGTGTGTGTGTGTGTCAAGTGTGCATGAGTGGGCATTCATGCCATGGTGTACCCATGGAGCCAAAGAACAACCATGGAGTCAGTTCTCATCTTCCATCCTTGCATGGGTTCTGGGGACCAAACTTAGACTGCTGGGCCTGTGCAGCAAGACTTTGGTCACTGAGACATCCTGCCTCCCCTTCTGTGGACCACTGACCTTGTCTAAGTTGTCTGGGTTTTTGTTGTTTTGTTTTGTTTAAGTTTTGGGCTGGTAATATGGCTCAGTGGGCAAAGCACCATAAACCTGACAATCAATCCCCAGAACCCACTCCGGAAGGACGACAGAACTCCCAGAAGTGGTCCTCCAAACCACACAGGTGTGCCAAGGCACACCTATATACAAACACGTAATAAATGAATAAATAAACTAAAGCCTACAACTCCTGGTCCGAAGCCATCCTCTTGCTGACGCTTTTCAAGCAGCAGGGCTATAGGTGTGTACCACTGCATCCAGCTACAGTATAACTGTGCACTGTGTCTAGTTACATGTTGGATGACATGTGTAACTAATATCTCTTGCCTTGTGTCATTTCCTCAGGAGAGAAATGACATTTCCTCATCCCTGGCAAGGAACGAGGCTGAGGCTCTCCCCATCTCCACAGCATGCTCTGAGGTAAGTCGACTGCTTTATCAATTTTACCTGAAGTCTATCTGGTAGACAGGAGTGAGGCCCCTGCTGACTGCAAGGACTCAGCTCTGTTAAAGGACCGTCTAAGAAAGGATAAGGCCTTTATCTGACCCTTCAGGCTGGGAAAGGAGTGACCTTCAGAAGGGCTTTATTTTGGGCCTCAAGCTGAAAGCTTCTGGGAGTTTACAAACTAGTCTAGTCAGGAATCTGGAAGCAGCCCTGTGTTCCTGTGAACAACTGTGTGTGGCATGTCAATTTATGTGGGTCTCACATAATGCCATGGGAGAGGAATGCAAGTGCTTGACTAACACCCACATGGAAGAGTCCCTGCCTGGCAGCCTCCGAGGCTGGCCATTTCTTGGGAGCCTCCCTGCCTCTCCACAAATGTCCACGTGGGCCCGATGGCCTGAGCAACTTCCTGAAGTCCATTGAGGCTGGAGTCAGGGCCTCATTTGTTAAGTACAACAATGCCTCACTCCACCACAAGGGGGCCCCCAAGCACCAGTTCCTGGAACTGGGCCTTCAGGGGCTCGGCCGCTGATGTCCAGACAGGGGTGCTAGCTGTCGGGTTCTGATGGACAAACATCTCCTGCTTGTTGACATACCTGATGCATGGGGCCAAACTAGGAGCAGGGCCACCCCAAGCCAGGATTCCCACACAAGCAAAGAAACCGTGCCCCATGGCAGCTCAGGCCCCGGAGTGCAAGTCCCTTTCAGCTCCGTCGCCCCCTTCACAAACCCACACACCAATCCTGCCGAACAGGAGTCGTCACCTCCACCCTATGGCCCTTCCAGTGGAAGTTTGTCTAGGAGGGTCGGACGTAGGTGTAACGTACGTACGTAGCCTGAGAGCAGCTTGGCAGGCTGCAATCAGCTCCCTGGGCTTGCCTGGCTAGCGTGTCGCCCTGCTGTGGAGCCGCTGGCCTCTGAGCACCGACAGCCTTGGGGGAGCCGAAGCGCTGGGCTGAGTACCTGCAGCTGCTGCAGCTCGCTCATGTTGCTCTCGCACTGGGCCACCATGTCTCGCATCTGGTTCTCGTGTTTCTGCTGCTGCTGCAGCCTCTCCGCCTTCTGCCTCTTCTCCTCCTGCTGGGAGAACTGCAGAGAGAGGATGCTACTCAGCCTGAGCCGGGCGAGGCCCCGTCCCAGGAGCTGAGCAGCAGCGCTCAGAGCCCAGCCCACCTCAGGTTATGCTCTCACTGTTGAAACCCTTGTCCTGTGTGGAGACCCAGCCTCTGTCCCCACACCGGTAGGGGCCTGACAAGGCGAGGTGACATGTGCTAGGACGGTATGCACAGAAATCACAGGGGCCTGTGTCACACAGGAGACATGGAAGGAGGGTCTCGGTGGGTGAGAACACAGAACGCCGTGAACGTCAAAGTGTGGGATCAGGAAAGGGGGCAGTGCATGAGAAACTATCAAACAAGGATCTGTCTGTCCTCCAGGGGAGGACTCTCCTGGGCTATGGAAGCTTCCAGGCCATAACTGACTTACACATCCCCTCCCAGGACCCTGTGCCGCATCTGGTATCTGACATCCTCCCATGCTGTCGGGGGTTCGGGCCTGACTAAGACCCTCCCAGACCACTTCCCACAGCCCTAGCAGGCTCAGTGCCCACCTGCTTGATCTTCTCGCGCTGCTCGGAGGCGCTGCCTGCCCCGTTGATGTGCAGGCTCTTCTTGTACATGGCCATGCGCGTCTTGCCGTCGCTCCTCTGGATCTTGGGCAGCCGCGCCTTCTCCTGCTGCTGCCTGACCTTCAGCTGCTCCATCATCCGCTGGTTGTAGCGCTGCATCTGCTCCCGTTCCTGGAGGGACACCGGGCGGAGGTCAGGGGAGCTACAGACACGGAGGGTGCTCGGGAGCCGAAGGCCACCCCGACACAGGAGCCCAGGGCGTCAGTATGGCACAGCTGTTGGTTCACGTCTGCAAACAGTATCTGTTCTTTGAAACTCTTTCCTCCTACATTTTCCGATTTTATTGGGGCGGGGAGGGGTAAGCATGAGCACAGCACGCGGAAGACAAGTCTGGGGATCAGTTCCCTTTTTCCACTCTGCGGGTTCTGGGAACTGAACTCAGGTCATCAGGCTTGGTGGCAAGCTCCCATATCCACGAAGTCACTTCACTAGCCCTGCTTTTTTGTTCTTTAATGTCAGAGTTATCTCCCACAGCCGACAGTTTGACTCACAGCCTTCTGACTTCACAGTGGCGTGAAAACACGGTGACTCAGCTGAGCCCACACTTTGAATTTGGATCTTTTCCTGGGCGAACAAAATCTAGTTCAGTATTCTGGATACTGGGCAGTGGCAACAAGCCACAGCTCTGGTTGGCCACACGCTCCTGAGGGTAAATACCTTACACTGGCCTGCCCCAGAGCTAGGCTATTAAAGTAGGAGCCCGAAGGGCAGGCGGCTGGCTGAGGGGCATTTGTATTGTTATTTTCAATTTAGGAATGGTGTTGGGGACAGAAACCCCCAACAAGTCAAGAAGTATCACCTCTTTCTCTTTTCTTTTTTTTTTTTTCCTTAGGGGGTGGAGCACAGTTCAAGTAGGCCAGGCTGGCTTTGAACCTAGAGAGAGCCAAGCCCTGAGGTGTTGGGGTGGGCAATGGAGCTGCCTGCACCGTCCGTGGCCCCCAAAGTTTCCTTGATTCCTGTCCCTTAAGCAGGGTGCCCAGAAGGTCTCAGGCCCTCCCTGTGGCTGCAGCAGCCCCTCCTGGGTGCCGTCATCAAGCTGTCCCGCATCCCGCTCCAGCCTCACCTTCTCATGCTTGCGCAACAGTTCATGCCGCTGCAGGAAGTACTGGTCCTTAAGTTGCTGCTTCACCAGCTGATGCCGCTCCTGCAACTGGTGCTCCTCCATCTCCCACAGGGCCGCCTCACGGTCTGCGGAGGACACCACACCCACACGGTGAGGGGCAGACAAGGCCGGACACAGAGCAGGTCTCCCACGCCCTCCCCCTCCGCCAGGCCTCCTGCTGGAACTGATAACCCACGCCCTGGGCTCAGCGGAATGGGCACCTGGACTAGCTCACTAGAGCACGCCGGCTGAGCAGAGCCCTAGAAACCAAGACTAAGAGACGACAAGCCCCAGCAGCCTGGGAGCACAGGAGGAACTGCTGCAGGTCAGCAGGCAGGGAGTGAGCTGCAGCTGGGATGGGACCAGGGCCTTCCTCCTCCACCAAATGGCGCAAGCATACCCCTAGAGGGAATGTTCTTCCAAGACATTATTACAGAAAATCTACATTAACCTTCCGTCTTTTCCACTGGGTAAATGGAAAGGGCTCTGATGGAGAACCTGGGCAGAGACGACTCGGCCGAGAAATCCTATGAGGAAGCAGGGCCTTGGCCGGCACTGAGTCTGCTGGATCCTTGGCCTTGGGCTTCACGGCCTTTTTGTTGCTTCTAAGCCATTTGGACTGTGGAATCCACTTACAGTAGCGTCAACAGACCAAGAAGCACAGGAACGCCCCCCAGTGTGGTTTCCTCACTACACATTAGGATCCTAGAAGGAGCTAGCTGTCTCCCAGGTGAGGATGGGCATGGGGTCAGGTGTGGAAACCGACTCGCACACAGCAGGGCAGGTGGTGGAGACGCAAGCTGCCGCCTCCGTGCGCTGTGGTAACTGCTATCCTTGTCTCATTCCTGACTTCCTGGGGGCGGCGTGGGAGGGCTGCCTCTACTTCCACCATTCGGGGTGACCCCGAGCCCCACCTCGGAGGAGCTCCTGCTTCTTGCTGAGGCACTCCCGCTCCTTGTCACAGATCTCACGCCTGTTTTCTATGGTGAGCTTCTTCATGGCCAGCTCCAGGTCCTCCTTCTGCTTGGCTACAAAGTCTCGGTCCTGCGGGGAGGGACAATGAGGCTTTACAGAGATGGCTTGGGTGACTTCTCTCTCTCTCTCTCTGTGAAGATAAGGGCCTGTCTGCCTCTCTCACCGGCCCTGGTTTGTTCGTTTAAATGGTTTATTTTATGTGTGTGAGTGCTGACTGGCATGTATGTGTATGTATGTATGTACAACATATGCCCAAGGAAGGGCACTGGATCTCCTGGAACTGGAGTTACAGGTGGCTGAGCTGCACAACATGCGTGCTAGGAACCAAACCCAGATCTCCTGCAAGAGCAGAAAATGCTCTAAAACCGCTAGACCATCTCTGTTTTATTTTTATTTATTTATTTTTTAATTTTCTTTCTTTTTTTTTTTTTTTTTTTTTTGGTTTTTTGAGACAGGGTTTCTCTGTAGCTTTGGAGCCTGTCCTGGACTAGCTCTGTAGAACAGGCTGGCCTCAAACTCACAGAGATCCACCTGCCTCTGCCTCCCGAGTGCTGGGATTACAGTTGTGCACCACCACCGCCCGGCAGCCCTGTGTTTTAAAAAGTTATCTGCTCATAATAATTGTACAGGTGCATGGGTGCAGTGTGCTGTTTCCGCACATGTGTGCCTATGTACTGAAGATTTTGGGGGAATTCCTATGTCTAACACCTCAGATATTTATCATTTCTTCATGTAAAACATGGAAGACCCTCTTCTTGCTGTGTTGAAAATATACATTATTGGGTATGGTCACCCTTCTGTGCTACTGAACACAAAACCTGTTTCGTCTACTAATAAGCAACCTCACTTGGTTAGAGAGACAGGTTGTGAGGTACACTGAAAGGACTGGGAAGTCTGGAGTCAGATCAAACACTAAGCCTCACCCCACCACCCTCAATTCTGCAGCGTCACCTTTCTGAGCTTTGATTTTTTTCTGCAAATGGGAAACCAAACAGCTCCTACCCCAGGTACCATGAACACTTGACCAGATCATACGTCAAGCATCTGTAAACGTGGGCTCTGACTGCCTGCACCCAGGGCTGAGGAGGCAGAGTGTGCAGAGACCCCAGAGTGGAGAACACAGGAGCATCCCAGCAAGTGGTGAGAGGCTGGACCGAGGGGTGGGGTCAAGTTGGGAGGGACTAGGAGGGGCTGGGGGGCTGGGAGGGGCTGGGGGGCTGGGAGGGGCTGGGAGGGGCTGGGGGGGATTGGGAGGACCAGCAGCATCAGGCACAGTGAGGAGGGTCTCAGCTCATGGACACACGGAGAGTGCTGAAGGGTTTTAAGGCCCAGAGCTGAGGGAAGGAAGGGTGGCAGGGCCAGATTTGGATTCCATGTTGACAATGCCCGCTGAGCCGAGAGAAAGAAGTGCAGGAAAGCAAGAGGAAGCAGGGAGAATAGCTGGGCTGGGAGAGCTGCACCATCGGTGGGGATCCAGCAACAACGCTGGCAGACTCATGGGTCCAAAGACTGGAGAAAAATGCATGCGTGGATGGATGCATGGATGGATGGATGGATGGACGGATGGAAATAGGTGTGTGTGGTGTGTATCTGTAGTGTGTGTTTTAGTAAGTATGTATGTATGTTATATGTTCGGGCATATGAGTGTTGTGTGTTTATATAGTGTGTTATATGTGTGGGGAGCATGTGTCCTGTGTGCGTGCGTGCGTGCGTGCGTGCGTGCGTGTGTGTGTGTGTGTGTGTGTACCACATTTCAGGAGGTGATGTGGAGGGAAAGGACGGGTCAGGAATGGCAAAAGTCCTGGCCTGCAAACAGGCTAGAGACAAGTTCCTCCTCGGGACATAAGAACAGAGCCAGGTCTGGGAGATGAAGACACCACGTAGGCAGGTACTGATCTTGGTTGAGAGGGGATGTGACATACAAACAATTCGCAGTAGAAGGCAGGACTAAGTAAGGTACAGGCTGCAGCGGCCGGAGACGACAGGGCTCACTGTCCGGGTACAAGGGTCATCAGGGAGGATGGCCGATGAGTGATGGGCTAGATTTAGGCACTCAGAACAGGAGGTGGATACTCAAGCGGCAGGTCTGGGCAGGTAAGGGGGGACCCGCTTCATGACTGCGGCCGAGTGACTGAGGCTGGGGACTCACAAGCAGTTGCTTCTTCTGCGAGTGTTCTTCCATCTTCTGCCTCATGCTCTCTTTCCGCTGCTGCCGGGGCAGTTTCTCAACCTCATTCTTCACCTGCAGCAGACAGCAGAACATCTTAGACCAGGGCCCTTCCGATTCTGGATGCACTATGAGTTTCGGTCACACTTGACCCATGAAATAGCTATCCCACAGATATGCGGTCAATATCTAAGGTCTGTTTCTGCTTCTATGGGAGCATGTCCCTCCGCTGAGATGCTGCTGACCCTGAGGTGCAAGGGGTGGACTCCCTCCAGCTTTACGGGGCTCTAGGGGGGCAGGGGATCCAACACTGTCAGTCTCAACAACACTGTGTCTGACCAACACTGTCTGTCTGGCCAACACTGTCTGTCTCAACAACACTGTGTCTGGCCAACACTGTCTGTCTCAACAACACTGTGTCTGACCAACACTGTCTGTCTCAACATCAATGTCAGTCTGATGTTTACAAAACACTCCACCCAGCACACAGAATAACAGCCTTTTCAAGCATGCATGGCACATTTACTAACAGTTCTAAAGCATAAAAAGAATCTTAAACTTTAAAAAATTTCATAGCAAAATTTAAGGAGCCCATGGGTCAAAGAGGAAGTTGCAGAGTATATCAGAAAAGAATTTGAGTCAGGCTGTGGTGGTGCATGCCTTTTATCCCAGCACACAGGAGGCAGAGGCTGGCGGATCTCTGTGAGTTTGAGGCCAGTCTGTTTTACAGAACAGTTCCAGGACAGCCAGGGCTATACGAGAAACTCTGTCTCAAAACAAAACAAAACAGAATTTGAACTGAATAAAAATGAAAATACAGCCCATCCAAGTTTCTGAGATAAAGTTAGTGCATAGAGGTAAATTTGAGCATTAGTCCTCAGAAAAAGAAGAAAGTCTCCAATCAGTTATCCAAGCTTCCACAGTAAGTAATCTTATAACAATAAAAGCAATTTAAGTCTAAATCAAATATAAAAGCAGAAATCAATAACAATGAAAACAGAAAAACAGCAGTGAAGATTAGGACTGAGCAGAGGTGGCATGTTTGTCCTGTATACACGTGGGTCTTGGGGTCCACCCTTCCGAGTCACAAAACTAAGAAAAAAAATGAAATTTAAAGAAGGAACGAAAACAATGAAACCCTTTGAAGAGTCGGTAGAATTAGTCGTCTTCCGCTCTGGTCAGTGGAGAGGGAGGAAGAACAGTGGAGGAAGCGGAAGATGAGGAAGGGAACGAGAGAATGGAGAAGGGAGACATTACCAGGCCGGGAATGGAGAGCATCAGTGGAGATCCTACAGATCCAAGAGTTGCTAAGAGAGCGTCACCAACAGCACATAGATCCGTAGACAACAGACAAACGCCTGGAAAGACGGAAAGTACCAAAGCCATTCAAGAAAGAGTAGCTAGCTCAAGCCACACAGGCATCATAGAAAACCAAAGACCAAGGTCCTTATTCACAAAGATTCAAAATTCCTTCATAAAATACTGGCAAACTGGGTCTTGTAATATATAAAAAGAATAATAGATAATGACCAAGTGAGGGTTCTTTTGTTTGTTTTGTGTTTTTTTTTTAATTTATTTGTTTTGTGTATATAGATGTTTTGTCTGTATGTATGTCTGTACATGCCTAGCCAGAAGAGGGTGTTGGATTCCTTGGCACTGAAGCTATGGATGGTTATGAGCTGCCATGTGGGTGGGTGCCGGGAATTGAATCTAGGTCCACTGAAAGAACAGCCAGTGCACTTAACCTCTGAGGCATCTCTTCAGCCCTCTGTTTTTTGTTTGTTTGGTTGGTTTTTGTTTTTTCAAGACAAGGTTTCTCTGTGTAGCCCTGGCTGTCCCTGGCTGTCACTCTGTAGACCAGGCTGCCCTTGAACTCAGAGAGATCCTCCTGCCTCTGCCTCCCGAGTGCTGGGACTAAAGGCATGTACCACCACGCCTGGCTTGTTTAGTTTTTCTCAGACAGGGTCTCACCATGTAACTCTGTCTGACCTGGAACTTGCAATGTAGACCATGTTGGCCTCAAGCTCACAAGAGATCTACCTTTTTCTGCCTCCTGAGTACCAGGATTAAAAGTACGTGCCACCGAACCTGGGTGTAACCAAATGGGTTTTATACAAAGAATGCAAAGCTAGTTTAATATGTGAAAATCAAACAACTCATGTCAACAAACTACAGAAGAAAAAAATCGTATGATTATATCAACTGATTCATACAAAAAAATTAAAATATTCAACATTCCCTTATGATAAAAATCTACTCATAAACTAAGAAGAGAATTTCATTAACTTGGTCTGAAGGCATCTACAAAAACAAAACAAAGCCAGGATGGGGCTGCAGGTCTTTTGTGCAGCCACTCAGGAGGCGGGGGCAGGGGCAGGGGCAGGAGCAGGGGGCGGGGCAGGGGCAGGGGCAGGGGCAAGGGCAGGGGCAGGAAGATCTCTGAGTTCAAGGCCAGTCTGTTCTATATAGCCTGTTCTAAGCTGGCCAGACTCACTTTGTAAGAACCTGTCTTTGAAAAAAAAAAAAAAAACAGAATCAAATCAATGCTCTGGTGCTAACATCAGACGTAATGAGGAAATATTGCATGTGTTCCTTTTGAGACTGGGAACAAGGAGGAAGGACATCCACTCTACTATTTCTAGCCAACTTCCTGCTGGAACCTGAGCCAGCACGATACAGCAATAAGAGGCATATCATTTGAACAGAAGAAATGAAACTGTTTCTGTCTATACAGAAAACCTCAAGGAATCTACCAAAGAAAAAAAATACTAGAATAAGAAGGCTAGATACAAGACCACTGCACAAAAGCAGTATGACTCTATACGCTAGTAATAGCTAAATTGATACTTTAATTTCTATTTTACTTTATGTGCATGGGTGTTTTTCCTGCAAGCATATCTGTGCACCACTTATGTGCCCGGTGCCCCACAAGCAGCCAGAAGAGGGAATTGAGACTCCCCAGAACTGGAGTTACATACGGTTGTGAGCCACCATGTACGTGCTGGGAACTGACCCTGGGTCTTCTGGAAGATCAGCAACTGCTCTTAACTGCTGAGCCATCTCACCAGCCCCCTAAATTGATCATTTTAAAGCATCTTATGAAAGTATCCCCAAATGACGTAAGTATAACTCTAACAAAACATATGATGGACTAGTATACTAAAAATGAAAAATCACTAACAAAAGTCATCAAAGAAGACCCAAGAAAGCACGTGTATAAATGCCTGTGGCAGAAGGGCTCAGAGGTGCTCAGATGGCCACTCACCCAAACTGACCTGATCAAAGTCCTGCCAGGCTTCTTTATGGGATCGGCAAGGCGATGTGACAATGTGTATGAAAAGGCAAAGGGGCAGAACTGCCAGTGACAGGGCTCACGCCACTTGATGTCAGGTTTACTAGGAGTTTGGATCCCCAGACACTGGAGTACTGGTGAGGTGAGGGACAGACAGAAGAACCCTGCATGACATGCAGACCCAGAATGCACCACACCCAGATCCACTTATATATGTTCAATTCCTTTTCCACAAAGACAATTTAGCAGAGGAAAGTAAGCATTTCTAACATACAATGGCTGGGGCAGGCCTCCCTAGCCAAACCCATTCACACCTCATCCAGACTTCCCTAGCCAAACCCATTCACACCTCATCCAGACCTCCCTAGCCAAACCCATCCACACCTCATCCAGACCTCCCTAGCCAAACCCATTCACACCTCATCCAGACCTCCCTAGCCAAACCCATTCACACCTCATTCAGACATCCCTAGCCAAACCCATTCACACCTCATCCAGACATCCCTAACCAAACCCATTCACACCTCATTCAGACATCCCTAGCCAAACCCATTCACACCTCATCCAGACCTCCCCTAGCTAAACCCATTCACACCTCATCCAGACCTCCCCTAACCCAAACCCATTCACACCTCATCCTTTACAGAAACTCAACTCAAAATGCTCTCCCGTGGAAACAGAAAACCAAACATGGCAAACTGCTAAAAGACTGCATCCCATAGGGCTGGGGAAGGATTCCGTGGTTTCTTAGATAAGCCACTAAAAGAATTCGACCCCAAAAGGAAACAAGGAGGGCTATAAGACAAGCCATGTGTGGAGAATACATGCATGCAAAATAGCATCTCACAAAGTACAGTCCCAAACATAAAGAGAACTGTCAGACTTCAGTCCAAAGAAACCAGTCTCCCAGCTAAATAAAGGAGCTGGAGAGTTTCGAACAGACATGTCACCAAAAGTGACACAGGTGCCAAAGGAGCAAGTGAAGAGACTCCTCGTCCCTCGTCACCAGTGACATGCAAAACCCAAAGTCCACAGGGAAACGCCACTCCACACCCATCAGGGTGGCTAACATAAACAGTATAGTTGACAAGACCAAGTGTCGGGGAGAAGGAGCAACTGGACCACTCCTGCGTTGCTGTGGATACGGAACAGATTCGGAGCATCTGGAGGAGTGTGACATGTGCTTAGCATCTGAATCCCAAAACCCACCAACTTAGCCTGCTTCATCCTCTCTTCCAATTCCCAGGTTTTTATAAAATGGTCTTGGGTTTTGCAGGCTGAGTCTGGTCCCATGTTTTCTGGCCTCTCTGCTTTAAATGGATTTCCCATCTGCAGCATGATGGAATCTGGGAACCTGAGAGAGAGGAGGCTGTCCCATGCATTTACAGGATGTCAGCAGTGTCCCTGGCTGTGACATCAACAGACTGCTCCACTCCATCCCCAAGCTGTGACACCCACTAGATGTTTGTAGACACTGCCAATGTCTCAGAGAGCTGGGGACAGAAGACTCCTGGCTGAGAAGTACAGGTTTACATAAAATTCCTAAAGGAATACTTCATCTGTGCACCTTGGCCTCTATATCAGGTGTGGCGTCCTGTCCCAGCTCAGTGACCGTGAGAGCTATCACACAACTTAAGGGCTACAGACTTAGAGCTGTGCTTTTACAAGCTGATGGCTTTGGTCTGGGGGACAGAAGATCAGAAGCAGCAACAGGAGACAGAGCCCAGGCTCTGAGTTTTCTGTTAAAGACATGGAAGACACAAGCGACATTCTCGTCTCTGGTGATGGAGGGAGAAGGCAGAGGAAGAAAGGCAGAGCCCTGAGGGGCCACTCCTCAAAGAGGCAGACCCGAGGACTCATGGGGACCTTTGCATGCCAGCACGGCTCTCTGGCAGAGCTGTGCAATGGGCAGGCATGGCAGGCTGGGAGACCGAGTTCCACGCAGATAAGCTGCATTCCAGGACAGTGACGTCCTCGAAGTTACTGAATGTATTGGTGTCCCATTTTTTTCCCAACCAGAAAAACAACCTAGTTTTTAACTGAGACGTTCCCAGGGTTCCTTCCAGGGATATGATGTGCAGGGGCTAGGGAACTCTGAACCACTTAATAAGCTGAGCTTCACGACAGGGACACATTCTGAGAAACGTCATTACACAATTTCATCAGCATGCAAACGGGGGAAAAACCTTGGGAAAAACCTAACGAACTGACTTTCCCCTCACCACAGCTCCCTGGTTCAGCACGGCGACCACTGGCACAGCAGTTTACATGGCATGGGAAATTATGAATGACCTAGAGGTGACTGAAGGCGCTCAGGAAGGTGTGTGCGGTTTGTATGCAGAATGCACCGTTGTACAGATGCAGCAGCCGTGAACCTGTGGGTGTGCCCGAGTGAGTCAGTCCCTGAGCGGGTCCTGAGGAACATCTATGTGGTTCACTGAACTTAGTGCTGGCACCCCAATGAGCTCTGGAAAGAGAGAGTACACAGGAGCCTCCAATGAGTTGCTGAAAAGTAGGCCATGCTCAGACCACAGCAATCAAGCTTTGCTGCCTGGAAGAATAGTTCCAAGGATGCAAGCTTACTAAATGGCATTGTCCTGCTGAGAAGCTGAAAGGGCACAGAAGTCAAGCTGCTTCTTCTCATGAAAACTTTCAAATAAAACAACCAAGAGAGGCCGGGCGGTGGTGGCGCACGCCTTTAATCCCAGCATTCGGGAGGCAGAACCAGGCGGATCTCTGTGAGTTCGAGGCCAGCCTGGGCTACCAAGTGAGTTCCAGGAAAGGTGCAAAGCTACACAGAGAAACCCTGTCTCGAAAAACCAAAAAAAAAAAAAAAAAAAAAAAAAACAACCAAGAGAAAAGAAGAAAAGTCAAACTAAACCAGGGATGTTGGTGTAACTCGTGTGGTAGGGAACCTGTGTAGTTGGAGTTTCTTAGCCTGGCTGCGCACAGGGCATCAGGGTCTCAAGAGCGGCCCACGCCTCCCGATGTTGGGGAAACTAAGGGCTGGGACATCCTTCCACAGACTCCCAGGAGGAAGGAGGTGAATAAGCAGATGGCAGCACCGGATGTGGGAGCCTCAGTTTCCAGCAGAACACAGCCTGCCAGGCTAAGGGTCTGGGAACCCGGGTCCTGTCACTCAGGGCCATGCATCTCCTTACCTCCCCCTTCCAACCGAGGGGAGGAAGACAGCCAGAAGAGGGCAGAGCACAGGGCACGGAGTGTACCAGGCCTCTCCCGCATCACCTCCCCTTGTGGGAAGAGCATCTCCAGTTTTCCAGTTTTCTCTTTCATCCTCTCTGCTCTCTTTCATCTAAGAGGATGTGAAAGAAGCTAAGAGAAGCCACTGAGAAAGAACCCAGCTGCGGGGAAAGCCAACCCAGGAAGTGGCATCCAAAAGACAGAGAAAGGACTAGTGTCATGGCTCTGTGGCTGGGGTACCAGGGCCCCAGTGTGGCTGCCCCAAGGACTTGGGGTAATTGCGCCCTGCAGCCCCTCTGTTAGGAAGGGAAGCTGTGCTGGCTATTTTTATATCAACCTGACACAAGCTAGAGTCACTGGAGAGGAGGGAGCCTTAGTTGAGAAAACACCTCCGTAAGATCAGGCTTTATGGGGTTGGGATTAGCTCAGTGGTAGAGCGCTTGCCTAGCAAGCGCAAGGCCTTGGGTTCGGTCCTCAGCTCCAAAAAAATAAAATAAAATAAATAAAATAAATAAAAAATAATAAAAAATCAGGCTTTAGGCAAGCCTTAATTAGTGAGTGATTTGGGGAGGGCCAGTCCTATTGTGGGTGGTACCATCCCCAGGGTGGTGGTCCTGGGTTCTATAAGAAAGCAGGCTGAGCAAGTCATGAGGAGCAAGCCAGCAAGCAGCACTCCTCCACGGCCTCTGCGTCAGCTCCCGCCTCCAGGATCCTGCCCTGTCCTCCCCCAGTGACAGACTGACTGTGCAGGGAAGTGTAAGCTGAAACAAACCCTCTCCTTCCCAAACTGCTTCTGGCTGTGGTGTTTTACCACAGCAACAGAAAGAGCAGAGGCCCTGACCCACGCCCCCAAGCACTCCATCACCTCCTTCTTCATCTGCTTGAGTTGCTCTTGGAACTTGGCGTAGTCTCGATCCTGCTCCAGGCGGATCCTCTTGGCCTCTTCCTTGCGGCGCACGCCGTGGTCCTGCTCCATCTTCTCCACTTGCTGCTTCTGCTGCCGCTCCAGGTTCTCTAGCTCCACGTCATAGAATTTCTTCTTGGCCTGGAAGGTGCACAGACTCAGAGGCATCCCACAGAGCCACTTCATACCTCAGCGCCTATACCAGACCCAGGCTTGGACCCCAGCCCTGTCGCCCTTTGCTGTGTGACCCAGGACAAGTTATTTAACCTCTCTGAGTTGTTTCCTTGTCTGACCTGGCAGGACAGTGGCACGGCACTCCACCTCTAGAGGTGTCCCTGTGAGACTCAGGGTCACCGGGACCTAACCACCCCCTTCTGCAACACCGCCACCTGAAGAAAACACGGACACCCGAAGACCCTGGATCTGTCTCCTCTAACTCACATTGATTTCTTGTTCAAAACGTTTGTGCATTTGCTCCAGCTGCAGCTCGTGCTTGTTGCTCAGCTGGGTCTGGTTCCGATGTTCTTCTTTCTGCAGCAGCCGAAGCTCTCGGAGTTCCTGGCGCCTGCAGATGAACAGACACAAACATTTCCTAATGAGAAGGGGGCCTCTGAGACCACAGTGTTCACAGCCTGGGCCATGGAGGGATGGATTGTGGAGGAGAATCCCACTGACTCAAGCAGAGACACAATCAGGATTCAGGCTTCATTTGATATTCTGACAGACAAAAAGGTGATCATCCTTCATATATAAAGAGCATTTACAAATCACTAAGGAAGAAGGAACTAACTGCAACCCCAAAATAGGTACATAACATGAAAAGATATAAAGCAAACAAGTGCAAAAATAAGAAACTTTAAAATTATCCATATGATATGAAATACAAATATAAAAGAAAAACATTTCATTGAACAGACAAGCATATAGGGGATTTCTTACTCCATGTGTTACTAACATAAATTATTAGAACATTTTGAAAGATACTGGCAATAACCTTTACACCTTCTGACACCCTAGTTTCCAATCACTTCTGGATTGGATGAGGATGTTTGTAACAATGTCATTTATAATTAAATTTCACCCCACTGGTCCAAGATGGAGGAAATATCCCTAGAACACCCCAAACTATTTCTATTCTGGAATGCTAGAAGCTTCATTCAAAGCAATGATGACGTCTGCAAAGCCCTGGCCTTGGGGTGCTTTGAGCCTCCTCAGTACCCAGCAACCCACTCTTCGCCAGCAGTCCCAGGAAACTACAGCGTGCAGTGAAAACTGGAGTGATTCTCAGGCGGAATCTCTGCTCTGCTCCTTGTCCACTAGAGACCCACTGCGCGCAGCTTTCTATCAAGAACCATGGTCTCCTCACGCGCACCTGAGGAACAGGGTCCCCTAGGGAGGGCTTTGAGACAACTGGAGTGCGTGAGGCTCTTTCAGCCATGCGGCTTTGTCTCACACCTTCCTTCTCTGTCCCTCTCTCGTTCTCACTGAGTCCTATTCCTCTTCCCTCCTGGCCACTGCCCCAGCCTAAGCCAGAGTCTGACAGTCCTGGACAGTCTCCCCACCTCCCAAGCCCATTTTACCCTTCTACAGCTAACACTTATACAGTAGCCAGAGAAACTGTCCAGACGGGACATCAGGACCCGTCACATGTGCCATTCCCCTTCTGCTGTGCCTTTCCCTCACAGCTCACAGACCTCCACAGCCTGGATCCTGCCCCCTCACAGTCCCCAGTTCCACGCTCCTCTGTCCTGGCATTCCATACTGTAGTCCCGTTCGCTAAGATCCTGACACAAACCAGGAGTTCACCCACCAGGGCCTCAGCAACCACAGATTCTCTCAGGACTTCCCTAGCTCTGGGATTCACCTCATCTTTCAGCTCAGGGTGGTGATGGTGAGGTCCCTATGAGCGATCTCTGCACAGCCCAGGCATTCACTGTTGTATCATTCCTTCCTTCCTTCACAGTGCACAGCACAATCAAGAATTAGCTTGTCGATACCACTAAAATCAGGAACAAGACAAGGCTGTCCACTCTCCCCATATTTATTCAATATAGTACTAGAAGTTCTAGCTAGAGCAATAAGACAACAAAAGGAGATCAAAGGGATACAAATTGGAAAAGAAGAAGTCAAACTTTCACTATTTGCAGATGATATGATAGTATACATAAGTGACCCCAAAAACTCTACCAGGGAACTCCTACAGCTGATAAACTCCTTCAGTAAAGTGGCAGGATACAAAATCAACTCAAAAAAATCAGTAGCTCTCCTATACACAAACGATAAAAGGGCTGAGAAAGAAGTCAGGAAACATCACCCTTTACAATAGCCACAAATAATATAAAATACCTTGAGATAACACTAAACAAGTGAAGGACCTTTTGATAAGAACTTTAAATCTCTAAAGAAAGAAATTGAAGAAGATATCAGAAAATGGAAGGATCTCCCATGCTCATGGATAGGTAGGATTAACATAGTAAAAATGGCAATTTTACCAAAAGCAATCTACAGATTCAATGCAATCCCCATCAAAATCCCAACACAATTCTTCACAGACTTGGAAAGAAAAATACTCAACTTCATATGGAAAAACAAAAGACCCAAGATAGCTAAAAGAATCCTGTATGATAAAGCAACCTCTGGAGGCATCACCATCCCTGACCTCAAGCTCTACTATAGAGCTATAGTAACAAAAACAGCTTAGTACTGGTATAAAAACCGACATACAGACCAATGGAATCGAATTGAAGACCCTAACATTAATCCATGCACATATGAACACCTGATTTTTGACAAAGAAGTCAAAACTATACAATGGAAAAAAGAAAGTATCTTCAACAAATGGTGCTGGCATAACTGGATGTCAATATGTAAAAGATTACAAATAGATCCTTATCTATCACCATGCACAAAACTCAAGTCCAAGTGGATAAAAGACCTCAACATAAATCTAGTTACACTAAACTTAATAGAAGAGAAAGTAGGAAGTACTCTTGAACGCATTGGCACTGGAGACCACTTCCTAAATATAACACCAACAGCACAGACCGTGAGCACAACAATTAATAAATAGGACCTCTTGAAACTGAGAAGCTTTTGCAGGGCAAAAGACACGGTCAATAAGACAAAAAGACAGCCTACAGAATGGGAAAAGATCTTCACCAACCTCACATCTGACAGAGGATTGATCTCCAAAGTATATAAAGAACTCAAGAAACTAGACATCAAAATACTGAACAATCCAATTGAAAAATGGGCTAAAGAACTAAACAGAGAATTCACAAAACAAGAATCACAAATGGCTGAAAGACATTTAAAGAAATGCTCAACATCCTTAATTATCAGAGAAATGCAAATCAAAATGACTCTAAGATACCACCTTACACCTGTCAGAATGGCTATGACCAAAAACACTAATGACAGTCAATGTTGGAGAGGATGTGGAGCAAAAGGAACACTCCTCCACTGTTGGTGGGAATGCAAGCTTGTACAACTACTGTGGAAATCAGTATGGCGGTTTCTCAGAAAATTAGGAATCAAACTACCTCAAGCCCCAGCCATACCATTCTTGGGCATATACCCAAGGAACGCTGATTCATACCACAAAGATACATGCTCAACTATGTTCATAGCAGCACTATTTGTAATAGCCAGAACCTGGAAACAACCTAGATGCCTGTCAACTGAAGAATGGATTAAGAAAATGTGGTACATATACACAATGGAGTACTACTCAGCAGAGAAAAACAATGACAGCATGAAATTTGCAGGCAAATGGATGGAACTAGAAAAAATCATCCTGAGTGAGGTAACCTAAACCCAGAAGGACAAACATGGTATGTACTCACTCATAAGTGGATTCTAGATATAAAATAAAGAACAATCAGACTACAACCCACAGAACCATGGAGACTATATATATATATATATATATAGCATGGGGGACCCTAGGACGACTGTGGCTTATAATAAGTTTTGGTTTTACTCAATTACTGAGCAAGCCTCAATGAAACATTTCACAATTAAGATGGGAATACATACTGTATCAAGCTGATAATAGAAAGGTGGATAAATTGATTAATTTGAAAAAGTGAAAAATGAAAAAAAAAATAAAAGAAAAATTTGAATTGTTTAAAAAGGAGCCAAACAAACATATTTTGCTGGAGTAAAAAAAAAAAGGCGGGGGGGAACTGGGGACTCATCATTCCTCTCCACATTCTATTCTTTCCCTTGTTTTATATATTAAATTTTTTATCGGTGGTTTCTGCTGGAGTATCCACTGCAGATAAGCACTGGAGGTCTCCTGTTGCAAATCACCCTCTGGAACGATAGAAGGATCTTTCTACTGGCACTTGAAGGAGACCCGATCTGGTGTTGGTGTAGGCCCCGGGGTTCTGTTTATGTCTTTCCTCAGGACAATGAGGTTCCTCTTTGGATTCCTGAGCACTGTGTGTGCCCCGTGGCTGCTGCTGAAGGCCAACGTGACAGAGACCTATTGGGCCTTTGTGAAAAACTCTCCCCTTCTGATGCCAATGGGGATTGAGAGCCCAATATGGCCAGCTTTGGCAAGCATTAACGTAAGCCTAGGAACTGTAGCCATGCTTTTGGATTCTCCAGAAGAGCTGCCAGCCTAAGTCGTGCTGGGATCAAGAAAAATGGGCCTTGGTGGTTCGTGTTCCTGGAGTTGTATCCACGCCAGTGGATGTCCACACGCTCCAGAAGAGAATTTGACATTGCTGCTGCCGTTGTTGCTGTTATAGCAGGGGCGGCCACCACTGCTACTATTTCTGCGATTACCATTTCATAATTGCTTACTACAGCTAGCACAGTGGAGACCCTGGCAGCAAAAGTAGCTACCACAGTTAGTTAATCTTTCATTCTATTGGGCATGATAAATTTAATTCAATAGTTATATACATCTTGATTGGCTTTGAAAATTATAAATTTATAAACTCAAGTTCCATATGCTTTTGGGATACCATCTTACAAGGACTCTAGTTTGCAGTAAGCCTCGTTAAGGAAGGGAATGGCTCAGTTGCCTTTAGCCTACTGGCTATGGGTGGGATAGGACCTCTGTTGGTCTTTTCTATGTCGAACACACAGATTGCAAGCCCAGTGCCACTTTGAGATCTTTGGCAGCAGTTAACTCTGCAACTCTCACATGATTGAGCCTGTATGATAATGAGTATTCAGAGACGGGTAATGCCTGGGGGCGCTCACCAACCTAAGACAGAGCGCCTGTGTGGCCTGGGCAGGCGTCTCCATGACGGGTAAGGTGACCTGCTGATGTCCCATGCAACCTAAGTCAGAAGCTCATTTTTTAGTAAAAGGGGGACCTGTAGGGCCCTGGCCCCTGTTTTGGGTAACTGTCGCCTTGCTTGCTGACCATGACCTTGATATCCTCCCTATGCTAATTCCCTGCCGGGTTCCACCCTCCTGAATGCTTAAGGGAAGTTCCTTGTCTGTGTATCCTGCATAATGGGCGTTAACAGCTTAGATGCAAGATTGTAAAACATCGGTAGCGAATTTCTGCCCTCTGGGGTTCTCCCATTGTGCTGTAAGCCTGTATTTAAGATCTCTTCCCTCCTTCAATAAACAGCATTCGGCATTAAAAAAAAAAAAGGCCTGGAGAGATGGCTCAGAGGTTATGAGCATAGACTCCTCTTCCAGATGTCCTGAGTTCAATTCCCAGCAACCACATGGTGGCTCACAACCATCTGTAATGAGATCTAGTGCCCTCTTCTGACCTGTTGTCATACATGCTGTATACAAAATAAACAAATAAATCTTAAAAAAGAATTAGCTTGTGTCTTGTGTTTGGGACCCATAGGTATAAATTCGACCCAGGGGATAGCTTCATGTATCTGGATGTCCATTATGTCCCACTTGGTAGATGATGCATGAATCAACAACTGGGTGGATGTATGGGTAGACAAATGATAAGTGAAGAGGTGGGTGGGTGGACTGAATGGGTGACTAGACAGACGGGGAGACAAGTACAGACAAAGGGAGGTGGATGAACAGACGGATAACTGGGTGGACAGGTGGATACAGGGGTAGATGGATGGATGAACAAACAGATCAGTGGAAGGAAAAATAGAACAGTTGGGGGTTCTGTAGATGGGAGGGATAGCTGATGAATGAGTGGATAGCTGAGTGGGCGGATGGATGGATGGATGGATGGATGGATGGATGGATGGATGGGTGGATGGATAGAGATCAGATAGACAGACAGAGGAGCACAGACATGGATATGAGACAGAGGTTGGGCAGATGGGTCACTGGGCATGTAGATGAGTGAGTAGATGGACAAAAGAGAGAGTGGAAGATGGGCGGATGTATGGGTAGATGAACGCAGGAGGGGGTCTTAAGTAAAACCACTTTCCTTTTGCCTCAGTCTCCCACTTCACACTGTAGACAGGCAGCTGACCCACCCAAAGGTCCAATGCCTAGCCCTCTCAGGGCACCCCCCTCCCCGGTTCCCACACTGGTGCCTCCCCGGACTTGCCTGAGAAATCTCATCTCCTCGTCTTTCTTCTCATCTTCACTGATGATCTTGGAGGTGGTGATGCTCACCTCCACACCGTCCACCACAAACCTGCGGGTCCGCTTCAGGGTCTTGTTGTGCAGTTTTGAGCCCTGGCAAGGAGAACGTGCCCAAGCTCAGCTAGAAATCCACAGTGGGGACAGGGTGAGGGCCACAGTCTGGGCCCAGGAAGGATGAGGCCACCCACTGTCCCCTTTCCTCAAGCTTCCCAAACAGGGCCTAAGCGGCTGGCCTTAGACCCCCTTCCTTCAGCTGGTCTCAGCTTCAGACACTTCACAAAGCTCTCACCTCATTGAGGCATTCTAGTGAAACACAGCCTCAGCATCAAAAAGGGCTGTGTTCATCCTCACTGGTCACTGCCGGCTTTGTGACCCTGGTCTTGCCTGAATCTTGGCTTTCTCCGCTTTCCATGGAGTATTAAAACAGAACTGGCCTCCCTGGGTGGCTGTGAAGATTTGATGAGAAGCACATGGGGCACACATGGCATAGGATTTACTTCTGCTTGCCAGTCAAGATCACAGACCATGGATTTGGTGGCCTCAGCTAGCAAGCCACAGCTGTGGTTGTCCAGAGCCTCATGGGACCATTCCTCCCATTTATCTCTTTCTGTGAATAACCACACACTCCACAAAGGCTGCTTAGGCAGGACCTCCCGGCTCTGGGAGGTGTCATGGTGGAAGTACTCAGTTCTGACTCACATGAGGGCTTAGGGCCCTACAGTGGTTATCTGATGACCTCTGTCCTGCCCCCTGCCTCAGAATTTTCTGCAGACTCCCTTCCTACAAGAAGGTAGCTCTGCCTCTGCAACATGGCGCATGGGCCTTCCAGCCCCATCAAGAGGAGTGGGCACCCCAAGGTGGCTAAGAGTTGGCTCCTTGCTCTGTATGCTGCTGCCCAGCCCAGCTCACCTGGGCCCCAGGCACTCGGTGCCTTCTTTTTTTAACGGTGCTGGGGATGGAACTCAGGGCCATGTGCACGTACAGTAAGTACACTATCATCATGCTACATCTCCAGCACCACTTAGCGCCTTTTAGGAGGAAGTACAAGATGATGCTTCTCCATAAAAGCCACTGGACGGGCCCAGGCGGGCAGTGGTGGTGCACACCTTTAATCCCAGCACTCGGGAGGCAGAGCCAGACGGATCTCTCTGAGTTCAAGGCCAACCTGGTCTACAGAGCGAGATCCAGGACAGGCACCAAAACTACACAGAGAAACTCTGTCTCAAAAAACAATAACAACAACAAAAACAAACAAGCAAACAAAAAACCTGCTGGCCACAGCTGGGCAACTACAGTTCATGACAATCTGTGTCAGTTCTGAAGAAAAGAAAAGCTTCCATGGACACATCTGTTTGACCGAGCCTCTTCGGATCCAGAGTCTACTGCGGGGCTGGCAGGCTGCTTCTGTCTTCGCTACCTTGTACTTACCAGATTTGTGACTGATCTGCATGCCTTACCCTGAGGAAGTCTTAGAAGGCAATACAGAAATGCACAGCTCACCTCTGCCCCCTGCCCCCCTAAGTCGGTCTTGTTTGGGGGTTCAGGTGGCCAAGAGTAAGTTCAATGGTATCACAGAACTGCTGGGGGCAGATAAGGAGGGGGGTCACCCCTTCTAGCTGCTGGAAGAAGAGACCGCTAAAGACACATGAGGCCAGAAGCCCAGCCCGAGGTCTGACCACCTCCCTGCTTCCACCCACACAGCCTTGTGCCAGCTGCCAACTTCTTTTAGTCTCTACTGCCCATCTGGAAACGGTGGGAGGAAGCAGGCCTTCAGTTCTGTTTAAAGCACTTTGCACAGAATGGCTGCAGTCCCTTAGTGTGACCCACTGCCAGAGAGGAGGCCAGAGAGGAGAGCGAGCCCAGGTCCCCTCACTGAATCTACCTGTCAGCCACTGTCACATAGCTGACCCCCGAACAAGAGAACTTCCACTTCTGGAATTCTCTTTCCCAATTTTAGGCCCTCTAACCAAACTTTAAAATTTAAACATGTAACATTACTGTCTTATACTGACCCAAACATGTCGGGGGGTATTAAGCCCTGAGGTGAGCTAAAATCTTTAAGAAAGAGCCAAACCCATGAGCCATTTAAAATAAGAAGAGGCTGTGTGTGTGTGTGTGTGTGTGTGTGTGTGTGTGTGTGTGTGTGTCTGTGTGTGCTTAGCATGCACCAGGCTCTGGGTTTATCCCAGCACCTCTTATGGATACACAAACAAATACAATGTAAGTAGCTTCTGCATGCTTTTGAGAATGGAATCTGAGCACGGCACGCGGGCCAGTCTGACTGCTCTGGCCCCCAGGGTGACAGGTGAAATTACCTTGAGAGACAATGAGCCCGTTTCTTTGTTCAGTGACAGGTCGGCAGACAGAGAGGTGCCATAGTCCATGCTCTCCGAGGTAGACAGGCTGCTGCAGTCTGAAGCCCTCTTAACATGGCTTGGAGCTCCAGAGCTGGGGAGCCCCAGGCCACCATTGGTCAGCTTCTCTCCACCCAAGGTCTCCAGGGCGCTGCTGTTAGGGCGGCTGTGGCCTGCCTTTTGGGACTTGCTAGCCACAGGACTGGGGTCCTCAGCCTGGCCAGTGACTTGTTTCTCTTCGGCTACCTGAATTCCGGCATCCATGGACAATGGTCGGGACTTCCGGAGGGGAACAGGTACCTTGAAATCATCATCACTCTTGGGGACCACATCTGCAGGGCTGGTGGTTTGGAGGGATTCACCCTCTGAAGGCTGGCTACAGGGCCCGTTCACAGGCTCCTGAGGCTGACTGGGAGGCAGGGTGGCACAAGAATCCTGGGGAGGCTTGTCCGAGTTGAGGGTCGGCTCAGTTGCAGCAGCAGAGTCCTGAGTGTGGTTGACCAGGGGCTAGAAAAGAGTCAATGCTGAGCTGCTGGGGGGCCAGGAGCAGTCAGGCCCCACAGGTGACGGGCCATCGGAGCAGAGCAGGGACCCCTGAACCCAGTCTCCATCACTTTCCACAGCCTCTCTTCAACAGCCTGCCACTGGGGTGAGGACTCGCCTCCTCTCTCTAACTGTGACTTTACCTCATCCCTGCTCCCGTCCTATGAGGAAAACAGGCTGTGGCCAGCTGTAGGGAGGCCCAGCCAATTGTCACAGCGTGGGAAATACCCCTTTCTCACCTGAGGCCAGACCTCCCAATTTATCAACACACACACAGCAATCTGATTTTTTTTTCCCCGTGATAGGGTCTCAAGTAGCTCAGGCTGGCCTCAGACCTGCTGCGCAGCCGAGGATGACCATGAAGTCTGATCCTCCTGTCTGCATCTCCCAAGTGCTGAGATTACAGGTGTGCACTGCCACGCCAGTTTCATGTGGTGCTGAGATGGATCCCAGGGTTTCAGGCACATTCGGCCAGCATTCTACCAATTGAGCCACACACCCATTCAGTAATCTGAATTTTCACATAATTATCTGCTGATTTCTAGATGGCAACTAATTCACATTAAAAAAATTACATAAAGTGCCAATCAATCCTACCCAGGAGCTGGATTCAGTCCACTCACCCCTTGTATTTTAGTTTTTGTGAAGTGGAAAGTACTAGAAACATTGCTATGATGAAACCACATACTCATTTCTGTGACTAGAAAGTAAATGTCTACATGCAGAATGAATGTGGAAAGGAGGCCATAGGGGGACAACCCGCAGAGGGAGAGGGGCCAGGGACATCTTCTTTCTGAAGGGGAACCAAAAACAGATCTTTATTTAAAATTTTTTACAGTGAAGCCTAATTCTAATTAAAATTTTTAAAATTCAAAATAAAAAGATCCAGGCACAATGGCGCACACCTTTAATCTCAGCACTCAGGAGGCAGAGGGAGGCAGGTCTCTGTGAGTTCCAGGCCAGCCTGGTCTACATAGTGAGTTCCAGGACAGCTAAGGCTACACATAAGACCTTGTCTCAAAATCCAAAAATAAATAAAAAGACAATAAATGTGAAGGGCCTGGGGGTTCAGCTCCATGACCACTCAGCCCTGAGTTACTGGGAACCCTCTAAGATGAGCAATTCCCCAGGAGAAGCTCCTGGGTTGAACTGTGAGACCAGGAACCCTAGGACAGCTCTAGACCATGCATGCTCGAGAACCTGGATCTGGCCAACAGCTGCTTAGCCTCACCCTGGGCATGGGTGTCTGGGGCTCCCAGCCAGTTGGCCCCAAGAGGCAGAAAGGAATCCTTCCCCAGCTTCCCTCCCAGAGGTGTCTGGGGCCCACCCTCCTCGTCTCCAAGACTTACCAAGGTGGCATCCACAGCATCCTCCTCCTCTCCGTCATCCTTGCCGTCATCCTTGCCGTCATCCCTGGCATCCTCGATCTCCTCCATCACCTCGGCCTTTGCCTCAGCCACCAGCTCCCGAAGAGCCTTGTTGCTGGTGATGGTGCTGACGAAGGGGTGCTGAGGAGAAGACACAGCTGTGTTAGGACCGTTTGGAAGCTGTTACGGGGTAGGGGTAGCCGCAGGATTTGAACCTCGAGCACAGAGGGCCCGCTGTGGTCCAAGGCAACTCAAGGACTTGAAGTTGGTAAGGGGAACTCAGGAACCCCGTGGCAGATCAGAAAGCCCAACATGTAGAGGGAAGAGCAACCCCCAAGTCTGTGACTCAAGCTGTGTGACCCCAAGCACGCCATCCCTCCTCTCTGAGCCACAGTCTCTTCATTTCCAAAGGACAGACGGCCATGCTGAAACCATGGGGAGTCCTAAAGATGAAATGAGACAGCTCACTTCAGAGTGCCTTGTCCAGCCCGTGTTTTTTTTTTTTTTTTTTTTTGGTTTTTCGAGACAGGGTTTCTCTGTGTAGCTTTGCGCCTTTCCTGGAACTCGCTTTGGAGACCAGGCTGGCCTCGAACTCACAGAGATCCGCCTGGCTCTGCCTCCCGAGTGCTGGGATTAAAGGCATGCGCCACCACCGCCCGGCCCATGTGTTTTTATGGGGTGGTGGTGCCATTTGTGCATGCGTGCGTGCGTGCATATGTGTGTGTGTGTGTGTGTGTGTGTGTGTGTGTGTGTGTGTGTGTGTGTGTGTGTATTAATGCCGAATGCCATTTATTGAAGGAGGTCTTAAATACAGGTTTACAGCACAATGGGAGAACCCCAGAGGGCAGAAGTTCGCTACCGATGTTTTACAATCTTGCATCTAAGCTGTTAACGCCCATTATGCAGGATACACAGACCCATGCTTCTCTGCTAGCCCTCACCCATTCAGCTGTTTCATTCCCTCCGGTTCTCTTCCTTTAGAGAACCCTGACAAATATAGACTAAATATGGTTTGCATTCTGAAATGGCCAGAAATCTATGGGGGCCAGGGAATGGAATGTGGCAGTTTGAGAATGGCCCCCATAGGCTCATATGTTTGAATACCTGGCCCCCAGTTGGTGGAACTGTTTGGGAAGGATTAGGAGGTGTGGTCTTGTTGGGGAGGGTGTGTCACTGGGGCTTTGGAGTTTCAAAGGACCTGTGCCATTCCCAGTGTTATTCTCGCTGCTTCATGCTTGAGGGTCAAGACATGAACTCTCAGCTACTGCTCCAGCATCATGTCCACCAGCACAGTGCCATGCTCCCCGCCACGATGGTCATGGACTCTAACCCTCTGAAACTGTAAGCCCCCAACAAACTCATTCTCCTATAAGTTGCCTTGGCCATGGTGTCTTATCACATAGAATAACAACTAAGGTATCTTCCCACACCCAGCTACACCATGTACCTACAAAGTCACCTCAAGGACAGAATTCTGCGAATAAGGAGTAAGCACAACCTGGCCCTGAACTAGTTGCTAACTTTAAGTTGCTTCACATTGTATGGGCCACTACCATTAGGGTCTTGGGTATGTGTCTCTCACAGTCACATGACTCCGTCTAAGCAGATATTATCTTCCTGCTTAATAAGTTTGCTAAACTTTGTTTCACTTTGACTTATCTTAATTTTTTTTCTTTTGAAATAGGTTTTTATGTAGCCGAGGCTGGTCTCAAGCACCCTATGTAGTCAAGGATGATTTTGAACTTCTGATCCTTCTGCCTCCACCTCCCTAGTGCCAGGATCACAGGCAGGCACCAATATACTCAGTTTATACAACGCCAGGGGCTGAACCCAGGGCTTTGCACACACCAGGTTAGTATTCTACCAACTGACCTATACCCCTAGTCCCCAAGACTCTATCCTGCCTGTGACAGATGTGAGGATCCATCCACTGCCCTGAGCAGAGGTCCTGAGGCTCAGCTCACGGCCGGGTCACATACTTGGGTGCTGGGCACAGACGCTAAACGACTCCATGCTACTTCGTGTCTCCAGGGCACTGGGCCGCTGGAGGACCACGTTAACCCTCCTGCTGCTGCTGGACAGGGGGCGGTGTGTCCAGCTCTGGGCGACGCTGAAGTAAGCAGCTAGCGACAGTCTTGCCTCTGCTGTCTCTGGGCGGAAATATGTGTTTGGTTTCAGAAGGGCAATGCAGAGACTTGTGGCAGCAGTCCATACTCTACTGTAGACTTTTATACAAATGGCACTTCTCAAACGTGGGTGCTCCCTTATAGACCTTGTAAAGCCCCAAGGCAGAAGATCTGGGGATGTTTGGTCAGCCTGAAGCACCCTGGAGAAGCACCCGTGGAGACATCATGTGCAGATTATCTCCTCTCTGGCACAGGGAGTGGTCAGATTCCTCAGCTCCTTCGTCACGATGGGCAGAGAGAAAGGAATGCCAAGGGTTTAGGGGCCTCATTGGGTTGGAATTTGCTCATCTGGGGTTTGTAGGAAGGCTCTGATGAAACCCAGAGGACTCCAGTTCAATTCCCAAGCACCCACATGGCAGTTCACAACCTTCTCTAACTCTAGTTCCTGGGGATCTGGCGCCCTCCTCTGGCCTCCATGAGCACTGCACACATGTAGTACACAGACACACACGCAGGCAAAACACCCATGCACATAAGTAAAAATAAATAAAACGTTTTTAAAAACATATTTAGAATTGGCAAATTCATGAACAGTCATTCCTACTGTCTGGACATTTAAAATGCTCCTGGGGCTGGTGAGATGCTCAGTAGGTAAAGGCACTGACATGCATGCCTGACGACCTAACTTTGACCCCCACAGATGATGAGAGGAAAGAACTGACTCCCACAAGCTGTCCTCCCGCCTCCACACTCTGCCACGGCGCAAGCAGGCCTTGCCCAATACACACAGAAAATCACAATGAGTACAAGTTTCCCTGGGGTCTGGGATAGAGCAGCAGCGGAGCGCTGGTCTACCACATGTGAGCCCCTGAGCTCCACCCCAACACATAAAAATCAGCAAGGCAGTTTACTGGTGGACAGTCAGCAGGCCGCTCCCTACTCAGCTTGTCCCCCTGAGAGCTACAAATGCCACTTCTTTAATGAGCTGCGTCCGCCACATTTGCTTAGGCCAGTCTGACCTCGGTTCATCTAATCTGGTGGAGCTGCTTCTCTGCGAAGCTCCGCAGCGACTCCAAGGAGGTGACCTCACGTGCCAGGGCCTGATCGGGCCTTTCACCAAAGGAGTCAGAAGGCTCATGGCAGAATGATAGTCAGGAGGCTGGTGGAAGCTTCCTATGTCTTTTGGGGGCCTTTCTGAGAGGGGGAGTGTCACATTCAAGCTGGGACCCAAGGGACCTGTGGGGGAAAGTGAGGGAAAACCCCAGGTACAGAGCACTGGGCAAAGGTATGGCCTCCAAAGACCCTGAGGTAGCTCGGGCTCAGAGGGTGGAGGAAGAGCTGGAGGGCCTCCAGCTGGCCTGGGAGACGGACAAAGGGAGCCCAGAGGGAGTCAGGGCCGCTTGCATGGCCCGGGGCAGTGGGAAGCCGTCAGCCTCGGTTTATTCTCAGCTCTGCTGCCCGGAAGCATGTCACTCTGGCTGCCGCATGCTTCCAGAGGCCCTGAGTGGGCTCTTCATAGAGCTGACCAACAGCTCACCAGGATGTGCAGGGTCACGTGTGCTGACTAAGCGACCGAGCCAAGCCACCTGGGTAAAATCCGGCTCCCACTGCCAACACGGACAGGTCAAGAGACCCTCTCTGTGCCTCAGTTTGCTCATCTGTGGAGTGGGGATAATAGTATCGGCTGTTCTATATACTATAGTGAGTGTTCAAAACAGCATAGCTCTTCTCATCACTAGGACCACCACCACCACTATCACCATCACCATTATCACCATCACTACCACCATTACCATGACTGCAACCACCACCATCACTACCACCATAACCTCACCACCATCACCACCATCATCATCATCACCATCATCACCACCACCATCATCACCATCACCACCATCATCATCATCACCATCATCACCATCATCACCACCATCATCACTGCCATTGCTCTCAGAACCACCAAAGCCACCAGCACCAGCACCATCACCACAGCGGGTCCAGGAGAACAACCCATGCAGCCTCTTCTTACCACTAACCCTTCCTCTACCAGAGCACAGTTCTCTGGGAATGAGGAGAAGCTCCAGAATCCCCAAAACGTCTGAGCTCTGTCACACATGCGGTGAGCAGGGACACCACAGGGCACCGCACCACAGCAGCTAAAGCAGATGTGGCAGAGACCAGCACAGGCCCGGCCTTCTGAGGGCACAGGGCTTTCACCAGGGCACCCCACACACTGACCAAATTAGCAGCTCCTGAGCAGAGCCATCTGCTCTGCCGGCCTGGAGCTCCAGATCCCTAGGAAGGGTGGGGAGGGAGGACAGCCTTTCACGGCGGGCCAGTTAAACAGGGCAGCTCCCTGCAGGGGGCCCAGGGCAGGCGGCCGGTGTGTGGGCAGCACTGCCAAGGCAGACTGGGCCTTGGTGTGTGTCAAAACTCTGAGACACACGTAACAGGCAGTGTGGCCTGCGCTGCATCCGCCCATCACCTCTAGATGTGGGTGTGGAGAAGCCTTTCTGTCTGACTCCAACGCTGAGGCCCTCCAGGAGCTGGACCTGAGAACCTCCCAGGGTGGCACACAACACTGCATGTGCTGCACCAGGCAGGCTGGTCCAGGCATTCATGCCCCCGCGGAAGGGCAGATCAGAGCTGGCCTCATTGTCTACCCCTCCAGGAAGAGGGATGACTACTCAGAGCCAGCTCTGCGGAGGGCTTCAGGCCGCCAGCACGGAGGTGGCAGCCTACAGCATGCCAGCTGGCACCTCTCTTTGGCCAGGATCTCTGCTGCCACTGAAACAGATGCCCTTCCCAAGTGAGCCTGTTTTCTTTGCATGCACTTAGAAACCACTGATGTGTGTGTGTGTGGAGAGAGAGACAGAGACAGAGACAGAGAAAGAAAGAGAGAGAGAGAGAGAGATGAATGTATGTCGTCCCCCCCCCCCCCCCCCGGCCTGCACCCTTTCTCTCTGTTTCTTTTTTAACCTTTATTTTCATTTTATGTGTACCGGTTATCATTACTTGTGCATTATGTGCACCATGTGCATGCAGTGATTGTGAAGGCCAGAAGAGGGCGACAGATCCCGTGGAACTGAAACGATACCTTTGTCAACTGCTACATGGGTGCTGCGAATTGGCCTGGGTTCTATGGACAAGCAGCCAGTGCTCTTAATCAGCACCGAGCCATCTCTCCAGCCATTCTTTGGGCCTTTTTCCTCTCCTTTACCCATTAGAAGCAGCTTTCCCAGAGTGGTCAAGAGCACCAACTTCAGAGCCAAGTCACCAGGACACTAGCTGTCACTTAACAGCTGCATGACCTTGTGTAGGCTCCTTACCTGTCCGATGGAGCATGTTCAGCTCCTACTACACAAAGCTGTTGTGGGCACTGCCCTAGTTAACATCTGCTAAGCATCTGGAACAGCAGGTGACATGGAGAAAGTGTCTGAGACTTACTGATCGGGTACACATTAAGTTGACTTTCATAGCAAATCCGTGCTGAGGCTCTCAACATGCCAGGCACCGCTCTGGGGATATGTCTGTGAGCCAGGCTGGTGTCCTCAGAGAGTCAACAACTCTTGCCAGGGTTTGAGTCTAGAAGGTTCCTCACGGGTTCACGTTCTGAATACTTGGTCCCCCGCTCTGTGGTGTTGTTATGAAAGCTGTGGGACCTTTAGAGGTGCAGTCTGGCTGGCAGCAGGTCACTAGAGGTATTCCTTGAAAGGTCACGGCCACCCGTTGATGGTGGCATTCTCTCACTGCTACTGCCTTGCAAACAGCTCCCTATGGCCAAGACCAGAGGCCCCTCTAGGTGCCAGACCTTACCCACCCTGGTGGTCTGAGACCCTCTACAACCAGGGACCAGAACAAATCCTTCCTCTACGCTGCCTTCAGCTGGCACGTTGTCTCTGTAACGAGAAGGGCAGGTATGAGCCATGCTAACCGAGGGGCTGTGTTTAGGGGGAAGGGCGCGAATCCTGTTCACAAGGTCCCTCTGAGAACAGACTCTGAAGTGGCGAGACAACCGGTGAGGAAGCCATGGACTGAGTGAAGGGCAAGGCAGTTCTGACAGTGGCCCATGGACGAGGTGGGCTCTGGGCCTGTTCTAAAGGCAGAGGGAATAGCATCCATGACGGGAGATGTGGAGAATGAGAGAGAGTGCCAGGCTGCCAGGGTGGCAATGGACAACCACTGTGGAGTGTGCCAGAGGAGGCGTCTGAGGGCTCTGTGTGGCTGTGGCAAGGCTGAAGTGGCTCTGGGCAGCCGAAGATCCAGGGTCAAAGGTCTGGGGCCGGGGGTGAATTAGCTGGAGGCGCAAAGCCAGGGCGCTCCCCCCCCCCCCCCCCCGGCAGGCTGGCTTTGATCCTACAGCAAGTTGAGGGGAGCAGAAATCCCCAGTGCTTACCACGTTCATCAGTTGTGTGAGGCGGGTAAGTGAAGGAGGCAGACAGAGAGTGAGCAGTGGGAGGGGACGGGCAGGAGCCAGCCAGGGTGGGCTGACGGGAGCGACAAGGACTGAGCTCACGGTCACCTCCGAAGCCATGGAAACTGCTGCCACATGATGGTGGCTGAGTGTCAGAACAACGTGAGCAAGGGGAATGTTTTCTCACGGTGAAAACGTGGCACACAAATCCTCACTGGCTAGCCATCTGACCAAGGGAGAAACTGAGGCACAGAGAGAACTCCTCGCACACCCGGTTGGAGGTGCCTAATTTCAGAGCTGGGCTAACAGCAGCAGCAGGACACCGGCCCAGGGACATGGGTGCAGATGAATGACTGGCTGAGACATCAGTCCCTGGAAGCAGGAGTATCTTAGCTATGTGGGGCACAATAGGACAGAGTAACAGTCCCCCAGAAGCCACAGACCCAGGGCCAAGGTACCCACAGCCAAGACCTGCACCAGTGCTGGCACTTTGACCAGGTGACCTCACAAGGGACTGCTCCTTGGAGCCCAATGTCCTCGGGTCTGGTAGCTCAGTGTGTTCTTCCGACCATATACTGAAACAGGTGCCAGGGAATTCCCAGCAGGTCTGAGGGCACCTGGGTAAACTGAGGTAGAGCTCCTCTCCTCTGCCCTGTGCTCTCTTCCACTACACACCAAGAATCCCCTGGCAAACACTGCTTCGGCTAGGAAGTGGAACTTCCTGGCTCCAGCGAAGGCTCCAGGCTGCCATGTGGGATGGGACAGCTGGTCTCTGCCCTGACGATGTCAGGCCGGCCGGATGCCCCAGCACAGGAGGTGCTGTTTACAGGAAGCAACTGGCCCCAAGTGGCCTGGAGCCTTTGCACCTTGACTATATGTCCTGTCACCCTCCACCACCCTTCAAGGGTCCACTCACCTCCAGCAGTTGCGCAGCGCTGGGCCGGGTCTCTGGGTTCTTATCCAACGCTATCTTCAGAAAGTCTCGGAACTCCACGGACCTGGGAGGACAGGTGTAAGGAGTGGGCCACAACACAGTCACCATGCGCCCAGGATCGGGTGTTTCCCCAAAACAACACTCCAAGAACAAAGGGGCCTCCGTTGCCTAAAAGTGGAGACAGGATCTACATGACATCCTTCTTATCATGGATATCATTGTCCAGACCAGGACACAGACATCAAAGAGACTGAACCCAAGTTCCCATTCCCAGCCCTGAGCCATGTGGCCGCTGGGGCCCCGTTTAGGTTCTCCGTGTCCTGGGACAAAATGGGATCTCATACTGGCTAAGCGGCCTTATTCTCAAGTTCAGGTGGGCAGTGCAGAAAGGCCTGGGGGTGCTCCACTCCCCACCCCAGCGCTGACATCCCTCTGATTTTGGAGTCAGATACCGTGCACGCGCACACACACACCCCAGTGCCGTGTGCCTCATGTCCCCGTGGAGTGCGTCCAGCTAAGTGCCCAGCTGTCCTCTCTCCTTACCACTTGGAGGGCGTGAGCAGTGTGGGAGGGTCTGACTTGGCGATCTTGAGCAGGACCCGCATGGGGTTGAGCTCGTGGTGTGGCGGCTCGATCTGCGCCATCTCGATCAGCGTGATGCCCAAGGACCAGATGTCAGCCTTGTAGTCATAGGGGGCGTCCTTCATGGTCTCACAGAGCACCACCTCAGGGGCCATCCTGAGCCAACCAAGGAACAATAAGGGCTAAGAATTGGGCCCCTGCGAGTGCTGCTTGTAGCCTCGGGGTCTGGAACACCACCAGCTCCACATTGGAGGTTGGCAGCATTTGAAGCCATGATTTGAATTACTGGCATCCATTTCTTCCTCCAGGGTCTTCACCAGCCCCTGCCACGGCCTGATGCAGTTCCTGGAACCTACCACAAGGTGGCAGCAGCAATCCAGAACAGAGTCCTGGGGAAGGGGCAGGTGGGTGAGGGCAGAGGGGGAGGTTCCAGCAAAAAAACCAAAGTGGGCCTTGGGGTAGACCGAATAGGACAGCACCAAGAGAAAGGGGGATGGGGGAGAAGAGAAAGGAATAACGGGTGGGGTGGGAGAGAAAGAGTTAAGAGTAATAAGCAAGCAAGGAAGGGGCTGAGCACCACGGTGAGTTGTAAAAACAGGACACAGAGCAATCAGATGTGAAATCGAGTAAGAGAGCTGTGGGCTGGGGTGATGCCCACATGTGTGCACGTGTGGAGAGTGGGTGCCCAGCGCCACATGTCTGCAGACTGAGGCAAAGCAAGGCCTCAGGGGTCTTCTTCCACCAGAGAGCTTTCTTTTCATAGGTGTTTGTAAGTCACAGTTTTGAAAAAGGAACCACAACAGTCCAGAGAGGCCCGGGAAGATTTCTCTGAGGACAGGAAGTGAATTTACATTGTTCTTCTACCACGCCCCCCTCCAGCACCGGGAGCTCAGTACATGTGTTAATCAAACCAAGAACTGGAGCCCTTCTTAGGGGCTCAGTTTAGTTTATTAATGGGGTGCTTTCCACTGTAACCCCAACGTACAGATGAGGTACGAGGAAGGTAAGCAACTCGTCCTATGCAGAGAAGTGGAGGCTGGACCCACACTGACTGGGGGCCCTGAACTGGCACCCTGCCTCCCCCACACAATCCACCCAGAGGTAACCATGCGGTTAGGCTTGATAACCTGTCAATCAGTTCCTCAGAGGCCTCGCAACTCACCAGTAAGGCGTTCCTATGAAGGAATCTCGCTTTTGCAGAGTTTTCAGATTCTTGGCAGACACACCAAAGTCAGCTGCAAGACAGAAACCTCAGATAAAAGAGCTGAGGGCCTCCTCTCTACCCAGGGCCTAGGTGTGGACTCGAGGATGCTCGTGGCGTTTTCTATCCAACAAACACGGGTTTTAAAATTAAAGTGAGCTTGCTGCTCAGACGGGCACTTTGTCACCACTGGGAGTATGGACTGGCCAGACCCTTCCACGAGAGCAATTTGACAGTAAGTCACAAGAGCCTTTTACAAAGCCAGATTCAGGTGGGGCAGTGGTGACGCACGGCTTTAATCCTAGCACTCCAGCCTGGTCCCAGGATAGCCAGAGCTACACAGTGAGACCTTCTCTCTCTCTCTCTCTCTCTCTCTCTCTCTCTCTCTCTCTCTCTCTCTCTCTCTCTCTCTCTCACCAGACTCATTTGATCCAATGAAATAACACTAAATGCAAACAATTACAATATTCATCAGTGTGCCATTCAATCTCACACACGTCTGTAGCCAGACTTATGAAGCTATCATTTAAAAAAAAAAACGAACAAACTAACATTTTTAAAAAGGTATTATCTGTAATGCCTTAGACTTTCCTTTTTTCCTTTCTTTTTGGTTTTTCAAGACAAGGTTTCTCTGTGTGGCCCTGGGTGTCCTGGAACTCACTCTGTAGACCAGGCTCAACTCAGAGATCTGACTGCCCGTTCCTCCCGAGTGCTGGGATTAAAGGCGTGCACCACCACCGCTTGATTTTGGGTTTGTTTTTTCCTTAGCTTTTCAAGAAAGATTTTCACACACACACACACACACACACACACACACACACACACACACACACACACACGGTAAGGCAGGAAGTTGAGAGGTAAACCAGGCCAGCGGTGCTGAGTGCTTGTAATCCCAGCACTTGGGAGACAAGCAGGGGGTTGAGAGTTGGAGAACAGCCTGAGCTACAGGCAAGACTCTGAACAACGACTCTACCACTCTCAGCAGAGCTACAAAAGTCCTTGCCTAGCATGTGCAGCACTGTGGATCTGTTCCCCAGCACAGCGATTTTAAATATCATGAAGAACTCTTCACATAAAGTATTTTATTTATGTACTTATCAATATGTGTTTAATATTATCAGGTTAATGGAGAAGAGGAGGCTACACACTCGTCCACGCTGCGTGGTCACAACTGTGTCCACCCCGTAAGAGCAAACACACACACTGAACCACCTTGGAGGAAACATGACAGACTGCTTCACTGGGGCAGGGCGGTTAGACTGGACGTGGCATCTCCCACTTTCAGGATTATGAAACTTTGCTATGATAAATACATACGGTTTTCAGGACCAAGAAAAATACATCAGTAAGATTTATCTTTAAACACACCCAATACATCAGCATGCCTTTCCACACCCAGGATGCAGAGAAGAATCTCTGAGGGGAAATGTCTCCCAGGCACCTGCCTTGGAGGCCACATCTCCTGGTAGCCAAGCAGCATTCTGGAGATGGTGCTCAGCTGCAAGACGACAGTGACTTATCCCAAGGACTCCACGGAGCTCCCATCGGACTCACAACTTCAAACCAGAGGGGAGGCAGGCACAGAGTGGGTGCCGGTTCCTCTTGGGCTCATTCAAGATTCCCCAGGCACCATCAGGAGCCAGCCCGGCTGGACACAGAGACACAGGGACACAGAGGCAAACCCAGCCCCGGCCTTCTATACCCAGCTCAGGGAAACAGAGAGCAACCAACCAACAGAAGCTTCTTCAGCTGAAGGGAGGGAGGCTGTGGAGGGGTGGGGGACATAGGAGTGTAGTAGCGGTGTGACCTGGGAAGCAGTCAGGGAGGGAACGAAGGAAGGGTCACCTGGAGGAGGACCAGGCAAGGACCCGAGGCACCCATTCATTTAAGACCAGCATGTAAGAGCATCCTAATGTGCCAGGTGCCAGGTGAGATGGCCTTCCTGCCAGGCCAGCAACCTGTCACTCTAGTGTGACACATTCAACCAATCTGGTGGGAATCCTGGGAGCACAATTGGAGGACAGTATTCTGTGGGGCAGGATTAGAGAGGACACCAGTGAAGGCAGGACTGGGGTAGGACTCCTGGGGCAACAGTTGGGGGGCAGGATTCTCGAGGGCCAGGATTGGGGAAGTAAGATTCCAGGGCTGATGAGTCAAGGCAAAGGACCGAGTACTGGGGCCATTGGGGACAGTTGGTCAAGATCTGAGGGAGACATTTCTGAGGCAGGACCAAAAGGCAAGGGAAATTCCAGGGACATGAGCAGAGGGAGAAGAGCCCTTCCGAACCGTCTAGTGGGAATCCCTCACCAGCAGCTGAACAGGAACATTCCGGCACAGCTAACTAACCAGTCAAGGTCTTCCTCCCTTTCCAACATAAACAATCAGTTTTCTAGGAATCTCACCAGAAGGCACATTTATGGGAAAAGGACACACACCAAAACCCTGGTATAGCCTTGGTGGCGCCTCATTTCACCTATCCAGTTCTGTTCCCACCCAAAGAATCTCCAGAGCTACCCCGTGCTGGTGAGTGTTATGTTAATTTGACACAGCTAGAGTCAGCTTGGAAAGAGGGCCCCAAGTGAAAAATGCCTCCATTGGATTGCCTGTAGGGAAGTCTGCAGGGCATTTTAAAATTAATATTAATGACTGATGTGGGTAGGCCTAGCCCAGGGATAGGGAAGGATTGCTATTCCTCTCTTCTCGGGGTATCAGTCACCCCTAGGCTGGTGGTCTGTAAGAAAGGAGACTGAGCAAGCCATGATGAGTAAGCCAGGGAGCAGCACCCCTCCATGGCCCCTGTATCAGTTCCTGCCTCCAGGCTCCTGCCCTGACTTCCCTGGATGATGGACTACAAGCCGTAAGATGAAATCAACGCTCTCCTCCTCAGGTTGCTCTTGGTCATGGTGTGTCATCACAGCAGTAGAACTCTGACTAAGACACACCACACGATCTCTCTTATCAAGAAAGAGAAGGAAATTCTTTTTCCTTAGCAACCTTTTGAGGTGTGATTTCAGTCACCAAGGGGCAAATACTGTCAATTCTAAGCCAGTTAATAATTGCTTACTCTTCCTTGAGGAGCCAGGCCTACTCTTGGGTATGTCTTACTTAAGGGGAGAAGCCCACAACCACACTCCCACACTCCAGGGTGTGTCTTACTTTCTTCTTAAAACGTGTGTGTGTGTGTCTGTGTGTGTCTGTGTGTGTGTCTCTGTGTGTGTGTGTGTGCGCGTGTGTCTGTGAGAGCTCTCAAACGCTCTACATGTAGAGGTCAGAGGGCAACTTGTGAGAGTCAGTTCCCTTCTTCCGCCACACGAATTCCAGAAATGGAACTCCGGTCGTCAGGCTGGCAGCACGCACGCACCCTTACCCACTGAGCATTTCCTCCTCTGTTGCCTCTCACGCCAACACCACTCCAAGCGATCTTTATGAAATCACAAACTCTGCCATATAAATGGACTATTCCTGAAATTCTTCTCATCACTGAAGCCACGAACCTGTTTGTCCTGAGTCAAGGTCCCCAAAGGTCTAGGGGACTCTCCGGGCTATACAGAGGGTAGGGTATGGAGCTGTCTGTCCCCTTACCACTCAGGTTTTCCAGGCCCAAGAAACATGCAGAAGCTGGTGGGGGGTGAAATAAGCTAAGTAGAGGGCCATGGGGGACAGGATAGTGCCCCCCCCATGACACAGGGGTGCTAACCCTTGATCCTTTAGAGCTCATTTGGGAGCTGTCCTGAGGATTAAATTGAGACATTTGCGAAGTGACTGCTCACCCCAAGTCATCATGACGGCTCCATACAGGAGCCCAAGGAAAGGTCCACCCTGAGAACCTGAGGCCTCGAAAGGCCGAGATGAACAAGCTTCTCCTGAGTGGCCATGAAGCAGCTCTCTGCCTGGGCAGTGCAGACTGGCAGCATTACATGCGCGCTCTCTCTGTCTCTCTGTCTCTCTGTCTCTGTCTCTCTCTGTCTCTGTCTCTCTCTGTCTCTCTGTCTCTGTCTCTCTCTCTCTCTGTTGACCTGAGAGAGGGGTCTGTAGGTTATCTCCTGCCACGCAGGACCAGGGCTGCTAAGAGTGAGGTTCAGACACAGGCGAAGCCCCAGCCTGCTTGGAGAGTGGTCCCTCAAGGGCCCCTCAAGAATGTGGATTGGGCTTTCCTTCCTGCTGGGTCAGCCTGGGTACCCGTGAACCTGTTTGCCCACAAACGCTCCTTGGAGTGAAACTTCCAGAAACTAGCCATCAAGACTCCCACCCCATCCCCCTGAGCCTTGCCACACCTTCTTCAAGACAGAAGGGGAAATGGGAAACCACCCACTTCCACAATGACAAGCTGGCCCCAGGACCGCCCGGAAGCAGGCACCAAGTCAGCCTTGGAGTAGCAGTTACTTCTTCCTCTTCACAAAGAGGGGCCTAGTGTGTGTGTGTGGGGGGGGGGGGGGGTCCTAGAGCCAGGACCTCAGGCTTTTCCTGGACTAGACACTGATGGGGGGTGACTTGGATGGAGTTCATGAGGGAATCCCCTGAGGGGGTCGGGGGCCATCTTGGGTTAAGTCAAAGGCGTTTTGACTAGCCTCTTCTCATAAAAGCACGATTCTCTCTCCATTTTTGAATGCGTTAGAAACAAGGCAGGAGGGTCACAGACTCCCTGATCGACTCTTCAGGGACTCTGCCCTGACCACACATCTGGAGCAGGAAACCCAACAGGTTTACTGAGGGAACATTCTCACAGTCGCAGCTAAGGGAGCACAGCTAGGGGAGCACACAGCTAAGGGAGCACAGTCACAGCTATGGGAGCACAGTCACAGCTATGGGAGCACAGTCACAGCTAAGGGAACACAGTCACAGCTAAGGGAGCACAGTCACAGCTATGGGAGCACAGTCACAGCTAGGGGAAAACAGTCACAGCTAAGGGAGCACAGTCACAGCTAGGGGAGCACAGTCACAGCTAGGGGAGCACAGTCACAGCTAGGGGAGCACAGTCACAGCTAGGGGAGCACAGTCACAGCTAGGGGAGCACAGTCACAGCTAGGGGAAAACAGTCACAGCTAGGGGAAAACAGTTAGTCACAGCTAAGGGAGCACAGTCACAGCTAAGGGAGCACAGTCACAGCTAAGGGAGCACAGTCACAGCTAGGGGAGCACAGTCACAGCTAAGGGAGCACAGTCACAGCTACGGGAGCACAGTCACAGCTAGGGGAGCACAGTCACAGCTAAGGGAGCACAGTCACAGCTACGGGAGCACAGTCACAGCTAGGGGAGCATAGTCACAGCTAGGGGAGCACAGTCACAGCTAAGGGAGCACAGTCACAGCTAGGGGAAAACAGTCACAGCTAGGGGAGCACAGTCACAGCTAGGGGAGCACAGTCACAGCTAGGGGAGCACAGTCACAGCTAAGGGAGCACAGTCACAGCTAGGGGAGCACAGTCACAGCTAAGGGAGCACAGTCACAGCTAAGGGAGCACAGTCACAGCTAAGGGAGCACAGTTAGGGAAGCACAGTCACAGCTAGGGGAGCACAGTCACAGCTACGGGAGCACAGTCACAGCTAGGGGAGCACAGTCACAGCTAAGGGAGCACACAAACTTTGCTGGAAAGTCTGTTCACATACCCCCTCCCAACACACACAGCTTGGCTTCCCACGGTTTTGGTTACCTGCTGTCAATTCCAGTCTGGAACTATGACACAAGACATTCTGGAAGTAAGTCATAAGTCTTAAATGGCATTCATTATAGTACATTACTATAGTGATATTTTACCACCAAATACTGTTGTTACTCTCTAACATGTATGATTTACAAACTAAACCTTTTCACCATGTATGGATAGGAAAAAACATGCTACGTAGAGGGTTCTGCACTGGCAGGCACCCACTGTGGGTTTGGAGTGTCTGCCCTATGGATGAGCAGGGACTACTGGATGTTTGGCTTTTTTATTTTATTGTGTGTGTATGAGTGTTTGCCTGCATGTATGTATGTGCACCCCTGCATGCCTGGTGTCTCTGGAGTGAGAGGAAGACCCCCTGGAACTGGAGTTACAGGTGCTTGTGAGAGACCATGTGGGTGCTGGGAACTGAATCCAGGTCCTATGCAAGAGCAGTAGGTATTCTTAACCATTGAACCATCTCTCCTGCCCCAAAATCATTATTAGATTTTACTATTTTTATCTTGGGCTATGAGGGGAGGTAAGTGTCACAGTGTGTATGTGGAGACCAGAGGACAAACTTGCAGGAGTCAGTTCTCTCCTTCTACCATGCAGATTCTGGAGAAAGAACTCAGATCACCAAGCTAGGCAGCAGACACCTGTACCATCTTGGAGGCCCCACTGTATGCCTTTGGCAGTCATCCTGGTTCTGGCTACAGATGTCTACAAACAGATTTAGAATACGGACAGATGTTTCCAGAAGCATCACTCAGAAGGCTGACAAGCTGGAAGCAGCTGAACTCATTGCTGGAGTTTGGAGGCAAGCTCTGCGGCTCCTCAGCTATGAAATAGCATGCAGCCCCAAACAAGGAGCAAGGCTGTGCCTGGATGTCCCAGACCAGCAGCTTACCCGTAACACTCTGAGACAGACAGCACATGCAACCTGTTTCCAGACGCATTTAAAGAACGTTTGTACATTACATGTACCAGCCTCCCCAAACTCAGCTGCACTTCAAACTCACAGCAGTCACCTCCCCAGAGGTGGGGTTTAGGTGGGGGCAGAGCACAGAGGATCTTGGTCTATTAATTCTTTTTCTTTACACAATTTTGTTCTTTAAAACATTTTTGATGGAGTGCCCTGTTTTTGCTGTTTAGAAAACAGAAACACACCGGGTGGTGGTGGTGCAAGCCTTTAATCCCAGCACTCGGGAGGCAGAGTCAGGCGGATCTCTGTGAGTTTGAGGCCAGCCTGGGCTACAGAGTGAGTTGCAGGAAAGGCGCAAAGCTACACAGAGAAACCCTGTCTCAAAAAATCAAAAAAAGAGAGAAAGAAAGAAAGAAAGAAAGAAAGAAAGAAAGAAAGAAAGAAAGAAGACAGAAACACACCTAGCAGCATTATTAGGGGATTTTTCTCTTATGTAAAACACAGGATGTGGTAAGAGGAACTTCACGCTCTGCTTGGGGGTGTACACGGCGGGAGCAGGAGGGAAGGAGCTGAGGTACGTGTGAGCTAAAGGAGACCTCACAGCCCAGCAAATCCCTCCAGTAGGGAGTTCCAGGAGCTGGCATGCACCTCCTGGAACGACTGGTTGGC
The DNA here is from genome assembly GCF_007827085.1 of Peromyscus californicus insignis. Lineage (NCBI taxonomy): Eukaryota > Metazoa > Chordata > Mammalia > Rodentia > Cricetidae > Peromyscus > Peromyscus californicus. Next base: position 91,514,564 of record NW_026294551.1, on the reverse strand, counting down.
TGGAAACGTGATATGACACATTTAATATCCAGCCCAGAGCTAACATGGGTAACCTGTTCTGCATGCGTATGAAATGATGCCTGTGAGCAACACTGGAGGATACGGCGAAACAGGCGGATACCGTCTGACTTAAAAAAGCAGACAAGAACATCCTGTCAAGCACAGAAAGACAAAATCTGCACGGTCCCACTCATATGAGGATCTCCCAGAAGTAGGGTAGGGTGGGAGGAGCCAGGAAGGAGGAGGGGTGAGGGTGGGTAGGCGGTGGAGCAGCTAATGCTCTAAGGCAGGGACTACCATTGACCCACTGCCACAAAATCAAATCAATTGAAAATGTTCTTCTAAGAAACACTGAGCATCTGGGGTGACGGCCATGGCAATCACAATGTCTGACCACATTGCTCTGCACCCCACAAGTCTGTGGACTTCTTGTGTTTCAGCTAAAAATAAAAAAACATATATATATATTTAAAAAGACAGTCTAGGGCCCAAGGGAGACAGACACCTGAGTGAAAGTGTTTCCCTCTACCTAGCTCGGCATGCCCCGGGCTGGAGCCCCAGCACCACACAAATATAAAACGGAACAAAAACACATAGACATCAGCTCTCCTGGATTCACACATAGATCATTTCTGACTTCTCACTACCAGTGGTGTTATGATGAATACCTTGAGGCTCATGAGCGCTCCTCTCTCCCTGGCTCCACCCCCATCTCTTTCTTTGAGACCTCACTATGTAGCCCTGGCTGGCCTGTAACTTGCTATATAGACCAGGCTAGCTTCTAACACCGCCTGCCTCTAAATCCAGAGTGTTGGGATTAAAGGCAAGTTCCACTACTCTCAAACACTTGAAGTACTTTTTATACATGTGCAAATATTATCTTCTTCTGAGGATAAAAACATTTCACGCACACACACGAAAACAGTTAAGTTGAAATGTTTTAAGCTACACGAGAAGTTCTGTTTGCTTTGACCCCAGATGATCAATACAGATAGGATTAGATGCCTGGAAGGGGTGGGGCGACACCACAACAACCTCCACACAGTCACCTGGAACCGGAGGGCTCCTGCCACACTGCATGGTGAAAACTATCCCATCCAAAACACTGCACGACTGTAGCCAGGTCCCTCATGGGGCCAACAGGGAAGCAAGCCTAGGGAGCAAGGCTGTGACCTGCTGGTCCAGGGGTGAGGAAAGGAAACTGTGGAGGCTCCTGCCCTGCCCAGAGCTCCCAAGGGCCACCACCTTCCTCTGCATCCAGGACAGGGTTGCAGCAGCCAGTGGCCTGGCTGGGTTCACTAGCAGGAGGCGTCTCCTAATTACAGAATGGTCTGCCCTCCCGGGGGTGTCGTGGCAGCAACAGTATTATGCAGGGAGGTGACAAAATGCTAACGTGATCACAGGCACACTGTGTCACTCCTCTGGGCCTCAATTTCTTCATCTGTTAAATGGAGCTTTTGTTATCCAGCCAGGAAACCGGAAGGACTACTCTGCTGTGACAAGTTTTCTACTTTATTTTCCATAGGTTTGGGGGTGCCTACAAGTGACCCCTTGACAAAGCCTGCTTGCTCACAGGCTTCCCATTATCTTCAGCTCCACAGTGTTGTCTTCTTTGCCTCTCTTCTCCCCACATCACCCCAAACTGCAAACACAGTCTTCTGTGCTTGCGTCCTGCTCTGTACCCTCACTCCTACATGATTCTCACAGGCTGAGAACAATGGCTGTTTCTCTCGTCAAACCCTCTCTTCCTCTGAAAAGGCCGTCTTGCCTACTATACTAACACTGAAAGGAAGGAGGACTTCCATATTGCCCGCCCCCCTCACTCCGTGCCAGAGACTGACTAGAAGCTGAGCCAATCAGAGCCTTTCACCAGCATTACTGACCTCGGGACCTCCAATGGTTTCTAGTTTATCTTGCAGGTGATGGTGGGAAATGTCGAACTAGATCTTGTCAGAACCTTTCAAGATTGGGGTTCCCTACAAAGGCAGAGGCCGGGGAGGCCTAGCAGTGCTATGTGAGGTGCCTAGCTGCCTCTTTTTCCCCGATTTGGTCCTAACAGACAAGCATCGGCCATCTGACTTCACACACAGGAGAGTCTATGAGAGGGGAGTGGTTTGCATGGCAGCTCTGCAGCCAGACGCTTTGATTGGAACCCTCGCTGCCCTTCTTGCTAGCTGTGTGAAACTGGGTAAGAGAACTAACCTCTCTAGGCTACACAGTCCTCCTCTGTAAAATGCAGTCGGTGGCCTTGGAGGATGAGGTGAGCTCCCAGGTACTCAACACTGGCCCACAGTGCAGCAGTTACTGTGTCCCTGATTGCAATTCAGCTTTTTGTACTTTGTTAGTTACTCATGGTCAGCCCAAAACATTATCAGCCTTGTTCGGAGGGAGGGAGGGAGGGAGGGAGGGAGGGAGGGAGGGAGGGAGGGAGGGAGGGAGGGAGGGGAAGGGACCATGTGCTGGCTAGTTTTCTGTCAACTTGACACAAGCTAGAGTTATCTGAAAGGAGGGAACCTCAATTGAGAAAAATGCCTGTAGTCAGAAGTTTCCTGTGTCCCGCCTGGCTTGCGGTCGGGACAAATCTCTCACCCACAGTCCTGCAGCCTTTATAAAATAATCACACAGAGGCTTAATATTTATAACTGCTTGGCCATTAGCTCAGGCTTAATACTGACTAGCTCTTACACTTAAATTAACCCATAACTCTTATTTATGTTTAGCCACGTGGCTTGGTACCTTTTCTCAGTTCTGCCTTCACAACGTGCTTCCTCTGTGTCTGGCTGGCGACTCCTGACTCTGCTCTTCCTCTTCCCAGCATTCCTTTAGTCTGCTCACCCCGCCTATACATCCTGCCTGGCTACTGGTCAATCAGCATTTTATTAAACCAGTGTGCAAACACATTATCCCACAGCAAATGCCTCCATAACAGAGGCATTTGGGGAGGCAGAGGCAGGTGGGTCTCTGAGTTTGAGGCCAGTCTGGTCACATTTCCTGCATTGGTGATTGACTGGGGAGGGTCCAGTCCACCGTAGATGAGGCCACCTCTGGGCTGGTGGTCCTGGGTTCTATAAGAAAGTGGGCTGAGCAAGCCATGGGGAGCAAGCCTGTAAGCAGCACCCCTCCATGGTCTCTGCATCAGCTCCTGCCTCCAGGCTCCTGCCCTGTTTGAGTTCCTGCCCTGACTTCCTTCCATGATGGACAGTGCTGTGGAAGTGTAAGCCACATAAACCCTTTCCTCCCCAAGTTGCTTTGGTCCTGCTGTTTCATCATGGCATGTTAACCTGACTAAGACAGACTACACTCATGTAGCCTTTGTTACAATAATTCCGTGATAACCCCTGCTGCATCATTTCTTGTGGCTGATGTCCACTGTCTAATTCCTAAATGAAACTTGGCTGCAGGTGTGTGTACAGGAGAAACCTAGTCTACAGGAGGTTTGGTGCTATCTGGGGTTTTAAGTATCCCCTCAGGATCTTGGGTGTATTCTTACAGAAAAGTAGGGAGGGGATACTAGACGGTAAAGACCCAGGCCCCCCATCTGCTGGAGTAGGAGTCAGGGATGCTGGGTTGAGGTTAAGAAAGGGCTGAGAAGTAACTGGCTCCCGGCTGGGCCATTAGGCAGGTCTCCAATACAGCAGGGGGCCTTTCTGAGTCAAGACCCTTAAGAAACCAGACTGTTACCATTTTCCAACTACTCTAGGCTCAGGCTGGGCACCTGGACTGTTGGATAGTTAGCACTTCTGCCTGGCACTTGAAAGACCCTCGAAGTTGTAGGATTTGCCTCGTCTTCCCCAAGGGGCACCTGGGCGATGCATGCAGGGACTTGGAGAATGGAGACCCTTATCTCACAGCAGTTAGCAGGACAGCAGTCACATGTCTGCTGGCCTCTCAGCTGTGCGGGGCCAACAGGGTGGAATCTGCGTTAACTCACCCCCCAGTCCGCAAGGCAGCACTGAGTGTGGGAACCAGGCTCAAAAGGAGTAGGTGACCTGCCTCTTCCAGGACAATGCAGACCCTTTAGTTCCAGAGGCCACACCCTGCCAATATCCCAGTGTCCTAAGGCTGCCGATTTTCTCTCTGCACAAACACAATCCAACTGTCAGTCCAGAATGAGGCAGCTGGAGCCATGCCGGACTTGACAACAGAGAGAACCTCAGAGGAAAGAAACCCGAGACAGCCGCAAACACTCATCCCAAGGCAGGAGCAGGTGCCCAGCACCTGCCCAATGTGACAGTACTGTCACTTTACCCTTACAGCCACCATAACCCTTCCAGGAGGATCCACGTTTATACCCACACTGCTAATAAAAGCTGGGGTCTTAACGGCTAGTACTCATCTTCGGACCACACAACAGAAGTGGCAGCTCACCTGTTCTTCTCACACATGGCATGTGGTACAGGCGTCATCTCCTACACCCTTCCCTGGGAAAACGAACAGCCAAGCACTTCTCCAGGACACTTTGAGTTACACAAGGATATAAGGGTAGTGAGAGGGGCCCCAAAGAATTCCAAGTCTGGGCAGACCCTGGCTTGGTTCTTCCCAGCTGTGTGTCCCAGGGCTGGCCCTTGCCCTCTCTGAGCCCTCTGCCAAACGCTTCAGGGCACACTTCTGACTGACTGTGCCCTTCTGCCCCACCTTCATATTACCCCTGCAGTTCTCAGGGGGGCTCCATGGAACTGCTTCTTATATGTCCCTGAGACACTGAGGCGCCCCCTAGAGGAAGTACAAGGGCTGACACTTCTACTCTGGAAGAACAAGGTGGAGAGCGGGGAGAGGAGAATGAACTAGTCAGTCGTTACCAGGCAGTGGAGCTGAATGCTGTCATACGAGTCAGAAGCGGGGTGCCACCCCTACTGTGTGTGTTCTCTCCACCTGCGCCCTGAGTCCAGCAGCCGCTAAGACGCATGCACAAGCACCGACGGGCACCATGGGCCAACATGGTGGACATGACCAGGTAAAGAAGTTGGAGGAACTTCCAGGCTCTCTCACCTGACCCCTCCTGGGCTTGTGGACTGTGTGATAAGCATGTGCTGTCCATCAAATGGCAGAATTACAGGCATGTTACTTAATGGTGCTGAAGGGAAGACGGAAGGCACTCAGAGCCACGCCTCCCGGAGCAGGGTGTGCATGCGCAGCACGTGGTGTTTAGCTAAAAACTCAGGAGGAAGCCAGACGCAGTGGCGCACGCCTTTAGTCCCAGCACTCGGGAGACAGAGGCAGGTGGATTTCTGAGTTTGAGGCCAGCCTGGTCTACAAATCGAGTTCCAGGACATCCAGGGCTACACAGAGAAACCCTGTCTTGAAAAATGAAACAAACAAAAATCAATTCTGATACTCAGTTTACCTTCCATCACACTCATGGCTGTGTCCGTGGATTCGACCAATATGTATTGAAAATATTCAGGGGGAAACAGCAAGATGGCTGGGTGGGTAAAAGTGCTTAGATACAGGGTCCTTCCCATTTGAGTTTGTCAAACTGGAAGCTAGGGCCAAGCTCTGGCATCATGGGCTATTGTATATACCGCACGGTGCTGACCAGCACCCCACAAGGTTCAAGCAACACCTTCACCTCCGGTTGTCTCCATGCTGCCAAATGTTCCCTGGGCCTGGTTGAAAAGCACTAGAATAGCCTGTGACTTGAGGATGCGGGACACACACACACACACACACACACACACACACACACACACACACGACTGTTGGAACCTCGGAGGCTGTAGGGGTGGCTGTGGGAGTGAGGACCCCACACTCATGCAGCAAAGGCCAGACGGCACCACCAGTCAGGACACCTGCAGTCAGTCACCTCTTGCCTCTCAAGCCCTCACCCAGAAGCCCTTCTTACCCAGCCTGATGTCCCCCTCAAGGGTCATAAGCACATTGCCGGCTTTCAGATCGCGGTGGATGATCCTCTTGCCATGCAGGAAGTCGAGCGCCTCCAGCATCTGGCGGCATACGACCTGAATCTGGGGCTCGGTGAGGCCTCGGTCTAGCTCTGGAAAAGAGGAGCACTTTGTCACTGGGTAGCACTCACCAGGCCAGCACCAGGCCCTTTCTAGGTTGCCACCTGACCCTACACCGCCCAGCAGTGGGGAGCATCACCAGGAGTCTGTGGGCACAGAGACCAATCCTGTTCCCACAACACTGCCGTGGGGCCAACACCGCTGTTCTCCCTAGTGCACAGAAGTGGCCACCAAGGAGCAGAGTGGCTACTTGCTGAAGGTCACTTCACAGACCCAGTGCTTCAGAATTTAGGTTCACAAACAGCACACTGAGATGTAGAGCAGTGTGGCAGGACTCAGAGCACGCTGGTTCATTTTGCTGTGGTAATTGATACAGAAAGGGCTCACAGTTTTGGAGGTTAGAAGTCCCAACAGCATGACATCACCTAAGAGGTTCTTGTGCTGTGCCACATAGCAAGATAGCAAGTGTGCCAGCATGCCGCTAATGCCGCCATGGGGACGGCCTCACAACCGCATCTAACCCCAACGCCCTCCCGGAGGCCCATTCCAAACTCCATTTGTGGGTGAATCTGAGGGCTAAGCTTGCAGCACATGGGCTTTGGGGGTATGTTCAAGCCACAGCACAGAGTGGGTGCTTCTCAGGGGTCAGGGCTTAGTGTGGATGCAGAGTGATGCTTAGGACAGGGTGGGGATGGGCACAGACAGGCCAGGATACGCAGCAATTCCATCTGAACGAGTGGGAGCCCCAGAGGCAGAAGTGTTTGATAGTGGAACACAGGCAGCCCAGAAGAAGCAAAGCTTGGAGGCTGCTGTGGCTGGTGGGAGCATCAGGAAGTGTAGGAGGGGGCCAGAGCCAGGAGGTCAGTCACCAAGAGCCTCTGCATGCTGGCTGGGGACTCTCCCCACCACACAGTGTTTGTTGGAGACAGAGTCCTCCTCTGAGATTCAAGGATTAATAGACCAGAGCAGGTGGGGAACAGGATGAACATTCTAGAAAAGGGAATGGCTGCACCGAAGACACGGTATGGCATGAATATCGAGTCAGGCTATATGTCAGAGAAGGTGGCAGAGGCTGGAGGCCAGCAGGGCCTGATAGAATAGGACTGTGTGTCCTTTCTGTGATGGCTGCACGCTACTGGGTTCAATATGGAATCCGTAAGTGGGTCTGGGTAGCCAGGAAAGCAATTGGGTTTGCACTTAAAAATACCCCTCTAGGGGCTGGAGAGATGGTACACAAACGAAGGTCCAGCTTGGGAGTGGAAGCAGAACCATCAGAACTAGTTAAGAAGCCAGCACACCACACACACGCACACACCACACATACACACCACACACACACACACACACACACACACACACACACACACACACACACACACCACACACCACACACACCACATAAACACATACACACATACTCACACATACAGCCACACCCACATCCACCACAAACACACATCATACATACACACACACACCACACACAAACACACACACACACACCACATAAACACATACACACATACCCACACATACAGCCACAGCCACCACAAACACACACCATACACACACACACACACACACACACACACACACACACACACACACACACAAATAAACAGAGGTACTATTTCCAGATTTATAACCAGGCATGCAGAGACCAATCACAAAGCACTCCGGTTTGGGGTTTGGGGTAAGGCTTGATGCTGTCTCCCACAGGCTCACGTGCTGGTCTCTGGTGTGGGAGTGTGCAGTTGGTAGAGCCTTTATGAGGCAGGGCCTCAGTCAGGGTCATTAGGTCAAGGAAGCCCCACCATCAGAAGGAAAAAGCCTGGTCTCAGGTGGTACTTGCAGGAGCCAGATGTTATAAAAAGAACAAGGGGCTGGCCATGGTGGCACACACTTTAATCCCGATACTCCCCAGTCAGAGGCGAGAGGATCTCTGTGAGTTCAAAGTCAAGCTAGTCTATATAGTGAGTTCCAGGCCAGCCTGGGCTACATAGTGAGAGCCTATCTCAACAAACAAATAGACAGACAGACAGACGGATGAAACAAGGAGCTTCCCCCTTAAGCCCTCTGACTTCCTTCTCTCCATGTCATCTCTTTTGCATGTTCTCTCCCCATTGTGACCCTAGCCACCAAAAGGCCCTTAGAACCCCCCGACCCCTCCCACGGTGAACCTTCAGCTTCCGGAACAGAGCTTCCCAAACCCCTCTCCTCTATAGAACCCAGCCTCAGGCATTTTGCTGGAGCAGCAGGAACAAAACTAAGGTACAGTATTTTATTAGCATCGATATCAACCAGCCTTGCCAAGGACATCGAGACCTGATAGCCCCCTCCTGAGCACTTACAAAACAGGTGGGCACTGTAATGAATGTGCCCCTGAGAGCCTGAGGGCTGCTGGGAGATCACTGTCTCTCCCCTAACAAAGGGGCTAATGCTGTTGTCAGGGTAGGTTTGTTCTCGTGGAAGTGGGCTCCCGACGATGCCCTTCTGTTTCTCTCGCTCATACCCTTCCTTTTCTGCCTTCAGCTGGGTCGCTTGCCTTGCTTTTGGACTTCCCAGTCCCTGAAGCATGAGCCACATCAGTACCTGTTCTTGTTTGCTTGTTTGCTTGGTTGGTTTTTCGAGACAGGGTTTCTCTGTGTAGCCCTGGCTGTTCTAGAACTCACTCTTTAGACCAGGCTGGCCTCAAACTCACAGAGATCCGCCTGCCTCTGCCTCCCAAGTGCTGGGATTAAAGGCGTGCGCCGCCACTGCCCAGCAATATCTGTTCTTGATCACTCATCCAGCTGCAGGTGTTCTGTGGTAGCAGCAGTAACAGATTCAGACACTTGGGTGTCCCACTCAGCGCCATGTGGAAGGCATCATACATTCTCACAGTCAAGGAGGCTCAAAAAGGTAAGCAGCCGATATAAAGACACACAGCATCTTGAACAGGAAGTGCTCATCTTCCAGTGAAAGGCCAGCACTCTCTCCATACCCCGAAAAGGGGCAGGGAGCTAGAAGGGAGGAGGGACCAGTCAGAGCTGGCCAGGAGCACATACAGGGCTCAGGGCAAATCCTGCATTCCTAGCAGCTAAAGAAAGACTTACCCAGCATGATGGCATCCACAGCTCCCCCAGGGCAGAACTCAATCATGATCTGTAAGAAATACAAAACACAGCAATGAGCAGGGGCCCTGTGCCTTAGTGCCTGACCTACCCTACCCCGCTGCCTGGGACGTATCCATCTGTCCATCTCCTCCCTACCATCCCACCCTCACAGCAGTCTCTGATACCCAGAGAGGATGCCATGGGCACTTTATCTTTCCAGAAAAGAAAAACCAAGTTGCCACAAAACCCAAAGCTTCAGCAACAGCTTCAACAGCCAGGCCTAATGTCTTATTTACATGCCCCTATAGCCCGCCCAGACTCAACCCTGCTTCCTACACCATCCCATTTCCCATGCTCTGAGGCCAAGAGCCTTAGAGAACCTCCTTACCAAATCCAGGGTGGCCATAGCCTCACAGAATCTTGTGCCAAAGCCACCTACCAGAGCCCTGCTCTAGCTGACTCAGGCCATCAGAATATCAGGGCTTGGGGGCTGGGGGATCAGCTCAGATGTACAATTAGAGGCCCAGAAAGAAGTGTGTCCCACCAAGGCCATAAAGACCGGTGCCAGATCCTAGACTTGGACAGCAGGTTTTCTAACCCCCAGGACATTTGTCCACCCATCCACCCACCCATCCACCCACCCATCCACCCACCCACTCATCCATCCATCCATCCAGCACGCAGACCTAAATGCACACTTAACAGGTGGCAGGCCAGAGGAAACCCCCAGCAGCTAGTGAAGGACAGTGCACAGGTGATCCCTGCCTGAAGCACTCTAAGCAGATCTTTGTCATCTTCCCGAGTGGAGACACCACCATCATGGATACTCTATGGACACCTTCCAGCTCCAGTCCCAGGGATGCGACTTGGCAGGGAAAAAGCCAGGACCGTGGGCTGACAAGGAAGCTGGGTCCCTCTAAACAGGAAAGCTACATTCAGCCATGACCCAGGTGGTCCCCACCAGCTCTCCAAACAGAGGGAGGAGGCACTGCAGGACTATGATGGGTCCCAGTCTGACCTTCTAGAGCAATGCTTCTCAACCTTCCTAATGCTGTGATCTTTAACACAGTTCCTCATGCTGTGGTGACCCCCAACCACAAAATTACTTTCGTTGCTACTTCATAACTGTAATTTTGCTACTGTTATAAATTGTAATATAAATATCTGTGTTTTCCAATGGTCTTAGGTGACCCCTGTGAAAGGGTCATTTGACTTCCAAAGAGTTGCGACCCATAAGTTGGGAACTTGAGAACCACTGTTCTGGAGGCTTCCGGGTGATGTAAAGATGAGGATGGAATGAGAAAGGGCTTTGGTGACAGCCACAGCTCCTTAGGGTGCCTTCAACTCTCTGGACTCATCTCCTCAGCTCTAAAGGGGACTGCTGCGCTTCTTGCCCACAACTGTGGCCAACCACTGGGTTGTATGGCGGGATGAGCCAGGATGGGATATAGGGACCCACAGGCCAAATGAGGCCAGACTGCATCGAAGGGTGAGCAGTCCTAGAATGCCAAGTGGGGCTGTGAGCTGGGCCAGCAACGTGAGAGGTACCAGGTCTTAGGAGCAGCAGACAGTCGACCCCACCAGCCCCACCACGTGCCACAGAGAAAGGGCACTTGTCTGCTTGCACACCGCTGCCCACAGGAAGGGAGCATGCAGCTCCGAGACAGCTAGCTCACCCTGCCGGTCCATCAATGGCAAACTGACCTCTCTCATCTGACAATAATGGCTCGAGGAAGTGTTCATCTGCACATCCGGTATACCAGGGAAGGAGAACCACCACACTTGCCCATTCACTCACACTCACCCACTCACTCACCCACTCACTCACTCACCCACTTACCTAGTCAGTCAGTCAGTCACTCACCCACTCACTCACTCACCCACTTACCTAGTCAGTCAGTCAGTCACTCACCCACTCACTCATTCACTCACCCAGTCACTCACTCCCCCACCCACTCACTCCCCCACCCACTCACTCATTCACTCACCCACTCTCCTCCCAGGCATCAGAAAATTGCACAGCACCCTGTGAGTAACCTTTCCCAGCTCCACAAGAGACCCAGGGGCTCCTATCAACCACTGGGAAAATCATCCATAGAGCAGTGGTGGAAGACACAAGTCCTAGTCACCATGCAGGGACAGCAGGTGAGATGGTCAGGTGACTGGCACACCCCACCCTCCCAGGAACACCAAGTCGATCCCCCTGGTCAGGGCTCAGCCAATGTAAGCTGCTACCGTTACTCATCCATAGAACTTGGGATCTGTTTTATTCTATTTGTTTTCAGACATGGTCTCACTCTATACCTCTGGCTGACTTGGAACTCACTCTGGAGACCAGACTGGCCATGCACTCACAAAGATCCACCTGCCTCTGCCTCCCAAGTGCTGGGATTAAAGGTGTGTGCCACCAAGCCCAGCTGTGTTTGTTTTTGAGACTCCATGAAAGCTACATGTGACATATGTCAAGTTATCGCTTGACACATCACATTGGAAATCACATGGGAAAAGGGTCTCAGTGAGGGACTTCTAGATCAGGGGGCCTATGGGCATGTCCATGGAGGGCTGTCTTGATGGTGTTAACTAACGTGGGCAGCACCATCCCTGGGTTTGGCCCCTGCACTGTGGAAGAGTGGAGAAAAACGCTGAACACAGCATACGTGTGCTCACTCTGCTCTGCTCATGGCTTGGCTTTAACTTCCTACAGTGATGAAGTGTAAACTGGAATCACGAGCTGGAATAAACCCTTTCTCCTCTAAATTGCTTTGGTCAGGGTGTTTTAACAGCAGCAACAGGAAACAAAACCAGGACACCATCCTCTTCTTCTTACCCAGAAAACTCCAAACAGGGCAATGTCTGCCAGCAGTCAGGCCGACCCCCTGCGCCCCCGGAAGCTTCTGCAGGGCTTCTCGCCCCTCAAGCCACTGGAGGAACAGCCTCCAGCCACTTGCCAGCTCTCTGTAACACAGGCAACTACTGGCTTCTAGACCTTCTGCAAGGATTGAAGGAGTGCCGCTTGGGAACCAACAGACCCAGCCTGCCATGCTGTGCACAGTACCAGGGCCAGACAACCCCCTTCTCTGCCAGGAATCATCAAAAAAGAAAAGGTAAACCGTCCCTCCTGGTACTCCATTAAAGGACTGTGATCGGGAACCTCCCCAAGTCTCAGTTTCCTTATCTATCAAATGGCACTGAGCTCTGCCTCCAACGTCACCGGGACACTAAGCAATGCTTGGCTGGAAGGTCCAGCAGGAACACCACACTGCCGTTACACTTCTCTGGCCCCTCCAGCAAATCAGCAACTGCCCCTCGGGGACCACGGCTGCCCATAAACATAGGGTTTCCCAGAACCACAAGCTGTTGGCACACCCTCGGGGTTATCACAAGCCACCACGAGAAGTCACCAGGCCTAGGCGGGCCCTGTGCCTCCTAGTTCAACCTCCCTTGCACAACACTCATACACAAGGGCCCCCACACACTCAGCCTTCTAAGGTCGGTCATCCCTGGGAAAGCTGTGCACTCTGAGAGTCTGGCTTTCTTCCTCTTCTGCAGTTCAAGAGTTCAGGACTCCTGTGCTTCCCTTTTATCTGTATTTTGCCTTGGCTGCTGGGAAGCTCAGAGTGCAGTTAGCCTCCTTGGCTCTGGCTGGAGTCTCATGCCTCACTGGGTTTTTTTAGCCTCTAGGAATTCAGGGATTACCCTTGGCTTTCCAGCAGCACAGGGTTAGAGGGGGCTTAGATTATCATCACCTGGGGCTTTCACACAGCTACATGGAGTTTAACTAGGAAAAAAATAAAACCAAAAACCAACAGTAACCAAGTCTGCCCTCTAATCTACTGGCTGGCATTCACGGAATCCACCAACCTTTGGGTTGAAAATATGAAGAATAAACATGTCTGTAATGGTCATTTTTCTTGTCACTGTTCCCTAAACAACACAGGGTAACAACTATTTACCCAGCAGTTGCACAGTATTGGGGTTTGAGAGTTTAGAGACTGTAGGTTATATACAAATACACTACTACAGACCAGAGTCTTTGGTGAATATTGATGCAAAAATATTCAGTATAGAGCAAATCATCAGCCACTTACAGGTGGGATTAGACCTCAGCCTAGCAGGATTTACTCTATGAATGCAAGGATGGTTCAACATACAATAATCTGTTACTGTACTATTTTGCACTAACAGAATGCAGGGAGAAATAACACATGGTTGATTCAATGATGCACCAAAGGCTCTGGTCAGACTAGACAGCTTTGTGAGAGACATTCAACACGCATGGTGCAGAACACGGCTTCATCACAGACGTCAACCCAGAGTGACCCTGTGCTGGAGGGCCTCGGGTGACCCTAGCTGGAGGCCAAAGGTGGAAACACAGTGGTGGGAACACCGCCTCAGCACAGCAACACTCACAGCTGAAAAATCTAAGTTTCGGGGTATAAAAATCATGTGAAAACCACAGAATGTCCCTGAAAGCAAGGACAGATGACACAAGAGAAATGGAAAGACATCAGGTTCACTGATTGTAACCTAAGCTTGTTAAAATGGGACACCACCCACTGCCACCTACAGGCTCACCACCCACTGCCATCTACAGATTCACCACCCGCTGCCGTCACAGGCTCAGCAATCTCTACCAAGTCCTAACAAATCTTTTATACAAATGGAAAAACTCAGCCCCAAGTTCACAGGGATTTTTAAGGAGTCCTCAGCAGTCAAAACAACCTTGAAAAAGGAGACCACAACTAGAAGTCTCACACTTTCTGAACTTGATCTCAGCTCAAAGGTTAAGAATCCAGAAGTCTTACACTTTTAAAACATACTCCAAAGCTACACAAATTGATACAATCTGGCAATGGCACAAAACGTAAAGATGAACAAAACAAGAAGCCCAGAAATAATCCCTCATATATATGGCCCAGTGACTTTCAGCAAGGATGTCAGAGTTGGGGTGTGTAAAACTGGACATCCACAAGAAGAGAAAGAAGCCAGACTCTTGCTGTACAGAAACAGTAATGGAAATTCGATGAAAAGTTGGCTATAAGCAGAAACTGTAAAGGGCCTGAGAGAAGCAATAGTTGAAGCTTCATGACACTGGTCTTGGCAGTGACTTCATAGACAGGACACCAGACATATAGGTGCTGCCACCAGAAATGAGCAGATGGGCCTGTCCAATGCAAACGCTTCTGTGGAGCAGAGGAAAGGTGGCCTGCAGCCCAGGGACACACCTGCCAACCACCACCACTTCCTAACAGGCCCATCTCCAGACAAACTCCAGATGAGTTCCTAGAAGCCAGCAGCAAAAGATACTCCAACATCCCCACCAAGACTGGCTAGGACAGAACGGATATGTTTCCAAAGACAAGTGTACAAGCCAAACCAGGAAAGCCTGCCTGTCAGACTGCTGTTATCAGAGACATCGCTATCAGTGCTGTTGAGGGGACATAAAGGGAACCCTGACCCACTGCCAGAGGGGACACAATGTGGAGGTGCTGCTACAGAACACAGCGTGGAGTCGTGTGGTGACCAGAATTCAAGAAGCTGAGGCAGGAAGATTGAGCTCAAGGCCATCGTGGGTTTTCTCAAGAAATCTAAAATGGAACATAGGATCCAGCTATCCAACATCTGGGCATTTACCTAAAAGGATTAGAACCAGGTGTGGTGGTGCGGTGCAGGCCTTTAATTCCAGCACTCAGGAGGCAGAGGCAGGCAAATCTCTGAGCTCGAGGCCAGCCGGGCCTGTTACACAGAGAAACCCTGTCTCAAAAAAACAACCCCCCCGCCCCCCCCCCCCCCCGCAAAAAAAAGAGGATTGGGCCGGGCGGTGGTGGCGCACGCCTTTAATCCCAGCACTCGGGAGGCAGAGCCAGGCGGATCTCTGTGAGTTCGAGGCCAGCCTGGGCTACCAAGTGAGTTCCAGGAAAAGGCGCAAAGCTACACAGAGAAACCCTGTCTCGAAAAACCAAAAAAAAAAAAAAAAAGAGGATTGGAACCAGGGTCCCAAAAAGCTGTGAATACTCCCACGCTCACTGAAGCACCATTCACAAAAGGCAAGGTGTGGAAGCAAGCTATGTGTCCATGATAGATGGGTGACACACACGGAGTATGTCACACAAAGAAGAAAAGCCTGCAGTATGGCAGAAGACAGGCATGCGCCTGGAGGATGTTGCGCTAAGAGAGAGGAGCCAGCATCAGAAAGACAGATACTGCAGATTCGTTTATGCCAGGGACCCAGTACTGACAAACACAGATCCCAGAGCAGAACCAGCTGCCCAGCTGTAGACAGCGGGCTACTACTAAATGGACACAAAGCTCCAGTTACTCAAGCTGAGTGGCTCTGGAGCCTGCTGTCCACACTGTAGCAATAATCAACAGCAATGTATATTCTTTTTTTCAACTTACTATTTTTATTTTATGTGCATTGGTGCTTTTGCCTGCATGTATATCTGTAAGGGTGTCAGATTCCCTGGAACTGGAGTTAGAGACAGCTGTGAGCTGCCATGTGGGTGCTGGGAATTGAACCTGGAAGAGCAGCCAGTGCTCTTAACCGCTGAGCTATCTCTCCAGCCCCAGCAATGTATAGTCTACACTTAAAATTTTGTTAAGAGGGCGGATCCCATGTGATGTCTCTTCCTCAAATAAAAAGTAAAGTTTTGAAAAAACAAGGAGGTATGGAGAGATGGCTCAGTCAGTAAGGTGCAGGCTGTACATACATGACAAGTTCAGATCCCCAGCACCCATACAAAAAACTGGGTGTGTGATGAATGCTTATAATCCCAGACTGGGCACTGGGGAGATGGAGACAGGAGGATCTGTGGGGCTTGCTGTCTAGCTGGTCTAGAAGAATCAGTGAGTTCCAGGTTAGGGAGAGACCTTGTCTCAAAAAATAAGGCATGTGATTCGAGGGCGGGGTAGAGGAAGATACTCGAAGCTGACCGCTGTCCTTCGTAAGCATGTTTACAGAAACGCAAACACACCCTCACACATGCACCAAGAAAGTAAGACAAAACACAAACAAGCAAAGGCCGGCCTCCCCACACGGGGATGTGGGTGGTAATTCTAGCAACTGAGGCCCTAGCTGTTCCTAGCCCCTCTTGCTGGAGGCTTGTCCCCAGCACAGCTGGTCTCCTTCCTCAGTACATAGGAGATCCCTGTTGCCTTAGCGACCTCTGCTTGAGGGCGCCTGATGGGGGATGTGACAACAGCCTGGAGTCACTAGCTTCCTTGTGTGGCTGAAGGCCAAGGAAACTGGAGACCACTGTGGACCACACTGCCCTTGGTTAGGCTAAACAGCTGTCATGAGGCAGGCTCTGGGGCCTCTGGGCTCCACTGCTCTGGCCATTTGTGAATGGATGGGAGATTCATGGGGCTCGGGCCCTGTACCAGGTGCTATTTCAGCGACCATGACAGAACAGGGATAGAGCAGTGACAGGCCATCCCTGCCTCACTGCCTTGTACATTCTTGGGCAATCTAATCACCGGCAGAACACCCTAGCACCCATGAGTCACTCTAAAAGACACCCTGTTGTGGTGGTATTGTGTTCCCCAAAATATTGTGCACCCTAAAAAACTTATCTAGGGTCAGAGAACAGAACAGCCACAATATTAAACATAGAGGTTAGGCAGTGGTAGCACATGCTTTTAATCCTAGCATTCCAGAGGCAGAGATCCGCCTGGATCTCTGTGAGTTCAAGGTCACACTGGAAACAGCCAGGCATGGCGACACGAGCCTTTAATCCCAGGAAGTGATGGCAGGAAGCAGAAAGGTATATAAGGTGTGAAAACCAGGAACTAGAGCTGGTTAAGCTTTTAGGCTTTTAGCAACAGTTCAGATGAGATCCATTTGAATGAGGACTCAGAGGCTTCCAGTTTGAGGAAACAGGATCAGCTGAGGAACTGGTGAGGTGAGGAAGCTGTGGCTTGTTCTGCTTCTCTGATCTTCCAGCGTTCACCCTAATACCTGGCTCTGGGCTTGATTTTATCAATAAGACCATTTAAGATTCATGCTACACCCTGCCTTCCCAGACAGCATCCTCTCTGCTGCCCTGAGCTGTGCATGTGAAGCAGCAGGAACTGCGCATGCGCAGGGCTGGGGGACCCAGAAATGCAGATTCTCACATCTCCACCCCACACTCCCCCTCCCAACTCAATGCTGACCCCAAGCAGCTGGCCAGCTAAGTCACAGTAAGTTCCAAGTGTGCAGACCTTCCACACGCTCTACCACTCCATCCCGACTTCCAGGTTGGCTAACCCTGCCAATCTCAAGGTGCCCTTCCATGACACCTAACCCAGCTGATGTGCTTCTCTGATGCCATCCCCTAAGCAAATGCCCTGTGTGCACAACTGCTCTTCAGCAGCTTCCCTGTCAGAGGCTGGCCTCTCAGATAGGGGGTGGAGCTCACTGTAGCAGGGACCCAGCACACATGCCTGATATATGGTAGGTAGGTACTGATAAATGTCACCTCCTATGATCAAAAGTAGGTGATATTTTATTCACATTTTAGATATGGAGACCTGAATCTCAGAGTCAGGTCATGCAAATAGCAAGTAGCAGAGCCAGAACCAGGATGGGGGCAGGGGAGAGGAGTTAGGTGGGCTCTGTGAGAGATCTAGTGAGCATCCATCCCCTTCCTCTGCCTCAAGGAGGAAGCCACAGGAAGCTTGAGTCACAGGCTCTGGGTCAGTGAGAGACCGGGCCCCTCAGCCTCTTGGCTCTAATCCTTGGGCCCTTCCATGCTACACAGGGACTGAGCAGGCTGCTTACTCCGAGATAAGAGGCCAGGATGTCCCAGCCCAGATAAGAGTGGCCTGGCCACTCCAGGGCTTAGACATTAACTTTTACAGCACCCAGACAGCCCCACCAGGCACTGCCACAGCCCTAACCATCTCCCCAGAGAGAACTGAGTCACAGACCGTCCAGAGGTGAGCCACCACCCTGCTGACCTGCCGGACTCCGGGCCTCAATACTCCTCCACCCCTAGCCTTTCCCGAGGCCACTACCATATACCGGCCAAGACTAGGAGCTCAGCTGACCAATACATGTGAAACTCCTGAGCACAATGAGGGGGTCTGGACATGGCCCCACAGAGGGCCACTGACATCCCACAAACTGTCTTAACCCTTTCTCGGCCTGAGCCTCTATTTCTCTGTCTGGAAAAAAGACCCTTTGCAGTGTCAACAAGTTTAGGTCTCCGCGTGACTGCAGTCACTTTATCACAGAACAAGCAGTTTGTGTTTGTGAAAGTTGGTTGGTATTACCCTTCTGCAGAGCCTGGGCCTCATACAATTGTCCATCAGTCTGTGGGAATCTGGCCAGGACCCAATGGATAGAAATCTACCAATGCTCGAGTCCCTTACTGAATGGCATTGTGTCTACGCAGAACCCACACATCCTCCCACGTACTTGAAAGACTCCAGATGAGTGACAGCACCTAATTCAGTGGAAATGCTGGCTGAATGGTCCTTCTCTTGTGCCATTCAGGCAATGCTGACAAGGAAAGATGTTCGGTACAGACGATGTCGAACCCATAGGTACAGAGGGCTAGCTGTGTATGATTAACATGTGTCTGCGGAATGGCTTTAAGAGGTCCAGAAATTAGGGCAGAATCACTGACCTGGAGCTGTGCTAAGCATTTTATAAACACTCCTTAAGCCACGAGCGGTCATTCTGTACAGACCCTGCTGTACAGATGAGGATACCGAGGTCTGGCAGGGTAAGGGGCTGCCCCAAAGCCATTCAGCACATAAGTGAAGAATCAGGAATAAACTCAAGCTGACGTTACTCTAAGACATAGGGGACAGCTGAACCCTGCGGCCAGCCATGAACAAGCCACCTTTCTGGGCTCATTTCTCCCTGAGGAAGCAAGGCCAGTAACTGCATCTAGTCCTAGGTCAAGGGCTGGGGGCCTCCAGGCTCTCCAACACAGTGCTGGAGACAGAAGCTCATGGTTAGTCAACCAAAGCCTGAAGGAGGAAGTCAACAGAAAAAAAGAAAAAGCAAGAGTCAACATAAACCCAGCCTAGTCCATCAGCTGCCTGTCCCTGTAGGTGGAGTCCCAGAACCTCCCCACCTCCGAGAGTCGCCAAACAATATGGCCATTGAGTAGGGCGCCTACACCCACTAGGCTTCCGAGGACCGGCCTTGTTCCTCTATGCCAGTTCCACCCACCACCCTGCAGCAAGCCTGGGTTAGGAATCCAGCTTTCCCTGGCCCTGGCAGCCTTGGAATGAGGCCTGAGTCAGAGGCAGTAAGGCGGGTTCCTGAATGCACGCAGGGGTGGAGGCGGCAGTTCTGTGATGCTACTCTGCCCTCAGCCACCCCCGCTCTGTGCTCATACCCAAAGGTGTTTGCCCAGGCCCAAGGCATCCCGCCAATAGCCCTGGGGTGACTCAAGTGCAGACATTCCTCACTCCTAGATTGTCCCAGAGGTTAGGGATCCCGGCTGCAGGCTCGGAGTCTCCTGAGCTGGGGTCCTGGCTGCTGTGCAGGAAATGAGAAGTCAGAGCAGGGCTCAAGCTCTCTAGGGAGGGACAAGGGAGTCCCTTTTCTGCAGGGAGGATTTGCTTTGGCTGGCTGGCTGGCTGGCTAGCCACCATTTCATAAGGCTAGCCAGAAACAGTACTGGGCCCAGAAAAGAATAAACCAGGCCTATTCCCAGGCATGGCCACCAAGGACTCAGGACAAGGACATGGAACCCTTCAGACAGGGCACACGGGACAAGAGCCCTATCAAGGATATAATATGCAGGCTCTGCTCAGAGCTGGCGCTCCCGATTATATAATTTACTGAAGGCTTTCTAGCACTGAGTCCCTGAGAGGCAGGCAGGGTTGTCACAAGAGAGGGGTGGTGACATGGGACAGTGGGTACAACAAGCTGATACCACCTGCCAGCTCACAGAGCCAGAGAAGTACGCAGGGGCAAGGTCCCGTGTCCCACCAGAGAATAACCAGGGGCCGTGCAGTGTTTCCACACCTTCCCACGGCACACAGTCTTCACGGAGCCAAAGCATCTGTGTGGCCAGGATGTACCTGGGCCTCCACCTGGGGCAGGCCCCTCTGCCCCTAGCTCATCTCAGAAACTGCAACCTCATCTGTCAAGTTTGGGAAACTGCAGAACCTACCTCCAGGTCACAGTCAGATGCCTGACACAAGGGATAGCTAGTGTTGGGTAAAAGTGTACCAAATGCAGATGTGGCTAGTGACACCCGAGTCGCATCCTCACAGGACGCTTGCAGTGACCAGCCCAGCTCCAAACATATGTCCCCAACACCTAAAACTTCCTGACACACTATGACTGATTCTGTGTGTGAACCAATGACAGATAAATGAAGAATGGCCCCGCCTGCTCCAGGGGGTGGGTGTCAATCCCATGAGACTGGCCTGTGGAATGTCAGACCCACATAAGCAGTTTCACAATGGGGCAGAGGTCACGGGGTAAAGGTTCTCTCGGGGACAACCCTGTTGAGGCCTCCTGAGAGGACAGCAGGGGAGTGGCCAACAAAAGGGGATACCCCAAAATCCAGGAGAGCAGAAGGAGTAACACCTGCCTGGCTTCCTGCCTTGGACTGTAATTATGGGTCCTTGTCAGGCTCAGCAGGACCCTGCTGGAGTGAGAGCAGGTAAGCTCAGCTGCTGCATGGGGACCCTTAGGGATAGAACCACCGTCAGCTGAGCCAAGTCAGCCGTCTGGGTTCTCCTGCATAAGGTGCTGTCTTGGGAAGGTTCATGCTAATTCAGAGGCTGGGGCAGCTAGGCTCATGCTCCTGGTGGGAAGCTACGCACTCCAAGGCCCGCAAGGACCTACTCACCTTTCGCTGGGCCTGCCTCTTACAGATTCTCCCGCCTTTCACGATGTCACCTTTGGGACCAAACCCCAGTACTTGAATCCTCAGGGGACAAACTTCACCCGAACCACAGCACCCTCCTTGAGCCTCCAGGAGCCCATGTGTAAAATGGGGATGGCAAAAGGAAATGTACCTGCCTCAGAGGACAGAGGGGCCTGTGTGACCACAGCACATTCAAGAGAGAGAGAGAGAGAGAGAGCGCGAGCCTCAAATGGTAAGCAGAAGTTAGTGCTATCAGGGAGCCCAGGAGGAACAGACACTCAGTGCCCCTGCCCTGGGGCCACAGACCCCTGAGAAGGACTGCCCTGGCCATTCAGATGGCACGGGATCCAGAATTAAGAATTACAACAGAAGGGGCAGGCTCATTCAACAATAGAAAGGGTGGGATCAAAGGCACAGACCCAGCTGCCCGGGGAGGGGGCACCTCTTGTCAGGTCATTGAGTCAGGAGAAGGAAATAGAGACCTTGAGGGAGGGGTGGGGGCAGAGAGGTACTTGTCAATAGGCTTGAGTCCTGGGAGTCACTCAGCGCCAGCCTCCCCCTGCCAACACACACACACACACACACACACACACACACACACACACACACACACACACATCGCCACTCCCACTCAGCATGCCTTGGGCTACATGGAGCATCTTTCTCTTTGGTTGACTTATTTTACTTCACTCATATTGGGGACTATGCTATGGACTGTGGTAGGTGTGTGATCACCTCAGACAGTTATCACTCTGTGTTTAGAACATTCAAAGTCATCTATTCTGAACTGTGCCCGGAAGCATACGCACACACACCCCCTCGTTGGGACTCCCCAGGGCAGGCCTCCTGGCTTCTGAGCATTCAGGCCTTAGGAGGAAGCGCTGTGGGAGGAAGTGGCTTTTGGCACTCTCTTCTGGAAAGACGTCCTCTAGGTCCTCTCTATTCACTTCAGCTTTGGTAAAAATGTGGGATGAAAAATACTTCATTTCCTCTCATTTCCACCCTAAGACAATCGGTGCAGGCCGACAGCAGAAGATACTGAGGTCTGCAGCTAACTGAGGGGCACATCCCAGTCTGAGGGCCGTACCAAGCAAAGTGTATCTGCAGGCACACGTGGCCTGGGGCTACCAGTGTGTGTCCTTGCTCCACCAAGGGTAGGTGTCTCCCCACCACAGCGGTAAAAGGCTGTGGGAGGGAGGGACTGTTGGCTCTCACCCAGGGCCATCTGTCCAGGGACACTTGGCAACATCTGGAGGCAACTTGGGATCTTGGAAGGAAGGTATCCTGGCACTGCTGGATAGAGGTGAGGGGTGGTGCCAAGCCTGCCATACCCAGGACAGCCCAGCAAGGCTCGTCTGCTCCAAACTGCCCATAGTCCCAATGCTGACCCTGGTGCAGACTAAACAGTCTCAAAAACTCAGGTCCTACTCTGGGGCCACACAGGAAGGAGTGGGTGGGTGGCTTCCAGCAGCCAGTGTCCCTCTTCCCACACGATGTCTGTGGAAGCTTCATCAAGAGAGGACTCCACAGCTAAAAACATGGGGTTCACAGTGAGCAATGAGAAATCGGCTCCGAGGTGGGGGAGAGAGCACCATGCCCAGGCTCTGCCTGTCCACCCCACAGTGACACAGACAAGTCACTCTGGTCCTTCACCATCCCACCCCAAGCAAGAAGCCCTCCTGACCTAGTGTGGCTTGGTCTGGCCAGATGTCCTTACCACAAGACCATTCCCCCACGGGGGCCTGGCAGGAGGGCGGAAGTGTCACCTTGTATTGAGGTTGTCTTTCCTCAGTCTTTGCTTGCCCTCCCAGGGGGCCTTCAATGGAGCAGGACCCAAGCCAAGGTTTTTCATAAGGGCAAAGGGCTCAGCCACAACAGAACATCTTTGTTTTATTTCTATGGCAACGGACCCAGTTTTTCACCTAAGGTGGTGATATGAAAGCTTCTTTTTAAATAAGTGTCTTTAATGTCTAAAAAGTGAGATATCTTTTTTTAAAGCTGCAAGTACTGGGGCTGGGAAGATGGCTCACTCAGTCTGCCAAGCAGGCATGAGGACATCCTAGCACTCACATAAAAAGCTGGGTACGGTGGTCTGTGCACCTGCAATTTCAGCGTGGAAGGGGTAGCGACAGGTGGATCCCCGAAGCTCAGAGGCCAGGTAGCCCAACGGAATCAACGAAATCCAGGTTCTGTGAATAATGGTGCCTCAAAATTAAGGCAGAAAGTGATTGAGGAAGGTAAGCAACACTGACCTCTGGCCTCCACACACTCATGAGCGCTGTAGAAATAATGGGGCTACCTCCTAATTAGCTGTTCTCCCTGTTACGAGGCTGCCTGCTCACTGCTGAATTCCCAGCCGCTAGAACAGGCGCTGTGGACAACCTAGTCCCATTTCATTTCACTCTCAGCCAGACTCCAGCTGAGGCAGCACCAGTCTGGTCCTCTACAGCACCTGCCTCAGGACCTCTGAACTTCCTACTGTTGCTACCAAACTTGCAGAGGTCTGCCTCCACCTAGCCTTCTGGGATCCGTTTCAATGTCCCTGCCCCTTCCCCGGAGGTAGGTGTTCTCCTATTGCAGGCCCTGGCTCCTGACCACACCCCAGAAATCTATGTCTGGGGCGCTTCCCCACTGCATTGCTCCACCTCACTTGCTCAAGTCCTCCCACACACGTCTGTGTTTTAGAGTGTGTTTCCACTCGAAGACTCTGAGCCCGGGGAGACCAGGGACCTGCCAGACTGTGTCAGTCCCACCGCATGACCCCTGAAACTGACCATGATGGGAACATTTACACAACAGAAATGGGCATTAGCTAGAAGCCTGAGTGTTTCATCCAAAGAGCCTCTGTGCACACCCAGAACACAGCTTCCCTCCCAACGTTCTAACCAGTACATGCTGGGAGAGAGGCCCAGTGCATGCTGGGAGAGAGGCCCAGTGCACGCTGGGAAAGAGATAAGCTGTCTGCTGGGAGAGAGGCCCGGTGCATTCTGAGAGAGAGGCCCAGAGACTGCCATCTGGTTTAGGGGTGGGGTGGTGGGGACAAACACATGGCCAAGGCCCATGGTCAGCCATGGTGGATGAACTGGGAAGCCAGGGGCCTGTCTGGTTCAAGGAGGAAACCGACCATTGGCCATTGTACTCACTTCTAGCTAAGTTAAATGTTCAAATCCACTCAGCTCAGCTACTGGGCACACTGAAGAACACAGGACACTTGGGATGTGAATCCTATGGGAATTTTGTAACATATGACTAGATAAAGGGTTTCAGATGGAAGCTTAAAATCTTTTTTTTTTTTTTTTGGTTTTTCGAGACAGGGTTTCTCTGTGTAGCTTTGCGCCTTTCCTGGAACTCACTTGGTAGTCCAGGCTGGCCTCGAACTCACAGAGATCCGCCTGGCTCTGCCTCCCGAGTGCTGGGATTAAAGGCGTGCGCCACCACCGCCCGGCTAGGAAGCTTAAAATCTTTTAACTTTTAAAAATGTACCACAAGGACAGAGCACACACAGGACTTGAAGACAGAATAAAAAAGCAAAAATGTCTTGCTAATAACTTCTATATTGATCATATGTCAAAATGGCCTTTTAAACTGGGTTAAATATTTTGTTTTTGTTTTTTGAAACTGGGTTTCTGTGTAGCCCTGACTGTCCTGGAACTCACTCTGCAGATCAGGCTGGCCTCAAACTCAGAGATCCGTTTGCCTCTGCCTCCCAAATGCTGGGACTAAAGGCGTACTCCACCACCACCAGTCATTAAAAAAATTCTAATTTAAGAAAGACTCGCCGCCCCCACCCCTACCTGCCCTTTCAAACACAGCTATCAGAAACGAACCCAAGAGACGCAGTGTCCACAGCTCTCATGGGTCTGCAGCCTGCCCTTCAAGGCATGTGGAGCCGGGTGTGTGTGTGTGTGTGTGTGTGTGTGTGTGTGTGTGTGTGTGTATGTGTGTGTTGTCCACCACTTGTACCATTCAATATTTAAAAGCAGAAGTGGAAATGAGGAGCGGCTAAAGGGACTGCGCTAATCTGTAAATTCTGGAAGACAGTGGCCTCATGTTGTAAGACGGCAGGCAGAGGACTACTCTGGGGCAAGGAAGGTCCATCTCGCCTGTTCGGGATGCAGGAGCTCGGCGAACAGCCAGCTCCTCAGTGTCCAGCCCTGGGAGCAGCCCTTACTAGCTCTGGTACACACCTACAGGGGAAAGCTGGCTCCCGAGACCACGCAGGAAGCCTGGGCCTCAAGCCACCCCACAGAGGTGTGGCCCCACACCCCACAGTGTGGCCTCCAAACTTCAATCTCAGAACCACACGGTTTCATACCTTGCTTCTTTCTAACTCCTATGCATCCTGAAAGGCACAGTTCAAATGCTCCTTCCCCCGTGTTCTACATCACATCCTTAGGCTTCTGGCCAGGTCCACTCTGAACTGCTTCCCGACAAGACCCAATGCTTTACCTCTTGCCCCCAAAGCTGACGTTTTCCTACAACACAGAATGTACTTCCCCTGAGCAAAACTGCAACTGGGTTGCCAAGGCCTAAAATAGATGTTTTCAAACGTCAACCACCATGACTCACCTAGAAGGCTTTCAAACTACAGGCTGCTGGGCAGCACCCTGCTTATGACTGGGGAGGGCCAGGTGGGGCTCCATCACCGACGTGACTGATTGTTCCAGGAGGTGCTGAGCCTGCTGGTCTGAAGGCTGACCTCGATAAGGTCAGATGTAAAATCTTCCCCTTGGCATCCAGGCCTTGCACAATATGGTCTCCAATTATTGTACCAGCTGCACCTCTCCCCAGGGGTCACCCCAGTCCAAGAGCAGCAACGACGCTATGAAGTTGCCAAAAGAAGTCACACCTACACTGACCATTCTATAAGAGCTGACGGACGGGCTGGAACTTCAGTGAATGGGGAAGTTTGAATGTTGCAGCTCCAGAGCCAAATTATCTTAGGCCATCTTGGCCCTTTTAAAAAGCCATTCATTGCCCACCTCTGTGTGTGACCTAAGAGCCTGTGAGTACTACTCAAATCCTTTTGGAGTGTAAAAACAGGTCCCTAGCTTTCATCAACCCAAAAGCTAAGAACTGTCAGCATCTGAGGCCTATGGGAGAGATTTCCCCAATTTGCTGTAATTGCCTACCCGATGTTTCCACCAATGTGGGACAGTGGGTAGGGGTGAGATGGATGAAGTGATGTGGATGGGGAGAGATGGATGGAGTGATGTGGATGGGAAGAGATGGATGGAGGGATGTGGATGGGGAGAGATGGATGGAGGGATGTGGATGGGGAGAGATGGATGGAGGGATGGTGGATGGGGAGAGATGGATGGAGTGATGTGGACGGGGAGAGATGGATGGAGTGATATGGATGGGGAGAGAGTGGGTAGGGGAGGGATGGTGATGTGATGGTGTAGGGTGTCTCAACTAAAAGGGCAAACACACAGTAGCAGGCATGGCACCCTAACTTATTT
This sequence comes from Peromyscus californicus insignis, assembly GCF_007827085.1. NCBI lineage: Eukaryota > Metazoa > Chordata > Mammalia > Rodentia > Cricetidae > Peromyscus > Peromyscus californicus. The sequence goes on along the minus strand of NW_026294551.1, from coordinate 91,488,225 downwards.
TAAAACTCTACTATGAAAACATCTAGAAAATACATTTTGAGGGCAGCAGTGAGTGGCGCACGCCTTTAATCCCAGCACTCGGGAGGCAGAGCCAGGCGGATCTCTGTGAGTTCGAGGCCAGCCTGGTCTACACAGCAAGTTCCAGAACAGGCTCCAAAGCTACACAGAGAAACCCTGTCTTGAAAAAAAAACAAAAAACAAAAAACAAAAAAGAAAGAAAACACATTTCTAATGTTACCAGTGGGTCCTCTGGCAAAAAAAAGAAAAAGAAAGAAAAAATTCAAGCAGTTTTCATTTTTTGCTTTTCCCATTTTTCTTCAGTAACTACCCAAGTGACATCAGTCATTTCTTCTTTCTCTAATTGCCTAGAAACAATCACTATTACTACTACTATTAGTGTGTGTGTGTGTGTGTGTGTGTGTGTGTGTGTGTGTGTGTGTGTGTGTGTGTATGCACATGCCATGATGCATGTGTGGAGTTCAGAGGGCACTTTGAGAGTCACTCCCTCCCTATCCATACATGAGTTCTGGGGACTGAACTCAGGTCCCCAGACTTGCAGAACAAGTGCCATCCAGCCCTAGAAAAATAGTTTTCAAAGCGACTCCAGGACATTAGCTGAAGTCTGTTGTTCATCTGCTGTATTTTCTGCCGAATGAGTGAAGAACACTGAAGCTCTGAAACAAACACCACAACAACAACCAACACAAACACGACAAACACAACAACAACCAACACAACAGAAAGCGGTCCCCATGAATCAAGACAGAGAAAACATGAAGTCTGGCTTCATCCACCGTGGGCTCTGAACAGGAGGCTCACCTCTCCTTGTTTCTGTTTCTTCCTCTGGAAAAGAGAGACCACCTAGTGATTCTCCCTGTCCTGCTCCACCTCCAGGGTCCCAGGGGACGGGGGACAAACAGGACTTTAGAAATTTGAAGTTGGCTGTGTGGATTTTATCTCACCACTCCTGCCCAAGTGGCTCCCCCAAGAGATGCTCCAAGCAGTAAAAAGAAAGATACAAGCGACAGGGGACAGAGCCCAGGGTGGGGGGAGTGACAGGGGACAGAGCCCAGGGTAGGGGGAGCTATGCCATGGCCTGTGTGTACCCCCACGCAAGAGTTCAGGCACTGAAAGCCTGGTCCCCAGTGTGGTGATGTTAACGGGAGATGTCATCACCTTTAAGAGCGGAGACTAGTCATGAGGTCACAGAGACAGGCCCTAAGAAGGGACTAATGAGGAAGGAGAGCCTTTCTGGGACCTTAGGAGCTCTCTGGCTCCCAAAATCACTGAGATTTTCTTCAACAAAACCCTCCATGATTCCCACTGACCTGAGCCCATCGTGAGAGCCCAGCCAACCTTGGCACCACGGTCCTGAACCTCTAGGGCTGCATGCCAACTAAATGTCTCGTGTTAAGAAGTCCTTCCTCGGGCATCTCCCGGCAATGGGCACCAGCCTAACACAAGCTGGGAAGGCTAGCCCCTGTCCCTCAGCAGTGACTTCCTCCTGCTGGCTGTCATTCCTGCCTGTGAGGTGAGAGCATGGAGCCTTGGGAACTCTCTATTTTCCTAAGCAGCCGATCTCCTTCTCCAGGGAACCAGGGTTCTCTATTTAGCCCCAGTAAGCCAGGCAGTCTGTCACGGTAAAGCCAAGACTCTACTTCCCACCGGGCATGAAAAATGACAAAGCATTCCTGGCCAATACCCAGCTCCCCGGTGTTCTGAGACCTAACTAGACATGGAAACCCCTCCAAACACACCAAGCCACCACAGCAGTGAGCACCACGCCTGAAACATGCCTTTCTGAACAAGGCATGCTTCTGAACCACCTCTCCCTCCCACAGCGGCAAGACCTGGGCTCACACAGCCCCAGGAATGGCTGAGATGTCCGGCGCCTGAGGACTCTCAGCCATGCCTCCAAATGTCTGCAAGGTTCTGACACTGCCAGCCACACCCAGAACTTACTGGAGATGTTTCTTACACACATATCACTTCGCTTCCTTGGTGTCCAGAGTTTAGAGGGGGATTATTTACATATGTGTCAGCGTATGTGTGTATATACATAGATGTATATGTATGCTACGGGGCTGGAGATTTAGCTCAGTGGTAGAGCACTTGCCCTGGACTCAATTCCCACCATTGAACACACACACACACACACACACACGCACACACGAGACTTGGCAGAAAACAAGTTTAGCAAGATGTACATTCTAGGGCATCTGGGTTTTGCCAGCTGAGGGGTGTCAACCTGCTGACAGGGGTTTATGCAGGGTTGCCTCATCTTATGAAGCCAGTGAGGTCCCAGGACCCTTGCAGGAGCCAAGGGTGATGCTCAGGAGGGAAGAGCCTAGAAGTGGGAGAGATGTGAGTCCTGCAAAGGACCCAAGATCAGCATTCAGGCACCCTGTCCACACCAGGCCTCTGGGCATTCATCCAGAATTCACCCATTTAATCCTGGAGTGTTCCATGTCCAAGGCACCATGAGGTGAGAATTCCTTATGGGGTGCCGTGCTCAGGCTCGAAGGACCTCAGACCTAGCAAACACAAAGACTTTACCCCAGGGGAGCTGCCTCAAGCCTCCCCAGCTGACGGTATAAAATCGGAAATGCTCTGAGCAGCAGTACCCTTTGGACTGCTTCCGATTTCTAGATGAGGGATGCTCATCCATCCACTCACGGAGGGTTGGTAACGGGTCCAGCCTTCTCTAGCTCATATGCTACAGCACAGGATTCAAGGATAGCACAGACTTTGGGGACACTTTTCTGCTTCTGTGGCCTCAGCCTGAGTGTGGGAAGTGGGGTTAGTGTGAGAAGGCGGGGCCAAGGACTCAGCAGCCAACTCCACCTTCTCCCTGCTGTGGCCCTGACTCACAGAGCAGATGCTGAGTAAGCACAGGGGGGGGGGCGGGGGGCACACTCTTACCCACAGCTTCCCATCATAGTAATAGGCCCCCAGGAGCTTCACGATGTACGGGTGGTCGCAGGTGGCCAGGATCTCAATCTCCACAATGTAGTCCTCCAGCTCCTCCTCGCTCTTGGTCTCAATGACTTTGGCTGCTGCCAAAGCACCGGTCTCCTTGTTTTTGGCCTGGAAAGTGGAGACAAGGAAGGTTACAAGACAGGCTGGACAGGAGACGGCCCTGGGAGGCTTCCCCGCCCCCCAAACAAGTGTGAAAACAGAGGTGGATATCTAAGGGTCCGAGACACTGACCTGACAGACACTTCCCACCAATGGCCGGGCACACGAGGTGTCGACAGAGGGGAGCCCAGACCAGAAAGAACATTCCATGTGCTTAGTAAGGAAGTAAGATATAACCATGCTATGGGAAACATACAAAAATAGACTAGTGCCTACACACAGACACACAAAATAAAGTCGTTATAACACAAAAATGAAAAGAAAGAAGAACAAAAACTCTGAGGAAAACTATTCCTGACAGCCGGCCAGGAAAAGCCTGAAACAGAGGACTCATGAGCATTGTCACTGTGCGCTGTTTAAGGTTCGTGTGTGTGTGTGTGTGTGTGTGTGTGTGTGTGTGTGTGTGTGTGTGTAGGAGGGGTTTGTGTGCATGTGCCTGTGGGGGGGGGGGGAGGGTTTGTGTGCATGTGCCGGTGTGTGTGTGTGTGCGTGTGTGTGTGTGTGTGTGTGTGTGTGTGTGTGTGTATGTGTGTGTGTGTGTGCATGCCTGTGTGTGTGTGTGTAGGATGGGTTTGTGTTTAAGTGCCTGTGTGTGTGTTGGGGGGGGTTCCTGTGTATGTGTATGTAGGGAGGTTCATGTGCATGTACTTGTTGGGGGGGTTCATGTGCATGTGCCGGGGTTCACACGAATGTGCCTCTGTGTGTGTATATGTATGTGTGTGTTCCTGTATATGTGCATGTAGGGGGGATTCATGTGACTCTGTGTGTGTTGGGCAGTTTCTGTGTATGTGTAGGAGGGTTTTGTGTGCATATACCTCTGTGTGTGTGTGTGTGTGTGTGTGTGTGTGTGTGTATGTGTGTGTATGTATGTGTGTGTTCCTGTGTATGTGTATGTGGGGGTTCATGTGCCTGTGGAGGGGGTTCGTGTATATGTGCATGTTGGAGGGGGGGGTTCCCTCCATGTATCACGGCATAACTGCCTTCTGGCTACATGTCACCTGGGCAGAACACCGCTTCTTATCTGATGAGAAAGAGAGAAAGCTTTTGTCAGCTAGGATGACACAGTCAGGAAACAGAACCGTAACAGGAGCTGCTGAGGGTGTGCGAAGGAGAACTGGAGGGGTGCGGGACGGCAGCGGGCGACCAGTACAGAACTGGAGGGGTGCGGGACGGCAGCGAGCGACCAGTACAGAAGAACTGGAGGGGTGCGGGACGGCAGCGGGCGACCAGTACAGAAGAACTGGAGGGGTGCGGGACGGCAGCGGGCGACCAGTACAGAAGGAGAGCTGGAGGGGTGCGGGATGCAGCGAGCGACCAGCACAGAGCACCCTACTCCAGGGACCATCATATACGTGCAACACCACTACAGGTTCAGAGCCAAAGGAGCCCGAAGTAGGGGTTCCAACTTGCCAGCACACCGCACAGCATCCCCACAGCCAAGGGCGAGACCCACCTGAGGGCTACCAAAGAAACTAACGCATCCATACAATAGTCTGTTGTTCCACCACAAAATGCCACAACTGTGACAAATGAGCCTTGAAAATGCTGCTCTCTGGGGTTGGAGAGATGGCTCAGTGGTTAAGGGCACTGGCTGTTCTTGCAGAGGACCTGGGTTCAATTCCCAGCACTCACATGGTGGCTCACAACCATCCATAAATCCAGGAGGATCTCTGCAAGTTTGAAGCCATCCTGGTCTACACTGAGTTCCAGGACAGACAGAGTTATATAGTGAGACGGTGTCTCAAAAATAAAATAAAATAATAAAACAAAGCCTTGGAGTCACTTAGGAGCTGTGGGCCTTGGAAAAGCTAATGTGATAAACATGTTATTAACTCTATTTTGCCAAAATTCCAAAAAGAAAGAGTGAGGCAAGCAGGAGGGTGGAGGCAGCGCCACCACCCCCCCACCTCACAAGGGGGAGGCAACGCCACCTCACAAGGGGGCCCCCCCAAACAGGACGCAAGACCCACAACCCCCTTGGTGTCCTTCAAGCTGCAAAGGAAGCTGCTAGAAACTTTACCCTCTCTCCGCCCCCACCTCCACCTCCGGTGCTCACAAGGGCCGTGTTCACAGTGTTGACAGAGGACACACTGTGACGATGTGGCCCTAGACATCAGCAGCACAGGGGTAGTGGGTACACCCCAGGGCCGTGAACACCCGTGCCCCACCCATGTTCCACCCATGCCTTCTTGGGGGTGCTGTGCCTCTCACCCACTGCGACCTCTGCACACCCAGGACAGCCCTTCCTGTGCATCTTCGGCCCCCCGGGTGACAATGCACACTCACCCAGAGGGTCAGGGTACAGCAACCTGCAGCTCAGACTCCCGCTGCAAGGTTGAGAAGCAAGGCCAAGTCCAGAGAGGGGACACACATGCCTGGAATTTGAACCTGGGTCATTTGCCGTCACAGATTCTCCACATTCTCTAGGGCAGTGGTTCTCAACTGTTCTAACACTGTGATCCTTTAATAGTCACTCATGTTTTGGTGACTCCCAACCATAAATTATTTTTGTTGCTATTTCATAATTGTAATTTTGCTACTATTTTGAATCATAATGAATCTCTTTTCTGTTGGTCTTAGACGCCCCTCTCAAAGGGGTCGCGACCCATAGGTTGAGAACCATTGTTCTAGACTATACACGTCCACACAATCCCTGTGTTTGCACTGAGAAGCCTCTATAACCTGATGACCTTTGCTATGCCTCAGGCAAGACCCATGTAGGGTGATACCCAGACAGCTACCCTCTCCCTGGCCTCAGCAATTAAGGTCTAGATGGAGAGGTGCTACCAATCCTGTTAAGAGGGAGCAGGTGGCTGCTTGTGATGGGCATGGCCCCAGAACCTGAGATGGAGCCTTCAAGAAGGAAGTGGTGGGGAGGATGCAAACGGGCACTTTCCCGTCTGTTCTCAGCTGGGGTCCTCCTAAGTGGCCAAGAGCCCCGGGCCACCTACAGTGATTAGGACAGTTCATTTATGGGGAGACAGGGTTTGCTCACCCTTGGCTTATGCCCCTTAGGTATGCTATCTCAACCATCCTCCAGGACAGTGCAGTTAGATGGGGAGACTGAGGCAAGGCCCCAAGAGCAAAGTAGCAGCGTGGGTCTGGACCTCCGGAAGCCTGCTCCCAAGCCTGCTCGCTACCACTGACCAGTCTTCCTCCACCAAATTTTTTTTCAGACCAGAAGTCCTGAGACCTCCAGCACCCAGCCCAGGAGCCCAGATCAGCAGGGTGTGGGTGTGTTAGGGGGGAGGGGTTCTTTTCTCTAGAACTCAATTTCAAACACTTGTTCAGAACACCTTAAAAATCTATTAGATGAGCGGCGAGAGTCTCTCTCTAGAAGAGACTTAGTTAGGTGCCTCTGGGCCTTTGGAGAGGCAGAGAGGAAGGGTGAGGCCTTTGGGGGTGGCAGATGGAGGGTCAGGTGACCACAGCACCTCAACCACAATGAGCTAGGCAAAAGCCACCCGTTCATCACTGACTTTCAGTGCCGAGGGTTCTGGTGAAGAAGGCTGTATGTCACCTTTTCCTGAGTTTCCTGAAAAAAGGCATTTTCCTGTAACTGTGGGGGATGGGGAATGTTCTCTAGGAGGGCACAGAACCTGCTCTGCCCACACTGTAAAAGCAGCACTGACCAAAGGGCGGGGGCCTTCAGCAAGGAGCCAATGTCAACACCAAGACTACTCAGTCAGTGCCCAGTGCCTCACTCAGATTTCAGAAGCCAGAGCCCACCAGGGAGGGGCCGTGCAGACACTGTGCCAAAATCAGATTCCTTAAGAGTCTGGCAGAGGCATCAATCCATTCCCAAAAGGCAACAGAGATGTTGCAACAGCGATGACCGAAAACAAACAAACAACAAACAGCCAGCGCTGACCACTGCCACTCGGACCTGGAAGGCAAACGCCCTTCTCAGGCAACAGGGGAGCAAGCTGCGAGTCAGACAGGCGGGTGACTGCTGAAGGCCAGATCTGTCACAAGCCTGTCTGCTCTGAGTACCAAATCACTTCCAGAAGTTCAGTCACCATGAGCTAAAGACGAATGACAAGCAGAGCCAGCACCAAGCCCCCTACCCCCGCCCCCAGCAAGGGGACCTTGACAGGAGCAGGCACGGAGCCTCCCCCAGGCACTGAGGCCGGCACTGGCTACAGGCCCACTTCCCAGATGGCAAACTGAGGCCTGGAAAGGAGATGATGGAGTCCAGGACTGTGGTCTTGACTTGGATCTTGGGTTCAAAGAGAACACTGTGCTTCCTGGAGACTGCTTGTTTGCTTGTCTGTCTGTCTGTCTTTCTGTTTTATGTATAAGAAAATGGAGGAACAGGTACGGTAGCTGTAGTACCAACTGCTTGGAAGGCAGAGGCAGGAGGATCACTTGAGCCCAGGAGCTCCTGGCCGACAGAGTGAGACCCATAAAAACAAAAACCATATGTTCCCAGAGGTGAAGCCAAGTCCAAGGACATATATCTGTAACTAACAGACTTGGGCCCCTGGTGTTTCAAAGTCCGTGAACCTAACTGCTTTCCAGAGTTGCCTGTACAGTCAGCATGAGTCCTGCCTGGGCCTCTGTTTTCGCTCTGTGCAGTTGGAGGGTGAGGCATGATGCCCAAGCTCTCTCTCTGGAGAGCCTGGAGAACGGGTAAGAGCTGAACAAATGAAGTGCACTCGGAGGTGAGCAGGCAGGGTTCCCATAAACACACAGTATCAAGGCTCCCAAAGTCCGTCTCCACCAGTGCTGAGGCCAGACCAGGAATGAGGGGGATCCCCAGTCCCGCTGCTGGCTGGCGGTCTCTAACCTTGGAGCCCACACCCTTGAAAGCGGACACAGTGGCCACTTGTGTTTTCTGGCCCAGACACTCGGTGGGAACAATCCTCCCTGTTGTGACAGCCTGGGGCCCAGCCTAGAGGAGGTGGGGCCATCCTCTCAGCCCAGCTGGGAACCCTGCCCTCCCCTAGGGGTGCAGCAAGCCCGTTCAGGAGATTGCTGAGACCTGGGAGCATGGAAGGCAGCAGAAGGCAGGCCCCAGACCCTTCCCTTCTCTGGCTGCCAGCTGATCACTCAGTTCCTTCGCTTCCCAGGAAATGGCTGAGATCCCAGAATGCAGCCAGGCCTTCAGCCACAGCTTTGAACTCCAAGTCCCTGATGCCCATTCTCCAGATGGGGAAACTGAGTCCACACACACAAAGAACGCAGAAACCCAAGCCTGAGCACAATGACTGAAGGAGAATGGGGTGCAGAAGACAAGAGCCTTGGAACCTCTGCAGCCGCCTGAAATGAGCCCTGGGACATCCCATTCCCACTGTCTCAAAAACTCTGTCTTTGAGAATAATCTCACCCTCAGTCCATGGATCCAGAGGGGCTGACCCCTCCCTGGTCCAGGTATACATCCAGGCCCAACCAACCAGTCAGGGCCAAGCTTTGTCACAGCTACTGGTTCAGGGTTGGGCATGTGACCCAAGGTGAACAAACTGTCCCCGAATGGTTTCTTGTCTGTTTTTGGATTTTTTGTTTGTTTTTGTTTGTTTGGCACTTTCTTAAGGTTACAGAAAAGCAGCTTTTTCTTTCTCTAGGGTGGCTAAACTGGCAGAGTGGAAGGGTAGGGAACTGGGGACACGACCCTCACCTCCCCGGCTCCTGTGCTAAGGCTCAGACCTAAGGCTCATACATGCTAGGCAAGGGCTCTACCACTGAATTATGTCCTAGTCCTGCATTTTAACCAGTCTAAAGTGGGTTTTGGTTTTGTGGCATGTGGATGTATGGTATGTGTGCATGTGTTTGCATGGGCGGACACACATGTGTTTATACATGCATGCGAAGGCCTGAGGTTGACGTTGGGTGTCTTTCTGCATCACTCAGAGCTCGTGGCTTTGCCTAATCTAGCCAGTTTGCGCCATGGGACTGCCTGGCTCCAACTCCCATAGGATGGGATTACCGGCTTTTACATGGGTGGTGTGGACCAAACTCTGGTCACCATGCTGCAGAGTATTTACACTGAGTCATCTCCCCAGCTCTGGGCTTTGTTTAGTGATGCTCTAGGCAAACATCTACCATTGAGCCATATCCCCATCCTCATAGTCCATCTTGTCACTTCCTCAGAGAGTCTGCTGGAGGGTAAAAACAAGACAGAACAGGGCCCACTGAGGGAGGAGCCAGAGTGCGAGCACCACACAGCGGTAGAGCCAGCTGTCCCCAGTGGTGCTACTCTTGGGTTTCTGGGTTATGTGAGACAACAAAACTGCCCCAGGGACTCAGGAAATGAGTCTCCCATCTGGGGATGTTCCCACAGAGAGCAGGCATGGACGGAAGTGTTTCAGCACCAACCACACATGTAACAAGGGCCATCACCGCTGCCACCCTGACCACAGAGGGACAGTCACAAGATGCCCAGGAGAGATAACCTGAGACCTAGGGACCAATGTAGAAAGTACCACTAAGGCCACAGGCACCGAAACTATTCTGCCAAAAGAATCCTCTAAAAAAGTGAAACAGATTGCTGTACACTTATTAAATTAGCAAAAACAAACGATAATGACCAGATGCTGGTGGCTATGTAGTGTAGAAGTCCTCATTACAGGCGAGAATGTAAACAGCTTCAGACTTTCAAAGGCAGTAACTGGCCACAGCTGCTCTGTTCTGTTTTGTTTTGTTTGAGACAGGTTTGAAATACCTTTTAAGCCTATTATCCCTCATTTCTGGGAATTTAGAGCCAAGAAATAATTCAAGAAAGACAACAAAAGAACCGTACAGGATCACACTCCACAGCCCCTAACAACAGAAACGAAGTAGGAGTGGCCTAAATGCTTAATGGTGAGAAAACTATTAAATTGCTCTAATGGGACATTAGCAGCCCTTTAACACAGTAGGCGAACAGCCTAGCAATGAGGAAAACCAGCTAAGCCACCCCAGTAATGAAATGGGGTAATGAAATTGCTCTCGCGAAGAGTGCATGCCTACAGACAGATGAGCCGAGGACAGGCCATGGAAAACAAGCGGTTTTCATCCCATGCCAGCTGGCAATTACGCACCGGAGTCCCAGTGAGGGTCAGGGGGTGGGACGGCGTCTCCTGCACAGGTGAGCACTTGCCCAGACCTGGCCGTACAGGGTCTTACAGGCTGGCAGAGGCAGCCAGCCGGAGCTGTGCTGTCCAGATGGCTGCCCTAGCTATCTAGGGAGGTATAAATAATAGGGAGAAAATGAAGTGAAACTTGAGTTCCTCAGTGGCATTTGCCATGTGCCAAATGCTTCCTGACCAAGAAGAGGGGGCTGCCATACTGAACACAGCTGACATGCAGAACAGCCTCTTGTCTGCAGAAAGTTCCAGGCTCTAACTTCCAGCCCTCTGCAGTAGAAAATGTCCTCCCAGAGTCGAGAGTATCTCTTCAGTGACCCAGGCTCCAGAAAAGGTTTCTTTTCCAGAAAGAGAAAAAGGGATGGGGATGGTACAGACACTCCCACCCTAGACACACAGCTGTTGCTCAGATCTCCTAGCAACCTGGCTAGGCCTCCAGGTGTGAGGAAAGGATTCCAGCTGACCTGTCCATGAAAGTCTATGTGTGAGTAACAGCTAAAATCTGGAGCAGCCAAGGCTAAGGGTTTCTACTTTCCTGTCTCTGGATGCTGGATGGTTGTGCTGGGCATGTGTCAGATGAGGTGCAGGCCACTGGAACCAGCGGATCTTGGTCTGGGTCATATGCAAGGATGTAGAGAATGGTGCTGAGCACTGCCAATCATAAAAGGGCTTTGGTTCAGCGAGTGGGGAGAGGGGTCCAGCTCTGGAGGACCAGGTCACAGAAGAACTGGCTACATTCAAGGAAAGGATGGGGACCGGGGACAGTAACCCTAGAGGCTAGTGAGCAGCAGAGAAGATCCGGGATAAGCCCAGCAGCCGGAAGTAGGCAGGGAAAAAACACCCAAGGGGGTCTGACATCTGGAAGTGGCAGCCATTGCAGCCTCAGGATAAGAAAGTCCTACAGCAGGTCTTCAGGGGCAGGACACTGAGCACTGGCCTTGGCCCAGCACAGGCCTAAGTAGAACAGAGATGTACATCGCCTCCTTCTGTAGAAAAGAAAAGGAAAGCCCAGAGAGAGCAAGAGACCTCCCCAGGTCACACAGCTCAGCTGTCAGAACTTGAACTCAGGTCCGGCTCTCTGCCCAAGTCTTTACCTTAGTAGGCGTCCACCTCCAGTGTCTCCATCCCAATGGCACTGGGCCCTAACCCCCTTCACCATCTCTGGCTCCACTGCCTACAAGCACAAACACTGAGGATGAAGCCTCAGCAGCTCCCTGAAGCTGACCAGACACAGCTTGAGCTCCCTGGCTAGCACTCCAATCCCTGAGTCCTTGTTGATGCTTCCACTACAGGCTGTTGATGATACGGTCATGTGCAACTCAGACCTGAGCAGGCTGCGAGTTATGAAAGGCCCAGCCCAGGTCTGATTCCTCTCAGCCTACACCCCACAGAACCTGGCACAGAACAGCCAGGGAATGGGGTGGGGAGAACAGGGAGGGAGCCTTGAAGATAGGCATGAGGGAGGGTGGATGGATGGGTGGGTGAGTGGGTAGGAAGATGGATGCAAATGAGCCATGTGGTGGTTTGAAGGAGAACGGCCCCTACAGGCGCATATGCTTGAACGCCTGGTCCCCAGTTGGTGGAACTATTTGGGAAGGATTAGTAGGTGTAGCCTTGTGGGAGGAGGTAATGTCACTGGGGGTGGGCTTTGAGGTTTCAAAAGCCCATGCCACTCCCAGTTAGCTCCCTCTAGCTCTGCCTTGTGCTTATGGATCAGATGTGAGCTCTCAGCTACATTGCTACCAGCACCATGCCTGCCTGCCTGCGGCCATATTCCCCGCCATGATGGTCATGGACTCTAACCCCCCTGGAACTGTAAGCCCTCGATAAATTCTCTCTTTTTAAGTCGCCTTGGCCAATGTGTCTCTTCATAGCACTAGAAAAGCAGCCAAGACAGTGGGTAGGAGGGCGGCTGGACAGACCAGTGGGCGAGTAGATGGAAAGGAGGAGGAAGGGGGCCTCTGTACTCCCTACAGGAAAGTGAGATAGTCCACTTAAGAAGACCAGAAAGTGATGAGAGTCCTCCTGGCTCTCCATTCGTCCTGTTCTAGTTTTGGAAGATGGCACCCGTTTGCCTGAGAGGAGCCAAAGCCCCCGGCTGCGCCAGGACATACACAGTTAACCAGTCCTGCCAAATAGAGAACCACTTCCCAATCAGTAAGTGCCCTGCCAGGCTTTTACTCGGGGACGAATGAGCCAGCCAAGTCTCAGAAGTGACACTTGAGGACAGCAAAGATTACGAGGCACAGAGGCAGAGGAGTGACAGCCCCACAGACGTACACTCAACACTCCCTTGGAGGAGAGGCCTGGTGGGCCAGCCTGGCACAGCCAGGAAATGCTAAGCCTCCAAGTCTTTCTGGCCTGGGACCAAACCCAAACAGGATCAGCCTCAAAGATACCAAGCCGTGGCCTTGGCCGAGGACCTGGGCAACCCGTCCAACTTGGCCAGGCATGTGGGAACCTTTGGGTCCCAGCTTTTCAGACATGGCGAGGAGTCCAGTCCCAAGATACCATTGATAACGGAGGGGAAGGTGGCATGGGCCTCCTCCTGGGAGGCCGAGTGCCCACCTTTGCCAGGCTGCCCCCTGCCGGAAGGGAGAATATGAGGGAGAGTGCGCTGTACTTTATAATCACATCTCGTTTAATCCCTATAACTCAGGGATTCGACTCACCTTATTTTCCCATCCCAGACCTCTAAGAGTTATTATAGTCAGTGCGTCGCGGTTGTTTCTAACCAATAGTACTTTCCATGTTATTTTCTATTATTCTAAAAATAACACAAGTACATGAAAAAAAATCTTAAAAATAGAATGGCACAAAAAAGAAAATCAAAATAACAGCATCTCAGAGACGCTGCTCTCTGCATGGTACATGATCGCGTCTACGTACCCTTCCGTGGCACAGCCGTCCCAGGCTGACACACCCAGCTGGGAGATGCAGCAATTGGAGTGACCCCTGTGTTAATCACTCTAGCTTTCTACACTGAGGACATGAAGAGCCCCTGCCTGAGAGCATCCACTGAGCTAACCTGAGAACAGCGCTTAGACCAGGCCCAGCCCAATAATAAGAAAAGACTCAAGGGTAACTCTAATTTCTCCACATCTTAATTAGCGGACAACAATTTTATGTATTCATAAGGTTTAGTGAGGCCTCTCAACACAAGTACAGTCTGTGACAACCCTGCAGGCCACACGTCAGTCAGCTTAGCCACTTACCACTGTGTGTGTTGGCAACACCCAAAAGCCCTCTATGGAGCCAGGTATGGCAGCACAAGCCTTTAAACCCAGTACCCAGGAGGCAGGGGCAGATGGAGCTCAGTGAGTTCAAAGCCAGCCAGGTCTACATAGAGAGTTCCAGGACAGCTAAGGATTATAAAGTTAGACCCTGCCAAAAGCAAACAAAACAAAACAAAAACTCTGACTTTAAAATGTTAGCAAGTGTGGTGCCAACTGTACTCCTGGCACTGGGCAGGCCGAGGCAGCAAGGCTGTGGTGAGTTCTGAGGCTAGCCTAGACTACCGAGTAACACTGTCTCAAAATACTGGGTTTTGTTATTCTAAAATTAATACCCACTCACCAAAGAGAATCTAAAAAAAAAAAAAAATAGAATGGCAAAACACACACACACACACACACACACACACACACACACACACACACACACACACACGAGCATCATTCTCCACCTCCACCATAGCTGCACTAGAGCATTACAAGCTGGTCCTCCTATCCAGCCTCTCTCTATACACATTAGCCAACCCCTCTCTCCCTGGGGGAGAGCTCCCGGGATCCCAGGCACAGGTCACTAGCATCCTTCCCTCTCATTCTGTGAGAGCAAGTCCTCCAGTGCTCACGTGTGCACATCACCAACGATCTCAGAGCACAGAGCACTCCCGGCAGCATCCCCAGGCGCTGCTAGCTAGTCTACAGGACAGCTCCAGACTCGGTGGACTAGGTCAATCCTGGCACCCAGGGCTCTGAGCTCCTCACTAACAGTGGTACTCAGCCATGGTCCTCAGCCCCTCAGGTTTCCTGTTGCCTCGGAAGGTAAGTGGGACCCTGGAGGAGAAATCCTTCAGAAAGAGACCAAGACTCAGAGCAAAGGTAGGAAGACTCCCGAGGTCAAACAGGGTGGCCTGCCGGTACAGAGGGGCCACCATGTCAGAAGCACATCAGCCTGGATAGCAGCACCCATTTAAAAAGGCCAGGAGTGGGCTTGGGATCCCAGAAAAGGCAATCTAGAGCTTTCTAGAAAGGAAACTAGAAACAAGCAAGAGCCAACACTGGTTCCTCCTTCCAGGACAGTCACGCTGTCTCTCTGACACCCAGAGTTGCTCTCGGCCACCCTGGACTCTCCCACCATGGGGCAGCCACAGAACTGGGGCTTTGGCGAGCCTACAGAAGCCCTGGCATCCCCAGGCTCTGGTGGCCTTCCGGTTTGGGTTGTTTGCTGTGCTGGGGATGGAAGCTTAAGCCTCATGCACACCCCAGCTGCAGGGTGGCCTTCTTTATCTCCCCTGAATCATGTTTATCCTCATACCACAGAGAGCAGTAAACGCACACTGACCCCAGGAACCTTCATGGCATCTAGCCAGAGCAGTCTCAGCACAAGCGAGGACAGGCCATGAGGGACCTTCAGGGAATGTGCCTGCCATTCCCCAGGAATCCACAATCATCTGAAGTCAGGAGAAACCCTTCAGAAAGAGACCAAGACTCGGAGCACAGGTAGGAAGACTCCCGAGGACAAACAGGATGACCTGCCGGTGCAGAGGGGCCACCATGTCAGAAGCACACCAGCCTGGACGACAGCACCCACTTTAAAAGGCCAGGAGTGGGCGACAACAGCTGCCCAGCTGGCCTTCTCTGTGTGAGCTGGCAGCAGCTGCCCGCTACCCAATGCTCCACAGAGGCAAGTCCTGCTCTAATTGATGGCTCACAGCTCAAAAGACGGAGGCCGATGGGCTGTGAAAATGGCTGAGGTGAGGCACACACACTGCTCCTGCAGGACCCCAAGTTCAGTTCCCAGGCTCACACCCACCTGGAACTCCAGCTCCAGGAGATTCAATGTCCTCTTCTGACCTCCTGCCACACACACACTCACGTTCACACACACACACACACACACACACACACACACACACACACACACACACACACACTTAAAAAATAATAAAAATACAGGGGCTAGTGAGATGGCTCAGTGATTAAGAGGGTTTGTTGCTCTTGCAGAGGACCCAGGTTCAGTTCCCAGCACCCACTTGGTGGCTCACAATCTCTCGTCACCCCAGTTCCAGGGGATCCAACAGGCATGAAGGTGGTACATACACATGCATGCAGGCAAAACATTCATGCTTATAAAGTAAACAAGACTAAACATGTTTTAAATAATAATTTAAATCAACGTTAAACAAACTGAGGGTGAGGTGGCTTGTACAAGGTCACAAACACAGCACAGTAGGGGAAAGCCAGGAGAAGCCAGGAGCTGAATCCTGAGTTCATGCTGAGCGGCAGCATTTGCTCTTTCATTCATTCTAGCTGTTATGTGAGCATCACTTGTGTGTGTGTGTGTATGTGTGTGTGTGTGTGTGTGTGTGTGTGTGTGTGTGTGTGTGTGTGTGTGTGTGTGTTGGAAGCATTTAAAGCCTCTCCACAAATGGCCCTGAAATATACCAGTGACATCAGCCACCATGGCCAGTCTGCTGAGCTTCAGCCAGAGAAGTCATTCCTTGCAGCCAACTGCTTCCTGTCTGGTTAACAACCCTCTCTCCAGCCAAGCTGCTCTGCCCTAGGGACTTTACACCTACTGGGGAGGGCAAAAGGACATAGGACATGTACGCGGGAGCCTGGTGTGATTCTGAATTCTGAAGGGGAGAGTCCTGACTGGGATGAGAAGGGGAAGCCAAGCGGGCCATTCTGAGGAACGGGAGGAGCTGGCTGCCCGAGCACCCATGACTGCTGCAATAACGGGAAGCCCTTGCTAGGGTCGTGTGTCGCAAAGCACTGCCTTCCTTCAGCACTTCTTGGAGGCAGGAGAGTCAGTCCCCCATCTCCTCCACCGTACGTCTCTGTCGGGACCGGCAGAGCTAGTTACCAGCCCGGAGCTCAAAGCCCCATCTCTCGCCCTCCCCCTCATCCTGGCTATGATAAAAAGCTGTTGGTTTCAACCAAAGAATCACTAAGCTGTGGAGGAAGGAAGAAGAAAACAGCAACCAGGGGAAGCAGAAGCGAAAAGGGAAGGGAGAGAGAAGTGGGAGGCGCCTGGGAGGGAGGGGGCAGGAGGCCCTGGGGTGTATCTCCCCATGACAGGTCCTGCCTCCCAGCCACCCCACCCACCCACCAGGGCCCAGGAGGGTGACAGAACCTTCCTCATCTTCTGCCCTCAGAGGCCCCAGCCACTTCCTCCGCCGTCCTGCCCATCACCACTTCCTCTGCAGGGGAGGCCACCATCAACATCCACTCGAAGCAGGCTCTGAAAGAAGGTCATGTTTCTAGACACAGAGCCCACAAGGCCATGAGGAGACATCACAGGGAAGCAGCCTTCTCTAAGATGATCTTTGGCTTTTCTTCTGTTCTCTGGAGGAGAAAGGTACAGGCCCCTGGCCAGAAAGACCTGGGATTAAGTCCCAGTCCTGCTACAGAAAGGCTGTGTGACACTGAAAAAGTCACTGGACATCTCTGGGCCTCTGTCCCTACATTGTACAGAATGAGGGGACTCTCTGGTCATGGCCTTGTCCCCTTTCTCCTATCCACAGAGGGGTCCTTTCTGACATTATAGAGGCTGATGACAGGGCATTATTTAAGATGAAAACTGCCATATTTAACTTCCTCAGTGTGTCACTCGAGGCCCTCTTGACTCAGTTCCCGCTATGATCTGAATGTCTACGTCCACCTCAAAAATCCATATGTGGAAATCCTAACTCCAAGTTGACAGCATTAGAAGACGGGGACTTTGACATGGTGATTAGGTTATAAAAGAACAGGCCTTGGTAAACAGGATGAGTCTTGATAGGAGAAGTAGACTTAAGGGCATTGGGCAGGTCCTTGCCAAACACCAAATCTATGAGAGCCTCGATCTTGGCCTTCCCAGCCTCCAGCTCTGTGATCATAACTGTCTGATTGTACTCAGCTACAGTATATGGCTATGCAGACCACGGGACTAGCAGACATAACCTTGTCCTGACAGCACCCGGGTATGCCCAGCTCAAATGCTCAGACCCACCGACCACTGGAAGGAGAGAAGGCGGCATGGGCAGGGTGGACCAGAGATGTGGGGACACAAGGCCAGGCCAGCTCTATGGTACTCAACACAAACAGTACAAAAGAGCACCAGAGATCGGGCGGGCCTGCGCAGACGCGCACTTGAGTACCGGGACTTCCGAAGAAAACTCAGTGTCTCTCCATGTTTGTCAGATGCTAACATGACCACTGGACTACACAGTCACTCTTTCTGGTAGCCCTGTGTGGCTCCTGTGGTCTGTGGGACATTTCCGGGACAACAGCCTGCTCCTACAGATGTGGCCCTGCAAGAACACAATCTAGAAGCTATCAGCCAATGAGATGCTTCTAGAGGAAGACCCACCACTACTGGTCTTCTGGGAGCAATTCCCTGGGTTCAAATGTCAAGGTCAAGTGGCACTGAGTTCAGCCTGGGGAAGCCACACAAGCCCACTCTCGGGTAACCAAGCTCAAAAGCTGGCAGTGGGCAACCCGGGTCTCCATGCCTACCCACTGCCCTGCCCGGCTTCCTTCTCTCTGCCTTCTGACCACCATCTGGCTGCCCTGCCCTCACCACGGCTGTCCGCTGCTCCCTGTACAAGCTCTCTTGCTGGGCAGCCTCCAGCCCACAGTGACTGCCGGAGGCTGCCGTCTTCCAAGCACCTACTCAGACCTCCTGCTGCTCTTTGGTGCAGGCTAACTCCCACGACAGCTCTGAGGGTGGCTATCTTATCAGCTCTACTCACACATGGGGAAACTGAGGCAAGCCAGTCACTTCTCTCATCACACGGTTGTTAAGTGGGGCGGCCAAGATTTGAATGCTCATCTCTCTGACGCCAAGGTTCGATTCTTTTCTTATGTAACACAAGGAGATGAGAGATGCAGCAAGCCCTCCACACCTGTGGCTTCCACACCCAACTTCGGGTTAAGAACTTTTTTTTTTGCTGGGCGGCGGTAGTGTATGCCTTTAATCCCAGCACTCGGGAAACAGAGCCAGGCGGATCTCTGTGAGTTCGAGGCCAGCCTGGTCTACAGAGCGAGATCCAGGACAGGCACCAAAACTACATAGAGAAACCCTGTCTCGAAAAATAAAAATAAAAAAATAAAAAAAAGTTTTTTGTTTTTTGTAACCGCATCTGTACTGAACATGTACAGACTTTTTTCTGGTCTCCAGTGATGCAGTACAGCGACTCACACAGCAACTTCAGTGCCGTGGGCGTCAGAAGTTATCCAAGGATGATGGAGAGTGGATGGGAGGCCGTGTTAATACTATTCCCGCTTTATACGACAAAACTGAGCTTACTCCGGGGCAAGTGCCTAAGTGGGGTTTCTGGGACCAATGCCCCTGGAGAGTGGAGGTGACTTTACTCCAGCTGAACTGCACACAGCTATGACCATCTGATTAGCTGGAGGGCTCCACCTCCCCTCTCATACCCTGGAGCATGTGCCAGTGTTCAGGATAGTCTTGGTGGCCACAACTTAGGTGGGGGTTTACTGGCATCTGAAGGAGAGTGGATACAAGCTGGAGATGTGGAGAACATCCATCCACAAGACATAGGGCAAGCCTACAATTGTGAACTGAAGTTCCCAGGAGAGGGGGGCGGGGGAGTAGGAGGGAGGGAGGGAGGGAGGGTCAGGCTATGCCTGTGTTAATGATTCTACAAGGCCAAATGACTAAACTTGAAGATTAGGGAGAATTAAAATGTTGCAGACACAAGACGAATTATCGTGGGCTATTTCGAGTTTCCTTGAGAACTAACTATCCACTGCCCGTCCCTGTTCAAACCTAACATCCCTGCAACTACCAATGCCAAGAAAGCACCTGAAGCCCATAGTGGAGTGTCCTCCGGCCGCCCCACCCTGTCCCCCCACTTTGTTGTGGCCCTCCTACCCGTGGCCCCACCTACAAATCGATTATGATTTACTTTATCCTGTGACTAATAAAAATCTCACGTGACCACTTCCACAGTGGAGCAGAGTATATGGGGAAACCCGGGTCTGTGTTCTGGGCACCGGCACTCGTATTTGGTCCCAGGACTAACTTATCCCCTCTGAGGTGAGAACAGTGTTTTCGTGCTGACACAGTGAAGACTGAGCCCGGCACCAGTGTCAACAGTGCCCAGGCAAGAAGCCTGGGTACCCCAGCTGAGCTGCCCAGCTGAGCTGCCGATGCCGTAGTCTTACCGCTTTGCTCCCAGTTAAGTGGCAGTGCCATGCCAGGACCTTCTCAGAAGCAGCACCCGGGAGTGTCAACAACCATAAACAACCCTGGCACTGCCCCGAGGGGACCAGGGGTAAAGCTATTCCTCTCCGTGGACGCCTCCTCTGCACTGTAGACGCCTACTCGCAGACAGCTGAGCCGCTGGCTTGGGGAACAAATGGGGCCAGGACGGAACATAGACTCTATTGCCCTCCACAGCTGTCCTAAGATGCCCCCAGAGGATGGCCCTGGGGGTTTCTCCCTCATCTAGGTAACCTCAAGAGACGGGGATAGCGTGAGCATTAGTGCTCCTTCCAGCTAGCCACGCTCACACCTACCCTGGCCTATTCTGAGGTTGCTGGAAAACGTCCAGTGTGGTGGGAGCTTACCAAGGCCAGCTGCAATACAGATGGATTAGCAGGAGCAGACCCTTGCCAGGTGCCCTCGAGGGACAGGGTACTATGACGAGTGAGGAATGGCTCACAATAGCTTGGACTTGAGTTTAAAAATACTAGGCTGAGAGGAAATAAGGTTACTGCCTAGGGGCAGATCTCTTTCCGGAGTAGGAGTAGAAGGGGGCAGTAGGGGAGGAGAAGGAGGAGGAGGAAGAGGAGGAGGAGGATACAGGAGGCTCTGGACAGCCCCAGGGGAGCCAGGCGGAAACCCAGGCTTTCCAACTCTGAGGAGCAGCGGAGGAGGTAGAAGAAGGGAAGGCTTGGCCTGGAGGGTGGAGGCCTCCAGCACTGCCGGCCCGGCTCTGCCTAGCCAGGCACAAATAGCTCCCAAAGCCAGCAGAGCTGAGGGCACCTGAGGTCTGGGCACAGCTGCCAAAGTCCCCTCACTCTCTGGGGATCCACAAAGACTCTGGGGTTGGCTGTTAGTGAGAGAAGGCAGCAAAGGGCCTTCCATAAATTCATCTCGTTGTATTTTCAAAGTCACCCTCAAGCCAGGATGCCCTCCGACCCAGTCATTCCTATCTCGGAGTCTGGCCTAAAAATGCATTTAAAACAGAGAAAGAATTCTCCAAACAAGCTGCTCCTCGACCTAGTCAGCTCTGCTACAATGCTAACTTTGAAAAGGCCATTCCACACGCCAGGGACCAGTTTTATCCTAATGCTAAAGTCAACCTGGCTTAAGCGTCAGGCAAAAAACGGCAGATGACAGCTGATCAGAGCAAATCCAAGGAGTGCAAAATGCACTGGACCCCTCCAAACAAACTGTGGGCCAGACAACAGCCCCTCCCCAAATTATCCCCACGCTGTGACCTTCCTGCATTCTCCTGCTTACTGTCGTATTCTGGGTTTCCTACCCACACCAGGTCAGCCCGCACAGATCTGTGCTTCTGAGGACGTGTGTCTTACATTACAGAGGATATAAAGTGCCCACTATGTACCTGACAGGATAAGAACCGATAAATTTTAATTTGTTAGTAGTTTTTAAAAAAAAAATGAAGCCGGGCGGTGGTGGTGCATGCCTTTAATCCCAACACAGGAGGAGACAGGAGGATCTCTGTGAGTTCAAGGCCAGCCTGGTCTACAGAGGGAGTTCCACGGCAGCCAAGGCTACACAAGAGAAACCCTGTCTCAATGTAAATAAATAAATAAAATGAAAAAAGACAGCCAGGCACAATGGCCCATGCCTGTATAACCAGCCACATAAGGGACTGAGGAAGGATATTGTTTGAGACCTTGAAGGAGTCTGAGGCCAGCCTGGAAAGCAGAGCAAGATCCTCTTTAAAAAACCAAAAACAGACACAAAAGTCCAGGCTGGGGATACGGATCAGTGTAGGATGTTTGCCTCGTGTGCACAGGGCCGGACCCAGCACCGAAGACTATAAACACAGTGATCTGTGGGCCTCAGGTGACCTTGGTTTTCTTTTGGGTTCTTTGACCCCCCCTCCCACAATCTTCATTTTACAAGCTAACCTTTTGTTTGTTTGGTTGGTTGGTTTGATTTGGTTTTTCCAGACAGGGTTTCTCTCTGTAGACCAGGCTGGCCTGGAACTCTCTCTGTAGACCAGGCTGGCCTGGAACTCAGAGATCCACCTACCTCTGCCTCCTGAGCACTGAGATTAAAGGCCTGCGCCACAGTACCACCACCTGGCTACAGGTTAACCTTTTAGAAGCTCAAACACAAAGCAATCTCCAGAAAGCAGAGAAGTCACCTCAGCCACTAGCCTGGCCCTTTCAGTCCTATACTCTGTGGCCCCTCAAAGCACGGGGCACATGATCAGCCAGTGCTCTGCATCAGACTCTGTTGAGGGCAGATTTCC
Organism: Peromyscus californicus insignis; assembly: GCF_007827085.1. Taxonomy (NCBI): domain Eukaryota; kingdom Metazoa; phylum Chordata; class Mammalia; order Rodentia; family Cricetidae; genus Peromyscus; species Peromyscus californicus. The sequence continues at coordinate 91,466,337 of NW_026294551.1, read as the reverse complement.
AATGCAGAGACCAAACACTTCCTCTCCTCCCTACCCCACCTAGAGAGGATGATGGTTCATGATAAGAACTCTGAAAACATGCCACCCATAAGCCTTATTTTGAATTCGAGTAATGAACTAGAAATGATTTTCTTTCAGAACCAACTCTGCATCACACATGAACGTGGTGAGAACGGCCTTGACGTTGGACTGAATCGATCCTCTCCCTGTCTCCTGAGGCCGATCAGAAACCTGAGGGGGACAGGGGCTCCCTGTTTTGGAGACTGCAGATGCTCCCACGCTCACGGGTCCACCGGAATCCTTTCCTCACCATGCTGGGGAACAGAGCCTCCCAAGAACTCACAGGCCAGGGAAGCCCCAAGAAGGTCCCTACCAAGGAGGCTGAGCAGAGAAGCTCTGCTCTTTAGAGGGTGGGATGAGAACCAGCATCTTTCTCCACCCATGGCCCATTGCTTTCAGGTGCCATGCCAACCGGCAACAGCTAGTCCCAGCCATTTAACCAAGATCGAATTTCTCATACTGCCTCAGTGACCCGCCAAAGAACCAGGAAGTGGATAGAGGTCACGCCCCTTGGTGAGAGGGTCTTAGTTTAAAAAAATAAAAAGGCTCTGTAAGTGCTCTGGGAATGGCGGGGGAAGCAGAAGCTCTGCAGGACAGGCAGGCTGGCGACAGGGCACTGTGAACAGGGAGTATCTTCCTGAGTGGGACACCAAGGAAAAAGTACTCAAGCAAAGCCTAGCATTGTGAGTTCTAGTCCCCCCACCCTCTAGAATCCAGTAAGCACACACACATGAACTTTAGTTAGAATGGCATGTCAGATACTAAAGTCACAGAGGCAACACAGACATGTGTCACTCAATAATGGGGACACGTTCTGACAAATGTATCATCAGGTGATTTCATCATTGCAGGTTTGTAAGTACAGCATGTACTTATACAATCCTTACACACATACACAGTGGCATGGCTTCCTTCACCTGGGCTCCAAAGTGTGTCTATGTACATAACACATACGCATGGTAATAGTATAGTCTGTTGTATCTAGGGCCATGTTGAACAAAATAGCACAAAATTAAGGACTCCATCGCTAAGGACTTGCTGCACAAGAAAAAGCCTGAGTTCAGATCCCAACACCCACAAGAAAAAACCAGGTGTGGGAGTTCAAATCCCAAGGCTGGGGAGGCAGAGGCAGGAAGATCCCCGCTTGCTGGCCAGCCAATCTAACTCAGTTAGTGAGCTCCAGGTGGACGGTGGCTCTGGAAGAAACCCAGTGTCAATCTCTGTCCTCCACACACATCTGCCCACATGTGCATGGGCACCTGCACAAATGTGGGCGCACACACAAAACCTTAAACCCAATATGAAATGATACTTAATCAAGAGACAGGGCAAATTAGAGACAGATGAGGTCCTGCCAGCCCACCAGGACACTTTAGGGGAAACTTCAAAAAGCTGGATTATGCTCTGAAGTAATAGAGCGCATCACAGTAGGTACACGGCAGTGACAGTCCCTTGATGGCCTCCTCAAGCATCGGGCGCTGTAAGTCACCCTACATGCCACATTTCTATATGTATGAAGCACAGGTTTGCTATGTCAGCGTCATAAGTATGTGGGGAATGTGTTGCATGCAAGGTATGGCACTGGGCTAAACAGCAGTGCCTCAGCTCACGGAGTCTCATGGAGCCGTCTTTGTCTATGCAGTCCATCACCGACCCTGACAAACTGTCCAGTGTACCAGCTGCCATATGACCCTCCTAGTCTCCTTTTCCCTTCTCCTGCCTTGAAGCCATCTCCCAGCTTTGGGAACTGGGGTCACTCTTCAAAGGGGTTTATATGCTTTGGAGAACCAGGAGGCAACAAAATGCTGAGTGATCAGAGCTCCCTTAGTTGGAACTAACTGCCTGGGAACAGCAGAGTTTTACCCAGCAAGCAGAAATGACAAGGGAGACTCCTCGTCTCTGGAAAGAAAAGCTCTGCATTTGAATTTAAATAAAAATGAACCATATAAAGCCAGAACAGGACACTTGGGAAGGGTCATAGAGACAGATGAGGTTCCGCCAGCATAGCAGGACACTTTACAGGAAACTTTTTAAAAAGTTCAAGTATGCTTCAAAGTAACAACAGAGAGCATTACAGGGTAGATACACAAGAAGGTGACTGAAAGTCTCTAATAGAGAAAAACAAGCATGGAGAACTCAGGGGAGGCCCTCAGAAACAGCCGATCGTTAGGTGAGCGGGGTGGGGAGCGGACAGTGCTCAGGACAGCAGGAGAGCCCAGAAGCTGGGGACCACTTCCTAATGTCACCAGGTGAATGCATCAGAAGAGAGAGGACATGAGGACAGCGGAAAGGATGGGCTGGCCTGGTAGCCCTCAAACATGGGCAAACCCCTCAGCCAAGGGGCAGCAAATCCATTCAGCTGGAATGCGGAATGACCTCTGCCTGACTCTCCCACCGGGGAACTTTGCTCTCCTTGGGGTTCCTCAGCCCTCTGACAGGAAGTGCAGCTCACAGAGATCTCCCTGGGTCTGACTGGCCTCCCAGCTGCCACTGCTCCAAGCCTCTAGAGCACTCTGAAGGGCTGAGTTGGGCCTCAGTCTTAGTTTCTTTCCTTCTGCTTGTTTTGTTTGTTTTTCTTTTCTTGAGACAGGGTTTCTCTGTGTAGCCCTAGCTGTCCTGGAACTCACTCTGTAGACCAGGCTGGCCTCGAACTCAGATCTGCCTGCCTCTGCTGGGATTAAAGGTCTGTGCTACCACACCCAGCTGAGAGTCTTAGTTTCTAACAAGCTTCCCAGTGATGCTAATGCACCGCTTCCTAGGGAGCACACTTCTGAGATGAGGCTCTAGCAGACCAATTTAAGTCAAAGAGAACAAGCCCCGAATCGGGGAGCTGGAAAAGCCCTTTCTGGGGTCCAGCACCCTGAAAGGGCAATCCTAGGGTCAGTGATCCCTCTAACTACAGAAGCCCCAAGGACAGTGACTTAGGGCTTAGGTGGGCAACTAACAGCAGCTGAACTATGGGAATCTCCCAATAAAAGTAGGGGATGCCAGACTGCAGTGGGCAAGCCTACAGTCCAAGCTACTCCAGAGATTGAGGCAAGCTGATCGCAAGGTGGGAGGCCAGCCTGAGAAACATAACAAGACTCCATCATGGGAAGTTAGCGGGGGAGACTTTCCCGCCCCCCCCCCCCCCGGAGGAAATGAGAAGGGTGGAGTCAAGATGTACGAGTTAGGTACCTTAAACAACAACCCAGGCACTCAGAACTTGCTCAGAGGACCAAATCCCAGGAGCTGTCCGTCTGCACACGTGTCTAAATGGAATCATCTCTGCCCCACCCACTCCTGCACACAGCCTCTGCCCTGTCTTCCTCCAGGGGAGAGGTAACTGCTAACAGGGAGCCTCCGGTGACTCAGGCGTCCAGAAGCCGAATCTGTGCCCTGCAGCTGCAGTCACAGGACCCTGTTCTCGCCTTCCGTTGAGCCCTCCAGTCCCAGCCTGTCCTCGCTCACTCCAGGGCCCCTCTGTCCTCCCTGAGTCCCTGTCTAGGCTCATCTTCAGGAGTGTCCCTAACTCCCAACCCTCCCAGGTACAACCCTGAGCCTTAACGTTCCCACAACATCAGTGTAGCCCCGCTTTAAAAGATGTGCCACTATCACCGTTTTCCCGGGGGTACCTCGGGTAGCCCCCTGGGATGCTGAGGTCCTACAAACGTCCCTTTGTGTCCAGTGCGGGACACACAGGAAGTGCTCAGAAGCAGCTGCGCGGGGGTCAGGGGCTCGCAGGGCCCGGCAGACGCAGCCAACGGGACCCTCACCTTGTAGACTTTGCCGAAGGCGCCATCGCCCAGCTCGCCCACAATCTCCCACACGTCGTTGGGGTCCAGGTCCCGGCGGACGTGCTCATATTCCCGGGACTTTCTCTTCTCGAAGTTGGACAAGCGCAAGATGCGGCGGAAATTGGCGAAAGCCATGCTAGGTCCGGAGCGCGGCGGGAGGACTTGCGGCTTCGCAGAGCCGCCCTCCCCGCAGCGCAGCGCTGGCCAAGTGAGCCGGTCGCTGCCGGGAGCTGCCGGAACCGCGGCCCGCCCGCCCCGCCCGCCCCGCCCCGCCCCCTCCTGGACCCGCCCGCTGGACGCCCGGCACCCGCGCGCGCGCCCGTCCCTGCCGGCTCCACCTGCTCCGCGGCGCCCCGAGACCCCTCAATTGGCTGCGGGAGCTCCCGGCTCCGCCCGCGCCGCGGGGCACTCTGGAGACTGTAGTCCGCCGGATGGCCGGCCCGAGGGCCCTTGGCGCCTCCCGGAACCCCAAACCTTCGGGGTTCGGCTATCGCCCTGCGATCGTCGTCGATGCCAAGCTGGTGCATCAGCGCGTCGACTGTGCCTACAGCGGCCTGGCTCGCCCTTTTCCCGTGCTGGATGCCTGCGCCCCTCGCCCCGGGGTTCACGCTGGTCCTCGGTGCTGCTCGCCCCAGGGTTCACGCGAGTCCCAGACTGCCTTCACCCCGCTTCCTACGTGGACCTCAAGCGCGGTGCTGCCTCCAAGCGTGCAGAAGGCAGAGTCCCGTGGCCGCGTGTCCCCCAATCCGGGCCTTTCCCCGCCCCCGCCAGCCACAGAGGACCAGGACTCAGAACAAGAAAAACAGAGTTCCTTTAGGACCTATTAGGCTTCGTGGTAGGTTAGCAGATATAGTCCTTATTAAGTAAAACTTTCTAGTACTTTTACCAATTAAAAAAAAAAAAAAGCCCGATTAGACGTAAAACCAGAGACATCCCTGGTACATTTCTTCTCCATCCTGGCGGCGGGACCCTCGTCGCTCCACCTTAGCTGCTGGGGTCCTGCAGATTGCAAGGCGCCTTTCCTTGGTATCAGGACGTGGGTTCTAGCGCACAGTGCTGCGGGCTGAGCAGCTGGAGGGCCTGTGATGGTAACCCTCCCCCATGAACAAGTGAGTCTCACACTCGGGCACCCTAACGTCGAGAAAGTTGCTGCTCCCCTTCCTCGGGACTCTGTTCGAAAATATTCCTGGAGCCGCGCGCAAGCGCCAAGTGCGGTTTCCCATTAGGAAAGGCGGCTGGAGAGTGAATATGGTGCTCTGGGGATTCGTGCGTGCAAAAGGCGCCCCCGAGTAAAGGCTGACCCAGTTTCGATTGTTCCCGCCACTGAATGAGTGTGGGGAAATTTTATTATTGAAAGAAGGAAATGTCACGCAAAATTGCTCTCGTTGAGTCAGCCTGTGAACGAACCGAGGGGTAGGTCTGTCACTGGGTTCGGTGGGACCCGCTGCAGTCTGTGCAGCTATACCGGGTAGGGTCGCGAGAGCTCCAGAAGAAAACACAGTGAGAATAAAAATAGAAAGGTCCTCTCCAAAATGTCATGCTCCGTGAAGGAAGCCAGACCGCAGGAGGTATGACTGCATTTATATGACCGGTCCAGAAAAGGCAAAGCTGTGGAGAGCCGGTTAAGGGTTGGCTTCCAGACGTGGGGACTGGCTGGAATGAACGATGCGGAATCTCACTGGGGTGATGAAAATGCCCGGAAAAGGAACTACAATGACAGTTCTACAACTCGGGAAACTCGTCCCAAATCACTAGAGCGTCTTTTCTTTTCGTAAGGTGTTGGGGGGGGGAGGGATATGTAAATTATATATGAAAAACGCAGCAATAAAGGGAGGCTCAACAAAGCCAAAGGTATTTAGAGACTTACGTTAGATCGGGTTTCCGTTCTTCTTCTGTCTCTGGCTTCAGGGTCTCACAGTGGCCTAGAGATGCATGAAGATAGCCAGAGGGTTGTGCCCCTCCCCCACCCTGCTTTCTGGAAGAACTTAAAATGGGAATTATCGATTCCTTGTAAGTACGATAAATAGTGCTTTTGATGTGTATATCTCAATTAATAGTCTGAGTTTGCATAGTTTTGTTGTCTGTTTGTTTGTTTCAGGACAGGATTTCTCTGTGTAACAGCTCTGGCTGTCCTGGAATTCACTTTGTAGACCAGTCTGGCCTCGAACTCAGAGTCTGCCTCCAAAGTGCTGGGATTGAAGGTGTGTGCCGCCACTGCCCAGGAGAGTTTGCATAGTTTTATTAGAAGCTTTTCAACTCCTTTGAATTGCTGGTCCATGTCCTTTGCCATTTTTGTTGTTGCTGGGTTTGGGAGGGGGGTGATTTGTTTTGTTTTGTTTGAGACAGGGTCTTTCTATGCAGTCCTAGCTGTCCTGTAATTTGCTCTGTAGACCAGGCTGGCCTCAAACTCGCAGAGATCCTCCTGCCTCTGCCTCCTGAGTGCTGGGATTAAAGGCATGCACTACCACCCATACCCTACTCTGTGCACATTAAAAAAGTCAGATTTCCTGTCTGTTTTGATTCTAGGAATTTTGTTTTTTATTTATTTGTGTATGCATTCATGGTGTGTGTGTGTGTGCATGCATGCTTATATGTGAGTGTGCAAGAAGAACATGCATATATATGTGGAGGTCAGAGGACACTTTTAAGAGTTGGCTCTCTCCTCCCACCATGTGGGTCCTGAGGAGACCCCCAGGCCCTACTGAGCCATTTCACTTGACCCGACTTTTTTTTTTTTTGAGACACCTCCCCCCTGCTCTGGACCTGAATATTTAAAGATACTATCTTGGTGGGTTTAGATATTGAAAATGTTTCCTCTCAACCTTTCTTTCATCCATATGTAAACTTTGTTCATAGTGTCTTCTGTTGAACAAGTATGAATAATACTGACATAATAAAATCTGCTTTTATCTGTGGGTATTTTCCCTGCTACTGAGGACTGAACCCTGGACCTTGTACATAGGAAACATGCTCTGTGACAGAACTACACCCCCAAGTGGGTCATATTTTTTAACTTGAAAAAAAAAATCAACTTAAGGGACTCAGTGGTTAAGATCAGCAGTTGCCCTTCTAGAGGAAGAGTCCATTCCTAGCACCCACAGGGCATTGCAGGCATCTGTTGCTCCAGTTCCATGTGATGACCCCCTCTTCTGGCCTTCCCAGGCACAGCATGCAGGTGGTGCAGACATACATGCAGACAAAACACCAATAAACATTTAAAAAAAAAATTTAAGCCTGGCGGTGGTGGCACACGCTTTTAATCCCAGCACTCAGGAGGCAGAGCCAGGCAGATCTCTGTGAGTTCGAGGCCAGCCTGGTCTACAGAGCGAGATCCAGAACAGGCACCAAAACTGCACAAAGAAACCCTGTCTCAAAAAAAAAAAAAAAAAAAAAAAAATTTAGGCCAAGCATGGTCGTGCACACTCTGAATCCCAGCACTAGGGAGGCAGAGGCAGGTGGATCTCTGAGTTCAAGGCCAGCCTGGTCTACAGAGCGAGTTCCAGACCAGCCACGGCTACACAGAGAAACCCCGTCTTAAAGACCAACAATCAAGTTTATTGATGATTAATCTACATTAAATAGAAATGCACCCCTTGCTGGGCAGTGGTGGGGCACACCTTTAATCCCAGCACTTGGGATCTCTGTGAATTTGAGGCCAGCCTGGTATACAAAGTGAGTTCCAGGACAGGCTCCAAAGCTACAACTGCCTACAAAGAAACCCTGTCTCGAAAAACCAAAAAAAAAAAGAGAGAGAGAGAGAGAGAAAGAAAAAGGGCAGGAGGGGGGAGAACAAGGGAATCCGTAGTTGATATGTAGAATTAAATCATATTGTAAAATAAAATAAAAAAAAGAAAGAGAGAAAGAAAGAAATTCACCCCTTAAGGCTCACTGTTCAGTGAGTTTTGTCAAGACAAGACTGTTACCACAGACAGGGTAGAGAACATCTATCTCCATTGCCTCTTCAGGCAATTCTCATTCCCACTCCTTTCAAACTTTTCCCCCAGTGCTGGAAATTAAACCCAGGCCCTTGGCATGCCAGGCCAGTGCTCAGTCAGAGCCACACACTGGCCTCTGTTAACGTCTTCTAACCCAGCCTGTTTCCGAGACTCACTGTGTTGAATGTATTCATTCATCTTCATTGCCGGGTAGTACTCTACTGTATGGATATACTGTCGTCATTAGCACATTCAACTGCTGAAGGACAGTTGGTGTTGGGGTCTATCCATCTGGTTATTATGAATAAAGCTGATGCAAACACATGGTGTCAGAGTCTATGCATGGAAATGATGGAGCTCAGGACATATGACCTCAAAATATGTCACTTTGTCAACCTTCATCCAATGGGTCCCTTCCCTGTCCTTGAAGGAAAGGATAGACTGAGAATCGACTCAACTGACCCCTTACAATCATTAGGGTATCCTTTCTGTCCTCCAGCCACACATCCCTACAACTGAGTCTCCATTCTTCACCAAGCCTAAACACCACACAAACACACCGATTTCTTTCTTTGGGTCTACATTTCCTTATGAACACTCCCATCTGCATACAACTTAACCAGCAGTCAAGATGGTGCTCTCCTGGAATTCCAGCATCCAGGAAGCAAAGCCTGAGCCACACAGTGAACTCCAGGCAGCCTGAGGCGCAGCAAGACCCTGTCTCAAAAAAACAAAAAAATAGTCCGGTCGTGGTGGCAGTGGGGCACACCTTTGATCCCAATACTCTGGGGGCAGAGGCAGGTGGATCTCTGAGTTCAAGGCCAGCCTACAGAGTGCCAGGGCTACACAGAGTGACCTTGTCTCAAAACAAACACACTCAAAAAACAGTAAACAAGCTAGTAAACACGTGCTGTTCTGCTATTACTCTGCCTCTGATTTCACTAAATGTGTGGAAGTTTTTGTCACATCAGACAATTCTCTGCAAATACAAGTCATTTTAATTCTGACACTGGGAGTTAGCAAACACCCCAGAACGTAAGGGATCCCTCGCACAAGACTGTTCCCCACTTGTCACACTCCAACCATAAGTTCAGGGTGTCTTCTCTGGGTTTTTGATCAACTAGTCATAACATCAGAGGTTCCCATGATTTGTGAGGTTAGGTAGAACTGTGTGTATGCACACACATATATGTCCATCATATATACACGTATATCAATGCACAGATGGATGCACACAGACAGATAACCAAATATGAATGGAGTGTTGTGATCTGGAGGAGATGGGTCAGTGCCATGGCACACATATACACTCACACAATAACCAATACAATTTTAAAAACATAAATGGTAAGAAAAAGAAACATACAAGTTTGAAAACTGAAATGATTTATGAAACATGACAAATGATGCATAGATCTGGGGGTTCCCGATTGAAGTAGGTCTTCAGACTTCTAAGGGACCATTAGGGAAATTGAATGCTGACTTGGTATTTGAGGGTGTTAGATGACCACCCACAGGTGTGATAACATTGAAGACTCACGCTTTTTAGAATATATACTCAAATATTTGCACATTAGCTGTTTTGTTGGAGACTTGCTTCCAAATAACTCAGGAACCGTGATGGGGTGGAATGGAGGTGGATGAGCTGGGACTGGTCTGAACTTTTGACCTGAGTGACAAGTCACGAAGCTTGAGCCTGCTGATCTGTTCTGCTTTGGATAGGCCTGGAACTGTCCATCATGGAAGAGAGAAGTAAAACAGCAGAGACTGTGTTAGCCGGGCATTCTGCTTTGGCTTCTGGTAACTACACTTTGGTCTTTTAAAGATTCCTTCTTAGCCAGGTGGTGGTGGTGCATGCCTTTAATCCCAGCATTTGGGTGGCAGAGGCAGGCAGATCTCTGTGAGTTCAAGGTCAGCCTGGTCTACGTAGTGACCACCAGGTGGGCTAGGATGTTGATAATGAGACAATCTCTCTCTCCATATATATGTATATATATACACACACATATACATATATAGAAAGCAAGTAGCCTAAACATTTATACAGACATAAATTCCTTCCCTTTGGCTTTATATTAGTATACTTGTTCGAGGCTCTTTCAGTACTTCTGGGTGTGTTTCCATTTTCCTTCCTAATAAGCACGTCTTGTCTAGAGCGGCTCCAAGAGCTGCTTTGGTACTCGGCTCAGGTGGCTCCTCCTGGTCTAGAAGTAAGGCAGGAAACATTCCCACACAACAAAGCCAGAGAACTGTGAGAGGCCATTTCATTACCTCTCATTGTCCCCTCTAGGTCTGCCGGGTCATCTCAGGGACCCTGTCCAACATTCTAGTTCTGAGGCCGAATTCTCCATTCCGTGTCGGGTTGCCAGAACCTCCGGCTGAGAGCTGCTGAGATGAAATTGAAGCCAGGGTCTTTTCTGTGGTACCTTTACCTGGACAAAATCTACTGTTTGTTGTCTTTGAGAAATGTGAAGGCCTTGATGGAGTATTTTCACCTTCTGGACGCACACCGAAGGAACACCTTAAATGGTCAGTTCTTTCCCACAGAACCCTAAACTATCTCCTTACCATTTATTTCATCTCGTCAAGGAAGCCGGAGAGAAACTGCCAACAGAGCCGAGACTGATGGCGGTTCAGTGCAGAGGACAAAACCACCAGCTCTGGGGTCAGGCTGGGCTCTACCCACAATTCCTTGGTGATGTGATGAGCATGTCGTCTCCTCTTGGAGGCTCAATTTCTTCTTCTATCCTCTCATGTCTCTCCCACCCCTTGTCATCCCCCCTCCTCCCCACAGGGTCCTTTCCCACATTCGTGTTATTTTGTTTTGTTTTGGGACTCAAAACCAGGGTTTAACAAGGTTTAACCAGGGCTGTCTGTCTAACGGTGTTTGTGAGTTACCAAAAATGTCTATCAGCTCTGTCACCAAGAGTCCAGATGCTAAAAAAAAGGCCAGGTGAAACAGCCTGGGTAAGAACAGCCTCAGTATAAATAAGATTTTCAACCAATCCAACCCTCACTCTCACCTCACGGAGGAAAACATCACAGTGAAGAAAGAACCCTCATAAAGGATTTTTTTTTTTTTTAGACAGGTCTCACTATGTGTCCTTGCCTAGCTTGGCTCTCACAGAGATCCTTCTACCTCTGCCTCCTGAACGCTGAGGTTAATGCTGAGGTGTGCACTTGGATTCTTGTCTTAAGAAACAAATGAAGCCAGGCGGTGGTGGTGCACACCTTTAATCCCAGCACTTGGGAGGCAGAGGCCGGCAGATTCCTGTGAGTTCAAGGCCAGCCTGGTCCACAAAGTGAGTTCCAGGACAGGTTCCAAAGCTACACAGAGAAACTTTGTCTCAGAAACAAAACAAAACAAAACAAAACAAAAACAACAAAAAACAAACGAACAGTAATGAGGGAGGGGCTGCAGCGCAGTAGTAGACATATTTATCATGGACTCAGGCCCCGGCACCGAAAAGAATGAAACAAAACCAGCAGACTGAAGAAGCCTCCTTTTCCTCACAGTGCCATGCCTCACCTTCCTCTGTGCATACAGATTGGCATGAAATGTGATACCAGTCCTCCTCGGCCCAGATAAGACAGCTGCAGGGCACCAAGCTGTCTCTCAGAAAGCTAAGCCACACTGTCTCCCTGGGACGTTTGTGGAACAGAGTCTCATCTCCCTAGTAACCACATAATCCCCCAATGACACAATACTCTGGAGGTCCAGGCCTGCTATCTGATCACCAAGGGTAGGGACAGTAACCTGAAAGAGGACAGCACAGCTTTATGGTTTGCTTCCTGGGAGAACCTCAAGCCTTGGGGACTTGGGTGACCAGAGTCATCTTGCTGCAAAACAGCATTGATTCCATAGCTACCAGGTCCCTCAGGACACACCTCCTGGAGCACTCTGCCATCCCTGTGGGGGTGCAATGTGTTGCTCTGAGTGCTCACACCTGGTGGGGCACACAGAAGGATCCACCACATGGCTACCAGGCCAAAGCTGACATTGTGATCATAGGCTCATTGTGTCCTGGCTGCTTCCAGCTGGGATTCCAAATGACATTGACAAAGGGTTTTAGATACTCAGTGGAGCTCAGAAATAGTTTTTTTTTTTTTTCTTTAAAGCATTTTCAAAAATATTTCATGTGTATGTTTGGCTGCATGTTTATCTGTATACCAATTTTGTGCCTGGTACCTGTGGAGGCCAGAAAGGACACCTGATCCCCTGGAACTGGAGTTATAAAAAATTGTGAGCTACTATATGGATGCTGGGAATTGAACTTGGATCCTCTGGAAGAGCAGCCAGTGCTGTTAGCTGCTGAATCATCTCTCCAGTCCGTTTGTTTTCTGAGACAGCACCTGACTCTGTAGACCAAGCTGGGCTTGCACTGATAGTAATCCTTCTGCCTCAGCCTCACAAGTGCTGAGATTATTGGCATGAGCCACCACACCCAGGTCTGGAGATAGTTTAGGGAATCCAGAGGCAAAGGGGAAGCTGGTTAGGATGGCTGCAATTCTGAGTCCAGCGTGGTCTTCTACATACAGTTCCAGGCCAGCCATCAGTGGGATCCCATATCAACAGCAAAACAAAACAAAACCAACCAGCCAACCAACCAAACAAAAACAACAGAGGAGAACCACACATAAAATCAGACTTGAAAAATCTCATAGCTGGATTTCTTTCCTTTCCTTTCTTTTTTTTTTGTTTTTTGTTTTTTTGAGACAGGGTTTCTCTGTGTAACCTGGCTGTCCTGGAACTTGATTGGTAGACCAGGCTGGCCTTGAACTCAGAGATCTGACTGCCTTTGCCTCCCAAGTGCTGGGGTTAAATGTGAGTGCCACAACTGTCCTGCTCAATTTTCATTTAAAATTTCAATTTGCTTCTGGAACAACAGAAATAACAGAAATGCAACCACAGACACATTTTAATAGAGAAAACAATGGATGCAGGTGTGTGCTCCTGTGTCTGCCATCCATGGTACCAACAGACTATTTATTTACTTAATTTTTCAACTGGAAAGAGAAAAAGGCTTCTTTGACTTACACGACAGGTCACAACTCATCAGTGTGCTGCTCCCATCCTATCCCAGCTGTAATGGTTGGTATGTGGGATGACAAGTAGAAACCTTCCTGTTCATTAAGTTACAGCACTTTCCCTGGATGTGTCCGGGTTAATATGTGTTAACTCATGCACAAAAGATGTGGCTTCAGCTGGGCAGTGGTGGTGGCGCATGCCTTTAGTCCCAGCACTCGGGAGGCAGAGGCAGGCGGATGTCTGTGAGTTCGAGGCCAGCCTGGGTCTACAGAGCGAGATCCAGGATAGGTATCAAAAAAAAAAAAAAAAAAGATGTGGCTTCACAGTACTAAGTGCAGGGCTGCCACCAGGCTGACCCACATATGAGCCCCAACTCTGCCACTCAAAAGTGAGACCCACAGAGCAGCAGCAGCCATATCACACCAGAGCTGAGAGCAATGTGGAGTCTGCCCCACGTCACATTCCCTGAAGCAGGAACTGCGGTTTGACAAGATCCCTAAGCAACTGATGTACTGGCAATGAGGTGTGCTACCACTTCCCTGTCGGGTTCTCGGTTTGCTGGGATGAGGCATTCAAAAGTGCTTAACATAGGGAAGGCTCCCTCCCTCCACAGCCAGAAGCCTTAGTTCTGTGTAAGCATGAAAATTCTAGGGACTCCCTCAGAAAAGAGGAATGATTTTATTTTTATTTTTTTAATGCCGAATGCTGTTTATTGAAGGAGGGAAGAGGTCTTAAATACAGGCTTACAGCACAATGGGAGAACCCCAGAGGGCAGAAGTTCACTACAGATGTTTTACAATCTTGCATCTAAGCTGTTAACGCCCATTATGCAGGATACACAGACAAGGAACTTCCCTTAAGCATTCAGGACGGTGGAACCTGGCAGGGAATTAGCATAGGGAGGATATCAAGATCAAGGTCAGCAAGCAAGGCAACAGTTACCCAAAACAGGAGCCAGGGCCCTACAGGTCCCCTTTTTACTAAAAAATGAGCTTCTGACTTAGGTTGCGTGGGATGTCAGCAGGTTACCTTACCCATCATGGAGACGCCTGCCCAGGCCACACAGGCACTCTGTCTTAGGTTGGTGAGCGCCTCCCAGGCATTACCCGTCTCTGAATACTCATTATCATACAGGCTCAATCAGAGTTAACTGCTGCCAAAGATCTCAAAGTAGCACTGGGCTTGCAATCTGTGTGTTCAACACAGAAAAGACCAACAGAGGTCCTATCCCACCCATAGCCAATAGGCTAAAGGCAACTGAGCCATTCCCTTCCTTAAGGAGCCTTACTGCAAACTGGAGTCCTTGTAAGATGGTATCCCAAAAGCAAATGGAACTTGAGTTTATAAATTTATAATTTTCAAAGCCAATCAAGATGTATATAACTACTGAATTAAATGTATCATGCCCAATAGAATGAAAGATTAACTAACTGTGGTAGCTACTTTTGCTGCCAGGGTCTCCACTGTGCTAGCTGTAGTAAGCAATTATGAAATGGTAATCCCAGAAACAGTAGCAGTGGTGGCCGCCACTGCTATAACAGCAACAACGGCAGCAGCGATGTCAAATTTTCTTCTGGAGTGTGTGGACATCCACTGGCATGGATACAACTCCAGGAACACGAACCACCAAGGCCCATTTTTCTTGATCCCAGCACGACTTAGGCTAGCAGCTCTTCTGGAGAATCCAAAAGCATGGCTACAGTTCCTAGGCTTACGTTAATGCTTGTCAAAGCTGGCCATATTGGGCTCTCAATCCCCACTGGTATCAGAAGGGGAGAGTTTTTCATTAAGGCCCAATAGGTCTCTGTCATGTTGGGTTTCAGCAGCAGCCACAGGGCACACACAGCACTCAGGAATCCAAAGAGGAACCTCATTGTCCTGAGGAAAGACATAAACAGAACCTGGGCCCACACCAACACCAGATCGGGTCTCCTCCAAGTGCTAGTAGAAAGAGAGGAATGATTTTAAACTTCCCAATCTGATGAAAGGAATCATGGGAAAGGCTGAGGAAAACATTAGGATCTTTGAAAAAATATTTTTTAAAAGATTTATTATGTATACTGTGCAGAACACCAGAAGAGGGCACCAGATCTCATTACGGATGGTTGTGAGCCACCATGTGGTTGCTGGGAATTGAACTCAGGACCTCTGGAAGAGCAGCCACTGCTCTTAACCTCTGAGCCATCTCTCCAGCCCCCCAAAAATATTTAATGTGGGTATCTGTATGTGCTTGATGTGTGTGTACACATGTGTGCATGGGAAGGTCAAAGGGCAACCCTGGGGAGTTCATTCTCTCCTCATACTTTTACATAGGTTCTGGGGATCAAACGCAGGTCTCCAGGCTTGCAGGACAAGTGTCTTTCCTGGCAGAGCCATCTCTCCTACTCTTAACATCTCCCACTCTCCCACCCTTAACAAAGTAGAATGAAGCTCTCCTTCCTCGAACAAAGAGAACCTCATTCATCAGCAGCTTGTCTGTCGTTGGTGGTATGTCTGTAACTGGGGTCAGGAGCCAAGCACTGACCACCACCATGTTGTCTGGGCATGTATGTCAACTGGTCATGCAGCGTCCATCACTTGGCACATTGCTTCTCCACAGCAAGGGCAATTAAAGGCTTGAGGAATTGTGGAAGGTTCAGTGTGAAGCCAGAAACAAAATACTGTCATTCTTCTTCCCAGTACAGTAAGCTTCCAACACTTCTGCCTTTTTATGTGGCTCCTGATTGAGTATTTTGGGACAGCTCTAGAACAATCCATCTCGTCCTCTCTCCTCCAGATGTGCTGTTCTTTCATTTTCTCCACCACGTGACTAACATGAAAATCACACAGATCAAGATGATATTTGACATGCTGGACTGGACGGCTGTAGGAGAGATTGGTTTTGACCAGTTCTATGTGTTGGTTTGCATACTGCTGTCGCATCAGGTGAGTGCCAGGGTTGGCGGGGGGCAGAAGAGAGAGGGCTGGGCTGTGCCCCGTCTTGGTAAAGCTGGCACTGAAGTGAGAGCACAGTGGATCGCTTTTCTATCACTACAAATGGGTGGATAGAAAATAAAACGGGAACTTCATTGTTGGTTCCTGAATCAACCTGGACATTCTAGCACCTTCCCAGCTTCTCTCGGCAGCCGCCACTCATCTCCAGCCCTCCCACATTGCCTCTCCGTGTCAGGAAAATGTTGCCCCTGCCCACCTTTCTTGGGCTGCCTGTCCTCCAACTGGCTGATGATTTTCAAAGCACCACCATCCACCCCAAGCACCTCACTCACTCCTGCCCTGGTCCTTGGGTTCAGAGACTTTTCTGCTGAGGCCAAAAGGGAAGAGGTGTTATTCTCTGGGCCCCACCCTCACCATGAGACACTAGTTGTGCATTTGCTAGCTTCTGCTCCTTGAGGAAAGGGATCTTGTGCGAGTACCAAGGTCAAAGCTTCCCAAGATCATCAGTGCATGGTGGCAGAGAGGGCTGTTCATTAAGCAGAATTGTCATCACAGAAGGTTCCATTGAATGTGGGGCTCATGTGGGCCTTGTCCCTCTTCACACAGTCCTTTCCCCAAGTTTGGGAGTTTGCTCTTTGCTCTGAGCTCTCTAGGGAATGGCTGGTAACTATGTAATTTTTTTTTTTAAGGTTTACTTATTATGTATACAGTGTTCTGCCTACATGTATGCCTGCATGCCAGAAGAGGGCACCAAATCTCATTGTAGATGGTTGTGAGCCACTATGTGGTTGCTAGGAATTGAGCTCTTCCAGGACCTCTGGAAGAGCAGCTAGTGCTCTTAACCTCTGAGCCACCTCTCCAGCCTCCAACTATATAAATCTTGGTGTAACACCCTTACAACAGGGTAGCACCAACCTTCTCACACATTTCTCTCCAAACAGAACCATCTGGAAGATCAGTTTATGTACCGCCATTCCCGGCCGGTTTTTGACCTGCTCGACTTGGATGGGGAGTTGAAAATAGATGCATCCAATTTCGAAATGTACAGATTTCTCTTCAATATTAAAAAGCAGGAACTCCGAGACCTTTTCCATGACTTTGACATCACAGGTGACCGAGTAAGTGCAGATTTGTGAACTGTGGGGCAGAGGGTCATGTCCTGCACCAGTGCTGGTGATGGTGTGGAGGAGGCTGGCAACAGGCTGGGACTGGGAAAAGAACCGAGACAAAGAGGCCCTGGCGGAGAAAGGATTGGTTAAGTGCCACTTCAGGTGGTGCAGGCACACAATTATAGAGGTTTCGAGGAAGTAGACGAACATGGTGCTAACATGGTGGTCAGGGAAGCATTTATAGATTTGAGTAAGCAGAAAGGAAAGATTCTATGATAGAACCAAGTGAGAAAAATCCTGAAAAAAGGGGGGCGGTGGTGGCGCATGCCTTTAATCCCAGCACTCGGGAGGCAGAGGCAGGCCGATCTCTGTGAGTTCGAGGCCAGCCTGGGCTACCAAGCGAGTTCCAGGAAAGGTGCAAAGCTACACAGAGAAACCCTGCTTTGAAAAACCAAAAAAAAAAAAAAAAAAAAAAAAAAATCCTGAAAAAGTTCCGGGGTGATGGCAGCTTCTGCCTGTGTAAAGGGAAGCAGGTGACCTCAGTGGGAAGATGACATGGAAGCACGACAAGGTGACCCTGTTCCCACGATGGTCTGCAACAGGCTTCACTGTCCCTGGGTACCAGGCCTCCAGTCAGCCTGTAACTGTCCTAATTCATATGCCTCTAAGTTTCCATGACTCTAGAGTAAGACATGATTACCACCTTACTAAACTTTCTTTTTTCCTCCCTCCTCCCCTAATAAAAGCTGCTTAATTACAAGGAATTTAAGTTGTACACAATCTTCTGCACTGACAAATCCACAGACAGGAAGAAAAGGAGGAAAGAAAGAGAGGAAGAGAGAGCGAGAGAAAAGGGGAAAGATAAAGAGAGGTATCATCATCTAAAGAAGATATATTCGACTGGGATGAGCCAGAGGAGTCGGAGTATCCTTTGATACCAAAGTGAGCATGACAATTAAAATTAACATGGCCACAATGAAGCAGAGCACCAAAGTACATATCTTTATTTTGTGTATGTCTGTCTGTATTGTTCATTTATTTACTTATTTATTCATCGAGACAGGGTCTCACAGTGTAGCCCTGGCTGGCCTGGAACTGGCTATGTAGACCAGACTGGCCTCAAACTCAAGAGACCTGTCTCCTGAGTGCTAGGATTAAAGGCTTGCACCATTCATACCCAGTGTCTTTTAATCTTTTTGAAACAGGGGCTCATGTAACTCAGGCTCGCCTCAAATTTACTATACAGTTGAAGATGACCCTGGGCTCCTAATCCTCCTACCTCCCTCTCCCAAGTGCCGGGATTACAAGGTATGTGCTTCTGTGCCCAGTTATCAAAATGGGTTTCTATACCTGAGCTACACTGTCCCCAAGCGGCCATTCTGTTCATGTGGTCCAGTTTTGCTTCTGCCTTTTAGCAGGCCATGCTCACAGATACCTGATGACCTATGGAGCCCAGCAGTTGATGGAAGTGACCCTTTCCCACTCTTTGCCGATGGTCCAATGCTCTTGGGATTCTTTCTAGGCTAAGCCCAATTGGATGCCAGATTCTTGTGGGCCAGTGGTGACAAGGCAGGCTGACTTTTAAGGATATGGAGCTAGTCTTTTTTTCCTTTGAGACTAACTGTTGCCCAGGCTGAGCTCCAACATGTGGGATGGAATGATTCTCCTGCCTCAGGCTTGGGTTAACTGGGACTGCAGGAGTATGTCACTGTCCCAGCTCAGGCTGTGTATTCCTTAGAGTTCAATTATTCCAACATGTGAAGTGCTTAGAAAACAGAATAAAACTTACTTGGGCAAAATATTATCATATGCCCGTTTCATTTAAACTTTTCATGAACCAGGCAAGGCCGCACATACTTTAATTCCCAGCACTTGGGACACAGAGGCAGGAGGATCTCTGTGAATATGAAGTCAGTCTCATCTACATAGTGAGTTCCAGGACAGCCAGGGCTATGTAGAGACCATGTAGAGAGATCAAAACCTTGAGTGATTTAAAAATTCTTTGGCATGAGATTTGTGAGCAACGCAGCCTCCACCCCCTCACCCCCCGCCCCCGGGACTGTACCATCATTGTAGCAACTGTGACAGGGCCCCAGACCTTAGATGGAAGTAGCATTCAGACCATAAAACTCACCATGTAGACATCACCACCTGCCAAAATGAAAACAAAGAGCTAATCCATCAAAGTCCATAGTTCTGCAAAGTCTCTAAATGTACTAACCTTGCTTTGTGGCTTTTGCAATTCTGCTTCTGGCTGTTTTTGTTAACTGAAGTATGTCAACCCAGAGTACGGTTTTTGTGCTTAAGAGCTCTCCCTGAGAAAGGCTCGGGACTGCCCTGGGATGCAGAACACTCGGTCTAGTCACTGGCTGGCTAATAAAGACTTTCTATTGGCTTAAATCATGTCCGGGCAATCTTTATCACAAGCATGTGCTTGGTGCAAGTGAGTTAGTGATTTAAGACACAGAACTTAGGCCTTCAAACCTGTCAACTAGGTGGGGCTATTTTGTTTACAAAAGGGGAAACCGAGTCCCAGAGAGATTTAGAAACTTAATCAAACACGTCTCACAGGAAGTAGGACCAGGAAGCTGGTACTCACAGTCTGGGGTCCAAGCTGACTGGACTTTTGGCAGATTTTTTTCACTTACTTTTATTTTATTGGCTGTAGGTATGTCTGTGTGAGGGTGTTGGATCCTGGAGTTAGAGTTGTGAGCTGCCATGTGGTTGCTGGGAATTGAACCCAGGTCTCCTAGAAGAGCAGCCAGTGCTCTTAACCGCTGAGTCATCTCTCTAGCCCAGGCAGATTGTTTTTGTTTGTGTGTTTGGTGAGGTGGTTTTGTTGAGACAGGGTCCCTCTCTGTAGCCCAGGCTGACCTCCAACCTGTGATGTTCTTGTCTCGGCACCTATGTGCTAGATGCTGAGGTTCGGCATGCTCTACCAGGCCAGACGTCTCTTTAAATTCTAAGCTAACAAATTCAGTTGGCTCAGAAAGCCCTCGTTTAATGTTTATTACTGTATCTCTCACTCTAAGTTTCTGTGGAACACGGCTGAGATCATTTATGACATACACCCAAGACTTTGAGGGTCCCCAATATGACTGATATGATACTCAATACCATAAATCACCTGATTATGCTACCAATGAAGGGGCTGGTATCTGCACAAGACATCCCAAGACCAAGTTCTCAGCACAAAGATGTATCTGCCCCAGAGGGACAGAGACAGGGAGTAAGAGACAGGACAGGGAGAAGGGGACGGGGACACGGGAGAGGGAGCAGGGGCATTTGTCCCAGGGGACAAAGGACTGCCTCTGGATAAAGAGGAGACAGATGTGGCACACAGGAAAATGGCTGGTTTATAAAGGTACAGGGAGAAACTCGATGTTAGAATGAGGTGTTTAATTTTGATTGGGCACGTTAATTAGGTGAGCCCAAGTGGGCTTCTGATTGCTAGACTTTATTTAATACTTTGATAGTTGGACCTTGGTAGTCAGCTTCAGGAAGAAGTGACCAAATAAGGGAACAGACCTTTGGCTAGCTTTAGGAATGTAATCTAAGTGTTTTCAGCAAGGCAGAGAGAGGGAATGGGGGAAGGGCAAGGCCTGCTGGAGCCATGCTCAGGCTGGTGAGAATCCCTTCAACCAATGTACAAGAATACTGCTTACCTAAGATCGTTATCTGCCAAGTCAGACTGGGAATTATGAAACCTGTTTATTGTGAAACATCATTAACAAATGGGAGATTTGGCTAACAAGCTTTTGAGCATGATTAATGCAATTGGCTATAGATACTTCTTCCCATGGTGCAACACCACAGTGAGAATGGGACCAGCAAAACCAAACCTCAGGTAAAACTGGTCACTTCACTTCAATCTTTTTTTTTTTTTTTTTTTTTTTTTTAATGTGCATAGATGTTTTGCCATGGGTATTGGGTCCCCTGGAACTGGAGTTATAGACAGTTGTGACATGTGGGCACTGGAAATTGAACCCGGGTTCTCTGGAAGAGCAGTCAGTGCTCTTAACCACTGAGCCATCTCTGCAGCCCCTTCAATCCTTTCTATAGAGATAAAGGCACTGCACTGGGGGAATTGCAAGCATCTCTCATCACTCCCCATACCCTTCCAACATTAGGAGTCTGTGGTCACTACAGTGTTTGCACGGGGCAGACAGAACACTGCAGAGTGCAGGCAGGCACTCCAAAGGGCCTCACCATTGTACTTGTCTTTACAGGGCTTGGTGGCTTTGAGGCATCCTAGGTGGTCAGGCGGCGGCAGCGTTAGGGAGTAGGTGTGACTCTGGGAAGACATTCCAGAGGTCTCTGCTCCCAGAGACGGTCGTGAGCTCCTGGAGCAGAGGCAGTACTGAGTTCTTTCCTCAGAACAGAGGTGGGGGAAGAAAGCTGAAGAGAGCAGTAGGAGTTAAGCTGTCCTCTCACCCATGGGGGTCCGAGCACACTGTACAGTGATAATAGAACATGGGGTTTACTTTTAAACACTGTGTGTGCCATAGCACACACGTGGAGGTCAGAGGACAACTTGTAGTTGGTTCTGATCCTTCAACCATGTTATAGGGATCAAACTCACTCAGGTCCTCAGGCTTAGGTACAGGTGCCTTTACCTGCTGAGCTATCTTGACATCCCATCAGATCTTAAAACTTTTCAAAGCATCTTCATCACCTAGAGGTCCCTGTGGGTCAGCAGCACATGTCTGTGCAGCACTCATGGGCTGAGGCAGGAGGACTGGAAGGGCATCTTGGGCTTCATAGTGAGAGTCTTGGTGGTTCTAGAGGGTATCAAGAGTTTTAATTAATAAATGAGATTCTGTATAAAAATTAAAATTCAAACCAGTAAATTGATTCTGTGTTGGGACTAGGCATATAAGACACTAACCAATCCACGCTTGTTTTGCTTCAGGGCCTTTCTAGATTTATTTACTTCATTTCCTGTGCCTGGGTATTTTGCTTACATATATGTCTATGCTTGGGTGCCTGCTGCCCTCAGAGGTCAGAAAATGGCATTGAAACTGAAGTTATGGTGAGTTGTGAGCTGCCATGCTGGTGCTGGGCATCAAACCTGGGTCTTCTGCAAGAACAAATGTTTTTACTGCGAGTCATTTCTCCAGCTCCTGTCCCACTCTCCCCTCCAGTGACAGTTTAAAACATGAGCACATAGGGCTTGGTATGTGAATCAGCAGTAAGAGTATGACATATGTGAGATCCTAGGTTCCACCCTGCATGTGTCAATGCTTTCCAGTCTGCAGTTTTTATATTGGATTGCAAGTTCCTAGTTACATGAGTGTTCTGGGGCACGGGCAATGGGAAGGGCAGGTGCAGACTATGGGTGGAACACTGGCCTGGGCAAGGTTCCAGACCAGGCCCACCGGCAGATTCTTCCACACCACTGTCAGCTAGCAGGAACTGGGGGGGCACCAAGTTGAGCAAAGTGGTCATGTCTCCCCCAGCGCTTGGATCTCACATCTCCTTACCATCCTAGGCCTCAAGCCTCAGAGCAGGCCAGACCGAGTCACCCGTGTCCAACCTCTGACAGAGTCACCTAGGCTCTCGCCACAGAACTAGAAATGACAAGCTAACAGGCCACATCACAAGAGACCCCGACAGCAGTCACAGGATACTAGCTGTCTCCGAAGACTCTATCCGCTGGATTCCTTTTCTAAGTAAAATACATCACAGGATCCGACCAGCTGAGGGATGCTCATTTGCTAGGAGGGTTACCTTCCCCCCACCATGGAGAAAGATGGATGAAAATTACCGAACATCTTCAGGAAAAGAGGCCACTGTCTGCTCTAATCGAGAGGCTGGTATCCCACCAAATGGGGAAGGCCTTTCAAAGACACCCAGAGGTCATAAAAGGTGGACATATTTTGTTGTTGTTAAAGACAGGAACTCACTAGGTAGACCAAGGTGCCCTCCAGCTGAGTTTGTCTCTACCTCCCAGTCCAGCCACACCAGGTGAGACTCAGATTTTACTGCTCAGCAGCACACAAGCAGTACTGGCTGTGCCACCTTCCCCATCCGGGTCAACCCATTGAAGACCAAGACCACAGCGCTGCTAAGGCACGCCTCAGTGACCTGCAGCATGTGGTGGAGCAGGGCTTAAGTCTGGTGGTCAGGATCTCACTACAGGTTTGAGAGAGGAAGAAATCTCCCACTTCCCCAGAGCAAGAGCTGGGCGGTGGTTGCGTACGCCTTTAATCCCAGCACTCAGGAGGCAGAGGCAAACAGATCTCTGTGAGTTTGAGGCCAGCCTGGTCTACAGAGTGAGTTCCAGGATAACCAGGGCTACACAGAAGAATCCTCACAAAAAAACAAAACAAAACAATAAACAAATAAAAAATAAAATAACAACACAGAAACTCAGAATAAAGGCAAAGACAAAGAGAAAAGTTGAAATTTTTTTTTTAAAAAAAGCACAAAACCCCTACATACTAAAATTATACACATCAAGTATTGATCCAATCTTACATCAATCTATTGACAATTACCAGCACCATGTTTTTTTCTCACCTAGGTTAAACACTCCTGGAGGATCGTTATTCAAAGTATATGTTCCTTTAAAATAAAAAATTGGTTTTTTGTTTGTTTGGTTTTTCGAGACAGGGTTTCTCTCTCTGTGTAGTTCTGGTGCCTGTCCTGGATCAGGCTGGCCTTGAACTCACAAAGATCCACCTGGCTCTGCCTCCCGACTGCTGGGACTAAAGGCGTGTGCCACCACTGCCGCCCGGCTAAAATAAAAAACTCTTAAGAGAAGTCAACCCTCAAGAAACAAACAAGACCCTTTACCAAACATAGATTATTGGTGACACCATCAAATTTCCTTTAGAAAAATAATAAGCTTAAACACTCTTTTCCAGTTGATGGACTGGAGATATTGTTGCTCAATGTGGCAAATGAATCAGCCCTCTAGATGGTAGGCCGAAGCACTGAGATGCCCTGGAGCCTCCACACAGGAATGTGAGCACCTTCCTCGTTGCTAAAGCTGTGTGCTTCACTTGAATTTAGACTCAAATCACCATTAAGTCTAAATTAGGTGTAGTCACAAACTTTAAAATGATGAACAGAATTAGGGAAGTGGTTAAAAGTTCTCAGGAACATAAGTTACAATTACAGATATATTTAAACAGGCTATAGGAAATTTAAAGTCACTTTAAACATTACATTTTAAACTACTTAGCAGTTTCATTTTGCCACCATAATTATGGGGTTTTATATCCAAATAGGTGTTGAAGGTGTTGAAGGTTTGGTATTTCCATACCGAGAAGAGTATAGAGCCCTCTTTCATCT
The DNA here is from genome assembly GCF_007827085.1 of Peromyscus californicus insignis. Lineage (NCBI taxonomy): Eukaryota > Metazoa > Chordata > Mammalia > Rodentia > Cricetidae > Peromyscus > Peromyscus californicus. Next base: position 91,442,195 of record NW_026294551.1, on the reverse strand, counting down.
GCTGTTCACAGATCACAGACTCTCAAGATACTGTGTGTCAGATTAGCCCCCTTCTCATGTAATCAATTTATTTTGGAGACAGGGTCTCGCTATGCAGCTCCAGCTGGCCTAGAACGAGCTTTGTATTCCAGACTGGTCTCAAATTCTGAGATCTGCCTACTTCTGCTCCCAAGGCCTGGGATTCAATGCACGCACCACCATGCCTGGCAGAATCAGCTTTTAAGAGGCTCCAAATTAAATACAACCCTTGGCAGCTTTTTCCGGCCTTCTCCAGAGGAGGTAAGGCTGGCCTCACTGTGTTCCAGTCCCTCAACCTCATGTGCAGATGGTGGTGGATTCATCTCTCTGTGGGAAGGTCTAGGAGGAATACTGCCACCCACAATGACTAAAGTCAGAGTGAAGTGAAACGCACTCAGGTCTAGAGCCAGGGGCCACCATTTCTTCTTCCTCACCAGCACTGTTTAAGTGACACCAGTAAACCTTCACACTTTACATTTTTGAGTTGGAGTTTTCTCCAAGGCTGAGAATAGGCACAGTTTTTCCAGGAACAGGCAGAGAAGGTTAAACTTACATCCCCTGCAAGGTGGGGAAGAGAGGATTGCTTTGTATTCTGAGTGGCAGCAGCTGTACTCCATTTCCATGATGCCTGGCCCAGAAATATATAGATGGGGTCAGTCAGCTCCAGAAACGGCCACAGAGAGCAGCGGGACTAGCGAAGGCATTACATAGTAGCTAGCCGTCTGGGTACCACAGACATTTTAAAACTACTATGCAGCAAGACAACTTCTCAACTGAGAACGAGGATTCTGACTACTTACTATATTACTGTCTAGTGTTCCAGAGGGTGCCTGCTGCCAGTGTGCTGGACGGCAGCAGAATTGAGTGAATGTGAATTAGGAGCACGACATGGGGGAGGGGGGAACACTGACAACTCCCAGTCTCCACTGCTTCCTGGTGGAGTAGGAATACAAACCCAGAGAAAAACAAACCCTCTTTAGGTTCCACTAACCAAAAAAAAAAAAAAAAAAGTTTTGTAACTGTTATGATGGTTCTGGAAATAGAATTTGACATATACATTTTAAAAATTCTATATCCAAAAGGTGCTTGGTGCTGTTCTTGATGGGTCTGGTGTCTGTTTACACTCCAAATCATTTAAATACAGCCATTACATAGTCGATAAATGTTTTAAAATAAATGGTTATCTATTTCTTAACTGCCTCTCAAATTAGAAATTGTAATTAAGAGTCCCAGAGGCTGGCTCTGTGTGTTTTATTATTTTTGTTGGTCTCCATCACAGATGGAATTTTTCACTGGTAATTCCTCAGAACTAAATCCATTCATAGGGAATTCCGAGCAGTGAAAAGAAATTTCACGTCATAGAGTAGGAAATGGTAATAAAAAGGAGCAAAGGGATCTGAGAAGCAGGCAAGCCCAGCTCAGTTTTCCACTGGTGTTGGGTTTTGCACAGGCTGGCTCACAATAACCTGCACCACATAGTCCTTTGGGATCTTCAGCTCCTCCAGCTTCATCTTGTCAGTGAGAGGCCTGCCAGAGAAGAACCACCGCTGGCCGCCTGGCTCCACCCCCTCTGCAGCGTGCAAGCGCCTCTTCATGTGGAACACCGTGTCTGTGCTGCGCACCACAAGCTTGAGGTCTTTGCCTGTGGAGAGGCGCAGACGGAGCTGAGATTCATGTCCAGAATTGGGAGGTGGCTCAGGGATGTCCAGAGTCTCGATGTCACTCTTTTCCTCTATCATGTTGATTGGTGGCGCCAAGCAGTAGACTGGCAGCTGGTATCGGTTCCCCAGCTCATCGTAGCACTCTGTCAGTGCACCTGCAGAGAAGGGCAGTAAGAGCAGGTTCAATGAGCATGCTTCTGTTCACAGTGCACTCTTATCTCAAACTGCAACAGGCAGGTACACCAGAGAATCAGAGGAGGAAGTGGATACTTCCTCAGGGCAAACATCAGAGGAAAACTGCATCAGGTGTAGCTATACATGTATTGACATTAAAAGGATAATAAGAGTACTAAGAACAACCCTAGGCCTACAGATTTGATCTACTAGATGAAAAAGACCAATTCTCTGAAACACATTATGTACCGAAGCTTAAGAACAGAGAGATAATCCAAACAGGGCTTAGCTATAGAAACTGAATCAATAACTAATAACCTTTTAAAACAGAAAGCACCAACTCCAGATGGGTTCAATGACAAAATTTACTGAACATTTAAGAAATTATAACAACCTTCTATTTTTACAAGACTGAAGAGAAACTTCCTAATGCATTCTATGAAGCAAACATTACCTTAATGCTAAAGAAAGAAAGAAAAAAAATTAGGCAAATCAAATATAACACTTTAGAAAAATAATTATACCACACCAAGGCAGAATTTATTCTAGGTATTCAAAACTGGTTCCATCTTCAGATATTAACTAATCTACAGTATCAGGGTAAACAAGAAAAAGCATATAATCATATCAGATGAGGGAAAACCATTTGGCAAAACCTAGTACTTCTTCCTGATAAAAACTCTCAGTAATTCTACTAGAGGGATGATTCCCTAGCTTCATAAAGAATAGTTAAAAAGTAAAAAAACAAACCCTACACCACTAAACTTAAAGGTAACACATTTGAAATTTCCTATTCAGATCAGGAGTCAGCCATACATAAAGAAATATCTACAGCCTGGGAAGGAAAGAAGAGAAATGTTTTTACTTGTAGCTAATACAACTATGCAGAAAATTTGAAGAATCAAGAAAATAATCTTGGATCCAATGAGCATTCACATTAAGATTAACGCATAAAACCCAACTGTTCCATATGTACAGCCAACAGGTGGTATCTGAAATTACAAAACCATGTACATTAGCATACCCAGAGGGGTACATGTAGATCTAAACTTAACAAATGTGTAAGACCTACAAGAAAATGACAAAATGTTAAAACAAAGAAGAGCTAAACTGAGACAGTCTATGCATTGTGAAGATGATATTGTTGGAATGTCAGTCATTTCTTCCTTAATTTACAATTTTAATGCAACTCCAATCAAAATCCCAGTGAGTTTTTTGTAGATACTGGATGAACTTCTCTGAACTGTACATAAGGTAAAAAATTAATAAGGACTGGTTTATGGTAATCATATAGTAACCAAGATGGCATGGATTTGAACAGGGTAGCTCGTACTTGTAATCCCATCTCTTGGAAGGGTGAAGCAGGAAGACTGCCATAATTTAAGGCTAGCCTATACATACAAAGTCCAGGTTATCTCAAAAAAAACCTAAAAAAAACCAACACTCAAACATAAACATGATGAATGAAACAGTTAAAAGTCCAGAAATAAGACTCACATAAACAGTATCAACTGATCTGTGTTAAAGAAACAAAAGGAACAGAGGATAGAAAAGACAGGCTTTCCAACAAAAGGTGATGGGTTAATGAGCCATCCAAAAATTAATTTCAATATAGAACTTACCCTTGTCACAAAAATTAACTCAAAATATACCACAGGTAGACAAGATGGCTCAGCAACTAAAGATTCTTGCCACCACGCCTGACAGCCTGAGTCCAACCCCTAGAACCCACATGGTGGAAAGAGAAAACTGATCCTCTAAGTTGTCCTGTGACAGTCTCATGCATGCCCTGCACCCATGTGCCCACCCTACTACCACCAAAAAATGTATACAGACTTAAATAAAAAACACAAAATTACAAACTCTTAGAAGGCAAAAGAAGAAAATCTAAACACTGTTGCCTTGGCAACGACAGGTGAGCTATGTCATCAAATGTACAATTATTAGAATTAGAAAATTTAGGCTTTGCTAAAGACACTGTCAGGAGAATAAAGACACAAACTGCAAGAAAAATTTCAAGACATATCTAACAAAGACTGTTGTACAAATACACACAGAACTCTCAACAGGCAGTGGTGGCACATACCTTTAAACCTAGCTTTTGGGAAGCAGAGGCAGGTGGATCTACCAGTTCAAGGCCAGCTTGATTCATGTATGAGGTTCCAGAATGGCTAGGGCTACACAGAGAAACCCTGTCTCAGGGGAAAAAACAACAAATACAAACAAAACCAGGAGCTCAAATGCCTTAGTAAGACTCTCACAAAGAAGACAAGCAGATGAGAAGATGTGCTACACCACAGGCCATACTACAATGGCTCAAGTCCAGAATAAAAACAATACTGAGGCTGGGGAGACTGAAAAAGCAGAAAGTGACAGCTACCCACTAAGTAATCCCCAATCTGCAGTAACCCCGATCAGCAGTAAGCCCCGATCTGCAGTAACTCCCGATCTGCAGTAATCCCCAATCTGCAGTAACCCCCGATCAGCAGTAAGCCCCGATCTGCAGTAACTCCCGATCTGCAGTAATCCCCAATCTGCAGTAACCCCCGATCAGCAGTAAGCCCCGATCTGCAGTAACCCCCGATCAGCAGTAAGCCCCGATCTGTAGTAACTCCCAATCTGCAGTAACCTCCAATACTTTTAAAGCTTTAGCACATATGTCACTTTCTAAGTAAGTAAAGCTATTTGGAAAGATTAAATACAGGGTACCAAAAAACATTTAGTATACTGTTTTGTTGTTGTTGAATGAAACAGTACTCTTTTTTGTTTGTTTGTGTTTTTTTTTTTTTTGTTTTTTTGTTTTTTTTTTTTTTGAGACAGGGTTTTTCCTCTGTGTAGCCCTGGCTGTCCTGGAACTCACTTTGTAGACCAGGCTGGCCTCAAATTCACAGAGATCTGCCTGCCTTCCGATCTGTCTTCCTAGTGCTGGGATTAAAGGTATGCGCCATAACTGCCCAGCATGAAACAGTACTCTTAAAAGTCCCAAAGAATGAAGAATTTTAACATACTTCAATAAATTATGGTGCAATTTTGGTATTAAAATAATCTACTTCTAAATGAAAAATAAGATCAGGTTTATGGAAAAAAATACTATTCAATTAAATATTTTGGAAGATAGAGATGTCTGCTCAAAATGCATACTTTGCTATCACAGGATGTCACTGGAAGGTAGTTACCCAACCACAGATAGTATATCTAAGTTTCTTGCCTCTTAGCAGGACAATTAAAATATAATTACATTATTTCCTCTTTCCCACCCCTTCCATATCCCCCTCAAATTATGACCCTTTTCTTTACTTACTGTTACATATTCATATGTAAATGCATAAATACATGAATTCAGCCTACTGCATCCCTTTAGTGTTCTATGTACAGATTTCAGGGCTGATCACATTCTATTAGATTACCAATTAGGAGAAGCTCCCTAGGGAAGGTTCTCATTCTCTAATTCTCCTTCTCTCAGCAATCAACAGATGCCTGCATGGGGTGGGGCACCCTGAGATTTCCCCCTTTCACATAAGCACGTTTTATCATGCTGTCATTGATCAGGTCTTATTCAGGCAGCCAAATTCAATCTATACACTAAACACAAAAGCAAACACTTGAAAAGGCTCACCAGTCCTAGGCCTAAGTATGTTATATATGTAACTACCCACAAACACACACACACACACACACACACACACACACACACACACACTTTTGTTTTTTGTTTTCGAGACAGGGTTTCTCTGTGTAGCTTTGGAGCCTGTCCTGGAACTCTATTTGCAGACCTGCCTGGCCTGGAACTCAGAGATCCGCCTGCCTCTGCCTCCCTAGTGCTGGGATTAAAGACGTGGGCCGCGGCGGCCACTGCCACCACCACCCGGTAGTATACATATTTTGCAGATGGGAAAACTTAAAATGAATTAAGTTTTGCTTAGTGTTACATAGCTAGTAAATAACAATGACATAATCAGTAATCAGACTCCTAAAGAAATAAACTGGTAGCCAGGCAGTGGTGGTGCATGCCTTTAATCCCAGCACTTGGGGGCAGAGGCAGGCGGATCTCTATGAGTTCGAGGCCAGCCTGGTCTATAGAGCGAGATCTAGAACATCCAGGGCTACACAGAGAAACCTTGTCTGAGAAAAACAAACAAACAAACAAACAAACAAACAAACTTGTAACATAAAGATAAGAACACCCAGCTTTCTATTATGATAATGAGAAGGTTAAATGGAAGAAATAAATGAATTAGAGGAAAATGAAATAAGAAGCTAGTGTGCTAAGCACAGCCTAATAACACGACAGTATTTAACAGTGAGTCAAAGACAGCCCAGAGCAGTGACAGCTGCAGCCCCCCAGCACTCCAAAGGAAGTGTGTTCCCTCAGAGAGGCTGCAAACTATTGAGGAAACAGATTCAGTACTGCCACTGTCTGGTCTACAGAAACTGGAGGAAGTATGAAAACTGGAGCAATGGAAGAGAAGCCCAGTGTGGGGCAGGGGAGATGGCTCAGTTGTCAAGTACCTGCTTCACAAGCACAAGGACCTGAGTTTTGGTCCCCAGCACCACATAAAAGGCTGGGTTGACTATGTCGATGAGTTCAGAGGTTCCTCAGAAAACTAGAAACAGACCTACTGTATGACCCAGCTAGACCATTCCTTGGCATATACCCAAAGGAGTCCATTGCCTACTCAGAGGCACACATGCCCATCCATTTTCATCACTGCTCTATTTTCTTTCTTTCTTTCTTTTTGGTGATGCATGCCTTTATTTATTTATTTATTTATTTATTTACCCATCCATTTTCATCACTGCTCTATTTTCTTTCTTTCTTTCTTTCTTTCTTTCTTTCTTTCTTTTTGGTGATGCATGCCTTTATTTATTTGTTTGTTTGTTTTTGGAATGCCAAATGCCATTTATTGAAGGAGGGAGGAGGTCTTAAATACAAGCTTACAGCACAATGGGAGAACCCGAGGGTAGAAGCAGCAAAGAAAGATAAAATCATGACATGTGTAGGTAAATGTACAGAACTGAAAAATATTAGACCCACACCCAGAAAGACAAAGGTCACATGTTCTGCCTCCTATGTGGACCCTAGTGTCAAATTTTTAGCTGTGTGTTTCACTTGGAGCACCTGTAGAATTCAGGAAACTAGAAGGGACAACTGGTGGGCATTCAACACAGACATACCTTGGGCCTCCATCAACACATGTGTGTGCACGCACACATCCATATCTGTTCCCACAGAAGGCCAGTGTGTTTATGTCACTTTTCCAAAAGCTGACAGTTGTGGGCATTTACCCTGATGGCAAAATCACACTTAGCCCGGCTACATTAGAAACTTACAGGGGCTAGAAAGATGGCTCAGTTATTAAGAGCACTGGCTGAGTTCAATTCCCAGCAACCACATGGTGGCTCCCACCCATCTATAATGGGATCCAATACCCTCCTCTGGAGAGCAAAGGAAAATGCAGACAGAGCACTCATATAAACAAATCTTAAACAAACAAACAAACAAAAACTTATAGAAGGTTTTAATCACTACCCTCTGGCATTGAAGTCCAGCTCGCCTAGCAATTCTTCACTATTTCTAGTCAGTTCTAGTCAGGCTCGCTTGCGTTACTATCTCATAACCTCTGCAGACTTTTCTTTTTCCTCTCACAAACCCACTGTAGGACTTGGCAGAGACAGACAGCCATCAGGATAATACCTGCTAGGGTGGGCATCATCTCACCAAGCCAGGAAGTCCTGAAGGGCTCCCCATGGCAGGTAGAAGGCTGCCAAGTCATCACTTTTGTTGTGATCCCTTACACAATTTTCTGAGAATGTTTTGATTTATATTTTATCTAGACAATTAGTTTAGGTGTTCTAGTTTCCCTGGTCAACTGTTTTCTCTCGCTGCTTTCAATTAGACTTCAACATATTTCACTCCAGTCAGGCATGGTGGTTTACCCCTGTAATCCTAGCCTAGTAGAGGCAGGAGTGGAGGCTGGCCAGCCCTTTACTGTTGAGTTTAAGGCCTGCCTGGATTACATGAGACTGTCTCAAAAAAACAAGAAAAGAAACAAAACGGCCTCGAGAAATTTGTAAAGATGAACTAACTAACCTGGTTGCCAAACAATACAAGTAGCTTTATTACATGCCATTAGGTCTAACACTTCACCCTTTCAAGCAGTCCTTGAGGCTGAAAAACAACCTTGTAAACCTGAGTGCCTTTATGCTCTCACTTCCGTATAAGTGCGGCTCAGTGTTAAGACTTTCATCACCTGAGACTTGCACAGCTACACTCAAAAGCTAAAACCAGTGTCTGTGAGTGAGCAGGATGGCTAGGCAGGTAGAGCACATGCTAGCCTGATAACCCAAACCTGATCAACCGGGTCCCACAGCTGAAGGAAATAACCAACTCCTGAAAGTCCTTTGACCTCCACATGCAATGTGATGCACACATGCACTCACGCACGCACCGCTCATTCCCCAGATAATAAAACAAAAAGCAATGTGGAAGGACAAGCAAGTGTCTTGATGGTGGTGATGGTTTCCTAGTATATACATGACGGTGAATCAAAGTGTCCACTTTACATCCCCATTTAACTGAAGTTCTCAATAATGTGTGAAAAGGTAAATATTTAGATCATACCATAACAAGAAACACTATCCTCCCCAAAGTAAATAAGGGGACGACATTTTAGAATTCCAAAAGCTTTCTTTTTCTTTTTTTTTCTGTTTCTATCACCAAGTTTTATCCAATATCTTCACTATTAACTTCTCTGTTCTAATGGACCCAGGAGGCTGGAGTTCTACTTTTCTTTTTTTTTTTTTTTTTTTTTTTTTTTTGGTTTTTTTTTGAGACAGGGTTTCTCTGTGTAGCTTTGCGCCTTTCCTGGAACTGACTTGGTAGCCCAGGCTGGCCTCGAACTCACAGAGATCCGCCTGGCTCTGCCTCCCGAGTGCTGGGATTAAAGGCGTGCGCCACCACCGCCCGGCGAGTTCTACTTTTCAATAACCACGATTTCCTATGTCAAAGAAAGGCCTCAACGGTTAAGTGAAGTGGACATAGCTAAAAAGATGAGAACACCAAAAGCAGAGAATTCAAGTAAGGAAATGAAGCACAGAGGCTCAGACCACACACACAGGAGCCTGAGGGGTTCCAAGGACTAAAAAAGTAGTGAAATCTGATATGAGGGACAGGGTCTCTGCTCATAGCCAAGTTTGAATGGAGATCCTAATTTGGGACATGCTGATTATCTCTACAAGGATTATAGTACATACTTTTACAAGGTTGCTGTAAGGATTAAATCACTAAAGATATGTGAATTGCTAATACATATATAAAAGTCCATGGAAAAACACTCAATAATGCTGGTTCTCTCTCACAGGTTTTAAATTTCAAAATTATACACTCGGGACAGTATTTCACAAACAACAGTGTAATAAATGGATCACAAGTTTATAAAGTTTCAGCATTCTACCTCATATTCCATGGGCTTCTCTACTAACCTAAATCACAACGTCAAAAGGCCACCAGCAGCCCTTGGGAGCAGTCTTTAGGACCATAGGGCTGCTAACAAACTACAGGTTTTCTCTCCGGAAACAGTGCTGGGAATCCATCAAGGCTGGCTGTGGAAGGCCTAGCAGCTCTTTCATCCATTGACTCAGCCAGCAGGCAACTAGAGGAAGCTTAGCACCTCTCCTAGCCAGCTGAGGTCAAAGTAGCTTAGCTGCATACCTATGGCTGGAGTCATGTGATAGACAAAACAGCATTAAACACTACATAACACTTTGCTGAATTGCTACAGATGACACTTCATCTTTAGTTCCAGGATTTCATTTTCTTAAGGGGGCAAAGGAGCCAGGTAGAAGCACTTGGGTCTGGTGCCTACTGAAAGCCCAGCAGGCCTTATAGAAGTGGTAGTTGATAGAGCTGCGCCTTGGGATGTGAGAAACCCTGCTTCCCCCAGCCCCACCCCACCCCCAGAACAATATGGAAAGGAGGTTTTCTTCAGACAAGCCTCCTGGCTCAGGAACAACCTCCCACACAGCTATTTTCAGACTTTATCACTCTAATTCAAGACAAAGGATGACGGCAGAGAGGCAGACATAGTCACATTTTTAACTCTAAGCCATCTTTGTCTCCTTGACGACAGAAAGAAATGATGTAACATTTGTGATTAATCAGTCATCAGGTTCCTTATTAAGGTCCCATTTCATTTCTAAACACTACACCAGCTAAGCAAAAATCATCTGTGTAAAAAATAACTATCTGTATTATAGTTATGCATCCATTCTTTAGGACCTTTAAATCAACCAAATTTCCTGAAAAAAAAAAAAAAACAAAAAACAAAAAAAAAATTTTTTTTTTTTTTTAAAGATAGGTTCTTGCTATGTCTGTCGCTCAGGCTGGCCTTCAACAAGTGATCCTCTTGCCTCGGCCACCCAAGTGCCAGGATTACAGACATGCATCATGCCTGGCCCTTGCCCATTTCTTGAAGTTTTTGGGGTTTTTTTGTCCTATTTTTAATAAAAATAAAAAATATTGTGTGTGTGGGGGGCAGTGACAACTTTCAGAAGTCAGTGCTTATTTTAAGGCAGGGTCTCTTGTTCCTGCTGTTCCAAAGTATACTCCAGGCTAGATGTGAGCCACGACATCTGGCTTTAACATGGGTTCCAGGGATCAAACTCAGGCCATCAGGTTTGCCTGGCAAGTACTTTTGCTCACTGAGCCATCTCCTTGGTTGCTCTGGATTGCCTTAAAAAAAAAAAAAAAATTATTCAGGTTTTTTTTTTTTTTTTTTTTTTTTAAAGTTTTTTGAGACAGGGTTTCTCTGTGTAACTGCCGTGGATGTCCTGTAACTCACTTTGTAGAACAGGCTGCCCATGAACTCAGAGATTGGCCTGTCTCTGTCTCCCAAGAACTGGGATTAAAGAAGTGCACCACCACCGCCGCCCGCCCGCCTTTCTTTTTGAGACAAGGTCTCTCTATGTAGCCTTGGCTGGCCTGGATCTCACTATGTAGACCAGGCTGACCTTGAACTCACAACTCACAGAGATTCACCTGCTTCAGCCTCCTGAGTGCTGGGATTACAAGTGTATGCCACCATGGTAAGCATCACGGCCTGTTTTTGATAGTCTTAAGAGATACCTAAGAGAAACAGAAAGGCCTATACATATATATTTCCTGTCCATTTGTATTGTCTGTTTGCCTTTAGTACTAATAAAAGTCTATCATTTTAAATTATTTTAGGCAATATGCAAGGTACCAAAAAGATCAGACTTGTGTAATCTTGTAAAATATCAATGAAGAGGACTTGTATAATGGCTTTACAAATTCGCAGATTTGAAACTGCATCCTGGGAAAGAATCAAAGATGCTTTTGTTATTCATAGTTCAAATCTCAGTTCCATGATTAATACCTGTAAAGACATAATCTCTCCATGATTCACTTTTCTTATGAGTAAAATGGGGATTGCTCCTGGTTTTTTTTTTTTTTTCCCGGAGCATGAGAGTTCACCCACCCACCCACTCACCTACAACTAAGTAACTTAAAAAAAAAAAAAAAAAAAGAGGCATGTTTTTAGCATTTTTATATAATGGCAAAATAGCACACCATGAGAAAAAAGAAATTCAAGGCAATTAATTTTTAAAATTGCTATTAAAAACTATGAGGGAAAGGTTCTTATAAGACTAGGAAGTTATGAGAAGGGGTGTGGACAAGAGGAGAATCCTCTAAAGCAAACAGAGGCCACAATGAATACAGTCTAGTCAGGATCTGTAAGTCAAGGCTGGTGCAGGGAATTTAACCTGTTAGTGCCAGATTCCAGTGTGAAAACTAAACTCACCAAGCCCAGTATGTATTAAGCGCCTTTGGTAGACGAGGCATTATGATAAATGACTCATAAGCATCAGCACACTGAACCCATGCAACCAACAATCAAGCAGACAGATGGTTACCACAGTCCACATCTGACAAAGAACTGAGGGTTACAGAGGTGATTTGTGTAACATCACACAGCTTTAACTATTACAGAGAAGCACAAGTGATGTCGAAAACCACCACTGAGCAGGTCTAAAAACATCCAGTTAAGCAGCTGAATTGTAACTGATAGCAAATTAGGGATATATGATGTCATAATTGACAGGCCACCCAAGGGCCTGAAATATCAGTGCTAAGCTTCAGAGAAAAACAAACACTCAAGGGTAGCAAATGACAAAACATTATCACCTACAAGTCTGTTATAATTCATTTGAGAGAGGAATGTTGACATCAGCATGGTTCTTCCATGCTTATGCAGAATATATCTTTCTTTCTTTTGGTTTTTTCGAGACAAGGTTTCTTTGTGTAGCCCTGGATTTCCTGGAACTCACTCTGTAGATGAGGCTGGCCTCTAACTCACAGAGATCCACCTGCCTCTGCCTCTGGAGTGCTGGGATTAAAGGCCTGCACCACCACGCCTGGCATAACAACATTATTTTTCTTGACAGTTCATGTAGATAAGCAGAAACCAGATTTAAATCTTTAGAGATTTGAGTTTATACTCAATAGGATACACATAGACTGTGCTTGTACAGGAAACATATTTTGCCTTTATGAACTTAAAAGCATTTAAAAATACAATTATTAAATTTACTTAATACACTTATTGTGTTTGTGCTTGCCACAGCACACATGAGGGTGTCAGAAGATCCTGAGGGAGCTGGTTCCTGGGATGGAACTCACATGTCATCAGGCTTGATGGTAAACACCTTCACCTGCTAAGCCATCTTGGTGATCCCTGCCTCCATGAGCTTTTAAAGGAAGCCACAATCTGGAGAACATAATTAGCTATAGGTAACTATGTTAAGTATAAAATAAGGAAGCCAAAGTTCCCGAGTTCTGTATTAAAACCATCATATAAACATGACTCTCCTTACAGCCACTTGCAGGCCTACACAACAGATTCTGCTTGGGAAATAAGGGATGTAAGTATCAGAAATAAGTAACAACTTTATGAAAGTGGAACCTTCATTCTCTGTTACAATAATGGGGTAGCTGAAGGGGCAGATGGAAGACCATGTCACCACCTCCTAATCTACAATCATGGAAGAAGTAAAGAATTTGGGCATGTTGAAATGGCACTCTATTCAGATACTTCAAATATAGGAATGATCACTTTTATACGTGTGGGAAAAGTGGGTGATCAATAAATGTTAGTGATATAAACCCATGCTAACAAGTGCTCCTAATAAGTAACAGATAGTCATAAAACAAGGAATGCTTCTTAGAAGCATGGCTAATTAGAGCAGGGGGTTTGGAAAGTTGGCAAGGCTCATGAGTAAAACATTCTGCATTGGACAAAGAATCAAAGGACATTCTGCAGATGATTAAATTACTAAAGCATTGCTTCTCCACAAATGAACAAAAGTAAAACAGACACTGGGGAAAACAACAGTGGCACAACAATGAACAGAGAACAGGAAATGTAGGTGGTTATCCCTTATATAGGTCAGAAGAAACAACCTGGAAAGATACTAACTTGCCAAGCTGAAGAGAAAAACACAAATACATAAAGCAAAAGGACGAAGAGTACATATATAAAACTAAAACCTAAACCTCAACGTCAAATATTTAATGTTTCAACCAAAGAGGCCATACAAGGGTATATGCACAAGTCTGGCATCTATGTGTCCCTGGATACATACAAATTATGGTGGCTCTTAGTCACTTTCTCAAAGCAAGAAAGGTTTCTTATAAGGCTCATGGCTACAGTTATGGAAAACTACCCCTCAAACCTTTGAAGCTGGGGTAGCAAAGGTGGCTCAGCAGTTAAGAGCTGTTGCTGCTCTTCCAGAGGACATGGGCTTGCTTCCCAGCATCCACATGGCAAAAATAGCTATATATAAAAAATACAAAAAAATACATCTTTTAAGAGAGATTTTTATTTTTATTTTTTTGGTTTTTCGAGACAGGGTTTCTCTGTGTAGCTTTGTGCCTTTCCTGGATCTCACTCTGTAGACCAGGCTGGCCTTGAACTCACAGAAATCCGCCTGCCTCTGCCTCCCAAGTGCTGGGATTAACGGCGTGTGCCACCACCGCCCGGCTTATTTTATTTTTTATATATGAATGTTTACCTAAACATATGGAATTATGTATGAATGTATGTGTATGTACCACATACATGCAGTGCCCGCAGAAGCCACAAGAGGGAATCAGATTTCCCTGGAGCTGGAATTACAGACTCTTGTGATCCACCAAATGGTTGGTTGGGAACTGAACCCAGGTCCTCTGCAAGAGCAGCAACCACGGAGCCATCTCTCCTGTGGCCCTCCCTGCCCCCAAATAATAATTAAAAAACAAAACAAACAAACAAGAAAACGAACTTCAAAGTTTAGGTCTGCTCACACTAAATGATGGCAAAGGGGCATCGATGAAGCCTCTGCACTTTATAAAACCTAAACTGAGAGTCCTCAGCTCTGCAGGACAGCACTTAAGGCAGCAGCAACAACTACTGCTGGGCAGGGATGTACACTGTACAGATGAGGGGACTTGTGTCCACAGAAAACTAAGTCACACAGAAACTAGAAAATGCAGCTTATCACATGTTCTCTTTTCTGAGATTAAGAAACATAAAAATGAACCAAGACATAAACTACCACCAGCTGAAAAATGTAAAGGAGTGCTATTTTTCACTCTAATAAAAAGAATTAGAATACTTGTAGAAGAGAAACAGAAACTTCCCCCTTAGTGGTTCCCTGCTATTGAAGACAAAGTGACTGCCCTTTGTCATCAGGACGCCAAACCTACCGTGTGGTAGTGTTATGTTTGCACCATCAATGATTGCCTGTGCCAGTTCATGATCATTGCTTTCAAAAGCATGTGCAGCAGCCTTCAAGGCATCCCAGATCTCTTTCCGGCCTTCAAAAGCTGGTGCGGTGTCCCAAAATTCATCCCTCTTGCTGCGCAGTTGTCCATCTGTCATGGGATAATCACTTTTCCATTTTGGTTTCTCCTTTTTCAAAGGCTGGTTACGACCTAGAGCAACTGAAAAGAGAAAAGGCTGACATCAATATTCATAAAAAAAAAAATTCCTATTTTCTGTAAGAAAAGTTATGTGGTTATATACCTGTTTCGGATTCTTTCACCACAATTACAGCTAGATGTCTGCCTATTTGCTGATTTCTGGCTGAAATTCTATTAACCAATCTAGAGCAAATGGAGATAGCTAGATGCAAGATTTTATTTTCTGCATTATTTCTTTCTTGAGACAGGCTTCACATTGTAGCCCTGGCTTCCAACTCATAGCAATCTTTCTGCTTCTGTCTCCCAAGTGCTAGGATTACAGGCATGAGCCACCGTAACAGGCTGCATAATTTTCAGTAAGTCAATAGCTCTTTTCCATTCAGTATATTTCCAAAGATGATTAAAAATAATTCCAGGGGGCTAGGGAGGTGGTTTAGTCAATAAAATGCCTGTGGTTCACACAGCAGACAGAGATAGGCAGGTTTCTGGAGCTCACATGGTCAACCGGTCTAGACAAAGTAGTTAACTCCATATGAGAGCCCATATCAAAAAAAATCAAGTGAAGAGTACCTGAGCAAGACACCAACAGTGACCTGTCTTCACATGCACACACACATACACATAGACAAAGAAACTGTGGGTTGGGAACATAGCTCAGCTAGTGTGGGCAGCACTTATTTGTAATCCCAGATCTGGGGAGGCAGAGACTAGCAAATCCTTGGGGTTTGCTGTCCAGCTATACTAGCCCACTTGGTGAGCTCTAAACTAATGAGAGATCTAGCCCAGAAAAACAAGATGGATGGCTCCTGAGGCTGACCTCTGGCTTCCACAAGCACACATGAGCACACACACCCCATAAACACACACACACACACACACACACACACACACACACACACACACACACACACACACACAAGCATATTGACTCATACCCACCCACACCTACAAGCAGGATTATAACTGCAAACTGAGAGTGGTGGCACATGCCTGTAATCTCAGCACTTGGGAGCAGACACAGGTGAATCGCTGAGGCCAGCCTGGTCTACATACTAGAGTTCCAGGATAGCCAGGACTACAAAGAGAGATCATGTCTCAAAAAAAAAAAAGTAACTGTAACAAATGCACCATTCTGGTAAGGGGTGTTTACAGTGGGTAACTATGAACAACCCCAGAAAAGGAATATGAATAAAAGTTCCATTTTGTTCATTAAAACATGTGCACACATATGCATATATACCAGAAGCCAAGAAGTGTAGTGTTTCATCAAACTAACAAGGCAGAGGAGTGGCAGATGCTGCAGCAGAGACACAAGGGACAGTAAATAGTGTGAAATAGTTTGAATCTCAGAACTTTTGGACATATAAAGCCAGGAAGTCAGAACTTATCAAATCCAAAAGGCCAAAGGCTACTTTTCAGTGTCCAAGGAAGGTGAACCAGATCACCAAACCCAGGAAGAAACTGTCTAAAGGAATACTTCCTCCCGTTTCCCCTCAGAGAGCTCAGAATACCTTTCTCTGAAACTCAACCAAGAGCTAGTTTGGAAAGAAGTGGTACAGAGAAATGAATTTTTTTTTTTTTTTTGGAGGAACCAGCAACCAAAGAGGTAATACTTGGTCGATGGATAAGCTCTAAATCACAAAAACCAGAAAAGAACAGCAATGCCATATTCTCGTGCTAACCCTAAGAGAGGAAAAGGGCAAGAAGCCACTCTCTTTGGCATACATCTCCTTAGAGAATGCTACACAGCAACAGAGTTAGAACAAGTCTCAGGCAGCCTCTGTACCAGACACTTCCACAGCCTACATGATCACGAATCTATTTTCTAGGGTCATACTGACCTATACTGCCTTCTTACCTATGGGTCTGTCTTTAGGTTATATAGTGCCAGGCATAAGAAAGTTTAATAGACAAAAGTAAATGGGGAAATTAGATCATGATGAAAAGATAAAGAATGTTAGGAAAGCGTAGGTGGGTAAAAAAATGACAGTGCAGGTGGGAAGCAGAGAAGGCATGCATCAAAATTCACTGTTCCATACTAAATTGCAGGAAGAATATCAATTTAAAAGAATCTAAAATGGTTCTAAAGCATGCATAAAGTTAATGACCCTCTTACTGGTCTGGGCTATGCATAATACAAAATAAAATGACTCTTACTCCCTGGGAAATCTCTCTCTTTCCCAGGCTACATTCCTACGTGACAAGGCTAACTAATATGGTAAAGTACATTTGGTTTGACATCTGAATTATAATAAATTCTTTTTACTAGGTCTGACCATTGATCTTAAGGCCAAACATCCCAGGTATCTTTAGTTTTTTACATAAAACTTTCAGTATTGACATGTGACCATGTTCTGGCCCGCCCCAACTTGTCTAACTGAAATTCAAAGCAGGCAAGTTCTAAAAGGACGGGTGTAACAGAGCAGAGAACACATCCATTTAGTAGCATAGCTGGAAACAGAATTCAAATCTCCTTATGTAATCAACAAATAAGCACTGCCTTCTCAGAGTAACACTACAGCTGTGTCTATGAGGTTTGATTCAAAAGTGAACAATTCAATCTGTAGTAATGGCTTTCCGCTACATATGCCAAGTAATACTGACAAGGAAAGCTAAAGCATCAATCTTAAAAGATGCCTGAAATATGCCCAATAACCAAGACTGGCCCACTGGTTCCACCAAGGTAAAATGCAAAGGTAGTTTCAACCATGTTATCCTCTATATGAATAGAAAATTTATGCTCAACACTCAGTCATTGAGCAGGAAGTGAAAAGCAGGGCATGGTAACAAGGAAGTAGATTCTGTGCCATCTACTTGAATAATGCATCAGGTTGACCCCTAGCAGTTCTAGACTCTCATATATTTTAAATATTCAAAACATGTAACTTGGTGTAGTTTCTTGTCATTGTGAAATAACCAACAAAACTTCTACACTCTCACTATCTAATATGAGCAACTCAAAAAGGACCTCAAACTGGGTATGGTGGTACCCACATACAATTCCAGTTACCCAGGAGGCTGAGTCAGGAGGATGGCAAATTTGAGTCTAGACCCCATTTCAGAAAGGAAGCTCTAGCCAGGCATGGGGCATGGTGATGGCACATCTTTAACCCAGCACTTGGGAGGCAGAAGCAGGTGAGGCCACCCTAGTCTACAGGGCAAGTTCCAGAACATTCAAGGTGACTCTGAGAACCTCTGTCTCAAAAAATCAAAACAAGCTGGGCAGTAGTGGTGCACCTCTTTAATCCTGGCACTTGGGAGGCAGAGGCAGGCAGATCTCTGTGAATCTGAGGCCAGCCTGTTCTACAGAGTGAGTTCCAGGACAGCTAGGACTGTTACACAGAGAAACCCTGTCTCAGGGGGGAAAAAAAAAATCAAAACAAAACAAGCAAAAAAAGCTTTCAAATACAGAAAACTAATAGAAAAATTAAAAACCTTTATGTATGTGAATTACTTTCCTTACCTATGAGGTAGCTTTATTTCTGCTGCTCATATTTGCACTAAGTACAAAAACACAGTCACACACACACACACACACACACACACACACACACACACACACACACAAACGGCACATTTATGTTGGTAACCATCATTCTGCAAGTGTTTAAAACCACATCATGTCAAAAGCTCCATGATAATTCTTCTGCAGAAATAAATAAAAGTATTCACCCTGAAGACATGAACTAGGCTTATCTTATTTCTGTCTAGGTCTCTGAACCTTTAACATACATAGTATGTATCATCTGAGTGTAGAACACTCATTATTAAAATGACCAAATCTCAGTGGCAAACATTACTATTTGGAAAGTCATAGTTTTTTTTTGGTTCAAGACAGGGTTTCTCTGTGTAGCCTTAGCTGTTCTAGAACTCGCTCTATAGACCAGGTTGGCTTTGAACTCACAGAGATCTGGCTGCCTCTGCCTCTTGAGTGCTGGGATTAAAGGCGTACACTGTCACCACCCCGCAGAGAGTCATAGATCAAAAAAAAATTATTTTTACATGTGTGAGTATTTTGCCTGCATGTATGTACATCACATGTGAGCAGTGCCCACAGAGGCTAAAACAGTGTTGGAGCCCCTGAAACTGAAGTTATAGACAGTTGTGAGCTTCCATGCAGGTGCTGGGATTGAACACAGGTACTCTGGCTGAAGAGCCAGTGCTCTTAACCATAGAGCCAACTCTCTAGCCCCAGTATAGAATTTTTACTGCACTATCTGATCTTAAAAGTTTCATGCTGGGTTCAACAGAGTACAAAAACAAGTAAAAAAAAAAAAAAAAAGCTTCATGATAGCCTAAATCAGAGTCACTGCTCAACGTGTCTTTAGTTAAGTAAACTGGGGGAAAAAAAAGCTACGTCAGCAAATTAATTCAAGCCATCATCTCATTAAAACATGAAAATGGCTCGGGCGGATAGGGACAGACCTGGGTCCTCTGCAAGAGCAGCAAGTGTTCTTAACTGTTGCACTGTTTCTGGAACTCTTTCCTTGTACACGTTAAATACTGTTTTCTCTGTAACAGATTTAATACTGAAAAGCTAAAGGCTTGCTTTTCAGACGGAACTAAGTAGAATATGACTTTAAATATATTTACTATACAACTAAAAGCATTTTACCAGGAATTCATTTAGACATTCTGTTTATAAAAAACAATAATCTTTGGGAAGACAGCTCAGTTAGTAAAGTACTTGCTATGCAAACCTGAGGACCTCAGTCTGATGGAGAACCCACATAAAAAGCTGTGAGTGACATAATATCCTTGTAAGTCCTGGAGAGGTAGAGACAGACAGGGACTCACCAGCCAGTCAAGCTAACCTAACTGGCAAGCCCAGGCCTGAGAAAAGACATCTGAGGGTGGCTTCCATATATACCTACTCTCCTTCTTACCTACCTACCCCCCCCACACACAGAGACAGACAGACAGAAAGACAGACAGACACACACACACACACACACACACACACACACACACACACACACACACAGTCAGAGATTTTTCAAAAAGGACTCATGATTGTAATTCTTTTCTTCCTTTTGGTCCTTCTTTGAAAATCCCTGACTTAATGTTTGGGACTCATCAGATAAAACAAAGGACACAATCAAAGGCAAGATAAAAATATCAAGATATAGGCTGGGCAGTGGTGGTGCACTCCTTTTAATCCCAGCACTCAGGGGGCAGAGGCAGGTGGATCTCTGTGAGTCTGAGGCTAGCCTGGCCTACAAAGCAAGTTCCAGGATAGCTAGGGCTGTTACACGGAGTAACTCTGTCTCAAAAAAAAAAAAAAAAAAAAAAAGAAAAAGAAAAAAAGAAAAAGAAAAACCAAGATATAACCCTGGTAATGTTAGTT
The DNA here is from genome assembly GCF_007827085.1 of Peromyscus californicus insignis. NCBI lineage: Eukaryota > Metazoa > Chordata > Mammalia > Rodentia > Cricetidae > Peromyscus > Peromyscus californicus. The sequence continues at coordinate 91,422,016 of NW_026294551.1, read as the reverse complement.
ATATATAACAGACAGAAACCTGGAAAGCATCAACTTCCCTAATACAACACCTGTGGGTGGGGACGACTAGAGAGATCACCATCTAAAGACTGTCTCAAGTAATTTTCAAGTACTTAAAGCAGCGAAAACCAGGATAGAAAATTGCTCCTATCTGCTGCTGACTAGAGCACCAAAAGCATAAAAACAGGAGGAAAAGCTTCTTGTCATTTCAGAGCTGAAGACAGTGCAGAGCTCTGACAGCGGATTTTGCCACCCTCCTAGAGCTGGCAGAAGAATCTCTAAGTCCACAGGTTTCCAAGAGGGGAGGGATCTTTGATGGCATCTAACAAGATTTCTTATTCAGTCCTACTATAGATCAGCAAAGCTAGTTTCAGGGTTTCTTCAAGATAGACTTCAATGAATATAAAACAGTTGCTGTTTTTATTAATGTTTTAAAATTTTCAGTTAAAGTTTTTTTCAGGAAAAAAACTCACAAAAATGGAAAAAAAAACACCTCATTAACTCTGGATTGGAAATGTCAATAAAAGCTTTATGACCTAAAGATGCTAAAAAATATTTTATATCTCTTTGACTGAATGCCTGGAATGACAACTTAGCAGAGCTAGGTAGTAACTGAGGTCCAGAGCTTAGTTCTAAGTGACAATCCCCACTTAAATAAGGTAGACACAGCTTCTTAGAGCAGTGGTTCTCAACCTGTGGGGTCATGACCTCCATAGTATCATCACATCAGATATTTTGCATATCAGATATTTACATTGATTCATATTTTTTATTTTTTTGGTTACAGCTCATGCCAAGCTGCCTCAATTTTAGGGCAGTGGTAGACAGACTCAGATGCAAACACCAAAGTAGCATTTTTTTTTTCCAAGACAGGGTTTCTCTGTGTTGTTTTGATGCCTGTCCTAGATCTCACTCTGTAGACCAGGCTGGCCTCGAACTCACAGAGATCCGCCTGGCTCTGCCTCCCAAGTGTTGGGATTAAAGGCATGTGCCACCACTGCCCAGCTCTACGATTCATAACCATAGCAAAACTACAGTTATGGAGTAGCAATGAAATAATTTTATGATTGGGGGTCACTATAACATGAAGAATTGTATTATAAAAGGGTCACTGCATTAGGAAGGCTAAGATCCATTGCCCTACAGAAACACCTACTTTTAGGCACAGACCACAGAAAGCTAAGCCAGGTTGTGGCATCTCAGTGAAATTAGTATTTCAATAATTTCACATATACACAAAACCCTGTAGGTAGTAAAACATGAAAGTAATGCTTACGGCACTCAGCTCTGATCCTGTAATTACTCACTATTGTGTTTATATGATCACTTTAGTGTCTCACTATCGGCGGCTTGTATCCCCTCAAATCCCTGTCAAGCCACAATATCCAAAGCATAGTACCTGGAGGAAGAGCCTTTGGGAGCTAATGAATTCATGAGGGTGGGACCCTCCTGGATGGGATTTATAACACTACCCTGGGAGAACAGATAGAAGGCAGTTATGTGGGCACCAAGAAGGACCTTACTAACTCTCAAATCAGTCACCCCTCAATATTAAGAGATCCCAACTTTGAGAACTGTGAGAAATAAATTTCAGAAGTCACCCAGTCTGCAGTATTGTGTTACAGTGACCTGACCTGACTAAAACAGATAGTGTCATCAAGAAGCAGGGCATTGTACTGAATACCTAAAATGTAGAAGTGGCTGTGCAGGAGCAGAGGTGGAAGAGGGTGAGCCAGCACTGCCACTGTAACCAAACACCTAAGAGAATCCACACATAGTGAGGAAATGTGTATTTAGCGCATAGTTTTGGAGGGTTCAGCCCAGATCCTGTGTCCGTGAACAGACTCACACTGGTGGAAGCACATGGCTGATGCTAACTGATTATCACATTCTGAGCAAAGAGGCAAGGAGAATAGGAGACTGCCAGGGTATCATCACCACCTTCAAAGTCTTCAAAGTCCTAAAGACCTGCCACCAGGTCCTAGAACCTCCCCAGACATCATCCTGGGGTTCAAGCCTTTAAGATGTGGAACTTTAAGAGGACATTAAAGTTCTAAACTATAGCAAATATTTCTGAGGTATGTGCATGCCACAAAAAGCCCGTGTTCCTGATAAGAGACTACTAAAGGCAATTCTGCAGAGTGTTCTAAAAGAAAAGAAAGAGGTACTGATGAGATGGCTCAGCAGATAAAGGTGATTTATCACTAATCCTGCTAACTTGAGCTCCATCCCGGGACCCATGGGGTAGAAAGATAGAACTGACTCCTAGAATTTGTCCTCTGACCTCCACAGATGAGCTGCATAAAGTGTACACATACACACACACACACACACACACACACACACACACACACACACACACACACACACACACACGGGGTGGGGGGTAGAATAAATAAATGTAGTAAAAAAAATTCAAAGAAAGGAAAGTCCTAAATCATCTATGTTCTGGAGAACATATGGACAGTCACGAAAAGGACAGTGAGGAAACATGGAAAGTAAAAGCCACTGTAATGACAACACAGACAGAAACAAAGAATCTGTTACTGGACTGGAACAAAGGTGATCCTGGTTATAAAGTGGCAAACGATGGGCTGAACTGTGTCCCCCACTTCAGTGTTCTGTGGGAGCAGTCAGTGAACTGCTTCTTCTTCTTCTTTTTTTTTTTTTTTTTTTTTTTGAGACAGAGTTTCTCTGTGTAGCTTTGGTGCCTGTCTTGGAGCTCGATCAGTAGCCCAGGCTGGCCTTGAACTCACAGAGATTCACCTGGCTCTGCCTCTCGAGTACTGGGATTACAGGCGTGTGCCAGCACCGACTGGCATGAACTGGTTCTTTGGCTACGGTGACTTGATGGATCTGTGAGCTAAAGCAACTTCTAAGCCTAGTGCTGAAGGAGCAGGTTGGTCTCCTCTGACTGAGGATAGTAAAAAAGTAGGGAGAGAGAATGAAGACACAACTGTTTGGCCAAAAGGGATCAGAACTCAGTGGCTTCACAAAAAGCCACTGCACTCTGCACTCATTACAAAAACAAATAGGGGTGGGGGAAGCACAGTCACAACAGCTCAATTCTCAACAGGCCAGGCAGCCTAGCCTCTACACACCTTCAGGTTTCTATTTATGTTTGGCTTTTAGGGCTGTGTCTAATCTCCTACATAGTCTCATGTTCAATGAGCAGGAAAACTACCAGGCCCAACAGTAAGCGACCAGCAACAGAAGGGAACTGTGGGGAAACACTCTCTATGGGATGGAGCTTATTTAGAACAAAGACTAAATAACTCAGGAACAATACTTCAATGGGTGCTTAATTTCTCTTAGTAAATTGCAAGATCACTTTTTCTTCCTCCCAATTCTTACAGTTAAAATACCCTTGGACATCTGGTATAGGCCAAAATGTAAGACCACTGAAGTCCCTCTTTCTCACTGACTGTAGTAGAAATCTGGGACAAAATGCAAAACACAATTAACTAAGAGTTCTGAAAAGCTGATGGTAGTGGCAGACAGGAGCCAAATCTAAAGAAGCACCCTCACTGGGCTAGTTACACTTCCATTTTTTTATATTTTTTCTCTCAGATTTGACCTACGGCAGCTTCAGTATGGAAATGCAGTGAGATGTACTAAACTATGAAGGGATCCGGCTTCTGGTAGGGTAACTGGAAAATGAATTCTTAGAAACAGAAGTGAGGGGCTGGCAAGATGGCTTAGAGAAAGAGTGAGACCTAAATTTGGATCCCCATCACCCATGTTGAGAGTCGGGGCCATGCCTCTGTAACCCAAATTCTTGGAGGACTAAGACAGGCAGAATCCAGGCACTCACTGGCAGCCAGTCTGGCAGAACAGGGAGCCCCAGATTCAGAGAGAGAGTTCATCTTTTCCATTTTCTAAGACAGGCGCTCATGTAGCCCGGGCTGGTTTCTAACTTGATAGGTAGTCAAAGATGACCTTTAAACTTCTTTCTCTTTTTCTTTTGGTTTTGAGACAGGGTTTCTCTGTGTTGTTTTGGTGCCTGTCCTGTAACTCGCTCTGTAGACCAGGCTGGCCTCGAATTCACAGAGATCCACCTGGCTCTGCCTCCCGAGTGCTGGGATTAAAGGCGCGCGCCAACACTGCCCGGCAACCTTTAAACTTCTGATCCTCCTGCCTGTATCTCCTGAATGCTGGGATTACAAGTGTCCATCACCATGCCTGGTTTACGCAGTGCTGGGAATTAAACCCAGGCAGGGGCTTTGTGAATGCTAGGTAAATATTCTTCCAAATGAGCCACACCCCCAGCCAGAGACCTTATCTTAAAATAAGATGAAGTGGCTGAGGAAAACATTCTGATGTCAACTTCTGGCCTCATACACACTGCACCCTGGCTCAGGCAAGTACACATACCACACATCGACACAGGGCATGGGGGAGTGAAGGGGTGGTCACCAAAAATTTAAGTGAGAAAACCTGGTTTTGAGACAAAGCAACCAGCAAAAAAAGTAATACAACACGAAGAAAGTAAGGTTATTTCTTCTTTATTCTTGTTCCTTTCATCAAGTTATCTTAAAAGGCAACCCTGACTACATGGAAGTATGGGGTAATGTGGGAAACAGCTAAGAGGAATCTCTTTCCAATTAAAAGGTAGAGAACAATGGCCTTTGGGAGTGGGGAGGTGAATGGATGGACAGATAGACAACAGTACTCCACAGTACAAACACCTAAAATTCTGTGTGTGAGCTAAGCCAAATCTCAGATTCACCTATGACCTGCATGGGCACTGGCCATAAAGCAGCACAGTAATGGCTCTGATATAAACAAACTAGCAGTTACCAGGATGTGCTGCCATTAAGCCTAACAAAGGCTTTGAAAAGCAAATCGACATCAGAACCACTAACAGAAAGAACTCAGTCTGAAATAAGCAGGCTGAGGGCTAAAACTGTGAAACAAAGCAAAGCAAACTGATATTCTTCAGGAAATTTAATGAAGACCTAGAACCTCAAATGTTCAAGATGTCCAGGAAACAATCCAGTATTACTCAATACAAAAGAAATATGTGACTAATTTTCAAGAGAAAAGATGACAAACAAATGGAAAGTTCTGAGATGATCCAGATGTTGAAATGATCAAAGACTTTAAAAGTTACAGTCATGTTTCATGAGATTAACAACAAACTGAAATAAAAAGCCCTTCCCTCTTTTCCTTCCTTCCTTCCTTCTTTCTTTTGGTTTTTCAGACAGGTCTCACTATACAGGTCAGACCATCTTGAACTCACCATCCTCTTGCATCAAACTCGTAAGTACTAGGGATACAGACACATGTCACCATGCCTAGCACAAAAAGAAGTTCTTAAAAGAGAAATGAACTATCATCAACAAACAAATGTAAATTCTAAAAATGAGGCCAGATGTGGTGGTGTATGCCTTAAATACTAGCACCCAGAAGGCAGGGGCAGCAAATCTCCAAGATTGAGGCCAGCCAGGGCTACATACTGAGATCCTGTTTCAATAAACAAACAAGCAATCAAACAAACAAATCTGGAAACGAAAAATATAGTACTAAAGACTTCAGATCACCCCTAGAAAGCAGAGGAGGACTTAACTGACTGAAGAAGTGCAGTTAAAAGAACCCTTAGAGGTGCAGGACAATTATGCAGGGCCACAATGCCCCATCCCATTCCTTCCTGACCAATTAATGCCAGGGTGACGCATGCAGGCTGAAATCACAGCTCCAGACATTTTCAAACATTTGTTATGAGACCAGGGAAACACCTGGCACAGCTGCCAAACACCAACCAGGTCTTGACGTGTTAAGCAGAGACCAGCATTTGAATATCCACATGGTCAGTTGGATTACATAATTTTATATTCTGTAAGAATGGTCTCCAGTTGTCAGAGCAGTCATATGTACTCAACAGTGACATCATGGTTCAAAGCAAGGCTTAGATAGAAAACTTGGGGGTTCACCTTTGAGTTTGAGGTTAGCCTGGTTTATTGAGCAAGTTCCAGGGCAGCCAGGGGCTACACAGAGGAAACTGTCTTGAAACAAAACAAAACAAACAAACAAACAAACTTTTGGGGGGTCTTTTTGCCTTACACTCCAGAGTTCCATCTTTTTTTAAAAAAAAAAAAATTCTATTTTTTTTAAATTTTATGTGCATTAGTGTTTTGCCTGCATGCGTGTCTGTGTGAAGGTGTCAGGTCCCCTAGAATTTGAGCTACAAACAGTTGTGAGCTGCCATGTGGGTGCTGGGAATTGAACCCAGGTCCTTTGGAAGAGCAGTCAGTGCTCTTAACTGCTAAGCCACCCCTCCAGCTCCCCAGAGTTCCATCTAAATAACATCATGAAAGCATATGGGGAAAGATGCATAAATATCAGATGAACATTAAGAAAACATAAGAACTCTTCAAGATATACTTTGTTGGTTTCCTCTGCTAATAAGAAAATCCTGTTTCCTGATGAGGTGTCTGCTAGGACTGACCTGAAGCTTTTGGTAAACTAGACCTGTATAAATAACACTGTCTGTACCAGGAAGTGTAAAATGAGACAAGGAGAAACAGGTGAAGGGAAAATGTCCACCTGACAACCTGTGCAGACATTCACCTGGTTCTCTTCCCGAACACCACTCCCTGTCCCTTCTGTCTTTTCATCTCACCATGACAAGAAGTCCAGAAAGCCAGGAACCTTTAGTATCCCCTGCAGCACTCCTCTGACTGGAAGGCGCTGTCCTGGCAGATGTTGATGTTCCCTGGACCTAGAGCTAGTACACTGTCAGCAGTAAGCCAGTTTCCTAGTGATTAGGAAGCCTTTGCCCTTGGCCTCAAAAACAGACCCTGATGGTAGAGAGCTACTGGAATACTGAGGAATATAGGCAGGCTGTAGACATCCTGTGGAGTGATCTCATGGCTATGGAGAGCTTCCAGATCAACACTATTTGAGAAGTTTGTTGCTTTAGGCCTAAGGTGATGGAACAGTTAGTCAAATACAAGCTGCAAGCCCTGAACCAAGCTATGCATTCTGCCACAACCATAAGGTATTAGTCACCTTTTCTGCCTCCAGTTACTGTTTGTCAGTAACAGAAGAGCCTGCATCAAACTGGGGTCAGCACAAATCACGGAGCATCATCAAACCAGCAAGGCAACCCACCGAGTGAGGCAAAGGATTAGCAAGGAAGAGTAATTAGCTGAGAGCTCCATGAGAAGTTACCTGCTCATTCCTCAGACCTCTTTGGTACTTAGGAGGAGAAAACTGATTTGATCACACCATATTTGAGCAGGCAGCCACTGTGGAGTTTACTACCACGGTGGATGCTAGGTCACAGCTGGTGAACAGCTCAGCAGACACGCAACAACACAAGTCCTGGCTGGAGGACTTGGCCACAGAACCACTGATTCAGAAGAATATACAGTCCAGTTGGAGGAGGGAGGGCACTATAAAAAAAAAAAAAAAAAAAAAAAAAAAAAAAAAAAAACCAACTAATCTGGATTATTTTTTGGATCAAAGACAGCAATCATCCAGGGTTCATCTCATTGGATGAATCTGGGGAGCCTTGGGAGACATTCAGCTCTCCTGTGAATACTGGCATTACATAACACTAAACCTGTGACCTTGTCCAAAACATCAATTCCAACAAGGATGGCCACACTGACACCAATAAATTCCCTGAGACACTGTCTGGAGCAGTCCTGTTCAGAAGGAAATGCCTCAGCTTACCCACAATTTACAGAAGCCCAGAGCTGCAGTTTCCAGGCACTATGAGAGAACTTGGTTTTTATTGCCCACGGTACTTACTGTGTAAGCAAGGTAAGCTTACTGCTTCTAAAACTTCTAGAACTTTACACTCAGAACTTGCCTATCATGCATCAGAATCATTGTGTATCTGGGTGTACGTGTGTGTGACACAGGTGACACCATCTCAGTCCTCACAAAATATATACTTCAGTTACTTTTAAATTCTGAAATTTACTTCTAGTTAAGAACTGATAATTCAGGCTGAAGAGATGGCTCAGCGGTTAAAAGCACTGGCTGTTCTTCCAGAGGTCCTGAGTTCAATTCCCAGCAACCACATGGTGGCTCATAACCATCTGTAATGAGAACTGGCACCCTCTTCTGGCCTGCAGGCAGAACACTGTATACAAAATAAATAAATCTTTAAAAAAAAAAAAAAAAAAAAAAAAAAAAAAGAACTGATAATTCAAACACCTTCCTGTTTTCATTCTTATCTTTGTTTTAAAAACATGTTAGCACATGCTAAGTAATATTTAAATTATCACATAAAGTAGAAAACTACTGGAGAAGAGGTTTAAAGGTATCGGGAACAAGAGAAGTTGATGGATGGCTGGGCTTGGTGGTAGACACCTTTAATGGCAACACTTTGGAAGCACACACACAGGTGGATCCTTGTGAAGTCAGCCTGCTCTACACATTGAGTTCCAGGCTAGCCAGGGTTACAGAGTGAGATCCTGACAATAGATTAGATTAAAATAATAGATAGACAGATAGATAGATAGAAAGTAGGTAGATAGAGAGTAGATAGATAGATAGATAGATAGATAGATAGATAGATAGATAGAGTTGATGGAGGGACCATTAAGATCGCTCAGCAAGTAAAAGCACTTGCTGCCAGGCTTAACAATATGAATTTGATCTCCAGAACCTATGTGAAGATGGATAGAGAGAAACAACTCCACAATGCTGTCCTCTGCCTTCCATACATGTGCTATGGTAACACACACACACACACACACACACAAAACTTTAAGGCCTGGGGTCATGCCATAGTTCAGGGGTAGAAAGCACTTCTAACATGACAAGGCCTTAGATTTGAGCCACAGCACAGGGATGGGGAAAGAGTCCAAATGTATCGCACTGGAAATTCAGACAGAGAGGATGACACTAGTATTTAAAAGTGTGAGCTGAGACCTCCCTGTATGAGACACATTTAGTTTCAAAAAGCTCAGTGAACCCCAAAGGAAAAGCTAAAAATATCCCAAGTAGGGCTCAGGAGATGCTGAGCAGCTAAGAGCATTCGTTGCTCTTCAGAACACTACATGGTGTCTCACAAACACATGCAGCATCACTCCTAGGGGATGGCACCCTCTCCTGGCATCCATGAGCACTAGGCACACATGTGGTTGATGCACAGACACACATACACACAAATGAATAGATACAATTTAAAAAAAAATCACAAACACACACAGCATAATCAAACTTCTGAAAATCAAAACTGAAGAGCTCTTGAAGCAATTAGAGCAAAGTCATGTATGACTCAAGGGACAGTGGACTTCGTTGAGAAACTAGAGATTAGAAGGTAAGACAACGTTAATAGCTAAGTATCAAACTGTCAACCTCAAATTCTGTATCCAATGAAACTATGTCCCAGGCTGAACAACAAAATGATAGACAACTAGGAGAATTTATTACCAGAAGATATGCAAAACAAAACAATTTAAAAAATGTTAAGGAAAAGTTCTGACAACTGATGGACAATGACAGCCGAGGGTTCAGAAATAAAGGAGAGTAGCTAAAACCAAATTATATGACAAAGTAAGAATGAATTTTCTCCTTTGACTTTTAAAATAGATTATGACTACAAAAAGCAAAACTAACAGTGCCCTGTAGTCATGATGGATGAGCAGCCAGTGTCCCTGCTACGGGATATTGAAGGGGTGATGAGCTCTTTAAGAGGTGGGGTCACTGCAAAGTGGTCAGGGCACTGAGGGTAATGCCCTTTCTTCTCCAAGTTGGTTCTGGTCAGTGTTTTATCACAGCAGCAAACAGCAAACACCACACAATCAATCAACAAGCTGGCAACCCCACCAAAGAGATATAATGCCCTCTTCTGGCCTCCAAGTGTGTATGACACACACACACACACACACACACACACACACACACACACACACACACACACACACACAGAGAGAGAGAGAGAGAGAGAGAGAGAGAGAGAGAGCTTTTTTTTAAAAAGTTAAATGGACTGACAAGAAGGCTTAGCATTAACAAGTGACCAAGGCTAATGACCTAAGTTTGATTTCTAGAACCCATAGAGAGAACCAATTCCTGCAAGAAGTCCTCTGACCTCTACAAGTGCACCATGATGGCACACACACACTAAATAATTAACTACAGTTGTTTTTTTTTAAATGGGGGAGGTCAATGCAAGAAATGTTTATGGCTTAAAGAAACCAGTAAGAATGAAGTAAATTGTGATAATGCACACTGTCTACAAGAATCTCCTGTAAATATGCTGACACAGAAAGGCTAAGAGTAAAAGGACAGAACGCAAACACTGGGGAAGAGTGTAAGTGGCTATATGAATAGCTGAAGTAGATCTTAAAGCAAGGGAGCACTCCAGAGATAAATGTTGAGTCTACTCATCAAGAACACAAGAAGTCATAAATACATCACCTAGCATGGAAAAGCCAGCAGAACTAAAGTAGGAACAGATCATTCCACAGTCACACTTAGAGACCAGTAACATAGGAACATTATTAACCAACATGATGGAGCATTCCACACAACTACAAAACAAGAGTTCTTTTTGGTTATGGGGCTTGGGGATTTTTGTTTGTTGAGAAAGACAGGGTCTCACACAGCCCAGGCTGGCTTCAAATTCACTGTGCAGAAGAGAATAACCTTGAATTCCAGATCTTCCTCCTATCTCTGCTTCCCAATCGCTGGGATTTTAAGTATGCATACCACCATGTCCAACAGAACCTAAATTCCTATCACATGGGCATAGACTCACCAACACAGATCCCTCCCTGAGTCAAACACTAAGGTGTAAACCACACAATATACATGTTCTACAACCAAAACAGAATTGTTAGACATTGATAATGACAGAATCTGGAACTGGGCATATACCTGTAGCCCCAGCATTTGGGAAGCAAAAGCAGAAGCAGCCTTGGGTACATACCAAGTTCAAGACCAGTCTAAGCTACATGAGATCCTTTCTCCAAAAAAAAAAAAAAAAAAGAAAGAAAGTTACCTGGAAAAGCTCCAAATACATTATAAACCACAGCTTGAAAAAAATTTTAAAATGTGTGGGAAGGAATGAAGATGAAAATACAATAGACCAAAAAATGTAGGTATGCTCTCCAAAACACTATTAGTGTCAAATTAGTAATAGAGCCTAAGTCTAGGTATATAACTCAGAGGTAGAACATTTGCCTTCATGCACAAGAGTCTAGATAAGAAAGGAAAAGAAAAAAATAACAGAAAAATATAACAAATTAAATTGAAAGCAAGCTTAAAGAAGAAAGTATTAAAGAACAGAAATCAGAAAATCAATAGAAGAAAAATCAATAACACCAAAAGCTAATTCTTTGAAAATATTTATAGAGTCAACAAATTGCTGGGCTGACCAAGACAAAAACTGCCAGTATTAGGAATATGTTACATGTGGTGTCACTACAGATCCTATAGAAATGAAAGGACATAATTCAGTGCTAAAACACTTTCCTGGTACTAGCCACCAAAGCCTCCAGTTCTATCCCTCAGCACTATGCAAGAGGCCTTGGCTTGATCCCTAGCAGGCCCCACATTCCACCGTGTGTGTGTGTGTGTGTGTGTGTGTGTGTGTGTGTGTGTGTGTGTGTGTGTGTGTGTGTGTGTGTGAGAGAGAGAGAGAGAGAGAGAGAGAGAGAGAGAGAGAGAGAGAGAGAGAGAGAGAGGGAGGGAGGGAGGGGGGGGAAAGGAGGGAGGCAGAGGGAGATAAGATGTGGTCACAGGACAGCCTTGGGTGTCATTCCTTGAGCACCATTCACATACTTTTCTTCTCTTCCTCCTTTCTTTCCAGAGACTAGGTTTCTCAGTTCTGGTTTGAACTCACCAAGTAGGCTAAGCCGGCTAGGCAGAGTTCCAAGGACCCACTTGTCTCCAGCTCTCTGGTGTTGACATTAAAAGAATGTGCTGCCACCACCACATCCAGCTTCTTTTGGAGTAGGTGCCAGGGTGTGTATGCATGTGGAAGCCAGAGACGGGCATGACTTTCTTAGGTTACTCTCCACCTTATTTTTTTGAGATAGGATCTCACACTAAATCTGGAGCTCAATGACACAGCTAAGTTTGCCCAGTGAGCTTGGGATCTCCCCCTTTGCCTCCTCAACAACGGGAACACAGATGTGTACTGCATTCCTGGCCTTTTTCATGGGTGCTGGGAGTGTGAACACAGGCCCTCGTGCTTACATAGAAGCACTTTACTAACTAAACCATCTTGCTAGTCCTTTCTCAGTTTTTCTTCTTTCAGATTGTCTCAAACTCTAGTTTGGGCTGGCCTAGAACTCATAACGAAACCTAGGCCAGCACTGATCAAAGCAATCCTTCTGCCTCAGTCACTAAGTGCTTGAATTACAGGTCTGAACGAGCTACCACATCCAGATTAAATTCTTAATATATAAATATTTATAGGCGGGTTGGAGAGATGGCTCAGAGGTTAAGAGCACTGACTGCTCTTCCAGAGGTTCTGAGTTCAATTCCCAGCAACCACGTGGTGTCTCACAACAATCTATAATGAGATCTGATGCCCTCTTCTGGCCTGCAGGCACACATGCAGACAGAGCACTCATTCGTTTAAAATAAAATAAATAAACAAGTAAATATTTATAGGCATATAGATATACAACTATACCTATTTCTATGTAGAATTTCCCTCTCCCTTTCTCTCTCTCCCCCTCTATCTCTCTGTCTCTGTTTTCAAGACAGGGTTTCTGTGTAGCTTTGGAGCCTGTCCTGGCACTCACTCTGTAGACCAGGCTGGCCTCAAACTCAAGAGATCTGCCTGCCTCTGCCTCCCAAGCGCTGGGATTAAAGGCGTACACCATCATCACCCAGCTCAACTTTATCTCTTTGTAAGAAAGAAATCATGCCAATCCCTCACTGTCACTCTCAGAAAACAAGCAAGAAACCTTCCCAACTGGATTTCTAAGGCCAGTATTACACTAACAACATAAAGCAAATGTTATAACTATAGATAATACCTCACAAACAGATTCAAAAAGAAAATAAAAACCTTGCCAGATATACAGAAGCTGAGGACTTACTAACCATAGATCTACACCACTACAACACTAAACTGAAGGAAAGTAACAGATGTCCGACTCCACATCTACAGTGCAGAGCATGGTAAGTAGTCACTGATGTAAGTACATTTACAAGGTGTTTTAAATCATCATCTAGAGACTACAGAAGTGATTAGGCAGTCAAGAGCACTGGCTGCTCTTGAGGAGGATTCTGGTTAGGCAGTTACTTCGGCAGCTTACAACTGCTGAGTTGCCTGTAACTCCAGTTCCAAAGGATCTGACACCCTCTCCTGGTCTCCATGGGCACTGGACCATACATAACATACATGCAGACAAATACTCATCATCATAAAACTAAAATAAATAAATCAGTATCTAAATCTCCTTAGAGCATAATTAAGTGCTATCAGGAAAACAAAGAGCCTTCCAGAAATCCCCTGCTTCACAAACGCAATGAAGACACTGGCAAAGCTGTCAAAATAAACTTCAGTACTAGCAGATCAGCCAGAGGCTTGTACCACATTTTTTCTTTCTTAACGGAGCAGCTCAGTCAGTGAGCGCTGTGGTACTTGTCCCAAACCCTTGACTGCCTCTTCTCACTCACTGCATCAAGACTGGGGTAACAGGTGTGAACCACAAGACTGAACTTCTTTCTAGGCCCTACTTGCAAAATTGGCATTATTTAGCCAATCTGGAAGTGTAGTTAGAGTTTTCCTGCCTGGCCCACAGTCAGGATAAATCTCTGCCACCCACCAGTCCCACAACCGCTCAGACCCGACCAAGTAAACACAGAGACTTATATTGGTTTCAAACTGTATGGCCGTGGCAGGCTTCTTGCTAACTTTTCTTACAGCTTAAATTAATCCATTTCTATTAATCTATACCTTGCCACGTGGCTTGTGGCTTACCGGTACTTTACATCTTCCTTGTCCTGATGGCGGCTGGCTGTGTCTCCCCTCACCCCCCAGCTTCCTGTTCTCTCAATTCTCCTCTCTGTTAGTCCCACCTATACTTCCTGCCTGGCCACTGACCAATCAGTGATTTATTCATTGACCAATCAGCAACACATTTGACATACAGACCATCCCACAGCATGGAAGTTCTCTGGAAAATGCCACTCATGAAACTTCATTAGTGTCTTCCCTGAGATCTCTCCTATGTGAACACTTTTTTTCTGGAAATATTTGTCAAAAATAAGCAGAAGCTTAAAGTACAACTCAGTGGTAAAGCACTTCCCTCACGTGTGAAGTCTTGGGTTTGGAAATAAAAATGCCAACAGTTGTTTAACATTGCACCTGTTGGAGGTAGTGAGGCATTTAGGTCAAAGAAACCAGTTGTCAGGCATGATGGTGTACATCTGTAATCCCTGCATTCAACTGTGTGAGGCAGGACTGACAAGTGAGTTTGAGGCCTGCTTGGGCTTTGCACAGCCAGACTGTTTTTAAACAATAAAAACACAACACAACAACAACAAAACCAAATTAACTAACAATAGGGAATGCTATGTCCAGCCAACCTAAACCTCTATGTGGGACTCTAAAAGGCCAAACACAGTGCACACCTAGGACGACACTCATCAAAGATCAGAGAGAGTTGTAAGCCCCTATCTCTGATGGCATTAAGGCTCAAAGAAAGTAGGAATTAAGGTCTAAGGGAGTTCTAAATTACCAGAATTTTAAAGGCTGTAGCTCAATAATAACCCAAAGCCTTTCATTAAATGAGAGAAAAAGAATGGTAGACTTACTGGTTTCTGCTGTTCCAGAACCACCCAATTACCATATGTGAACTGGCCTGATCTTTAACTATGTGCAGACAGATGCCAACAGACATCCCCAGCAAGATGAACGCCCAGAAGGTAAACAATAACTTAACATGTCCATCCCAGAAGGTACCATTGGTGTGTCTCCATCAGCACTTAGATCCCGGGCAAGAGAAGTGTGTGACCATCCAGCACATGTTGAATAAGAGGGTGGGAAATACCCCCCCCCCCAACAAAACAACAAGCTATGATGAGGGCTGGGAAAAACGCAAGGAAGGGCTGACACCTACTGGCGACCGAGCACAAACCCAAAAGGTACTTGAACTCCACTAGGACACTAGAAATCCACAAAGAGTCTGAACTTGAACTGAGACTGCAAATTGCACTTCCTCCACCAGCACAGTTCCCTACATGGAGCCTAACAGGGAGGGAGAGGAAAGATTACTTCCCTCTGTGATGTTTTCTGCTTGGATGATATAGTACTACCTATTCTCGCTCAGACTCTGCCCCTTCCATTCCTGACTTTAGTAGTTCCCATCAGAATCTAGTACACAGGTTTTTATACTCCAGTTACTGCAGGTAAGGTGACTTTTTAACTGTCACAGTATTTGCTCAGTGGGCCCAAATCCACTGCTATAAGTTAATTTTCTACTCTCAGAGTGGTGGTGGAGGTATGCCCTGCTCCCTGAGCATATAAACTGAGGATTTATCTATTGAATACATGCCCAACCCACTGGGCCCCAAGGTCAAAGAACTGCAAAAACTTCACTTCAAAAAATACTGCTGATATAAAAACAAACTGAAACTTGAGAAGTAAAAAAACTCACCAACAAATTTGAAACAGAAAACTTCACCAAGGAAAAGACAAAAGATCAAGGAAAAGACAAAATATAAGGGGGTAGAAGACAAGCTAGATCTGTGGTTCTCAACCTGTGGGTCTTGATCCCTTGGTGGGGGTCAAATATCAGACATCCTATATAACGGATATTTATACTCTAAATCATAACAGCAGCAAAATTAGTTATAAAGTAGCAACAAAATAATTTTATGGTTGGGGATCACCACAACATCAAGAACCATAATTACATGAAATACAAGTATTAAAAATTCCAAATTATAACCACCAGGTGGTGGTGGCACACACCTTTAATTCCAGCGCTCAGGAGTCAGAGGCAAGCGGATCTCCGAGTGCTAAGCCAGCCTTGTCTACAGATCAAGTTCCAGGGCAGTCAGGGCTACACAGAAAAACCCTGTCTCAAAAAACAAAAATATCCAAATTATACATCCAAGATAGCCATAACCTTCCTATAATGTCCACAAGAAGCTCACTTTTTATTTATGTATGAAAACAGAAGATGGAAACTATATAATACATAAAGTAGTCAAATGAAAGATACAACACCTACATTTACAGCAGATCAAAATACTTTAAGACAAATTTTTACTAAAAAGTAAAAAATAGGGCTGGAGAGATGGCTCAGCGGTTAAGAGCACTGGCTGTTCTTCCAGAGGTCCTGAGTTCAATTCCCAGCAACCACATGGTGGCTCACAACCATCCGTAATGAGATCTGGTACCCTCTCCTGGCCTGCAAGCATGCATGTAGGCAGAACACTGTATACGTAATAAATAAATAAATCTTAAAAAAAAAAAAAAAGTAAGAAATAAGCCGAATGTTGGTATCCCATGCCTTTAATCCCACCTGCAGAGGCAGGTGGATCTCTGTGAGTTCAAGGCCAACCTGGTGTACAAAGAGAGTTCCAGGACAGCCAGAGTTATTACAGAGAGAAACCTTGCCTCAAAAAGCAGCAGCAGCAGCAACAACAACAACAACAACAACAAAAAGATAAGTAAAAAAAAACAGTGATATATTTGAAGGGAAAAATGTTGTTTTCCCTTGTTTTTTGAGACACGGTCTCCCTAGGCAGCTCTGGCTGGCCTAATCTCACTAGGTAGCCCAGGCTGGCCTCAAACTTGTGATGACCCACCTGTTCTGCCTCTAGTCCTTAGGATTACAGATGCAAGTCAGTGCACCTGCTTACTGGAGAAATAATTTTACAAAAGGGCTGGAGGCTTCAATACTCAATTCTTTTGGGGGTGGTGCTGGGGGGATGGGTCTCACTATATGCTATGGCCGTCCTGAAATTCACTATGTAGACCAGGCTGGTCTTGAACTCAGAGATCTGCCCGTCTCTGCCTCCTGAGTGCTGGGATTAAAGGCATGCACCACCAAACCTGACTATTCCTCTATTCTTAATAATGTTTTAATAAAACATCAAAACAGTATTTACCAATAAGGAAACAGAATCTAAACATCATAAACTGACAAGACCTAAAAGACATATAGCACATTCTATCACACAACAAAATAGGTGTTTTTAGTCTACTCACTGAAATATTCCAGCATGGACTATCTCAGTAAGCCACATTAATAGAATAAGAATCAAGAAGAGAAGGATAACTGAAGAACTTGTAAACACAAAAATTAAACATACAGAGGCTACAGCCATGGCTCAGCAGTTAAGAGCACTTGC
This sequence comes from Peromyscus californicus insignis, assembly GCF_007827085.1. NCBI lineage: Eukaryota > Metazoa > Chordata > Mammalia > Rodentia > Cricetidae > Peromyscus > Peromyscus californicus. The sequence continues at coordinate 91,404,730 of NW_026294551.1, read as the reverse complement.
AGTTCTTGCAAGAGGACCTAGGTTCGCCTCTCAGCACTCACAGGGCAGCCCACAACCATGTGCAACTCTAGTTCCAGGGGACCCAATAATCTTTTCTGGCCTCTGAGGGCACTGCATGCATGTGGTACTAACATTTCATGTAGGAAACCATCTATACACATTAAAATAAAATCTTTAAAAAAAACTAAATATACAATTACATGAATCCATTTTGTTACCATAATAAAACACCTGGGGCAAACTTATAAATAAGTTTATTTACCCTGGAATGGTAACTTATACCTGTAAATTCAGGAGGCAGAGGCAAGAGGATCACAAGTTCAAGGCTAGCTTAGTTTACCTAGTGAGTTTCAGGCTAGCCTGGGCTACATAATAACATTGCCTCAAAAGGAAAAAAAAAAAGTTTATTTAGATCAGTTTGGGAGATCCAAAAGCACAGCATTGGTATCACAGCTTAAGTGTCAATAGCAGGAGCAAATAAAAGAGGAGATCATACTGAAAACAAGAAAGAGAACATGCCCAGGGCCAGCAATCCTAATAATTTGCTTAGAGAATTTGTTTGGGAAACCACATTCCCTTTCTAGGGCACAACCACCCTCAAATGACCCCCTAGTATACCCCATCTTTTGAAAGTCCTACCAAACTTGGAACCAAACTCCTAACACAGGAACCCTTGTAGGCCAACACTGAAACTGTACCCCAAACCACAGCAACAATAGGTAAAATGGAGAAAATAAGAAGATGCATGGAGATGAGTGGAAATCAAAACACAGTAACAGTAAAACAGTTTCAAGGAGCTCTAAGATGGTTCAGCAGGTGAAGTCACTTGCTGCCAAGACTGACAATCCGACTTTGACTCCCAGAAACCACATGGTGGAAGGAAAAAACCAATGCCCTTTTCTGGCCTCTATGGGCTCCTGCCGCACATATGCAGTGCACATAAACTCACACAGGCTCACACATATACACATAAATAGATAAATCTTTTCTAAAAGATGATCTGTGAACTTTCAATAATCCCTTAGCTGTAGACAGAAATAGTGACTTGGAGAACTCATGTCTCACCCTGAAAAGTTCTGAGTGTGCCTTCTCTGAACCACCCTAAGCTCTTCAGGAATAAGCAGGGTGCTCCAAAAGGAACGTCCTTAGTGCTCTAGTTGTTACATCATGGGTAAGTAAGTAGTGGCTTGCCACAAATTTTTAGTTTTCTTGAAAAAAGGAATAGCCAACAGAGAACACTTACCAAGCAGAATGCTATTACCACCTCACTAAATCCCATGATAACCTTACTGTAATTTCCATTTAAAAATGAGTGAACATGCTGGGTGGTGGTGGTGCATGCCTTTTAACCCCAGCACTTGGGAGGTAAGAGGCAGGCAGATCTCTGAGTTTGAGGCCAGCCAGACTGGTCTACAGAGAGAAAAACCTGTCTCGAAAACAAACAAAACAAAACAAACAAAAAATTAACCATAAAAAAAAACCCAACATATTACTGAGAGATAACTAACTTTGGGAAGGGATTTAAAGATACAAAGGACTTGGACAGGGGTGAAAAGAACAAAGACATTTCACAGGATTGTTACCAGTATTTAATATAGTTGTTACTTTCCTTGTGATTATGACAGCTTCTTAAGAAGTGGTCTGTTCAGGTTCAGCTTCTGTGTCTTATCCATCATGAGAAGGAACACACGGCTGTTGGGGAGGCTGGAGCTTGCAGAGAGGGCTTACAACGTTTTGAAAATTAAGGTGCAGAGACCAGTCTGGGTCTGGTGGCTCATGTCTGTAATCCCAGCACTTGGGAGGCTGAGGCAGGAAGACTGCCATGAATCGAGGCTAGTCTGGGCTACATAGTAAGTTCCAGGTCACCCCTGAGGAACAGTATGGAAATCCTGTCTCAAAAAAGAAAAAGGAAGAGGAAGAAGAGGAGCAGCAGACACAAAAAATGGGACTAAGTTATAACACTTAAAGGCCCCTGCCCTGTGACCCACTTCTGTAAGTCAGGCTCCACAAAGTCCCAAGCAACACCGCCAAGTGGGTAGTAGGCAATCAAACATATGAACCTGTAGGGACATTACATCTTCAATCACAATACTATCTTTGTTGATTTCAAACTGGCAATCCTCCTATCTCAGCCTCTTGAGTGCTAGATGCTAGTGCTAGTATATGAAGTAGTGTTTTCTTTTCTTTTTTTTAAAAGATTTATTTACTTATCATGTACAGTGTTCAGTCTGCATGTTTGTCTGCAGGCCAGAAGAGGGCACCAGATCTTATTCTAGATGGTTGGGAGCCACCATGTGGTTGCTGGGAATTGAACTCAGGACCTCTAGAAGAACAGTCAGTGCTCTTAACCTCTGAGCCATCTCTCCAGCCCGAAGTAGTGTTTTCATTCAAACTATTAGAACAGTGCCCAACACATAAATGTCCCACAGACTTAGACAACTTAGGTAAACCCGCATTATCAATTCACCTGCAAGATCTGAGAGATCAGATAGCAAATGATGCTAAGGATGGTACAGGAAACTAGAAATGATCTAACCACAAACTGCAGCCCAAACAGCTCATGCCAATTACCAAGAACATGTTAGTGGTTTATACTGAGCCCACCAAGGAAGAAAATTCTGTTTCCTAAGATAAACATTGCAAGTTTACAAAGCTCTTCAATCTGAAACTTTTCCTATGTTTGAAGAATTCCAATGTCCATTAGGGTCCTAACAAAAACACACGTAAATACATTTACTTGATGTTGTATTTACTTGTCAGACCTTCTGAAATGGGTTTCTAAGTGCAGTGGTAGAATGCTTGCTTAGCAAATAGAAGGCCTTGTGTCAGATCCCCCAAGATGTAAAGTAAATCTCAAAGATGACAATAGAGCATTAGCCTTAAGTTCCTATATAAAGCAGGCAAAGAGGTTACAGGTAACTTATCTATATAATATACATTATATGCATTCTATATGTATGTGTATATAAACAGCATGTTTTATATATAAATATATATATGGAATCAGTTTCAATTATTCTTTATCTAAAAGGAAAAATGATCTTACAAGTAGTTCAGTGTGAATATCTTATCTAGTATTGATTTAATTTAGGAACATTACAATATGCTTTTAGGCTGTATCAAGAGTAAATGCAAAGACATCATTAATCAATACTTTCCTATTAAAAATTTATAGCATTCAGGCTGGCAAGATGATTCAGCCGGTAAAGTGCTTGCCATGCAAGCCTGACAACCTAAATTCAATCTCTAGAACCCACATAAAGATAGAAAGAGAACTGACTCCATGAAGTTGTTCTTTGACCTCCACATGAGCGCTGGAGCACAAACATGCCCTACACACATTATATACACAAAAGAATAAAATAAAATTAAAATTTTGTAATACAAAGCATTCTGAAATTTCCTATAAAAACATACCAAATGCTTTATATTTCCTACTTATTACTAAATCAGAACTCTGTACAGAAAATGGATTTTGTTCTTCATCCTAATTTTCTCCCCTAAATATTTTATTTGAAAATTTATCTTTCCCTGTATGTTGATAAATGGTGAAATGTCCTACATCTAACACTTCTAGTATTCATTCTTGTCCCAAGCTTTACAGTCTACTTTCACCACCAAAATACAAATTATGTCACTATCATTTCTTTCTTGGAATGATGAAGGATCATATACTACAGGAAGGTTATTTTCAGTTATTTATTCGCTTTATTCAAATTGTAACATAACTCTTGCCAGTACCTTCAGTGCTGGTATGTAGAAAGCAAAGAGACACATGATTCCATTTCCTACCCTAACAACAGCTCCAGTGTATAATTCTCCTAGCTTCAAACACTTTTTAAAGATTTCCTTGTATTTTATGTATATGAGTGTTTTACTGCATGTGTGTATGTGCATTTCTGGTGTCCAAGGAAGCTACAGAGAGTACTGGGTCCCCTGGAACTGGGTTACAGATGTGTAACTGTGTAGTTATAGCTGTGAGCTGCCATGTAGGTGCTGGGAACTGAACCCAGCTCCCCTGCAAGAGTAGCCAGTGCTAACTGCTGAGCCATCCATCCAGTCCCTGCTTCATTTCATTCCATTAAGAGATGAGCTACTCTTCCCATACAGAGCTCCTGATAGAGCTTACCCCCTTACTTGATGCTTATTTATGGCCCTAAGCAGCCAGTTTCTCAGGTTCCTTTTCACTGTGACATTCTGTTACATGTAATGGTACACATCAACCTTTCATTTTGAAATTAGGAAAATGTAAAGTATATAAAACCTGCTCTGAGTCACTAAGGAAGTCATCTACCTGAGGCATGATGTAACCACTACAAAAACAAAAAAGGAAAAACTAGATTCGCAGCATAAGGTTTGTGCAATCGGCCTACATATTAATTTCTGGCAGTGTAAGCAGTAATAACCACACTTCAAAGATTCCTAATGAACATCAGGTGAAATATAATTCCAGGGTAGTCTCCGGGCATGGCACATGCTTCACCAGGTTGAGAGGTAAGGGTAGGATGATCAGGAGTTCAAGATCATCTTCAGCAACTGCTGTGGGATGTTCAGTATGGCAAATGTGTTGCTGATTAGTCAATAAATAAAACACTGATTGGCCAGTGGCTAGGCAGGAAGTGTAGGCGGGACAAGGAGGAGAATAAAGCTGGGAAGTGGAAGGCTGAGTCAGAGAGACACTGCCAGCCGCCATGATGACAAACAGCATGTGAAGATGCCGGTAAGCCACGAGCCATGTGGCAAGGTATAGATTAATGGAAATGGATTAATTTAAGCTGTACAGTTAGCAAGAAGCCTGCCACGGCCATACAGTTTGTAACCAATATAAGTCTCTGTGTTTACTTGATCGGGTTTGAGCGGCTGTGGGACTGGCAGGTGAGAGAGATTTGTCCTGACTGTGGGCCAGGCAGGAAAACTCTACCTACAAGCAACCGCATGAGTTCTAATCTAAGTCAACCTGGGATACATGAGACCCCTGTCTCAAAAGAAAAAAAGAAAAAGAAAAGGAAAATAAACAATAATAAAAATTTTCTAGGAAACTGTCTCAGGCAGAAACTAATTGGTGATTGCTATATAAAGCATAAGCTATGACATCACAGGATCAATGGGGACCCATGTGCACCTACTCCTACATGAGATACTCCAGTAAGCGGGATTTCAGTCAACTGTGACATCAAAAGGCAGCTCCTAGTGTCCACATGCCCAGGTGATGGTGCAGAGGCTTCCAGCACATCTCCTTCAACTTCTCCCTTAGTACACAACCACTTCTTGAGATCCCATTGCTCTATGAAAAGAGATAGGTCAGTCTGGAAGACTCTCTTCAGATTAAACAAACCCTTAAGGACTAAACAATACCTTAAGGATCTTACGTAAGTTTAGACCCTTCAACAGTTCAAGACAAACGTGAATCAACTGAGTTTTAAGTTGGAAACATTTCATGGGTGACAGCAGGAGGCAGATATAGTAAGAAAAATACTTGAGTAAAGCGGATGAAGATTAGAACTGCTTTCTATGTGATCCAGTTATGTACTTAGGATCTCAGCTCAAAATTAATCTTTTTAAATGAAGTCTCATGTAGCCCAGGTTAGCCTCCAATTATGTAAACAAAGTTGGCTCAAACTCCTGATTTTTCTGCTCCTGCCACACTCAAGCACTGTGGTTATAGGCATGTACCACTGTACTTGCTCAGTTCAAATTTTATTTTGAAAATTGTACTAGTTAATTTGTTCAAAGAGAGGAGCATGCCACAATTTGTATGTGAAGGTCATGGGACAACTTGAGACAATCAGTTCTCTCCTTCCACGATGTGCGTCTCTGAGATCGAACACAGGTCACAAGACTTGGCAATTAAGTGCCTTTATGTTGAGCCACCTCACCAGCCCCAGTTCACAGTTTCTATCTTATGAAAAGAGACAGATTTTAAGATTAAACACAACTGCCTACACTACTGAGAGTAAGTAGAAGCGTCATTAGAATCTATAGCCTATTAACTTCAACTTAACTGTAAACTGTGACAAAGGAAAAAGCTCACATACTTCTGCTGTAAGGAACAAAGACAACCCCAATCCCTACCATCTGTAGGGAAAACACTGACTTAGACAAGAGAAAGCAGAAGTTATTAACTGGGCTACACGGGGCTAGGTCAGGCAGCTCATGCTACTTTTATATGACAATGTGGGCTATTCATGTTATTATTCCTTGTTCAGATCAAAACCTCTCCGTGCCTTAGTTTCCTCCCCTATATGACGGCAACAGAAAATCTTTCTTTGAGTCAAAGGGTCCTTGTAAAAAGAAAAAGAAAAACATCAAGAGACTGCATGTGAAAAAATCAAAATGTACATCTCATATATTTGTTAATTATATCAGAAAGCAATAAAAAGGCAATGCTTTAATGACTTCAGTAAAATCCACTCATTTAGCAAATATCAGGTACCTACTACTTATAAATCATCAAGTGTGATGTGCATCTGTGGAAAAATCATAGGCAAGGTAGGAGATTTTTATTAAGAACAGTACAAAAGTTATGACATATATTACTAAATATCTTATACAGTATTATGAATCCTAAGCTACATTATATAGTTTTATTTGTATACATTTCCCCTTAAAATAATTCTCTATTTACATGAAAGAATGTGGCTTAAAATGAAAAAGGCTGGCCAACCCTGATGTTACATGCTTGTCATCCTAGCACTGAGGGGTTGGAAGGGTGAACACACAAAGATCCTGATTCTGAGGCAATCCTGAACTACAAACAAGATCCTATCTCAAGAAACCCTAAATAAATAAATAAATAAGTGAAGGCAGGGATGTAGCTCACTGTGAAGCATTTGACAAGCACACATGAGGCCATGGCTGAATTCCCAGCACTGCATCAATAAATTAAGTAATGAAAAAGTAAAAGATCAGTCCTGTTCCCTAAATGACTTTTTAGTAAAAATGTCAAAAGACCATTCCCAAAAGAGAACTTACCCTAATTTCTGCCCATCTCTAGTATCCATAAAATGTCTGTGAATGTGTAATATATGGAAGAATATATAAAAATTTCAGAGAACTATTTTTAAAGATAGAGGCTCATACATCCTGGGCTGGCCTCCAACTTCTGATGTAACTGAGGATGACTTTGAACTTCTGGGCCTCCTGCCTATCTCCTCATTAATCAGTATGTGCTACACGCCCAATTTTATGCAGTGCTTAGGTTCTGAGAATCAAACCCAGAACTTTGTGCACAGTAACAGAATTCTATCACCTAAGATATATCCCCACCCTCAGAATTACTGAACAGTGCTTTCCTAACTGTTATTTACACAATACTAAGCATAGGGTGCATATGAAGCCTGAATTTCTACTCCGTTTAATGTAAGCATAAAGTTAGCTGAAAGACAGCTAACAAGAGTCCATTTCTCCACTGAACTATGTGGGCTATAAGTACAATTAACTCTCTGTTCATAGCTAAAGCAAGTAAAAGCATCACCAGGTTTGCTAAGGATGACAGAATAACATAAAAGAACATAAAATAAGCAGAGAGACCTTAACAAGCAAATTAGATGACTGCTTCCGTCGTCAAATGGGCAAACTTATCCCAGACTTAATTACTGTGAGGGAAGTATCTAAGTAACTAAGGAACCAATTAGGAAAATAATTTCAAAACCCAAATGAAATAAGCTAAGTAGAAAGCTTTTCATTCTCCAAATAATAATCAAGTCACCCTGTCCACCTGCTCTATTACCTATATATTCCGTACAGCTATCCTAGACACAAATGGAGGGAAGCGATAAATAGGGCAAATTGCTAACCTTATAGAGATTCTAAGGGGAAATAAATTATGGTGTTTTTTGTTTTTTGAGACAAGGTCTCATGTAGGTCAGGTTGCTCAAACTCAATATGTAGTTTAGGATGATCTTGAACTTCTGTTTCCTCCTGTCTTCACCTCCTGAGTACTGGGATTATAGGCAGCACCACCAAACCCAGTTTTATGCATTGCTGAGGATCAAACCCGGGGCTCTTGCATATTAGATAAGCACTCTATACAAACACATACCCCTACAAACACAAAAAATGTAATTTAAAAAATTTAAAAATATATCACAGAGATATGCTTCTTGTTTTGAGGTAGACAAAAACTAATCATGCCCAGTGTCCCTAAGACACAGTCACCCCCCTAGGTAAGAAGACTCTCCAAAGTCTTTGGCCCTGCCCACTCACATCCTGTTAGTGCCTCCAGAGGATGGGGAAAGCCAGGAATGCTGGTTCATGCCTTTAATCCCAGCACTCAGGAGGCAGAGGCAGGCAAATCTCTGTGAGTTCGAGGCCAGCCTGGTCTACATAGTGAGTTCCAGGGCAGCCAGAGCTATGAAGTGAGACCCTGTCTCAACAAAAAAAAAAAGAGAGAGAGTGTTCCATCTTTGAAAACGTCATAATGAAACCCATCCTTTTGTGTACTAGATTCAATAAATTAATAATTTAAAAAAAATTTAAATATATCACAGAGATATGCTTCTTGTTGTTTTGAGGTAGTTTTCCTATGTTGCCATAACTCACCTAAAATTAACTACATAAACCAGTTTAGCCCTAAATTTTTAATCTTTTTGTCTCTGCCTTTTGAATGCTACTATTATACCTGCCCGGTATAATAAATGTAATAAGGGCAATGGGATAGGTCTGGTTGGTGGCATAGGCAGGCAGATCTCTCTGAGTTCCAGGTCAGCGAAGGCTATATAGTGAGACCTTGTCTCAATCCACTCCCTCAAAAAGAGCACCAAACCAAGTGCGGTAGTATGGACCCCTTTAGTCCCAGCACTCTTGAGGTAGAGGCAGGCAAATCTGTGAGTTAATGGCCAGTCTGATTTATAGTGAGTTCCAAGACAACAAAAGCTATGTATTAAGACCCTGCATCAAAAAAAAAAAAAAAAAAAAAAAAGCACATTTCTTTTCTTTTCGGTTTTTCGAGACAGGGTTTCTCTGTGTAGCTTTGTGCCTTTCCTGGATCTCGCTCTGTAAAACAGGATGGCCTCGAACTCATAAAGATCCGCCTGCCTCTGCCTCCCGAGTGTTGGGGTTAAAGGCGTGGGCCACCACCGCCCGGCTACTACATCATTTCTATTCCAAGTAAAACTACGAATGTCTTGAGAAAAAAAGGCCATTCTTTACTCACTGGAAGGTAAAGATCTCCGCGACACACCTGTTTCACTCAAGTCTTATCCACTCTTCAGAAGCCATAGTTGGGTTTTAATAAACATGGCAGACGTAAAACCTCTGGAATCTCATTTGATTCTGTCCTCAGTGCTAGGAATTGAAGCATTCTACCTCTGAGCTGCATTTCTAGCTCTGGTTCCTCGTCTCTATGCTACAGACAAACTTGCCATAGGCCTCTAATCCATCAGGGACTTTCCATGAAGTACCAGTTGTCTGAACTTCCTGAGGGTAAACATAACACAAGCTTTCCTCAACCATTGGCAGAGAACTAGAAGAGTTTACTTTACGTCTGAGAAGAGTGAAGCCAAGGAAGAGGCAGAGAGAGTAAGCCTCCTAGTGTTAAGTTGCATTCCAATTCACACCATAAATAATGAAGCAATTGCACTTTATGAAATACATTACGAAGCCAAAGTTGCTCTGGAAGAGAAAGACTGTCTGAAGGCTTGTTCCTTATCTGTTGACAAAAGTCCTGGGGAAAATGAACCGAGGGCAGGGGTGGAAAGGAGTAAAGAAGCATCCAGAATCTATAAGAAGACTGTGTTTAATGGTACAGCCACTCATGGCTAATTTTATGCGTTCATCTTTCCATTTTTTGCTCAACATCAGTCTTCTTAGAATTCAAATAAATCTGGTAGAATGTTTCTCTAAATCAAGTAAACTTCTTAACTGACTTACTACTACTCAGTAATTCTAAGAAACTCTGAATATATAATAAAACATCCAACATATTATACCAACCTCAGAGTAAAGAAAAATGGAAATTATGTGAAATTTTTTCCTAAGATCTTGTCATATTGATTTTTAAACTGGTTCCAAATAACTCAAGGCAACAAAAACAACAACAAAAGCCTCCCCAGAGCTCCCTCAACACAGCCTAAAAGACTTTTTTTGCTACTGTTCCCTTATTTTTGGAGACAGAGTCCTTCTACGTAGACCTGGCTGTTCTGGAACTCACTGAGATCTGCCTGCCTCTGTCTCTCCACTGCGGCACTACAAAGCTCCACAAAGTCAAATTCCAAACATAAAGGCCATCATGAGGCAGGGTAGCTTCTGCCAGACTCACACTGAGCAGACGCTAGAGTGAAGCTTCTCTTGCCTCTACAAACATGTGAAACTTAGTGAACTCCGAATTCGAACATGCTGATTGTGGTGCCTTTTGATAAGGTGGTACATAGTTACCCACGCATGGAAGGCTTTATGAGTGAGCAGACTAACACAGCACTTGAGCATCTAGGTTCCATCTAATGCCACCAAAGCTCAGATGCATCTGCTGTCTAAGCTCTCACCAACACTGCAAGAAAACAAACAGTCCGCAGGGAAAACAAGATGCTGTGTGATCTGTCACATACATTTCAACCGCTGAACACATCTCATAGTGAGGGGGATTTAAACTTTATGAGACTAAATCATTTCTTACCTTTTCATGAATGATATGAGACTAAATCATTTCTTTTTACCTTTTTTTGAATGAAGAATTTACTGACTATAAAACTAGAATAAAAGTAAATTAATGCTGAGCCTGGCAGGAAAGTTACAACTAATATGTTAAATGTGACATATACCTAAAGAGAAAGCTCCACTCCCAAAGAAATTGTTTTAATTTACTGATATTATCCAACATGCTAAAAAACCAAGGAGCTGGGAGGTCAAGTGATTCACCTAAGGTCATAATGAGAGAAAGGGGTAAGTAAGTGATTTGCTCTCAAGGGTCTTCCCTACACTATATGGTCTATTAAACAAAGCTCCTATTCTAGAACCAAGTACGGTCTTCAACTAAGGAACTATTACTTTCTTTTTTTTTTTTTTTTGGTTTTTCGAGACAGGGTTTCTCTGTGTAGCTTTGCGCCTTTCCTGGAACTGACTTGGTAGCCCAGGCTGGCCTCGAACTCACAGAGATCCGCCTGGCTCTGCCTCCCGAGTGCTGGGATTAAAGGCGTGCGCCACCACCGCCCGGCTATTACTTTCTTTTGAACACCATTATAAGAAATAAATTGTGCCACACAATGTACTGGAGCCTTAAGAACACAGAACTAAATTCTCTGTCAAGTGTAGCTTACATTCTAAGAGAAGCAATATTCAAAAAAAAATTACAACAGTTTTGTTTTTTTTTAAATAGGAGTAGGAATAAGGACACCACTGTAAGTAGTGAATGGAAGTTGTGAAGATGACAAGAAGTAAGGGCTCAGACTTGGTCAATAATGCAAATTATCCTAATGTTGAAGATAACATGTAGCCTGGGTACATTATAATCATCTTCTGCTAAAATTAGATCTACCTAATTTCCAGTTTTTATTAATCATTAATAATAATAATGATTAATAGTCCTCTATCAAAAATCAGATCTACCTAATTTCTAGCTTAAGGGAAATTACAGAGGCTAGAGCACACGAAAATGAAAACCAGGGTCACAGACAATCCCAGACTGTGATCCACCTCTAAGACTCTAAAAAAGTTAATGCTGTCAGATGTGGTGGTGTACACCTTTAATCCTGTAACTCGGGAGGCAGAGGTAGGTGGATCTCTGTGAGTTTGAAGCCAGCCTGGTCTACAAAGTAAGTTCCAGGGCAGTCAGGACTACACAGAGAAATCCTGTCTCAAAAAACCAAAGGGGATGGGGGTTTTAAAAAAGTCAATGCCAAAGAGGAAAGGGGGTGCTTATAGAGTTAAAAAAGACTGAAGAGAAAATCATATGTAATGCCTAAATACCAACAGGATCCAATTCTGAAAAACAAAAGTTAAGTATTTGGAGAGAAATTGGGAAGTCTAATTATGGACTAGATCTTGGAAACACAAAAATAGTTCCAAGTTTTAAGTGTGATCATATAGTACCATGGCAGGAACTTTATTTTTTAGAGGTACATGTTGGGAGTGCCATAATGCCTTTAGAAATGCAGTTAGAAAGAGGGGAAAAAGGCATGTCATATAAAGGAAATACAAAGAGATGAGGATGTAGCTCAGATGGTAGAGTACTTGCCTAGCATGCTCACAGCTCTGGGTTTGATCTCCAGTACTGTATGAAACTGTATGTGGTGGTGCACCAACAGTCAGGAACTAGAGACAGGAGGATTAGAAACTCAAGCTTATCCTCAATAACACATCAAGTCACAACCAGGCTAAGCAACCCCCATACCTCCCCAAAAGAAATACAATTCATAATTTGTTTAATCTAGATTGTAGTATCTAGATTTGTTGAACTAGATACTATCTTTTATAAAAATTTGACTGGAGACATGGCTCAGTCAGCAAAACATGATTTGTCAAGCATGAGGCCCCGAGTGAGACAAAAGCCGGTAAGAAAATCCAAGGGCAGCAGCACGTCTATAATCCCAGCCTTGGGCAGGTGGAGACAGGAGGATCCCTAGGGCTTACTGGCCAGCTAGTCTATCGAAATCAGCTAGCTCCAAATTCTGCAGCAAACCCTGTTTCAAAAACTAAGAACTCTGTATTTTACCTCTCCCCTCACAAGCTTTAAATGCTCCCTAGAAAGTCACATGCTTTCCCTGGATCAGTCTCCTCTGCACAGAGAATAACAGTCTGCCATTTCTTCATGGAAACCCCTTTTAAAACCCAACTTTTTTTCCCTTTCCTTTTTTTTTTTTTTTTTTAAAAAAACAGGGTCTCACTATGTGTCCTTGGTTGGCCTCAAATTCTCAGAGATCGACTAGCCTCTGCTTCTTGAATGCTAGGGTCAAAGGTATGTACCACCTTGCCTGGCATTAAAAACAACTTCTTATACCACCTCTGTTTTGAAGCCTTCTGCCCCTGCTCCCTGGTCTTCTTTCCTAACACTGTTTTCATTGCTGTGGAGATTTTAAAAACCTTAGTTATTTAACTGTATGCCTCCTCTAGCTACTTGATTATCACAGAGATGGTTATAAACATAGCTTCATATACACAGAGTCAGAATAATGGAGGCCTACTCTTTTATTTAAAACTTTCAGAAAAGTCAGGGATGGTGGCACATGCCTATAGAGTTAGATACCAGCCTGGACAGTATACAATGACCCTGTCTGAAATAAGGAGATTCTGAAAGAAGCATCTTAACTCCCCTAGGAAATAAAGTATCTACCCTAAAGGCATACTCAACAACTAAATAAACTAGACACAGCCCATAAGCATGGATGCTATGTGAGCCAATCAAAGCAATGTGCCCAGGTAGATCTCAAGTCCAGTTTACAATAAACACACAGTATTCTAACCACTTTCCTGGGACGGTAAGCACTCAGACAGAAAAGCCCCAAATCACTCTTATCATCATTCAATCACAGGCTAGAGCTACACTTCAGCTGGAAAATGCTTACTTCATATGCACAAGGCCCTGTCATGAATCTCCAGTACCACACAACAAATATATCTATCCCTGGGCCAAGTCTTGAGGAAGTATTTATCAGTAAGATTCCACACCAGTTAAATGCTTCAGTTTCCTTATGTGTCTAACTTCACAGGAATTCCATTTCTGAAAGCAGCTGTTACAGCTTCGGGGTGAAATGCCCCCTAGAGGCTTATGGTAAATGCTTGCTCCCAGCTGGTGGTGCTATTCTGGGAGGTGGTGGAAACTTCAGGTGATGGGGCTAAGAGGCAGGAGGTGCAGGTCACCCCTTCCCCTCCCCTCTCTGCTTCCTGTCTGCCATGAGGCAAACAGCTTCCCTTACACTATCTCATTAGTGAAGATGTTCACTCTCACCTCAGGCCCAAAGTAATGAGGCAGCCAAGCATCAAAATGAATTCTTTCTCCCTGAAGTTATGTCACAGCAATGCAATAGTAACTGATATGGGAGCTATGATGTAATTTTTTTTTTAAATTTTATTGTACACATTCAAAAATATGGCCGGGCGGTGGTGGCGCACGCCTTTAATCCCAGCACTCGGGAGGCAGAGCCAGGCGGATCTCTGTGAGTTCGAGGCCAGCCTGGACTACCAAGTGAGTTCCAGGAAAGGCGCAAAGCTACACAGAGAAACCCTGTCTCGAAAAACCAAAAAAAAACAAACAAACAAAAAAAAAAAATATGGTATTTTGTATTACAATAACCAATGCATATTCAACAATATTTAACCTCTCTCTGCTCAATGTCAATATATTTAAAAAACAAAACAAACCCTTGGGGCTAGCAAGATTGGCTCAGTGGGAAAGGCTGTTTAGCACCTGACAACACAAGACACCTGAGTTCATGTCACAGAACCCACAGAAAGATAGGAGAAAGCTGACTCTACAAAGTTGTCCTCTGACCTCCACACACATCACCCCACAATAATAAGTAAATAAGCAAACCGATGAATAACATGACTCTTGTCAAGTAGCTGATGGAAGGATAACACATGCTGACTGTTCCTGGCCAACACACATGCACCTTTAAGTACAACTTCTTTAGAAATTCTCAAGCTACGGAACCTGAACTACCAGTCAATCCTAAGGACTTGGTGGCAGCCTATATTGCCCAATAAGGAGGAACATGGCAAGAATGGTGAGGGGACAGCAGGAAGATCGGGTGTAGTGCCCACCAAATGAAGATTAAACCACACAGATGGTCTGTGGTAAGAAAAAAAAAAAAATCACTAAACTGATCATGTCTAACTAACTTGACAATATTCCTTAACCCAAATCAACCCAACTGTCTTCAGCAAGAATTCATGTCGCCCAAAGCCAAGAGATAGCTAATTCATTAATGCAAAAGTTTATTACTAGTGATTAGTACTCAATAGTCATTCTCATTAAATACTGCCTGAGTCAAGTGCTTCCAGAACAGCTATGAAAGCTTTGTACTTACAGTAGGAAAACCAAGATTCAACTAAAAGTGCCTTCATAAAGATTTGTCCAAAAGAAAAAAGCAAGCATAGACTCAGGCAATCAAAGTGAGGAACACACACACCTGTCACTTCTGGTGGATCAGAACTTCTGTTAAGAGGTTCCTAAATTCAAAACTAGACATAAAAACCAGTTGGGCTGGGGCGCCTCAGTGGTAAGTCACTTGCTAGGCCTTCTATAGCTTTAAAAAAAAATTAAATTAAAAATAAAAATAAAGGCCTGAGCCTGACTTTTGGTAGAATTTTGCTAAACTGTCCAAGTTGGCCTCAAACTTGCAATCTCGCCTCAGTCTCTCGAGTAGCCTGGAACGTAAGCATGCACTACTATATGTCTAACATGTTCCCAGGTAATGCCAATGCTGTTGGTCCAGAGACCAAACTTTTTGAATAACAAAATATTAGAACATAAATTCTTCCCTGGACAGACTTCCTTGCTGTGATCTCAGTAAGTGGTTCAGTTAATACTTAATGGTAACTACACAGGAGTCAGATGACAGTGAACCCTTTCCAGGAATCCAGAGTAGCATCCTACACACTACCAGTTCAGTCTCGCCATTATTTCCTGTTCACTCCCCAAGTGCCAGAATTACAGGTGTGTGCTATCACACCCAGCTTCTGACCACTTAAACAGCTTCTCTTCCCAGCCCCATGCTGCTGAGATGATCACTTTGTTTCCCTGCTATTCCCTCAGCACTTGAGGTTACAGGACAGTTACATTATCTGTCTACATTTCATTGCAGTTGTTTCATATGTGTATACTATACTTTCCTAAAAAGGGCTTTTGAAATATTCAAGAGAAAGATCATGATTCCTTTTTGGACCAGTGCCTTTGCTGACCCCAGAAAACACAACCATCATCTTAATCAAGAAGCTGAAGTGGAATTGGAGAGATGGCTCGGTACTTAGGCTACATAGTGGCTTATATCTGCCTATAGTTCCTTCGCCAGAACCTGGCACACATGCAATACACATATATAGCAGGCAAAACACTCAAACATGTGAAATAAAAATAAGTGTTTTTTAAAGAAGCTGAAGTGGAGCCAGGAGAGGGCGGCATACTCCTCTCATCCATACATTCAGGTTACAACAGGAGGCTCCTCAGTTCAAGGCCAGCCCAAGCTACATAAAGAGACCCTGTCTCAAAACAGCCAGAGTTGAAGATGTAGCTCAGTGGTAGAGTTTACTTAGCATGTGCAAGGCCCCAGTGCACTGAGGGGGAAAAGCTGAAGTGAGTTACTGAATGGACCCCACTACTAATAGTCTCCTCAGATCAAAGGGAGTAGAAGCCTGAGGGGTTTCTACTACTGAGAAGATAAATGTTCCTTGACGACTAATGAATTACTGACTGCAGATCTATGTATTTATTTATACTCATGGGACAGATATATAAATATATTTAAAGCATTGGCAACGAAAGAAAATAAAACAGACTTTATTAAAATTACAGACATTTGTACAAAAAGGACACTATCCAGAAAATGAAAAGATTCATCCACAGAATGGGAAAAATATTTGCACAGATGTGTCTGACATAAAAATCCCAGTATCACAGAGGCAAAGGACTTGAATAGACATTTCCCCCAAAAGTATATAAATGGCCAACAATGGCCATCAAATACATAAAAAGATACTAAATAGCTGGGCAGTGGTGGCACACGCCTTTAGTCCCAGCACTGGGAGGCAGAGGCAGGCGGATCTCTGTGAGTTCAAGGCCAGTCTGGGCTACAGTGTGAGTTCCAGGACAGGCTCCAAAGCTACACAGAGAAACCCTGTCTCGAAAAACAAAACAAAACAAAACAAAAAGATACTAAATAATGGAACTCATCAGAGAACACAAACCAAACCTCAAGAACTTGAGCACTTCCCAAACTCCAGAGTCGTGATTTTTTTTTTTTAATGGAAAATAATAAGTGCTGGTAAAGAGGGAGAGAAATTGCAGAAAGATTTCAGGTAGGAATGAAAAACAGTATGACCTTCATGAAAAAGTCTGGCAGGTCCTCCAAAACATAAATAGAATTGTCATAATCCCCCAACAGTCCCACTTCTAGGTATCTTTAAAAAGGAAATGAAAATAGTTATCTATGCAACTCAAGTTCACAAATGCATTACTTGCACCAAAATGTAGAAACAACTCAAATACAAACCAAAAAATGGCTAGTAAAAAAACAAAAATATATGTGTACTTACATACAACAGAGTATTACTCAATCATAAAAAAAGATGATATATTGACACTTGCCACAACTTGAGCCCAGGAAAGATTATGCTAAGTGGAATAAACCACAAAGGAAAGAATATTATGAGATTCCATTTATACGAAACATCCCAAACAGGTAACTTCATAAAAATAATGTACATTACATTATTTACATTATTAATGGTTACCAGAGACTGAAAAGAGAAGAGAGACATACTACCTGAAGAAAAAAATATGGATGTGGATGGACAGCGATGACAGTTATATAACACTACAAACTGTACTCAAAATGGTTAACCAAGTGTGGTAGCGTCTTTGATCCCAGTACTCAGGAGGCAGAGGCAGGAGGATCTCTGTGATTTCAAAGCCAGCCTGATCTATATAGAGTGAGTTCCTGAACAGCCAGGGCTACACAGAGACCTTGTCTTGAAAAGCAAGAACAAACAAACAAACAAAAAACCCACAAAAATTAAATAAATGTTACTAACACCTCTTATGTGGTATATTATATGGTAATTTCTTAAATAAATCAAGAAAAGAGGAAGGGAGGCCCTTTAATTTTAGCCATGGATAAAAAGCTCTCACTGACACTATAAGCTATATGATGTCAAGGACAATAGTTTCTTTGGCCTTCAATCTTCACCTACAATATAAAGTTGACTGACATCTAACTCAAAGAACTGTGGATTCAATACATCTATTAATCCCTTAGCACGGGATTTGTTACATAATAAATACCAGATAAACCGTAGATTTTATTATTCCAAAGTCTTTGTTACTCACTGAGTAGGTGTCTGTAAGGCTGCTATAAATGGATATCTGAAAGAACTCCATGACAATGTTGAGACATTCTGAAGTAATGAGTAAAGCAACACATGTCCAGCATTTTGGCTGGCTTCTTGTGAACCTAGGACTGTGCAGACACCAGGACCAGTTCTCTTGGGGTGTCACTGAAGAGCTCACTAAAGAGATGAACTAAGAAAATAATCACACTTGCTGCCTTCAATTAATTGTATTGATGGTCTCCATAAATATTTAAAAAAAAAATCACAAAGGGGCCAGAATAAAGACTCCTCAGTTCTATCTCTGGAACTAACATAGTGGAAGGAGAGAAGCAAAAGTTGTCTTGATATCCACCACACACATGTGCAACACACACACATACAACCTTGTCTACAAGTCCTAAGTCCAGTTTCACAATGTCATCATAAAAAAGCAGAAAATACTTTATCTTTTTAAAAGCCACAACAATGGCAGATTCAAGGAGAATGAAAGTTGAGAGTACTATTAGATAATCTTGAATCTAAAATAGAACTGTCTTGTTTAAAATAAAGCCTTTTTGTTTTTGTTTTTGTTTTTTTGAGACAGGGTTTCTCTGTGTAGCTTTGGTGTCTGTCCTGGATCTTGCTCTGTAGACCAGGCTAGCCTGGAACTCACAGAGATCCTCCTGGCTCTGCCTCCCAAGTGCTGGGATTAAAAGCCTGTGCAAAGCATTTTTTTAAAAAAGGCCTAAGAGCGGTGGTGGCGCACGCCTTTAATCCCAGCACTCGGGAGGCAGAGCCAGGCGGATCTCTGTGAGTTCGAGGCCAGCCTGGGCTACCAAGTCAGTTCCAGGAAAGGCGCAAAGCTACACAGAGAAACCCTGTCTCGAAAAACCAAAAAAAAAAAAAGGCCTAAGAGGCTTAAAATCCAAACCTGAATTATAGACAAAGTAGACCAGAGAAAGAACTATAACTATTATCAATACTCAAAACAATAATACAAATCTTAGTGTGAGAATCAAGCCATCCTCTTAGGTTTTTTTTTTTTTTCCGGAGACAGGGTTTCTCTGTGTAGCTTTGCACCTTTCCTGGAACTCGCTTTATAGACCAGGCTGGCCTTGAACTCACAGAGATCCGCCTGCCTCTGACTCCCAAGTGCTGGGATTAAAGGCGTGTGCCACCATCGCCCAGGCTCTTTTTAGTTTTATAAGTTTTGTAAGAATTCTCCAAATTCCTTCACAGAAGTAATTTATCTAATAGGGCTTTCTTGATATTTATATACTCATAGTAAAATTACCTGGATTCAAGCCGGGCAGTGGTGGTGGTGCACACCTTTAATCCCAGCACTCGGGAGGCAGAGGCAGGCGGATCTCTGTGAGTTCAAGGCCAGCCTGGTCTACAGAGAGAGTTCCAGGACAGCCAGAGCTACAGAGAAACCTTGTCTCGAAAAACCAAAAAATAAATTATATAAAAAACTGGATGCAGAAGGAAAAGGAAAGTACAATATCCAAGTATTTTAAATCATATTTATTATGAACCAGCTCACTTTTGGAAAGGCCGGAGTAATTCTACAACTGCTGATGCTCACATAGATAGCACTGTGAATATAAACTGTCAGGAAACATATCTGAAGGCTGCATTATACACATCAGGTTGATGAAAATGTTATAACTCAGTATAACCAGATTAAAAACTAATGTGTGAAAAGCTAAGGGTCTTTGCCAACACCCTTAGCAAAGTCATTCCCTTTCAAACAAACAACAAAAAGAACTGTTAACACGTAAACCTGAAACACATTCCACAATAATTTTTTGTTGTTTTTGGAGACAAAGTTTTGCTGTGTAGCCCGGACTGGCCTGGAACTACGAGCCTCCAGCTCTAGTCTCCCAAGTTGCTAGCTCCACAATGTGCTCTCACCTCTCATGACAGTAATGGAAAATGAAGGCTTCCAAAATGAAATTCCAGAAGAATTTTGTCCCCCACAGACCCTTCTTCTTCCAGCTACATCAGAGCTATCCCATGCCTTCTCCCCCGAATAAAAAAGGAGGTACTCCCCTTTTTAAAAACGTTTCTGTACAAAAACATAGCAGTTTATGGTCCAGAAAACTTAAGTCCTGAAAGAAACTGATACTATAGCTATCTAATTGGATGCCACTGGTAGTAATTACCTAAAGCTAGGATTTCATGCTTCTAAAAGCCCATGCTAGTAATGTGAGTGAATCCTAAATTGTACTGCCAAATGGGTTAAACTGGTTCAATCCGACCACAGGGAAAAGGAGTATTTATTATAATTTTAACATACGTGAAAGTTAATTAAACTGAATGCTAGTAAGCACTAGCATACTTAAGCAGTACCATCTGACCACCAATCTGCCCTTAACCCAGTGTTTTTAATCACTCCCTTTCTATACTTTGGCTTTGTTGTCGCCGAGGATCTCACCAATAAATAGGCTGTGACATGAAATGCACTACAAAGGACTTTTTCAAGGCCACTTTCACTGAATCCTCAAATTATTTGTCCAACATGTATCGACAGGGAATACCGATAGATTTTAGTGAAGGGGCATGGCTAAACATCACGTAAACCGGGAAATCGCTAGTACAAAGATGAGTGCAGAGGATTCAAGTGCAGAGCTTAAGCGTCAGGGCAGGCACCTGGTCTCAAGGTGCGAAAAGGTGTGACCCCGCCTATTCTCAAGCAACTCAATAACTTAAAAAATAAGCAATCCAACTTGAAGGAACCCAATATCAGGTCCGTATCAAATCAAGTTCTCTTTGCTACTCCCCGGTGGCTCTTTTCTTCAACGTTCGAACTTCTACACATTCTATATAATGAATGGGCTCGGCACTGTTGAGGTCACTTAAAAGTAGAATCAATCTTAACTGTTCTGCCCCTCTACAACAACTAAGAACGGAATCAAGAGACTTCTTTACCATGGTTACTATAACTGAGAAGCGCGATCCGCGTTGGAAAACTTTTACTCAAAGCACCAATCTTATACTAGGGTACTTTTATCCTGCACGTTTTCCTTTTACGTAAGACACATCGGAATTTGACTAGTGCGCCCCGACGGCACACTGGGCTAACGCCCCTGGCAGCAGCAACAAGCCACGTTTTCCTCGGGCGGATCATCTCCCCCCTCCTCCTTAAAACACTGCCCATGGCCACTTGAGACTTCCCCAGCCCAGCTCCAGAAACTGGAACCAACCGGGGCAGCTGTCATCCGAAACCCGGGAAAGCTGAGCCCGGCCAACTCTGCCGACGCGGGAAGGGCCGGGGGTGCGGCGGGGCCCGTCGGGGGCTCTCGGGGCAGCCGCCCCTCCCCGGCCCCGAGAGCCGCCATCCTGCCGCCGAGGATTTCTCGGGGCTGGAGCCCCCCCCTAGCCAGGCCTAGGCCCGCGGCCCCGCGTGGGGCCCGAAGCGCGTGGCGGAGCCGCCGTGGAGGAGGAACGACAAAGGGGCGCGGGGTCGGGACAGGTGGCCGCCGCCGCGAACAATGGGGGGCCGCAGCCGCCCCCTGGCGCCACCTACCTCCAGTGCCGTCCGAGTTCTCGTTGAGGCTGCCCGAGGAGTCGTGCTGGGCGCCCACGCACCCGCCCATGGGGCCGCGGCCGCCACCTCAGGGCGCTCGTCCCGGCCGCCGCCTCAGCCTGCTCCGGCGCCGCCGCCTCGGGCCAGGCGCCGCTTTCTCGCCGCCCAGCCTCCGCCCCCTCGCCGCTCCTCCCACCGCCTCGCCCGGCCCCTTCCTCCGCGCCCACCTCTACCTCAGCCCCCGGGCCGCCCGGCCCGCAGGCCCGGCCCGCGTGCCGCCTTCGGCTCCCGCTCGGCCCCGCCAGGCCGGGCTTGGCCCATCCCGGGTGGGCCGGAGCACCCACTCGTCTCTCGCCTCCCCGCGACCCCCGCGTCTAGGCGAGCCCCGTCGCCGCCGCCACCGCCGCCGCCGCCGCCGCCCGGCAGCCAGGCCCCATCGCCCCCGCCCGCGGCGCCGCCCTCAGCCCGGCTCGGCCTGCGCTCGGCCGGCCCGCCTAGAACGGCCGCGAGGGGCGGGGCCGCGCGCTGATTGGCTGTAGGCTCCGCGGGGGCGGGGAGTTCCGAGCGGAGCCGAGTGGAGCCGAGCGCCCGAGGCCGGGAAAGTAGGGGGCGCGCGGAGGAGGGCCGGAAAGAAGGGGAGGAACCCTAGTGAGGACAAAGTGGCCCGCGCGGAGGTGGGGCTCCTTCTGGTGCGGCGGGTAGGAGAGAGTACCGCGAAGGAGTCGTGCGAGACTTGGGTTGTGGGCCGGCCCGGGCGTGATTGAAGGGGTTGGCCTGACAGCAAATCCCTGCACCCCTTGAATTTGTGGAGGCAGCGGGCTGGCCGCCGAGTGTGGGCTTCCCTTGCCTCCCAGTCCGCAGCCCCTGTCATCGCTGTACCCGCTTGGTAGAGGTGTTCTCCTCGGATTTTCGCAGGCCTGCTGCCCCGTGCCTGCAGCCACGGGGCACGGGTGTGTGTCGTTCCCACAAGCTTCATTTTATAGACAATACAACTTCTCTAGATCCTGGCGTTAGACATCTTAAGTCGTCCTTAGAACAAAGTGAAGTATTAATATTCTGCTTTTTATAAACTAGAATTTGGTACATCGACCACGCCCAAGATTCTTGGCGGTTACCATCCTAACCTAAGCCAAACTGTTAATGGCCCCTTTGGAGTTGTGCTGCTTGCTATGGCGCCTTGACATTTTTATCGGCCTGCTTGGGTCTTTGAAAGCTTTTCTCTCTCTCTCTCTCTCTCTTTTTTTTTTTGGCCTAAGCTGTTTTAACTATGTTCCACTTTTATGCCAGACTTTCCTTTTATAAAACCCTGGGTCAGCTTTTGCTTAGCATTAAAAAAAAATTTTTTAAGTGAAATACCTAAGAAAGAGACACTCTGCTTCTTGGGATTTGCATTTAAATATATTCTCGTGCACTGCTGGTGGGAGTGTAAATTGGTTCAGTCTTTTTGCAAAGGTTTGGCAATGCCAATCAACAGCTTTAAAAATGTTCATGCCGTTTGAGTGGGGGTTTTTCACATCTGGGAATCTAGCTCACAGAAACAGTCCAAAATAAGAAGGTTTGGGGCCTGGTATTCATTTGATAGGCAGGCAAAAATGAAGGTCCACTATTTTGGACTCAACGCTGAAGAAATCAGCTTTACCCTCACTGTAGTCCTGAGCTCACACCCACAAAGCTGTATACGGTTAAATGTTGTTATGGATTTTCAAAGACTGCTTTTCTGTCAGGGCCTGTGTGACAGAGCCATCTCTCTGATCGTTCCCCGCTGAATGTTCGCGTTGTCAGACACTTGTCACTTTATCTCTTCCCTGAAGGAGAGAGGCTGCCTGAGTATTTGCAAAGAGATTGCTTTGTCCTGAATTTCACTCGAGAAATTACAGCAACCAAGATTTCTACGCTGTCTATTAAACAGATGGTAGGCACCCAAATGCTGAGGGCTTTCTGCTGAGCAGCACACTGGCGCCAGCAAGAGAGGGCAATCTTGTGGAAAGATTCTTAGCAATGCTTGCTCGCCATCCTGCCTGCATCTTAGAGCAGAGACACATGTTCCCAGGAGCGGAGTCATGTAGCCGTAACACGGCCCCAGCTCTGCTATTAACTTCCTGGGTTGGAGTCTGGCTTCCATCTTGTACTCCCTGTATGACTTTAACTTTCTGTAGAGCCCAGATTTCTTGCCTGTAAAACTGGGCCAATAATAATGCTCTAGGCTTTGTAGGGGCACTTTATTAACCCTTCTGTTTACTTCATATCTAACATCACCTATCTGAATTCATTGCCTGGCCCAGTCCATCTAACACCTAAGAAACACATATATACATTTATATCTCTGTGGGTACATGATTCTTTGTAGATAAATGACTGGTATATATACTTTTTTTTTTTGAGATGGAGTTTCACTGGGTAGCTTTGGCTGACCTCACACAGATATGCCTAACTCTGCCTCTTGAGTGCTGGGATTAATGGTATGCCCAAATGTGTGCGCGTGCGTGCACGCACATGCACATACACACACACACACACACACACACACACACACACACACACACACACACAAACGCATGAGTGGACATGCATATGTATATGTGAGTGTCTGTGGAGACTAGAAAACAACTTTGGGTGTTATTCCTTAAGGATTGTCCACCTTGGGTTTTATTTGTGTGGGTATATGTGTGAGTGTCTATAATGGCCAGAGGAGGGAAGACACCCAGGGTCAACCTCTGTCGTTCACATGCACACACAAACAATGCACACAGGCATACACCCACACTAATAACTACATATACAATATATACTCCCCTACCATTTTTAAAGTAATAAAATGTTAAAAAATTAAATCCATGGCCATATGTCTTCAACTTTATTTCTGGACTCTGTATTGCTGCTGTTTTGAGACACCATCTTACCATGTAGCCCACAGCCAGCCCGGAGCTCTCAGTTTGAAGTCATTGGTCTTTATGCCATAATTATTCAAGTACAATGAACTTGACTACTGTAGCTTTACAGGAAGTTTTGACTTTGTTCCTTTTCATTTTTTTCTTTTAGTTTTCTTGTTTTGTTTTTGTTTCTAAGATGGGAGTCTCTCAGTTTCTTTTTTTCTTTTTTTTTTTGTTTTTTTTTTGGGGGGGGGGGTTTCTCGAGAGGGTTTCTCTGTGTAGTTTTGGTGCTTGTCCTGGATCTCGCTCTGTAGACCAGGCTGGTCTCAAACTCACAGAGATTCACCTGGCTCTGCCTCCCGAGTGCTGGGATTAAAGGCGTGTGCCACCACCGCCCGGCCTAGAATCTCCCAGTTTCATTATGTTTCTCAGGCTAACCTCAAATTCCCAGGCTGAAATCACACCCACCCCCAGCCTCCAGAGGGGCTGGAACCACTTATATTTGCCACTGCGCATGGCTTGTTGTTCTTTTCCAAGATTGTTTTGTTTATTCTGGGTGCCTTGGATTTCTGTATGAATTTTAAGATTGGCTTGCCCATTTCTGGAAAAACAGCAGCTGGGATTTTGATGGGAAATGTGTTGACTCTGTAGATGACGAGTACCCGAGTACTGCCATTCTGACAGAGTTAAGCCTTCAGTTTGGAGTGTGGATATTTTCCCACTTACTTGTGTCTTAAATTCTTCTCCATAGCTGTAGTTTTCCGTGTCAAGTCTTAAATTTTTGTTAAGTTTATTTCTAAATCTTTTGCTGTGCTGCTGTAAATGGATCTGTCATCTTTTTGTACAGATCATTCATGGCAAATGTACAGAAAGACAATTGGTTTTGCATTTTGATCACGGATATTGCAGTGTGGCAGAACTCGCTTCTTCTAATCACCTTTGCCTCGCGTTATTTGGGGCATCTGTGTTGTGATATGTTTAAGATTGCTATGTCCCCATTGCCATCTTTTCTCAGCCATTTCCAGGGAGAACCAGCAAGAATGGGGGAGGGGAGGGGAGAAGGAAGAAAGGAAGAGAGAATGAGGTGCCATAGTGGTAAGCCTTGGAATGGAGTCAGTTTCGTGGGCAGCCTGTGACAATCGTTTTTCCCAGAGGTTCTGATTCAGTTGGTCTGGAGTGAATCCCGGGAACTACTGTTTTTGACCCACACAGCAGGCATTTCCTACTGGAGTTTGGTCCACGGATGGACCTTTTGTCTGGAACAAACTTTAGTCTTCGCCCTCCATGCCAAGTTGTGTTTTGCTTGGGACGTTTTTCTCTTTGCTGTTCGTTCATTTCCATAAGCCCTAAATCTCCAAGTTGCAGGCCATTTTTCCATCTCTGTCCTTTCCTACACACACTCAAGCCATGGTCAAGCCCCTTTCCTCTATTCAGAGAACACTCGGTGAATCTCCATTTGTTCTGGCTAGCTCCTGCACCCTCTCCTGCCTCCTCCTCAATGTTTTGATTTTATGGAAGACAAAGGGACCTCCAAATAACAGGAATGGCAGAGAATAAGCAGTCACTCTGTCGGTCTAAGCCAGCATGACAAGGAGCCCCTGTAAGGAGAGCCAGACCTTAAAGAGAACATGGCTTGGTGAGCAGCAGAAGTTTCTGGTGTGCTACATTAGTGGAAGTTGCTGGAAATCCATCCCTTGGGATTGGCTAGAGATTTGCCTTGTGAATATGGAGCAGCTGTTGGTAGGATAGGCCTCACTGGAATGAGTCTTTTGGTTATGAAATGACGCCGAGCAGCTGGTTGTTCATGGTGTTGCTTCTGAGCATTGAAGGGAGAAGCGGCCATCACTGAAGAGCCGGGGCTGGAGCAGCCCCATGGACTGCTTACCAAAGAAGTTCTCCCAACCACAAGGCAGGCTCTGGAGAGGCTGTCCACATTCAGGAACTTGGCAACAGAGAAGCCACCTTTGCTTCGGAAGCCAGGGAGCTAGAAAGTGAGCAAAGGAGACAGTGCCCTCTACTGTCAAAGGTAAACATGCGGAATTCAGACCTGAGATGCAAACATGTGATAGCTGGTATATTTTTCAATCAGAAAATTTTAAACAGTATACCTCACAATCCCTGTATATTGAGACTTTCAGAAACCACAGGACTGCTGCATATTGGAATCCATGAGCTAGCCCAAGAACATTTGCACACCCAAGGAAAATTTGTAGCCCCAAAGCATGCAACAATCAAAATTAAAGTGAATTGAATTTTAATTAATTGACTTCTCAAGCTATAAAGAAAAGAAAAGAAAGTATAAACAAAATAATAAAAACAAAAAGGGAAGGTAAAAGTAGAGAACTGAAAAAAACCCAGCGGACCAAAATAAATCAAAATTGTGGTTCTTTGAATATCACAAAATAGACAATCTACTAGATAATTCAACTTTAAAAGTGCGCATGTGGTGGAGGATGAAGTACAAATATATGGAATAGGAAATGTCCAGGGAAGAAGCTGTTATTGTTGAGGAAGCCAAAAAGTTGACTTCATTACACACCAACTTTATCTTGGTCCATTTGGATATTGTAACAAAATACTTGAACCTGGAGAGTTTACAGATTCTAGCAGTTATGAATTCAGAGTAGAGTGGGACCACTTTCCGGTTCATAGATGACACCTTGACCTTGCTATGTATTCCAGGCTGACCTTGAACTTTCAGAGTTTCTCCTGCTTCTGCCTTCCAAGTATAGGGATTATGGGCACGTGGCACCATATCTGGCCATGGGTCTTTTTTTATAAGGTTACCAGTCTCATCCAGGAGGCCTTGGCCCTTTGAACAGATCACACCACCCCATAGACCCATCCCCCAATACTGTCAGCCTGCACATTTGTGAAAACCTAATGGAATGATAAAAGAAACGCCCAGGGCGGGGGACAAATGTAATAGAATGAATGTCTTAGGAAAATACAGTTGACAAAACTTGACCTTACCAAAGATGAAAAGTTAAATCAATTTCAAAGGACTGATAGGAACAGTATCAGTACTGAGGGACTCCCCATGGCAGCAGACACCACACTACCATACTCAGCCTCACAGGATGATTGTGTCTAGTCACTAAAAGTCATATTGCTACATAAAGTGTTCCAGAATCGAGTAAACAAGGGTCAATTTCCAAATTCTTTTTTTTTCCCAGACAGGGTCTCACTATGTAGATCTGGCTGCCCTAGACCAAATTCTTATTATTAACCAGGTAGATACTAACACCTAAAGTTAGCAAAAAAGGTATATACAATAATTCCTTAACATAAATTATAGTCCCCAAACATTACAGCCCAGGAATAAAGCAAGAACACACTCACCTCCACTACTACTTAGCATTGTGCTGGAGATATAAGCTAATGCAATTAAACAAGGAAAGTTAAGCTAGAGGGCTGGATAGATGGCTTGGCTGGGAAGATCACCAGCTGTTTTTCTAGGGGACTGAATATGATTCCCAGCACCCACATGGTGGCTCACAACTGTAACTCCAGTTCTAGGGGATCAAACTCCTTCTTCTGGCCTTTGTGAGCACCAGATATGCCCATGGTGCATAAACATACATGTAGGCAAAACATCCATATACATAAAATAAAATAAAAAATTATTAGAAAGTTAAGCTAAGCATAAAAATTGAGAAAACTGTCACACACAGGGAAGGGGCGAGGGGGAGGGGGAAAGGGTAAGGGAGAGAGGGAAGAGCAGTGGAGTGAGGATGTATGGGAAAGCCATAAAGAAAGGAGATCAACTACTTTGTTTTTTGTTTTTTCAAGATGTGTTTCTTGGCTGGGTGGTGGTGGTGCATGCCTTTAATCCCGGCACTGGGGAGGCAGAAGCAAGCAGATCTCTGTGAGTTCAAGGCCAGCCTGGTCTACAAAGAGAGCTCCGGGACAGCCAGGGCTACATAAGAGAAACCCTGTCTTGAAAAAAAAAAAATGAAATTCCCTGGCTGGCCTGGAACTACAGAGCTATGCCTGCCTCTGCCTCCCCAGTGCTGAGATTAACACAATCCTGTACGAGTTCTCTGTGTATTCTCCGTAAGTCCCTTACAAATGATATTCACAAATATTTTCACCAACATTTGTAATGAGGTGGGTAGATTGACATTGCACTGTAAATCATAAAGATGGAACTTAGTGTTTTGCTTTGTCTTTTAGTCTCACTTGGTAGCCCAGGCTATCCTCAAACTCCCAGTCAATCACCTCCCTCAGCCTCCCAGGTGCTGGGATTACAGGTGTGAACTACCAGGTCCAGGTCCAGCTGGAACTCTGTGTGTGTGTGTGGGTGGGGGGTGTGATGCTGGGGATGGAATCTGTGAGAGCTAACGTTATGTTTTAAGTTTAAATTACTGTGCTTAAGAGATCTATTAAACATCCGGGCAGTGGTGGCGCACGCCTTTAATTCCAGCACTCGGGAAGCAGAGGCAGGCGGATCTCTGTGAGTTCGAAGCCAGCCTGGTCTACAAAGTGAGTTCTAGTAAAGGCGCAAAGCTACACAGAGAAACCCTGTCTCAAAAAACAAACAAACAAACAAAAACCCAAACAAACAAACAAAAAAGAGATCTATTAAACAAAAATGCCTCTAACCTGTAAACCCCATTTGCCCAAGGACAGACAACTTTCTGGAATGCTGGAGGCTGTTGTTCATGTAAGATAATAAGCCCTGTGTTTTTGCTCTGTAAACAGGCTTGGTTGCCCCAACTGCACAAGATGTGCTTGATCACATGTAGGTGGGAGGTACATAGGCAAGAAGTACATCAAGATGTATGCTTGCCCTGGTTGGACAATGGCAGAAAGTATGTAGCCTCGTGGGTTTTGCCTTTATAAGGCCCTGACTAATGTAATTTGGTGCCATACTCTGGGAATCCTGGATATGGACCAGGCTGATATTTAATAACGCTTGCTTCAAATTTGGCTCAAAAATTGTAGTAGTGGTCTTATTCTTGCAAAGTGGGATTAACAAACCTGGAGTCCTATACATATTATATTCTATCACTGAGCTATATCCCTAGCCTAAAGGTGGCATTTTAAAAAATAATTTCTCTAATTTTTGAGAATTTCGTACATGCATACGATGTATTTTGATCATATTCATACCCCACTTCTCCTTCCAGATCCACTCTTTCTGATTCCCAACTTCTTGTCTTCTTACCTTTCTATAGCTCACTAACTCTGATTTGTGCTGCTGACATAGTCATGGTATAGGACCACCCACTAGAGTATGATTGATCTACCAGAGATTTCACCAAAGGTGAAAATTTTAATAATATTAGGGTAAGTGGAAAACCACTTGAAAAAAATTTTAAAATTAGATTCACTCCTAACCTCACAAACAAGGATAATTTCCAATTGGATTACAGCTTTAGTCACAAAATAAAATATAAAGCTAGATGTCTGGCAAGGGCTATACAAAAGGATGGCTGAATTGTTCTGCAACTTGGGTGCAGGAACTGCTATTAAAATATGCCTCAAAACCAGGTATAGCAAAAATAATTGATTCACTTGATTATAAAAAATAAAACTTTTCACATGACTAAAACACATCACAATCCAAATCCAAAGTTACGTGACCAACAGGGAGACACTACTTGAACTTTGAGTCACAAAGGATGGATTTTTCTAATATTTGAAAACCTTTGAAAGCTCAGGAGGAAAAATGAACTGCAGACATCCTGTTAAAAATTTGGCAAAAGCAGCAATCAGACAACTCACACACACACAGCAAAACTAAAATAAGCTTTACACATAGAACTCAAAATGAAAGAAGTACAAGGTAATTAAAACTACACCAGGAGCTGAATGCCGAGGAGAAAGCCCTGTTGTTTGTGGTCAATTGAGCATCCACAAAGGAGCCAAGACAATTCAGTGGGGGAATGGGCAGCCTTTTCAACAAACAACAGAAGGATAATTGGATTTCCTCATGCAAAAGAATGAAGTTGAGTTCCCGATTCACATCATAGATAAAAACTAATCCAAAATGAATCAAAGAATCTAGAAATAAAAGCTAAAAGCACATGAGTCTAGATGAAAACAAAAGGGCCACTCCCTATGACCCAGGGCTGGGTGATGGGTTCTCAGATGCTACATAAACAGCAAGGGGAACCATAGGTTCAACTCCCAGTGCAAAGAAGGGGAAAAATACAGAAAGGATTAAAAACAACAGCAACAGGAACAACAACAAGAACAACAACAACCAGATGGACTGGCACCATCAGAAAAGGACACTAGGCCTCGACAATAGGCCACCACGCCCGCTTGTCTCAAAAATTAATTTGGAGAGAGGTTAAGGATGAAGCTGGGCAATGGTGGCGCATACCTTTAATCCCAGCACTCAGGAGGCAGAGGCAAGAGGATCTCTGTGAGTTCGAGGCCAGCCTGGTCTACAAATCAAGTTCCAGAACAGCTAGGGCTGTTATACAGAGAAACCTTGTCTTGGAAAAAAAAAAAAAAAAAAGTGGCTGCTCTTCCTGGGCACCCTGGTTTGATTCCCAGCACCCCTTGGTGGCTCACAAACATCTGTAATTCCAGTGAAGATCAGACACTCTCTTCTGGCCTCTGAGGCCACAGTCATGCATGTGGTACACAGACATACATATAGGCAAAAAATTCATACACAGAATAAAAATAAATCTTTTTCTAAAAGAAAAATGCACATCAAAACCACAATTAGATACCACTTAAAACACATTGTGATGGCTAAGATTAAAGAGATATGTGGACAATACAACTGTCAGTAAAGATCTGGTGAAACTGGAATCCCCAAACATCATTGGCATTAACGATGATGGGTACAGCTTCTTTGCAAAAGAGTTTGGCAATTCCTCAAAAATTTATAGTTGCTGTGTGAACCAGAAGTTCCATTCCTGTGTGTGTGTGTGTGTGTGTGTGTGTGTGTGTGTGTGTATCCAAGACAACTGAAAAACACGAATCCACACAAAATGAATATTCATAGCAGCCATACTCAAGGCAACCAAAAGGGGGAAACCATCCAAATGCCCTTCCAATGATAAGAGATAACAAAATGCGGTCTCACTGGTAACAACAGCTGTACATGTCACAACTTGAATGAGCCTTGAAATACTATACTTAGGGAAAGAAGCAAGTCACAAAAGGTCACCCATTTTTTCTTTTATTTATTTACCTTGTGGCTTTTTTGAGACAGGGTCTTGCTTTGTAGTTCAGGACAAACTTGGACTTGTGACCCTCCTACTTCATTCAGCCTGTGGGCCTTACAGATACAGCACTAAACACATCCAAGACCACTTCCCAAATGACTCCATTGATGAGCAGTGTTCAAAAGCAGTCCAGTCTAAACAGACGAAAAAGCGATGGGTGGTTGCGCGTGGCTGCAGAGAAGGGCGGAATGACCGCTAATTGGTGTGAGGTTTTTGTCGTTGTTGTTGAATGTTGAAAATAATATAAAGTTATAGCAGTGGTGGCACACACCTTAAATCCCAGCACTCGGGAGGCAGAGGCAGGCGAATTTCTGAATTTGAAGCCAGACTGGTCTACAGAGTGAGTTCCAGGACAGCCAGGGCTACACAGAGAAACCATCTTGAAAGACAGAGAGAGAGAGAGAGAGAGAGAGAGAGAGAGAGAGAGAGAGAGAGAGAGAGAGAGAGAGAGAGAAGAGAAGAGAAGTTATATATACCTACTTGTCCTAGTTTGCCTTCTGTGGCTGTAATAATACACACAGTATGGGGGAGGTAGAGGTTTATTTGGCTTAGAGATTACAGTCTGTCTTTGAGGGAAAATGAAGCAGGAACTGAAACGGAGACCCTGGAGAAACACTGCTTGTTGGCTTGCTTCCAGGCTCCTGTTCAAACTACTTTTCTTATACAGCCCAGGCCCACTTGCCTAGGGATGTTACCACCCACAGTGGGCTGGGCCCTCTCACATCGAATCAGCCATCAAGAAAATGCCTCACAGATTGTGCCTACAGGCCAATCTGATGGAGGCAATTTCTCAGTAGAGGTTCCCTCTTCCTTGGTGTGTCAAGTTGACAACCAGAATCAGCCATCACCCTACATACCAAGAAAAGCTACCAACAACATCAGATCGTACACTTTACATTTTAAGTTTGTTTTTGTCACTAGAGAGGGAATCCAGAGCCTCATACACTCTAGCTGGGCACATGTTGAATGGAGCTATGCTCCCCCTAGGCCCAAGCTGTAAATTTTAAATATAATTTAATTGAATAGAAATATCGCCATAAAACTGCTTTTCCTTGATCAAGAGAGTGGCCCTGCTTTAGAAGGTTATGGGATTTTTAGGGGAAGGTCTCGCTGGAGGCAGAGAGTTGCTGAGGCAGGCTTTATGGGCTCTCTTCCCTCCCACCTCTAGCCAGATTTCCCTCTGCTTCCTGGCCCGTGCCATGGAGCAAACAGCTAGCTTCCTCACACTCATACTCTCCTGAGCTGTCTCCTGCCAAGCCTTCTCTGCCAGGATGGAGTCCACCCTCTCCAACCATGAACGGAAGTAATCCCTTCCTCCTAAAGCTGCTCGTTGTCAGGTATCTGATCACAGTCCGGAGGAAAGTGACACACACAGCTAGCTGGTGAAGAACTCCCCTGGCATGCTGAGTGAGAGGCTTCAGATTTGCTCCTGGGCAGTTGAGGCAGTAGAGACACAGGCACCATGTGTCAGCGCTCTAGGGGAGAAGGGCTTGGTGCTCCCGCTGCTTTCAAAAGCAAGCAAGGCCAACACGACACCCGCACCTCAGAGCTTGTCCATCTGGAATCACACACCCTCTGATGATAGGACAGAGCCACAGCCGAGTTCCATGGTCTCCCTAGGTAGGCAAGGGACAGGGTCTCTGCCTGCACCCGCTGGGTGCCCTGCTCCCGGCGGAAGACTGCTCAGGTATTCACACTGCAGGCCTGCACATACACTAAGCTGACAGGAAACCCGTCTCATTCTGCACAGGTAACACTGGAATACACTAGCTGAGTGTGATTACAACCTAACTGAAGTCGGATTCCTGAGAGTGGCTTTCGAAACCCAGGCCAGAGAACACTAGTAAATGCCAATCCTTTCATAATTAAAGCACTCTCTAACACACACCCAGATAATACTATAGCAGACGTGTTCTTCCTACCTCCCGGTTTTGCTTTGTTTTTGTCTTTTTTTGTTTTGGGGTGTTTTTTTGTTTGTTTGTTTGCTTTTTCTTTTTCCTTTTTTTCTTTCTTTCTTTTTCTTTTTTTGGTTTTTCGAGACAGGGTTTCTCTGTGTGGCTTTCTGCCTTTCCTAGAACTCACTCTGTAGACCAGGCTGGCTTTTCTTTTTTAGATAGGGTCTCATCTAGCCCACACTACCTTCAAATTCACTACATAGTGAGGCCAGTCCTGAACTCCCGCCTCCACTTCCCATGTGCTGGAACTATAAACCTAAGTCACCACACCTGCTATTCATTTGGGGTTGGTTGGTGTTGCTGGGTTTTGGCAGTGTTGAGCCTGGCCGGCCTTGCTCGTGCAAGGCAAGCACTCTTCCTCTGAGCTGCATCTCCAGCCTTGTGCTCTTCCACTGGGCTCAGGCTCCACCAGTGAGCGTCATGGCCTGACTACAAAACAGAGTTGCTTTGTGTATATTCCCTTCCAGGGAACCTGAGGATAGAGACCGTCCTCTTCATCTCGTGGTCCCTGTTTCCTCCACGCATCCCCACAACACCCTTATTGCTCAATTGTTGAACTGAATTGGTACAACTTGTAATCTCCAAATGGGTCTGGTCCAAAAACCAAAAGATTGAAGATAAGTGAAATCTCTGTGTTTATCGTGGTTCTTTGGTGTCCAGTGACAGAAACTTGCCTCAAACCGACTAAAGAAAAAGCAGCCTATCAGGGATTCATCGATTGACCTTCAGCACAGCTAGACTGGAGTTTTACATAGTGTCACTCAGATGTTACGCTTGGGTTCAGCTTTTCTCAGGCAAGCTCTGTCCTTGAAATGACAGTGCAACAGCATGTAGATTAAATCATGCTAGTTTAACAGACCTCGTAGCAGAAAGCTCTTAGCCAGTATGGCAGCAAGTGGGAAGTTGAGGCAGGGAGATGATCATTTTGAGTCCAGCCTGAGCTACATACATAGTGAGACTCCATTTAAAAAGGAGAAAATAAAAAAATGATTTTTCCTCCATCAAACTCTGCAGCAAAGGTCCTAGGATCAAGTCCTACCAGCGTGACTTGAGTTCTGTGGTTAGACCAGGCTATACTGATTGGCAGGCTCTAGGTAACATGCCCATGCCATTCAGTGAGTGAAGCTAGTCCCATCTAAACGGCTGAAGGCAAAACTCACAAGTGTCTGCTGTATACAAACAACAGCTCACTCATTATGTGTGTGTACACACACACAGGTGGAACACCTTGACATTCCTGAGGAGTCTGAAACCTGAAATATTCTAACGTCATAAACGTCTTGAGCACTGACACGATGCCACAGCCCGGAAATTCCACACGATGACACTGTTTCCTGTTACCAGGAGGCAGGTGGGGAGATGACTTAGCAGGTAAGAACACCTGCTATACAGCATGAGGTTCTGAGTTGAAGTTCCCAGCATCCACTTAAAAAACTGTGTGTGTGTGTGTGTGTGTGTGTGTGTGTGTGTAGAGGATAGAGCTGATGGTAGTGGAAACATGCTGATCACTGGGGTTTGCTGGCTCCCAGCCTCGCTCCAGGTTCAGTGAGAAACACTGTGGCAGTTTTAATTGTTGACTCAACATCGTCTAGTACCACCTGGGAGAAGGGCCTCTGAGAACCTCCGTGAGAGATGATCTTAATTACATTAATTGATGTGGGAGGCCCCACCCACTGTGAGCTAAGATGTCCTATTTAGCTTTGTCAACCTGATACGGCCTAGAGTCACCTGAAAGGAAAGTCTCCGAGGAAAGTCTCCGATCAGATTGGCCTGTGGACATGTCGTTGGGGAATCCTCTTGATATTTAGTTGATGCAAGAGGGCCCAGCCTATTGTGGGAGACACCATCCCTCGGCAGGTGGTCCTGGGTTGTATAAGAAAGCTGCTTTAGCTGGTATGTGGTGGCGCACACCTTTAATCCCAGCACTTGGGAGGCAGAGGCAGCTGGATCTCTGTGAGTTTGAGGCCAGCCTGATTTACAAAGCAAGTTCCAGGACAGGCTCCAAAGCTACACAGAGAAACCCTGTCTTGAAAAAAACAAAAAGGTGCCTAAGCATGAGCCTGTGAGTGAGCCAGAGAGCTAGTCAGTGTGGTGGTTTGAAAGAAAATGGCCCCCAAAGGGAGTGGCGCTATTAGGACTTGTGGCCTTGTTGGAGTAGGTGTGGTCTTATTGGAGGAAATGTGTCACTGTGGAGGCGGGCTTTGAGGTCTCCTATATGCCTGAGATAACACACAGTGTCTCAGTTTACTTCCTATTGCCTTTGGATCAAGATAAAGAATTCTCCAGCGCCATGTCTGCCTGCATGAGCCATTCTCCCAGCCGCCATACTCTGTGCCCTGATGATAATGGACTAAACCTCTGAAACTGTAAGCTGCCACCTCAATTAAATGTTTTTCTTTATAAGAGTTGCCGTGGCCATGGTGTCTCTTCACAGCAATTGAAACCCTAGCTGAGACAGCGGGTAAGCAGTGTTCCTCCATGGTCCCTGCCATGACTTTCCTTAGTGATTGATGGATAGTGTGACCTAGAAATGTAAGCCAAATAAACCCTTTCCACCCCAAGCTTCTCTTAGAGTGTTTTTAATTACAGCAACAGAAGGAAATTAGAATGTTAGGGATCCTGGGCTGTGTAAGCTTAGGGAAGGGGCTGAGCACCATGCATCTATCAATTCACTGTTCTTGACTATGGATGTACTGCAGGTGACCAGTTGCTTCAAGTTTCTGCTATCTTGACCTCCCTGCAATGATGGGCTGTACCTGAATTGTGAGCCAAATAATGCCTTTTCCCCTAAGCTGCTCTGTCAGGGTATTTTATCACAGCAACAGGAAATGAAACTAAGATAGACCCTATCTCAAAGGAATAAAGAGGTATAGAACAGGACAACCAACATCCTCCTCAAGGACACACACCTGCACACACATGTACACACACATCACACACATACACCAGATAAATAAACACACAAATAAAAATAATTTTAAAACAAAATAAACAAAGCTTTTAAAAGTAAAATAAGCCGGGCGGTGGTGGTGCAAGCCTTTAATCCCAGCACTTGGGAGGCAGAGCCAGGCAGATCTCTTGTGAGTTCGAGGCCAGCCTGGTCTGCAGAGCAAGATCCAGATAGACACCAAAACTACACAGAGAAACCCTGTCTCAAAAAAAAAGTTGGTAAAAGTAAAATAAAACTGCCATCAGGCTATATGTAGATGAGCCAAGAATGAATTTCATGTTAGGCATGGTCCCTTCCCTAACATCTCATTGTGCATATGCAAGTATTTCAAAATCTGCACTACAAAGTGATTCTGGGGCCTATGATACTGATCATGTATATGTACTATATATCCTTACAGGCTAATTTTGTACAAGTTCATTTTATGAATTGTATCGATCAAGCTAAGTTATTTACGATCTGTCATGCAGTCATGATAGTAACGGCAGCTACCATCGACTGTTTGCTGTCCCCCAGCACTGTGTAAATCACTCCAGCCCTGCTGACGAGTGTGATCTCGACACTAACCCAGTGGCACAGATACCGTCACTACCCGTGTCCTACTGGCCGAATCTCAGGTCTGTTAACCTCAGTTTAACTCGTGTGTCACACTAAGAAAACAAATCAGAAGCAAGCGAGGGTTTTCTTGACTCCTTTTCGCCTTCACCCACTCCCTCCCACCAGGGTCTATTCATGCAGCAAACACTGTGGGAGGTGATAAGCCAAGTCTCTTCCACAGACACCGGTAATGAGAAAAGGAGCAACAGGAGACCTTTGCCTAGAGGGTCCCAGGGGAGGTGACAGTCACATAAACGACAGGATCACAGTGCAGTGTAACACATGCCACAGCTACAGCCTCTATAAAGAATTCTTCTTCTTCTTCTTCTTCTTTTCTTTAACTAATATAAACACATTTTATTTATTTTGTCTCAAACTTTCTATATAGAGCAGGCTGTTCTCGAACTCACAGAGATCCACCTGCCTCTTGGTCCTGGGATTATAGACACACAACACCACGCATTTTAATTCTTAAAACTAGAAGCGCTGTATTCACATCAGCTTTTAAGTAATAGACACACTACAGAAAATGTGGAAGGAAATGTGTACATTCTTTAGGTATATACAACTATATGCTTTTGTGTGTCTTTCATTCTACAAAGAATTCTTGTTTTGTTTCCTTTGACACAGAGTTGAAAAAGACTTATTTTAATTAAGTGGCATTATGAAAGGATAGTCAAATAATTTCAATTAAAATCAAAGTTATCTCAACCATAGACTTCACTGAAGTCTATAGACTTTCTCTCAACCCAGAAAAGGTGTTTTAAATGGAGCTGTCCTGTTTGCCTGTCACTTGGAGATTCTGAAATAGACTTGTTGCCCCAGGCTGCCCTGCTGACTTCCAGGGAGTCATTTCCCTCTGCATGGAAAGGAATCCAACATATTTTCAAGTGTGGGCAGGTGAATTTGGTGACATTTTTTAAAAAAATTTTCTTAAATGACTCTTTTTTTTCCTTTTTATTTTATGTGTATTGGTGTTTGCCTGTGTGTATGTCTGTGTGAGGGTCCCCTAGAATTGGAGTTACAGACAGTTGTGAGCTGCCATGTGGGTGCTGGGGATTGAACCCAAGTCCTCTGGAAGAGCAGTCAGTGCTCTTAACCACTAAGCCATCTCTCCAGCCCCATTGGTGACATTTTCAAAATGCAGGCGTTGGTGCGGAGTTCCTGTGTAGTTATGACTTGGCCGTGATCTTGCCGTTCTTTTGTTTTAATGACGGATGCAATCTGCATTTGGTGTTAACTTGTCTTTAACACCTCCTGGAGTATGCTAGCTTCCCCGTCTCTTGACAGAGAACAAGCAGGCCTCAGAGTCAGAATCCTAGTATGCAACCAACCCTGAACTGGAAACATGGTGCCAGTCATTTTCACTGTGCTTACTTAGATTTTTTTCCAACTTATGGAAAACTATACGAAGTTTTCCAATCATTGTCAGAGACATAAAGCTTCCTGTCAAAGTGAAACACTTAATGCCTAAGCTAATCGATTTAAAATACAATATCAAAAAAAAATGCTGGTGCAGGTGGGACGTGGGAACAGCGGTGCCTGGGACAGGGCCACTCAGGTCAAGGTTTTTTTTTGTTTTTTTCTGAGACAAGGTTTCTCTGTGTTGTTTTGGTGTCTGTCCTGGATCTCGCTCTGTAGCCCAGGCTGGCCTCGAACTCACGGAGATCCACCTGGCTCTGCCTCCCGAGTGCTGGGATTAAAGGCGTGCACCACCGCCGCCCGGTACAGGTCAGGTTTTAATAATGAAGCCGTCATGCACTGGGCTTTGGCCGTTCAAGCACTGTACAAACAGATCCTTCTTTCTTGCTTTGTGCCCCTCAGTCATTTTACATTCTTTTTGCAGCTGTCCTATAACCTCCCCCAGAGTCACTTGTCCTTTGTAGCAGGGTTTCCCGGCCACTCTGTAAACACACCTCACTTTCCCCAGCCTCCCAGCCACACTCCTGACCTAGAGAAGACTCCAGAAAGAAGATGGTTCTTCTGCACTCTCAGGCACACAAATAGAAGTTCCAGGGTTGTCCACACAGGCCCCAAGCCCAGGCCTTGCTTTCCAAGGCCGCCTTGCTCCAGGAAGTCTGTCTGCTGTTGAGTCTGCGGGGCCAGAGAGGAGGGGCCTCCTCAGGGGACCTGCATTCCTAGCTGATGCTTGTACGAGGGAAATGCCCAGCCAAGAGGAGCACGCTCTCAGCAGATGTTGCTGACTCCCTGTTGGAGGGGAGGGGTAAGCTCTGCCTCTGACGGACACAGCACCAGGCCTCGGGGCATGGGCACACAGGGGCCATCTTTAGAGGAAGGCCTCTTTGCTGGTCTCCCTGTGAGCAAAGCCCCTGCAGTCCCCACAGTGCAGCTTTGTCTTCAGCCCAGTAGGAAGGTACTTTAGTTGATGCTGAAACTGATGAGTGAAGCACCCGCTGGCCATGTGAGCCTGTCTGTGGTCTGGGACCCACGCCTTCCTGAAAGTGCTTTCCTACTTAAGATGGAGAGCTCTAGATGGGGAGATGGCTGATCCAGTGCAGTACCTGCCACACACACACAC
Source organism: Peromyscus californicus insignis (assembly GCF_007827085.1). Taxonomy (NCBI): domain Eukaryota; kingdom Metazoa; phylum Chordata; class Mammalia; order Rodentia; family Cricetidae; genus Peromyscus; species Peromyscus californicus. Next base: position 91,365,139 of record NW_026294551.1, on the reverse strand, counting down.
ACACACACACACACACACACACACACACACGGACCTGAGGTCAGATTTCCAGACCCAAGTCAAAAGCATGGCAGCACATGCTTGTAGCCCCAGCCTTAGGTGGCTGGAGACAGGCAGATCCCTGAAGCTCATTGGCCAACCAGCCTAGCTCAATGGATGTACTTTCAGGTTCAGTGAGAAACTTTGTCTTAAAATATAAAGTGATCAAAAAAAGACTTGAGTAGGTGTCTCAAGCCTTTAATCTCAGCACTGGGGAGGCAGAGGCAAGCAGATCTCTAAGTTCAAGGAAAGCCTGGTTTACACAGCAGTTATAGATCAGCCAGGACTACATAGTGAGGCCCTGTCTCAGAAAGAAAGAAAGAGAGAAGGGGGTGGGGGGAGGAGGAAAAAAGGGAAAGAGGAAGTGGGTGCTAGTCTCTGATGGTCTTTTCTCTCCATTTAATTTGATGTTGGCTGTCAGCTTGCTGTATATCACTTTTATTATATTTTGGTATGTTCCTATATCCCTGACCTCTCTAAGACCTTTGAATAAAGGGGTGTTGGATTTTAGCAAAGGCTTTTTCAGCATCTAATGAGATGATGGTCTTGTCTATTCTTGTCCTGGTTCTGAATACCAGAAGTACGTCTTGGGGATGGAGAAATTCTCAGTGGTTCTTTCCTCTAAAACATGTATTCCTTAACTAAAAACTTGCCAAGGGTTAAAAGACAAGGCAATTAGATACAGGCATCACTTAATAGAGGCGTGGGCCTCACTCTCCTGCCGTGGGGTGCAGAAGGGCTGAGGTGTCATTGTTTGTTTGTTTGTTTGGATGTAGTATCTCCTGCCGTAGCCCTGTCTGGCCTGGAACTCAGTATGTACATAAGGCAAACTTGCAGCAATTCCCGTCTCTGCCTCCTGAGTGCTGGGATTATAGGCACATGCCACCAAGTCCATCTGAAGAAATGTAGGGGGGGAGGGGAAAGGGGGAGGTTGTGTACATATGTGTGTAGTGTTCGTGCACATGTGTGCATTTGGAGGCCACAGTTCTACCTTGGGTGTTGTTCCTCAGGGGTTGTCCACCTCATTTATTGAGACAAGGTCTCTCCCTGGGACCCGAGGCTCCCAGACTAGGCTAGCTGGCCGGATATCAGCTTGTCTCTTCCTCCCCAGCACCGGATGGCAACACAGGCATTTAATGTGGGTGCTGGAGGTCTGGGCTCAAGTCCTCATGCTTGTATGGCTGGCGCTTTACTGACCGGGCCTCTCCTCAGCCTTTAGTTGAGAAAGTTTTGAGAAGCCCCAATTTCTTGGAAGAATTTGCTTTTATAAACAAACTCCTTCTTCACCAGCCAGGAAGGCCAGTAGCCCTTGTGAGGGTCACTTTTTTCCTGAGCATGCTGGGCAGAGTCTAGTTTGGACTGAGTGCACCCAGCCAGCGGAACCCAGCTGGAAAGCATGTCTGCTGATTGCTTGTGGCCTAGCGACAGACTGCTTGGGTCTCTCCTTTCCTGTCACGCTTTCCCTTCCGAGTCTGGCGTGGGGCTCGGCCTCAAGCAGCCCACCAAAGCCAGTATTTCTCTGAAATCCGTAGTTTTAGCTTAAAACTTTAGGTCAGTTTTGTATTCCAAGACACACTCTTCTTCGTTTTCATATGGTGATATGTGAAATAACTTATTGATTAAATTGCCCAACTCTGTTCCTCACTCTATTTCCTATTGTCTATTTAGGGGTAGAGAGAAAGTGCAGGCAGAGCTTCCTGTCTGTCTGTCTGTCCTGCCACACTGTTCCTGTGTGTCACTGGGGATCCAGTTCCATTCCAAAGTAAATCCCGGGTGGCCTGGCATTTCTGCATCGCCCAGAGCTTGCACAAGCTCCTGTGCCTCCCTCTCCCCTGGAGAGAGGGCCCACAGAAAGGAGGGAGGTCCCTCAAAAGCTCCTGTGCCTCCCTCTCCCCTGGAGAGAGGGCCCACAGAAAGGAGGGAGGTCCCTCAAAGAGTTTGCAGCTGGGGAGCCTGCATGTTCCATCCCTGGCTTGCATGGCTAAGCAAGAGTAAGGAAAAACTTCCCAGTAAGAATGGTGACATTCTTTCCTTTCTTTCTTTCTTTCTTTCTTTCTTTCTTTCTTTCTTTCTTTCTTTCTTTCTTTCTTTCTCTTTCTTTCTTTCTCTCTCTCTCTCTCTCTCTCTCTCTCTCTCTCTCTCTCTCTCTCTTTCTTTCTTTCTTTCTTTGAGACAGGGTTTCTCTGTGTAGTTTTGGTGCCTGTCATGGATCTCGGTCTGTAGACCAGGCTGGCCTTGAACTCACAGAGATCCACCGGCCTCTACCTCCCGAGTGCTGGGATTAAAGGTGTGTGCCACCACTGCCCGGCCTCCTTTTTCTTTTTACAGCTTTAGAGATCAAACTCAGAACCATGTGTGTACCAGACAAGCAACCTATCACTGAGCTATACATTAGGGTATTGACTTTTCTGGGTTTTCATTTTGATGACATTCAAATAAAGAATCTGCATGTTGGCCCCAGTAACCAAGCTCTACTATCAAGTGAATGGGGACCTCAGACTGGTACTTCGAATTTCCTGGCCTGAGGAGAAAAGATCCAAGTGTGACTTTATACCAAAATGTTATATTTGTGCCAAATGAGGGTAAAATGTATGCTACCTTACTGAAGTTTCCGCAATATTTCCATTAGAGTGAGGTGAGTCTCACAGTACAACCTATCTAGACAGACTCCAAACACCTGCCCCATGAAGGCTCCGTCTGTCAGTGTGCATAGGGAGATAACTGCAGCAACTGGGGAGCCTAATATATGCACACATATATGTGTAAATATATAAACATGTCTATGTACACACAAATATTGGAGATAAGTAGCAACGTGGATGCTGTTAGTGTTGTTAAGGGGCACTCTTAGTTTAGTAGCTATGCAGTAGCTCCTAAAGGTGGTCATATTTTTAAAAAATTATTTATGTTTATTTATGTTTATGGGCATTTTGCCTGCATGTATGTGCCAGCCATGGCACATCAAGTTGCAGTGAGACTGACTAGGCACCTCCTCCTCTATTAAGGTTGGATGAAGCAATCCAGTACAACATGGTGAACTGCAGATTACCGTGTAATGTGCCACTGTAAACACAAGGAAGGGACTGTAGTTAAGTCCATTTTCACAGCAGCCTGAGCGCAGCCCAGTCCAGCCCTCCAGGATCATTAGGTCACTGCACACTTCCAAGGTAAGTGCTTTTAGACCTCTAGAACCTTCTCTGAGGAATTTCTACAGGGTTCTCCAAGTGAGAGGGGTCTGGGGAAAAAAATCAGTGAAATCTGCTGGGTTTTTTTCTAAATAGAAGCCATGACCCCAACCTCGTCCATATTGCTCTGTGGGGGCAGGACATGAGCATGAAGGCTGGAGGCTTCAGATACGGACGTAGGGCAACAGTGGACCATGATACTGTAAATGACGAACACAGGTTCTGCAGCAGCAGTTTGTTCTCTGTGGCATTCTAAAACATCCTAGGAACAACAGGACTCTCTTCCAATACGTTTTGGAAACACGGGTTAAGTTCCATCAGGCATTTGATGCCCCTTCCTCCTTATCTCCCATTGCCAATGTGTCCACGTGCCCAGGGGACATGGAAGGGTCCTCACGAGAGTCTAGAGTCATATAAAACTGATCACAGAACACCTTCTCAGGTCATTCTGAGAAGCAGATATTGCATAAACACACTTTGGCACACTTATATTTTATGAAAAATGATTAAGATGGGAGGGCCATAAACACTGGGCCAGAGGGTGGCAAATGTCCTTGGCTTCCTCTCAAGACTCTGCCTTGGTTCTGCCTTTGAGACATTCATAAATACCACTTGTGAACAGAGAACCTGGGTGTCCTGTAGCCCAGTGATGTCTGCATGCTTTCCCTACGTTCCTGTACTCTTGCTCACCAGAAGGTAGTGTCAGCAGGAGCAAGACACCCTGGCCCTGTGACATTTCTAATCCTTACGCAGAACTGAGATTCCCTGCAAATATAAGGTGGCTTTCTCTTGTGGGTTTTGTTATTTTTTGTTTGTTTTTCTCTTTTCAAGACAGGGTTTCTCTGTGTAGCCCTGGCTGTCCTGGAACTCACTCTGTAGACCAAGCTGGCCTCAAACTCATAGAGATTCACCTGCCTCTGCCTCCCAAGTGTTGGGATTAAAGTTGTGCAACACCACTGCCAGGCTGGTGTTTTTTTTTTTTTTAACATCAAATTAAAAGATTGAAGGTGTGCCAAGGCCCAGGGAAGAGTCACTATTGTTTCTGGGCAATGCCCAAACAGCTTGCATTCATTTCTATTCTTCAGACACAAAGACCTCAGGTCCAGATACCAGGGCATGAAGCCATGCATCCCCTTCAGCCAAATGAAATTCACAAACACTCCACCTTTACAACGAAGCTTGAAACCAGTCAAGCTTTTTTTTTTTTTTATTTTAAAAAAGAAAAGTCTAATGGTGTACAGTCTCTACATGCTACAGCTAGGTGTTCATCCCCTGCCCCCTCACATTTAACACTCACGGGAAACAAAAGCCAACACCAGGATCTGTCAATGGGCCTAGGGAGTGTGAGATGGGCTGAGAACCCAGGGGTCCCCAGCATCATCTATGGACAGACACACACAATGAGCCATGCTGCCCAGAGCCCACTGTTCCTAGAGGGGTGTGAGGACCAACCGAGCTCCCCAGTGGAACTGGGTATGGCTAAGGTGACCACGGTTTATCACACACCCAGTAAGGGAGGTGCTACTAGTAATTACAGGGCACAAAGGCATTGCAGGCATAATATGGACACCTCCATTGCATTAGAATTGCTTATTGCTGTAGTAAGCCTGGTGGGCACCTTTGCTGTTCAAAGCATAGACGTGAGAGTGAAGGCCGCTGGCGATGGCACCGGGTCTGGTCTTGATGAAAGCTGAGCCCTCATTCTGACTGTGGGGAAGAGGATGGAGACGGGAAGGAAGATGGAACACTCACATAGGAGGGGCTTGGTACCTCGACTAGTTAGCACCGGAGACCAGGCATCACTCCACACAGCAGGGAGGTCTGGTCTGTGGGAAGTTTGTTCAGAAGGTGGCCCATGAGCAGGTGAGGAGTACGAACCATGGTCTTAACTCTATAGCTCTGCTTGGGGTCAGGTCGGTCCAGCTGCTAGAACCCCAGCAAGTCAGGAGCTACTCTTCCAAGCGAAGGCAAGGCCTCAGGCCTAGCTGCAAATTAATTTCCTACCCATTCAGCCCACACCCCTCTGCTTCAGGGAATCTTTGGTCTGTGGTAGGATATGGCTGTCTGTAGATACAGAAAAACCCTGAAGGACAGTTTAGACAGCTAGCGAAGGAGCTGAGATTGCCATGCTATTCAAAGAAACGGCAAGGCTTCCCAAGATGCAGACTATGTCAGCACTGAAGAGCTCAATGGTAGGACAGGAGCTAAGCCATTAATGTTCCTGATTATCTGTGATGCTGGGATGGAGCCGGGGCCCCACGAATGCAGGCCAGTGAAGCACCTCCAGTCGGCAGCTTTTACGGTAGGGGTAGTTCCTTCCTCGAACTTAGAGCACATATTTGGTAATAAACACTGGATTGTCCTTCTTAAGTCTTGGGGAGACCTGTTCTTTACTGAGGCACATGTGCCCCCAATACTTTCCACCCATTACCCAAGTCCCCAGTGGGTTTAGAAGCAGTTTAAGGTCAAGAACTGTGCCACAGAAATCTACTCTATGGAGAAGCCTGGTGGCAGAGGCTGAAAATGCCTGACACAGCTCTAGTCATTCCCTCCCTTCCCTGGTCTTGGACTGGGGCCATGATATAAACACAAATGGCCACGAGTGACTCTGGCCAGAAAAGATAAGCAAAGTCTCATTTTACCGAGTGGCCGTTTTCAAGTCCAGGTCTCCAGAGGTCAGGCCACTACACTTGCTCTCAGGCAGAAACAATGCAGTCGTGGAGTCAGAGAGCAGGGCCCATCTGCAGGGGTCTGTGGCCAATGTTTGGCCAGGGGGTTGTGGGGGCAACACCTAAATTCAGAAACTGGGTCACCTGATTGCCTGCAAGGACTATACACATTTCTCTGCTGGTGGCCAGTATCTGGACGAGGCTGGATGTGCCATCACCCTCCACATCTTAACTTTCTCATTACATATTAGGGCTGATCCTTGGCATCTGACAGGGCTGATGTGAAGATTAGTTAAGGGGGTGGTGATCTGATCTGTGATTAGTCCAGACACTGCTACCATGGTCTTGGAAGTTTTCCAAGGCAGGGATGGAGGGGAGTCTGGTACACACTCCATCCCAGAGGAGTGGCCACATTCCTGGATGTTGAAAAGCTTAGTCCCAGGTAAGGGAAGCTGGGTGAGTCACTGACTCCCGCAGACCAACTCACTTCCAGTTGACCAGAGCAAGATGACCACTATGGTTGATGGAGCTTGCCACAGAAATCTCCAGGCTGTGCATGTGACCCAAGAAAAGGACAGTGAGCAGAGAATGCATCTTGCATATCTACAGTTCACCTCAGCACAAGGATAGGACAAAAGGCAAATTCTAGTACCTGCTGCAAAGTAGGGACGTGCAAACTACTTGAAAAGGTTACAGAGAGTCAAATGCAAACAAGAAAAACAAAAAAACGCAAAAAAAAAAAAAAAAAAACCCAAAAAATCTTTGCCTCTTCAAAGACCTGTAAAACAGCTTCATGAAAGCTATTCAAGAGAAGGTGTTGAAACTCAAAAAAACACAACAAAAGCTATGAGGCTTCCTGCACGGTGGGGTGTGTGCGTTGCCTTGAAGAAGTCTAAGACTCTCTCAGCCTCCCCTCTCCCTACTGCCTCTCTCTCCTGAGGCCCTGGGCATAGACTAAGCAGGAATGTCCTTCAGGAGGGGCCTCGTACCCTGGCCCAGTACTCTGGGCTGGGGGGTGGAGGGTGGGGGACGGTGGGGCTGAGCAGAGGAAGAGAGCCATGTGCCACCATGGGTCAGAGGGGCTGGTCAGGTGGGGGCGCAGAAGAGATCTGCTTGCACAAACTCTTTGGCACTGCAGGTAGGATGCAAACACCTTGAAAAATGGGCTTTGCGGTTCCCAAAGCACAGGTTAACAAAAAAAGGGTGTGGTGTGAGTGAGAGAGATTCCTGGGGTAGGCATAGAGCAGGACAGGGCAGCCTCTTCTGCAGGGTCTTTGGGATGAGATGGAGTTCTGTTCTCTCAACCCCACCCCTCTTTTACAGGAAGCCTGTTCATAGGCACAAGTTGCTCTGGGCTGGGGGCTAGAAATCTGAGTCCTGATTTTAGCCCTGTGATAGCTAAGCAGACCTCTTGAGGTCCCAGTTAAGTCTATTTAGTCAAAATAGGGAAGGGCTGCCCTGGGCAGTTCTCCAGGAAACCACCTGCCAGGGGCAAGAGTCTTGGCTACTGCAGGGTCTTGGCTACTACTGCTCTGCTCAGTTTACCACAGACCCGGCTGCTGGTCCTTGGCTACCAGAGCCCTCTTTAAACCACCAAGAGACACTGCCTCTGCTCTCCGTATTCCCCTTGCCCACATGGGGTACCAGCCTACAAGCTCTGTACCAGCTACCAAGGATCCAGGGCATACCCTGCCCCGGAGAAGCAGCCACAAGTCTATGGCAGTCACTACTGTCCCCTTGCTCATACCACAAGGAAGCCCCCAGGCCATCTGCCCTGGTCAACCCGCCTCTCCTTCCTCACCGGCTTGTTCTTGCCAGAAGAACATGGGTGTTGGAATCAGGCAGGCCTGGACTCAAACCTCCTCCCCCTCCTCTTCCTAGCTGGTACCTCCTGGGGCCCGTAGAGCCCACGTTCCCTCATCTGGAAAATGGGTGTGATAGACGGTGGGGGCTGGTTGAAGGTTTGGACATGAAGGCAAAAGCCCAAGGGCAGTTTGGCACCTACTAGGGAAAAAAGCTCTCACAGGCTGTATGCCTTGCGAAGGGCCCCTTATTTAAACAAACTTGGAGACTTGTTTTAGGGACTGGGGGAGGTGGGACTGGGAGGCTTTTGTAATTTCAAAGCCCTGGATGGACCAGAGGCTGCAGCAGTGAAGTGAGGCATGCTCCTTCAGGACTGATCCCCGTCCAAGGCCGACGGGAGGCAGGATGAGTGAGTGAATCTCCAGGATCACTTCACGGAAGCTGCATCTGGTCAGGACGTAGAAACAGAAAGCCTGGAAGCTGAGTCCTTCAGGACACGGTTCTTCCGGGTACCAGGCATTCTGGGAACACTGAACAAAGCCACTACCGGGCTTCCGGAAACATGGAGACGTTAGAGTTGTCACAGGCTGTATAGGCTGTCCCTCTATGCCACATCTGAACACTGGGGTGCAGTCTGGAAGCTCTCCAGGTGACAGGTCTCAGTCCTGGAGATCTGAGTGTCACTGTCCTGCTCCTAGGTGACAATGCTATTGGCTAGGAGGACGGGTGCTACTATAGAGAAAGATGTTGATGTGATTTCTACCTAGCAAAGGCTGTGTGGCTTTCGAGCCTTTTGGGGGTGCCACAACAGGAGAATCAGACCCCAGGTGACAGGACATCTCTGCACCAAGCATTCTCCACTCTGGGAGAGAAGAAGCCACAGCACCCCAGTGGCCTCCTTCCTTGAAACTGTGTGGAGACTGATAAATTAAGATGCATATTAAATACATGGGAGAGGCCGGCAGGGACTGCGGGGTCTCTGAGCAGGGTGGGAAGCTAAGGTTTCTTCCGGAGGTAGTTGGAAGGAATCCAGCCTTCCCAGGAAGGAGCCCCGCTGAGGACCTGGCAGAACCACCAGCCACTGCTGTTCTTCTCCCGAACTTCAAACACTGTCCCTTCTTGGAAGCTGCTGGTGTCTTCGTCTCCTTCAAAGTTGGCCACAGCCACATACAGTGAGTCCTTTGGGCCATCGGCACTGAGGAAGGAGGCTGCTTTCTCTCTGTTTTCTCCCACCTTGCCAGCCAGGCGTGGCCCCAGCCCACCTTTGCTTCGCATGTCATCCTGGCCTACCGAGGAGGAGTTGGTTAGGAAGGGTTTGGCTTTCGGAGGGACAAGGAGGGCACGGCCTGGGGCAGGAACTTCCCGGCTTTCGTTGGCTTCACGCTGTGGTCCTCTGACCTCTGGGAGGGGCCTGCACGACAACGGTGACGAGGAGGTTTTCTTGGGGGGTGGGGGTCTCCGAGGTGGGACGACGGGTCTTTGCTGGGTAGCTTCTTGGACAGGCATAGGCAAATTTTTGGGTGCAGGGTCTGTGGTCTTAGCCGGCCTGGGAGGGGCTCTGCAGGGTGTCTCCTTTGGACTCAGCCCATCCTGTCTGCCAGACCTGTCCTGACCACGGCCCTCTGCTGGAAGGAAGCTTCGGCTGAGAGCTGCGTCATGGCCCCCAGCAGCATGGTGGCTCTCCCCATCCAATAAGGCTTTCTCCTGGGACTTGGCAGGTCTGAGCTTGCTCCTGAAGTTGTAGATGTCCACTTGATCTTCCCTCTGAGCTGGCTCCGTCTTGGGGGAAGGAATTGGTTTGGGCCTAACCTGAGGTCTAGACTTCAAGAACAGATTTTGGGGAGTGGCTTCCGCCTTCTCCTCGGGCAGCTCGGCTTTGGACCTGGGGATGGGACGGAGGTTGGGCTTCTTCACTTCCTTGGCCAGCACCTTGTGGCCACACTCCAGTCCCATGTCGTTTTTCAGTGGGAACAACTTGGTTTTGTCGGGTTTGGGCTCTGGCTTCTTGCTGTCCCGGGCCGGCGAGGCATGCTTGGCTGGAATCATTGGCAAAATCATGCCAGGTGGCTTGGGGGAAGAGCCCCGGAGTGGTTCCATCTTCTGTCTCTCCCTCTCCAGCAGCTCCTCTTCGGACTTGATGATGGACTCTTTGCGTGGAGGGAGGCTGGGCTTCTCCTCCTGTGTGGGGTCTGAGATCTCCTCATAGCCTGCTGATGCAGACAGGTCTGAAGATGCCTTTCTTGGGGCCTCTTTTCCCCCTTTCCAGTCTTTGGACCACAGCATCCCAGAGTCCATAGCACCATGTGGTGCCTCGGGCAGGGGCCTGGAGGGCCCCACTGCTTCTGGACCCAGATTGTTCTCCATTGCAGCTGCATCCCCAAGCCGGAGCTGAGTCATCTCATGAGGCAGGGGAGCCAGGAAGTTGGGCCTTGAGGCACTGCTGGTCTTCTTGTACTTGTCAATGAAGGTTGCTGGTGCCCATCCCTCCTTATCGTCCATCTGAATGTACCACCAACCACTTAAACTCTTCTCAATCACCTAGGAGGGGGACAGGAAAAGTGCTTAGTAGGTCTGATACCACAGCCCAGGCGGGGTCCGCAATTTATGAAAGAACCCACATGAAACAGGCACCCTGGAAGCTGTCCTCTGAGCCTGCAAATTCTCCTATGAGGTCTATGCTAGACCAGTGTGGTGGTGTGGATGACAATGACCCATAGGCTCTTTATATTTGAATACCTGGTCCCCAGTTAGTGGAACTGTTTGGGAGAGAACAGGGGGTGTGGCCTTGTTGGAGGAAGTGTGTCACTGGGGGTGGGCTTTGAGCTTTCAAAAGACTTGTGCCATTTCCAGTGTCTCTCTCTGCCTCTTGCTTGTGGATCAAGAAGTGAGCTCTTAGCTGTTCCTGCTGCCATGCCTTTGCTCTGCCATCACGGACTCCTAAAACCTGAGACTGCAATCCCTGCTAAAGGCTTTATAAGTTGCCTTGGTCATGGTGTTTTGTCACAGCAATAGAAAAGTGACTAATACAACCAGCTATGGACACTGTATCAGGACACCTCATTGAAGGTGGATTCTTGTCCATATTGATTTTTGAGATGGGAGTATTGCTATACTGCCAGTCTAGCTTCTAAGTCCTGGCTCCAGCCATCCTCTTGCCCTAGCCACCTGAATAGCTGGGATTGTAGGTGCACACTGCCATATCTATCAGGTTCTTGTCCACTTGTGGATTGTGATGAGGACCCTTTGAAAGATGTGGCGGACAGTGCCTTAGAAGGCACCTTTGGGGGAGGGGTACTTACTGACATCCAGACCCTCTGCACCCTGGGCTTAAATTCCCTTTCCCTCTGTGAGGTGGGAAGCTACAGGGATCTATGGGCAGCTGCAGGCCAACTTGGGAGGACTAGGCCACCAATGCCTCCTGCTGCAATACCAAAGAAGTACAGGGCAAAAGCCACAGAGAGGGAAAACTGCCCTTGATCCTGGCTTCTTCAGCTGAACACGAGAGGAGCTGGCTGGTGTTTACAGCAGCTACGCCATATGAAAAATGGGAATCTTTAAACACAGGAATCACACTTAGGGCGATGACACGCTATGCCTACATGCAGGGGAACAGAGGCCAGAGGAATAAAGTGAGTTCATCTCTCTTTTCTCTTTAGATTTATTTATTTATTATGTACACAGTGTTCTAGTCTGCATGTATGCCTGCAGGCCAGAAGAGGGGAACAGATCTCATTTTAGATGGTTGTGAGCCACCACATGGTCGCTGGGAATTGAACTCAGGACCTCTGGAGGAGCAGCCAGTGCTCTTAACCTCTGAGCCATCTCTCCAGCCCCGAGTTCATCTCTTTTTTTTTTTTTTTTTTTTTTAAGATTTATTTTATTTATTAGGTATACAGCATGTATGACTGCAGGCCAGAAGAGGGCACCAGATCTCATTACAGATGGTTGTGAGCCACCATGTGGTTGCTGGGAATTGAACTCAGGACCTCTGGAAGAGCAGTCAGTGCTCTTAACCTCTGAGCCATCTCTCCAGCCCCCGAGTTCATCTCTTATCTCCATCTCTCCCTCATGCCCATACCCACTGAATTGAATGGTGGGTAGAGATGCTGATGTTATTTAAGATTTGATGTTCCCTTTGTCTTTTTGATCTAGTATCATCCGAGTGAATTCTTGGAGATGAGTGACACACAAACTGTATACTATTGGCTGAAGTGTGCCCCCGAATCCCTGTGTGAAGCATTCACCTTCAGCACTCCAAATGTCCTTGCCTCTGGATGGGGCCTTTAAGGAGGTAACTAGGTAGAAATGGGTCATAAGAGCAGGCTCTAGTTTACTAAACTGATATCTTCAAAGGAAGAGATTTGGAAATACAGAGTAAGGGACTGCACGTCCCAAGAAAAGAAGCCACAGGAGATACCAATCCTGCCACGCCTTCATCTTAGACTCTAGCACCATGAGAAGGTAAATCACTGGGTTTAATCTAGCCCATCTGAGGTGTTTTGGTATACAGCAGGCCTAAGAAAACCAGCAAAGGCAATTCCCCAGCAGGTTCTGTACACAGGAAATGTGATGCTCATGACCTTCCTGTGATCCAGGGACCATCATCCCTTTCTACAAATGCAGAGCAGAACCTCAGGAGAGCTGAGGATTGGGAAGAGGGTTCTGGAGAGAGTGAATGGTGGAGGGGAGCACGGAGGGCGAGCAGCTGGGCTCTGAGTACTGCCAGACCCTGCCTCTTAGGAAGAGCCAAGCCTGGCCTGAGGAACTGCTACAGGAGTCACAAGGACTGAGGCCTGGCAGGAGCGACAGCGGGCACAGACTCAGCACTGGGAGACCAACTCTGGGGCCTGCAGTCCTGGGTGTCAGCTCAGAGCTCTGCCACGTGAATGACGACAGCAGCGGTAACACCCAATGGCAAGACTTACTAACGCCCAGACACGCAAGAGCGCCCCATCTTTGTGAAAGCAGCAACTGCACTTGGTGGGTGTCACATTAGCCAAACAGAGGGAAGGTCAACCAAGGAAAGGATGCCGGGGACAGGCAGGACACGTGAGTCTAGCGGACTGACAAATATGTGACTGGTATGCTATTATACTCAGTAGTGTGGGTCCAGTTAATGTCACTGCTGGATACATGGCCTTCATCAGCAATTCAACTCCATCACTAAGCCAGCGTGAGGGAAGCTAAATGGGACAATGATGAAGAGAAGATGCCAGTGTGGCTTTGTGACAGACACTCAGGGGAAAGGAGAGTGGCAGAAACTCCGGCCATTTGGTTTTTTTTTTTTTTTTTTCTTTTGAGACAAGGTCTCACTAGGTAGCCTGTGCTGCCCTGCAACTTCCTAGGAAAACAAGGCTGGTTCCAGCTCATAGAGGTTGGACTACTTCTGCCTCTTGAGTGCAGGGATTAAAGGCCTATGTACCCGTGCCATCTCCTATTTGGGTTCTTGTTGGTAGACAGAAGCCACGTGTTATGATGGAAGAAACAAACGCAAGGTCGCTAGAACCAAAGGAAAGGAAAGAACCTGGGCTTTAAAACCAGACAGATCTCAGTTCGAGTCTCTGTTCCACCTCTCACTAACTGCACCCTTAGGCAAGCACTGACCCACTCCCTGAGCTGCATCTGTGAGACAGGCTGACACCGATCTCCCAGGCCTCCTGTTGAGCACAGTTGTCAAGTAGGTAAGGCACCAGGGAGGTGCCTACATCAACAGTACAATCGCCACCGCCACCCCACTGCCATCTCAAAACATGTTTGAAGGATAAACAGGGCGGACAATGAGCGAGTCTCACTGTAGCCTGGCTGCCAGGAGCTTCTGGATGCATTAATGAGCGTGGAGGCCTGAGATTATACAGATATGAACCAGAAAGCAAAAGAGGAAAAAGGAAAACGGTGTATGGAACTCATCACACGAAACAACAACTGTTTAAGCCCCAAGCATTAGTGGCAATTATTCCCTCAAAAAAAATCCACCGGTGGGATCTATCAGCATCGTGGAACTGGAAAGCAAAAAAGTCTCGAGGTGGGTGGTGGCGATGATTTTGTTAAACAAAGCTTGACATGGCTGAGCATGGTGGCACACGCCTTTCATCCCAGTTCTCGGGAGGCAGAAGCAGGCGCTGAGTTCTAGACCAGCCTGGTGCACACAGCGAGTTCCAGACCAGCTAGGGCTACAGTGTGTGTGTGTGTGTGTGTGTGTGTGTGTGTGTGTGTGTGTGTGTGTGTGTGTGTGTGGAGCGTGTCGTGTTGGATATGAGTTTGTCGCTGGACCAGCTTGAGCAAGAATAGAGGAGAAAGGTCAGAAAAGAAGAGGAGCTGCAACAATTCCACTGACGCCCCCCGCTTTCAGTGCCGATGCGTTGCAGAGATCCTGAGGATCCCCGGCAGACTTCTGAGCATCCTGAGCCGGGGTGGCAGCGCTTACTGCTCAGTACCGTGGGTTAGTAGAAACTGCAGGCGATACACTGTCAAAGGATCTCCAGCTTTCATGAACTGAACTGAATCCAGGGTCTGTGTGTGCACACCAGCCTTACGCTCTACCACAGAGCTGTGCCCCCAGCCCAGGGAATCTGTGTCTTAAAACCACACGGTGGTTTTCAGCTCTCAGGGGAAGAAGGCTTTCATAGCCTACATGGTTTCAAGATGGAATGGACACTGTCTTCTCTTTATGTAACACATTAGAGGAAAGAAGTCATGAATCTGCAGCCCAGATCAGAGGGAAGTAGGGGGTGGATCAGAGACTAAGAATCCTCAGGTGACTCCTGGCAGTTTCTCAGAGGGCAGGGAGTTCTGCAAAGGGAAGGAGACAGGGAGGCACTGAGGGAGGTGGGGGCAGGAGCAAGGGCATGCCTGGGAGTAACTAGCATGTCACGACACAAGCAGCCAGCCTGGCTGGCCTCTGCCCTAGGTCCCGTTCTTGTATGGGAGACTGTAGGTGGCAACTGTGACCCCCCTGCAGGCTGGGGTCACAGAGATGTGACACTGCTCCATAGTTGGCTCAGAAGGCTCTGGAAGCCGATCAACCTCTTTTGTGTATTTCCACGGACTGTCTGACTCAGAGCTGCCTTGTCTTTCACTTCATTCTATGATGCTCAACAATGGGACCCAGGGCCTCACATGTGCTAGGAAACTGGTCGACTGCTGAGCTGTAGCTCCAGCCCCTGCAGCCCAAACCAGGGACTGACACCATGGAGTAACTGCAGTGAGCATCAGTAACAACAAAAAGAATTGACAACCGAGGAAAAAGATAATCAGTGGTGACAGCAGGAGTGCAAGTTAAACCACCATCCTCAGACAGACAGGGAAGAACATCAAGTCAATCAAAGGCCGGTGAAACAAGAACAGGCAGCTGCAAAAAAAGAATCCAGCCGAGCGGGCGGGCGGGCGCACGCCTTTAATCCCAGTACTTGGGAGGCAGAGCCAGATGGATCTCTGTGAGTTCGAGGCCAGCCTGGTCTACATAGTGAGTTCCAGGAAAGGCACAAAACTATACAGAGAAACCCTGTCTCGAAAAACCAAAAAAAAAAAAAAAAAAAAAAAAAAAAAGAAATGGAAATACAAGCCAGCCACAGCCACACAGGGACATATATTGTATGATTCCACCCTAGTGAGAAGGACTAGGGGGTTGAGGTAAAAAGGGCGGTGCTGGCTGGGGGGACAGGGTTTCTGCTAAGGGCGTCGGAACTGGAAGGTGGTGATGGTTACATAACTCTGAGTAAAATAAACCACTGACTTTTACACTTAACTTGGCAAACAGTTCGGTAGGTGATTATGACGATACCTTAATCAAGCCGTTGACCTCGTCTCCCCTGCCCATAGCAAGAGTACAAAGAGAGAAGGCAATGCCAAGGAAGGATTGACAGCTGGTGTGCTCACCTCGACCTTCAGGCCGGCCTGGAAGCTGATGCCGTCTGGGATGGTGGTCTGGAACTCTGCAATGGTGTAATATTCTTCTTCCACCTGGGGCGGGATGGGAGGCTTCGGCAGGTTGAGGCCTCGAGGCTGGCAGGATTACACACAGAGCTGACTGAGTCAGGGTGGGATGGAGGGACTAGGGGTACACAGCACCACCACTGAAGGGGTACTTACTGGGAGGCCTAATTAGTCTCTGAGGGGCAAAACAGAGGATTTGACTGTCATCTCCTAGTTGAGATCTCACTTGCCCTTCAAATTTACAGTAACAGGAGCGACATGGGACATTCCGGTGTATCAGGAGAATATGAGAAAACATAAAAGTGTCTGACTGTAAGAGGCAGAGAGGCTGTGGGAAGACCACAGGTCTTTGAATCAGACCCATATGGGCTGGAATGCTGATGAAGGGCCATGTCAAGCCTCCGCTTCATCTCCTGTACAGCGGGCATCCTAACACTACTGGCCCGGAACATTGCTATGACGATTAAATTTGGTACTGAGTGAAGCACCTGGTACATTTACGGTGCTGGACAGGTACCCAAGAAGTGGCAGACGTTTTCAAAAGGCCCCTTTCCAAATTGCTTGTGATCACTAGTGCTTTACAGTTTGAATATCTGTATACACAGTGAGACATCCTGGGGATAGGATCCAAGTCCAAACACAAAATACATTTATGCTTCATGTATATTTAACCCAACTATAACATTTTACAATATTTTTAGTGCACCTGTGTTTTGACTGTGATCTCTCATGTAAGGTCAGGTATGGAATTTTCATTTCACTTTTGGTGTCATGTTGGCATTCAAAGTGTCAAGATTTTGAAGGATTTTAGGTTTTTGGATTAAGGATGCTCAATGTATATTGGTTAAAAAGGTACCTATAGGCAGGGCATGGTGGTGCACACCTTTGATCCCAGCACTCAGGAGGCAGAGGCAGGCGAATCTCTGTGAGTTTGAAGCCAGCCTGGTCTACACAGAGACTTCCAGGCTAACCAGGGCTATAAAGTGAGACTGTCTATAAATAAATCAGTGAATTAATGAATTAATAAATGGACCTATAAAGTTAAAAATGGATCAGAATACTAGAATGTCACCACTGACAAATCTGTGCTGCTAAGCTTGGGCCTGCTTCACAAGGGTGGCTGCATGAAAAAGAACTGCTTGGAAAGCACTGGAACAGGTGAGGTCTGGAGGATAACCAGACAGGCCCCAGGCCAGGAAGGGGGGGTCCCAAGGCAAGCGTGCACTTACAATGGTCATGTCCCGGCGAGGAGGGGGTCTCTGCCTCATCTTTGGTGATCCTATGGAGAAACAAGACTTCACTCACATGCAGAGTTCCACAGACAGTTTCTCAGTTGTGGGAGCTAGGTGGGGTCTCATCCCTCCCTCCTCTGTCCAGGAGCCACATGTTTGTGTTTCCACGAGCCTTCATGAGAACAGCCTGATAGACTCTCCTCATGCTAGCCTCAGGACCCTCCATCAACATGGCCTTCCCTGGTTCTTTTCTACACGTGAACCATAGGTGAATGGTTCTGATCCTCAAGTAAAGGGAGGCTGTCCACACAGGGCATAAAGCATGGACTCAGAGCCTTGCAGGGCTGGGCCCAGACTCATCCCAGCACACACAAAGCTGCTGTTTGACTCTGAGCCATAGGTCCTTTTTTTTTTGTGGAACAGCCGAACGCATACCTCTCTCTGGCAGCTGGGGTAATGTGAAATGCCAATTTCCATGTCTACTAGAATACTAGAAAATACAACAGAGTGCTAGCCAAGACATTTAGCTGCCTATATAAGGACTACCTTGCAGCTTGGTGTTGCCATGTGACTAAGTCCAGTGGAGGATGAGGGAAGGTGGAACATTGAGTTCTTTCACTCCTTCCTGCCTGTCACTGGCTGGACAGTGATGGGTCACACTGAATGATGAGGTCAACAGGAAACAGATGCAGGAGACCAAGATCCTTGACTGCACGGAAGCATCATCTCAGCTATAGACACAAAACTGCTCTATTGTGTAGAATGGAAATGAGTCTCTAGACCAAATGAGCCATTGTTATTAGGTGTGTGTGTGTGAGGGGTGTGTGTGGAAGAGACTTTGATTTAGCATCTGAACATCCTAATAAAGTCATGTTACTTCAGATTTTCATTAGGTCCCGAGTATTAGTGGACTATGCTCTTGACTATGAGAGTCCAGAATCACAGAACGAGACCTGCCGTGGCCTGTAGCACCCATGAAGCTCTTTGTACTTAAGATGGTAAGAGAGCATGGAACTCGGCTCAGTGCCCTCATCTCTGTGAGGGGTTGGAGTCCATTCTCCACAGATTCTTGCTGCCTTCAGGACCAGCACAAGATGCTGGGCACTGTGTTGAGGCCACAGTTCTAAGTACAATCCAGACGAGTAACCCTGCTCATGGGTGTATGGCGAATACTAACAGTAAAATATATACAGGGAGGCTTTGAAAAGCAAGAGGGGTGAAGTACTGTGCTGGAAGCAAACCCAACATGGGGTTGACTTTTTTCCCCCTGGTTCACATAGGAGGCCATGGAGAAGACTGGAGGGTATGGGCTTGGGTTCAAGCCCCAGTCCCACTGTTACCAGGTGAATGACCTTGGTCTCACCACCTATTTTTCTGATTTTTTTTTTTTCAAGACAGGATTTCTCTGTGTTGTTTTGATGCCTATCTTGGATCTTGCTCTGTAGACCAGGCTGGCCTCGAACTCACAGAGATCCACCTGGCTCTGCCTCCCGAGTGCTGGGATTAAATGTGTGCGCCTCTACCGCCCGGCTATTTTTCTGATTTTTATCTGTAAAACAAAAGTAGTTCCTCAAGCCAGGTGGTGGTGGCATAAGCCTTTAATCCCAGCACTCGGGAGGCAGAGGCAGGCGGATCTCTGTGAGTTCGAGGCCAGCCTGGGCTACAGAGTGAGTTCCAGGAAAGGTGCAAAACTACACAGAGAAACCCTGTCTCGAAAAACAAAAAAACAAACAAACAAACAAAAAAAGCCGTCCCTCAAAGGTTGGCAGAGGAGCCAGTGAGCTAACCAGGAGATTCCTGACACACACTAGGAGCTTATCATCATGATTCAGTGGGACAATCTAGGTTCTGTACTCTGCTGGGTGAGTTACCCAAGGTCCCCAAGTTTTTATTTTAACCTGCAGGACATCAACAGATGGCAGGTTGTTGCAAGGAAGAGGTGCTCGAAGCTCGACAGACCTCAGCTGTCTGGAGCAAGGGTGGGTGGCACTCACTCTGCTTAACGTCACCATCTGGCACCAGGCGACTTTCAAACCGGCCATCCCTCTGGTTGTTGAGCGGCTCCTTCTCCCTGCCCAGAGCATTCTGCTGCCGAGAAACACCATCCAGGTCGAGGGCCCCTGAGTGGGCAGATGAGCTGGGGCCCAGCTTTGGGGCCAAGGGCTCCCCGCTGCTCTTCTTTAGGTAGGAAGCAGGGGCCCAGCCCTCTTTGCCCTGGAACCTGGAAGGAAGGGGAAGGATTCTGGTCAGGTTGGTCCTTGTGTGTGTGTGTGTGTGTGTGTGTGTGTGTGTGTGTGTGTGTGTGTGTGTGTGTAGGCATGCCTCTATACGTCTTGTACAGGATGGTGGTTGTGGTGGTTTGAAAAAAAAAAATAGCCCCCAAAGGGAGTGGCACTATTAGGAGGTGTGCCCTTGGAGGAAGTGTGTCACTGTGGAGGTCGGCCTTGACGTCTCATATATGCTCAAGCCACGTCCAGTGAGACAAACCACATCCTGTTGCCTGCAGGACAAGATGTAAGAACTCTCCGTTACCCTCCAGCACCACGTATGGTTGCACACTGCCATATTCCACCATGGTGATAATGGTCTGAACCTCTCTGAACTGTAAGTCACCCCAATTAAATGTTTTCCTTTCTAAGAGTTGCCGTGGTCATGGTGTCTCTTCAGAGCAACAGAATCCCTCACTAAGACAGTGGGACAGTGAACTGTGCATGTGGGCCAGAACATGCAATGCACTGCCCTCGGATGATGCCTACCTTAGTCTTTTTTTTTTATGATTTATCCATGTATTTTTATGTAATTTGCATGTATGCCTGCAAGACCAAAAAGAGCATCAGAGAGAAGAGAGGTTCAGATTACATGACAGATGGCTGTGAGCCACCATGTGGGTGCTGGGAATTGAACCCAGGACCTCTGGAAGAGCAGCCAGTGCTCTTAAGTGCTGAGCCATCTCTCCAGCCCCCTACCTAAGCCTTTACACTAGCCTTCCAGGTCTTCCCCACCTGGTCTCCACCTGTCTCTCTCAACAGCTACTGTGTCCCACACACCCCTTCCACTTGCATCTCCCAAATGCTCCACTGCTCGTCACTTCCCCCCATGGCTGCTTTGGGTGGGCCGCTACCTGGCAAGCTCCTCCCCTCCCTCCTGGTGGCACCTGCTCCTCTTCCCAGGCTTTCCTTAATGTCATTAAGTCTTCTTCTGACATCCAAATGAGGCCCAATCTCCACAATGGCCCTCTGGCTTCCGCACACCCTGTAATCCCAGCACCTGCAAAATGCACTTGGTTGTGGCTTTCCTGTCTCTAGTTAGAATATGAGCCCCTGGGGATGAGCAACTGGGATCGGTGAACTCAATAAAGAAATGAAAGGCCAAGGGGCCAAGTCGCCCATCTCAAATCACATCATGGGCAAGCAGCATCAGAGCTGTGCCCTATGGTACCACTGTAAGGGTGACAACAATCACAGCAGTGACAGCCAGCACTCATGGCACCTCCTCTGTCAGAGCTGCCCTGAGTACTTTACAGCTGTTAGTGTGTTTGAGGCCAGCCAACCTTGGCAGGAGGGAATGCAGGTCCAGCCCCCAACCCCCACTTCCCAGCAAAGCTTTTTAAGCACCAACGTGACCCCACCAATGGAAAATTCCACACTTGACTTCATGTGATGGATCACAGTCAAAATGCAGCTGTATTAGATTTGCATGAACTCATCTTCCAGCTGTGCTTATACAGTGTATATGTAACACAGTGAGTGAATCGGGTTTACCCACGGCCCTCCTCACCCCCAAGACATCACATTACACATATGCCACATTCCCCAAAGATGAAAGCATCCCAGATCCCAAAAACTTCTGTTCCCATTTCAAATAAGGGATTTTCAACCAGAATTGGGATCTGTTTAAAAGATAAGAAGCCTGAGACCCATTGGTGTTAAACACCTCACTCAAGTTTACAAGCAAGTCTGTGGCAGGAATAGGCCCAGACCTCTTAACTCGTTGTTTGTGAACCAGCAGCCCCAGCCCCTGGTTCAAAGCCTCACATGGACAGACAGGGCTCTGTGTCAGCTGACACAAAGATACTTAGATGTGAATGGTGTAGTTCCATGTTGGTGGCCACTGAGCTGAGGAATGACAGGGACTCTTGACACACCAGCTCACTATCCCTAAAAAGGGTATCGGTGAGGGCAATAATTGCCTAATTCTCACATGGCAGAACTTGGGTTTCATAAATAACCAGTCAGGTCTGTCTGGACCAGAGATGTACTGGAGGAAGCCCACACTGGCTCACCAGAGCCCACTACATAGACTTCTTCTGAACTTCACATTTAGTGGCATCACATTGGTGGCCTGAAAGTGGCCACAGGACAGGTATTTACACCATGGAAATCAGCCAACCCCACTGAGAGCTACTAGAACCTCTCCAAATAGGTGCTCACACCTTTGGAGAAAAAGGAATAGACCCAGCTGACTAGTCAGGATATATGGCAGAGCCAAATCTCATTAAGAATCACTTAAAGGCCGGGAGGTGGTGGCGCATGCCTTTAATCCTAGCACTCAGGAGGTAGAGCCAGGAGGATCTCTGTGAGTTTGAGGCCTACAGAGTGAGATTCAGGACAGGCACCAAAACTATACAGAGAAACCCTGTCTCAAAACAAAACAAAACAAAACAAATATAATCACTTAAAGAAGCAGGCAGTGGTGGTGGTGCACGCCTTTAATCCCAGCACTCTGGAGGCAGAGCTAGGAGGATCTCTGTGAGTCCGAGACCAACCTGGTCTACAGAGTGAGTTCCAGGATAGTCAGCATTATGTAGAAGCCTGTCTCAAAACAAAATAAAACCCCAAACAAACAACCCAAACAACAACAAAACAAAACTACTTTAGAAACAAAATGGCCTGGGTTTCAGTGAAAAACAGGTCACTTGTAACTGGAGGCAAATTTACAAGGAGATAGAAATCTGTACAATTAAGCATTTGTCAAACTTAAAAAGCCTTCTAAGAGGGAGTAAGTCTTGCTTTAAGTGGAAAAAGCTAGCTAAAATGCAGCACAATGCACATCTTCAGGCCATCATTTGGGGCACAAGGCCATAAGCACAGACAGCACACATGGGAGCGTGAGCAGGCTCTGGGGCGAGGAGGGCACGGGTACCGATACTTCCCAGCTTTGGAGGACCCTTAAGCTCACCCTGGTAACTGCCCCCTGAACTCCAGAGCTGTGAGTGCCAGGGTATGTTACTCTGCAGCACGGTACCGTGACAGTCACATGTCATTTAGTGATTGGGTGATTTCTGAGAAATGCTTTATTAGGTGACTTCTACCCTGTGCAAACACCATTTTACACGAACTTAGACAGAGCAGCTCACTACACACCCAGGCTCTGGTGTAAGACATATAATAGTGTTCTACTCTCTGAGGCTTGGAGAACTCAGAGGTTTTGCCTGTTAGGACTTTACAGGAAAGCTATGGGCAGGGAGGGAGGCCAAATCACATTAAGATGTGTCCTTTCCCAGCTGAGGCAGAAATGTCACCTGCCCGCAGTTTCTCACAGATCTCTGTGAAGCTGGAGCCCATGCTAGACCCAGAACCCACCGAACCACAAGGGAGGCACAGGCAGCTACCTGATCTTCCACCAGCCTTCCAGGTTCTTCTGGATGACCTCCACCACAGCCCCTCGCTCTAGGTTCATTTCGTCCTGGTCACGAGCTGTGTATGGGTAGATGACTGTATACTTCTCCTCTGCAGGGACACAGGGTGATGGGGTGAGAAAGAGACCGGAGGAATCCAGGATGCTAGCTGTGAACTGGGATCACAAGGAGAGAACTTCTCTGCGAGATCTCTGGCTCCCCAGGCTCCCGCTGAGCTCTAGAGGCCCCAGTCCTTCTGACGGCCTTGGCATTACAGAACCTCCCTCCTTTCCTTCCAATCTGGACCTCAAGGTCATGGTCCATGACTTCATGCAACATTCAAACCCACAGCATCTTCATCTCCCTCCCTCAGGTTAGCTCCCCAATTCCAGGAATTACCTCTAACTCTACTTCCTCTGGGAAGAGTATGAGCTCCATGAAGGCAGAGATTGGTCTATGTGAGTCATGTCTCTGTCTCTGGCACTGGACTGTGCCTGGAAAAGCTGGTAACTGTTTTATGAATGAGCCTCTGTTTAGGGAGGGAGCATGTTCTGAAACCCCCCTGCGGGTTCACAGAGTGAGTTAAGCCTCCTGCGCTCCTGCTAGCTCTTGCTTTATGGAGACCAAGAGTCCAGACATAAGCTGAAATTGCCACCAAGGAGGGGACAGAGAGCACGTCTCATGACCTCGATGGTGACTAGAGTCTACTTTTTACTGGCCATGTTGCAGCCCTGATCCGATCACGCTTATTACCTGCATGGCTGGGTTCCTTCCCGACCCACTCTCCCCACAAGCCACAGCACCGCCCTGACAGCCCACACTCCTCCGAGAGCCATCCCCCACTGTGTTACCACAGCAGCCCAGAGGTCCTGCTCAGTGGCAGACCCTGGGCAGGATGCTTGGGAGGGTAAGGGAACAGTTCTCATTTCCAGTGTCTGCTCTGGCTGCTGACACAGAGAAACACGAACACATGTCCCAGGGGAGCCCAGCAAGGAGAAGAGAGGGCTGTTCTTAGATTACATTTCAGTTCATAGGTGAGAGGCTGAGCCAACCATGACCCAGTGCTCGTGCTTCTTGGGAAAAACACTTAAGGTATCCGTTGCCAGCCAGCTGCTGCAGAGGAGGTGGGAAGCACTCAGGCAGTTATTTATTTATTGAAATGGCCTGCTGACCGACTGAGGGGGCTGTGCTGACTTGTGGCACACATCTTGTGTTCAGCATGGTCAGCTAGTTCCCCTTGTGCTGATTCAGCAGGTACCAGGCTGGGGTAGGAGGGAGGAAGGAAAGTGGGATTCTGCCGGCCAAGCACAGTAGTTTTGTGTGGTTCAGGTGGGAAGGGGCACTATCTGGGTCCTCATCTGAGTGCATTCAAACCCATGAGCTCTGGGTCCCCTCAGGCTCCAGCTGGGAGGGTTCTCAAGCTGTGGGATTCCAGAGATGCTGAGTGACTCCAGACTGAGCTCAGAGTCTGCACAAGCAATGCCTGTTTTTCTGCTCGTGGTTCATCCATGTGCAGTAGGGGTGGCTGAGCCCCTACCTCCTGGAGGGAGATGTGCCTATGACCCTGGTCTAGTCACAGTACAAGGCCTGGCTATTGCAAATTGGTTCAGGGATGGCACACAGTGGGAGGGCTAGGGGGAACCAGTCTTAGTGCTTGTGCTGGAGGAGAAGCTGAGTTATTGGTGACTATCCCCGACAGGTGCCTGGGATTGGAAATAGAGCTGTGTCAATGAAACAGAATAGGGCATGGTGATGAGGGTACATCCAGCCTTGCTTGAAGCTAGTTCTAGCCTGGCTTTTTAGTGACACTTCCTATTCCTTAAAAGACAGTGTCTCATTCATTATGCAGCTCAAGCTGTCCTCAAACTCATGATCATCTTGTCCCAGCCTTCAAGTGCCTGCCACACATACGAACCACTCACCACCAACCTGGCTTTTCATACTTTTGGTTTTGCTTAATCTGGTTGATGTGGCTTCCTCCTGTGACTCAAACAAGTCTGGTAAAAGTAATGGGGCTGCCCAGTCACTATCATAGAAGACCCAGGCACCTTTTTAAACTGGGACACTTCAGAGCCCCAAGGCCGTCAGATACCCCAGGCCCACTCCTCCCCATCCTGCATGCTTGCACACACAAGATGACAAGATCGTGTTTTTCACATGCAGCAGACACACGCAATCCCAGAGCAGGGAATTCATGCAGATAGATGCAAGGACCTGGCTCCAAGCACCAAATGCAAAGAAATCTCCAAGGGTAGGCACCTTGACGCCAGCTGATGGCATACAAGTCCCCCAGAGTCCGGCGGCGACCCACAGACCGGGGCAGAGAGCAGTACCTCCAGGAGACTGGCCAGGCAGCATGTTGGAGGGAGGGCAGAAGGCAGAGTTAAGAGACACGGACTCCCAGGGGCTGTAGGTCTGGGAGCACCTAACAAGGTTCCCTAGGTGCTGAGTCTATTCCCAGTTCCAGGCATCCTGAGAGGAGGTGCCTGGGGAATGAGTGAAGAGGTGTCCAGTAGACATTCTATTCCTAGAGTGATTATACTGATAAACTGTCACAGTAGAGGGAAAGAAAACGCCCAAACCTGTAGGAAGATGTGCTCTAGCTGTGTGGCCCTGGGCAAAACCCAGCCTTTCTGAGCGTGACTCCACATCTGTGAAATGGGGCTAATAGTTTCTTCTCAGGCATGCAATCACAGACTGTGTAAGGAGGCACAGGCTGCCATCAGTGTATCCCCTCCCATTAATCTGAGCTCATCCTGTGGTAGCCTGTGGTAGCTTGGCCCCCAGCTCCTGGAGGGCCATAGAAGCAGAGCAAACAAACTCTGCAGAGTGTCAACTCAATGCAAAGCCACACTCGATATTTGGGTGTGTAAATTTTGGGGTTTCTAGACCCTCCTCTCTTTACCCCCTTTTCTGACATACTTCATTTGTCTCTTTGCTTCCTCAGAGCCACCCACTGAACCCCAAAAACACTCCCCTACCCCCAGGCAGGATGGGGACACAGGTCACAACGTTTCCATGTTCAGCAGAGAAGGCTGAGGCTTAGAGAGGTGTCTCTGTCCCAAGATTACTCTGTATGTGGCAGAGGTAAGATTCACACTCAGGTCTGTCTGACTCCCAGACACTTGTGTGCTACCAGAGGCACTGAGGGACTCTGCTTTGGGAAGTTCTCAGGGAGAGGAAGCACGGGCCTCCGCATTGCTGGAGTGTCAGGCATCACCACATAGAACATCTACCATGAGATGTCCCCTGGAAAAGGAAGTGTGTGGGAGACAGAAGGGAACACTTACACCAACAGAAAAATCAGGCATGTTTAAACAGACAGGGTCAAAAGACTTGCAAATGGGCACGTACAGCTTGGTATTGTGTCAGTGTTCGAGAAGGTGTCAGCAGCAGTCAGGCTGGGAGTCCCATAAAAGGGTGAGGGCCTAGCTTTGACAAGACTCACCTAAGGCAGCTCCCACAAACCCATAAGGAAGCATGGGCTTACCCTATAGCTCTAATCCCAATCTGTTCACAGGCTCTGGACCCTGAGCTAGTGAGCTATCAATCCCAGAACAGAGGCTGCCGAGAGGGGGTGACCAGGAAGCTCCCTCCTACCTTCCTCAGGCTGGAGGGAAAACTCATCTTGCACACCGTCCTGTCCCTCGAGGCAGGTCGCAGGAACCCAGCCTTGCTCCTCAGCGGTGCTGACGAACCACCAACCTGTAAGAAGAATGCAAGGCGCTGTCAGTGGGGCAAAGTGCACGCGCGTGCGTGTGTGCGTACGTGTGTGTGTGTGTGTGTGTGTGTGTGTGTGTGTGTTGTGTGTTTGTGTGTGTGTGTAATAATCCAGCTGTCCTTCGGCACATACGGGTCTGTTTAGAGGTGCCCTGAGGGCGGCAGGTCCTCACATACAGCAGTCCCTCATATAAAGGGTACAGGACACACCTAGGACCCTCCCACACCCCTGTAGACTTGAACTCATCCGCAGGAGACTTCTGCCAATAGGATGTCAAAGCTGTCAACAGTTAGGCTGCATGTCTGGGGGTCACGGTGGGGGTGGGGGGGAAGCTCTGGACATGTTCAGCACAATCACATTGTTTTTTTCTTGATTATTTTCTACCCATAGTTGGTTGAATCCAAAGATTCAGAATCCACAGGTGTGGAAGCTGACTGTACATTCTGTTACTCAACAGTTAATGTTCAAGTTAGGCTAAAAAAATAACTAGTTCACTGGGCAGAACGCAACTGCCAATAGTAGGTACTAATTGCTAAAAAATAAGCTAACAAGAAACTTGATCCTGAGCCCGGGACAGGGATGAGGGAGGTCGCCCCGAGTAAGGAGCCTGTAAAACATTTGCCATTAGTAGGATGTGCAAAGGACTGCTCACTGTACTTGCACGATCTTGTATGACCTTCACATTACTGTCCTCACGGCACAATGAGGAAACTGAGACACAAAGAGGGTAACAGATGTGACCATGTCCATCAAGCATGTGGCAGGGCTGTAATCGGTGTCTGATCCTAAAGGCACTGGCCTCAAAAGGTACTTGGTGCGTGTCAAGAGGAATCTGGCCACAGGTCTGACTGCTTGACAGGCTTTACACTCACACCATGTGCTCTCTGAGGAAGGGCTGTTGCGGGTCTAATGGCCTCCACCTAAAGATGTCCATGTTCTAATCCCTCAGTATCTGGGTTTTACATTTGTGTTTACCAACCATGAAATAAAAAAAAAAAACACCTTAAAAAAAACCACAACTCCATGTGTCCTGAATACATAGACCCTTGATATTACTCCCTAAGCCAGCGGTTCCCAACCTTCCCAATGCTGTGACCCTTTAATACAGTTCCTCATGTTGTGGTGATACCCAACCATAAAATTATCTTGTTGCTACTTCAGAACTGTAATTTTGCTACTGTTATGAATCGTAATGTAAACATCTGATATGCAGGACATCTGATATGTGATTCCCAAAGGAGTCACGACTCACAGGTTGAGAACCTCTGCTCTAAACATACAGTAAAATAACTATTCACGTGGTACCTATATTACATGAAGCACAATGCCACTTAGGATGTAAAGTGTATGGGGGTTGTGTACAGGCCAAAAGCAAACTCTCTGCCTGTTTATATAAGGGGCTGGAGCATTATCTGCCCAATATAATTTCCTGTTTCACATCTTCCCTAGCAACCCATCCTGGCGGCCCAGGGAATGGGGACTCCTTTTTTCATGTCCCCTGGTATCTCCTTGCCATATAGCCTGCATACATCTCTCTTGGGAGCTAGAAAACCACAAAGAGTTAGGAACAGTGGAACTCCAGCTCTATAGCC
The DNA here is from genome assembly GCF_007827085.1 of Peromyscus californicus insignis. NCBI lineage: Eukaryota > Metazoa > Chordata > Mammalia > Rodentia > Cricetidae > Peromyscus > Peromyscus californicus. The sequence goes on along the minus strand of NW_026294551.1, from coordinate 91,337,349 downwards.
TGTAGAGACCTGGGGACAAATGATCAGTCATTTGGAGTCTGGTTCATTCAGCTATAGCACAGAGATTAAAGTGATGTGTATTTTTCAGTTTTCATCCACGGGTCGCTATTCCCATAGGTTTCATGACTTAAGTGGCAAGAATACTCTTGGGGTACTTTAGGCCTCAGAAGACTGGGATGCAGCCTCTCTCTCTGTCCGCCTCCTGCCTGCCCCTTGCATCTGCTTTTTCTGCCCAATGCAGGCATGGAAGCAAGGATTTCCCTTCTGCAAGGAAAGTCATAGAAGCTAAAAATATGCTCTAATCTTTTCCATCCTGGAGCTCCTAGCTATAAAGAAATTAAATTATCTGACCTACTTTGATAATAGATTATAAAATCCCATTTTGGAAGAGTTCCTACCCCATACCCTGGAATACAAATACAACAGAGAGGCCAAGAAGAGTCTGGATGAGCAGCCTGGCTGGCTTCCCCAGCATCTATTAGCATTTGATCTGACCCCTTTTATTCAATCACAGGTCAACACAGCTGTCAACTGTGCAGTGAGATCTCTGAGAACCCCAGGGGTTTGGAGAGTTTGCCGAGCACAGAAGTTCCTGGAGGGTAGCACCCACAGAGGGTATGTGAGTCCAGGGTCTCTCCTACCACTTGCCTGAGCGTCCCTTTACCTATATCCTTTGGAGCATCCTTGACAATGGCCCTGCAGGCATGTTTCTCTTGGTCATATAAGCCACTTAATGGAGACAGAGGGGCTGTGTGAACCATGCTTGATAGCCAGCTGTAGGACGCACAGCAGAACAACTGGGTTTGTACCTGGCTAAGGCAACGAGGGACGGACTGGGGGACTGAGCCTTTGCGATCCAGTGCTACCACTAGGTGGGCAGTGTCAGAACAGAATTGGACTAAAGGCCCTTCGGGTGTTCACTGAAGACGTGGGTGCTGCTTGCTGTGGGAGAGATCCCCCTCATACCTTTGACAGTCACAGACGTGACCTTGGAAGAGTTAGAGCATGGGACACTGAAATGATGCTGGAGCAGTACTTCCTTCCAGGTCCTCAAAGCCAATGACATCTAGATTGCATAATTATGGAGGTATGGTTGGCTAACACCAGCCTCGTGACTAGTGGTGACATGACCCAGAGGATGCCGGAAACACCGTTTTCCTGTGTTCTTGGAAGCAGGGACTATTCCTAGATTGCACAGTAGGGTCTGATTGGCTAACGCTGGTCTCATGACTAACATGAGTAATGGAAACTTGAAGGATGCTGGACACATCGTCCTTCCACAGTTACGTGGACTTAACCAGCCACCGGGCTATCATAGAGCTTGGCCCCTAGCAACATGACGAGCCCCTGGAAACCCAGCCTGGGAGAGGGGCTGCTCACTCCCTGCTTTTCCTGCATGGTATGATGGCTGCTATGTAGCTAAGGGAAGAGGAAGAAGGAAGGAAACGTGCATTTTTGGAGCACATGCTGTGTGCCAAGTCTCTCTCTACACTCTATCATTTACTCTTTCAGCAGTCCTTCGACAGTTTTCTGTGTTTTGTGAATGACAGAGCTGGTGGCCAAAGATATGAAGTGACCTGGACTGATGTGCAGTGTAGAGTTCAGGCCCCCAGTCTCAATCACCCCCCCCCCCACCCACACACACAATGGATGTGACCAGTGGTCCTGGGATGACAGGTTGGTTGAGGGGACAGGCAGATGTCCATCTTCTCGAAACAGTTTCTTCTATTTTTTTTTTTTTTGAGACACAGTCTCCTATGTAGCCCAAGATAGCCTAGAATTCGAGGTTCTCTCGTCTCCATAACACAAGTGCTGGAATTACAGGAGTGTGCCATCTCTCTCAGATCTGCAGCCTTCTAGAGGACTCCCAAGGGAAATCAACAAGAAAATTCTCAGTGGAGTGCTCAACTCTGTTGATAAGTACTTGAAAACCAGAGGGAATGTTTATGGTACTGAGCATCAGAACATTGGTAACATCGGACCCAACAGGCTGCTGAGGCAGTGGCTACGAGCCCGCCCTCAGTGGCTCTGGGGAGTCGGACCATGTTGGTCTGCTTATTTGTTTTGGAGCTCCCACATGCTTCTGGTTTGTGGGGCTTGGTGATGGTGGAGGGCGCGGGGAAGGTGGTCCACATCCTTACCTGACTCATTCTTCTCAATGATGTCCACTACTTGGCCCACGCTGAGGCTGATCTCTGAGCTCTCCTGCTTCTGATAATCTGCCACCACCACATACTGCTCCAGGACCATGGGGTCCACTGAGGTCAGGTCACTCCCTGTGGACAGCAAATGCCATCAGACACCCTGTTAGCTCCTGCCCATGCATGGAAGAGAAGGAACCAGGGGAAAGGTTGAGTCAGGGGGCTTTCTTTCTTTCTTTCTTTCTTCCTTTTTTTGAGACAGGGTTTCTCTGTGTAGTTTTGGTGCCTGTCCTGAATCTTGTTCTGTAGACCAGGGTAGCCTCAAACTCACAGAGATCTGCCTGGTTCTGCCTCGCGAGTGCTGGGATTAAAGGCGTGTGCCATCACCGCCCCGTGGGTCAGAGGACTTTCTAAGCAGAGAAAATCTTTGTTACAGGATTTGTTTCACGCCCTCAACTCCTGATTCTTGCCTCCTCTCATCCACTTGCTTACTCAGCCACCAAAGTTTACCAAGAGCACTGGGAGTTCCAAGGGGTTCCAAGTGAATAAGATGTGGCACATGCCTAGAAGCTGGCTGCTTATCGGGGAGCTCAATAGTTTGAAGGCTGAGGTCACCAGCCAGCCAGCCTCCATCCACCTAACTTCATCCTAAATTCCTCACCTATGAACTCATTAGTCTCCAGTGATGCACCACGTATTCTGCTGGAGACCACAGGCACAAAAATGGATGAAATGGATGACTGACAGTCTCAAGTAATAGGGGAAATAGACACGTGGAAAACATACATTTACACATATATATGTACACACACACACATACTGGAGATCAAATCATGTAAGTGTCAGTTTGGAAATATCCAGCATGGCGGGACAGAGAAGGAACAGACAAGGCAAAGTTGTACCAAATGATTCGTCAGCAAGACTTCCCAGGAAATGACAGAAAGCCAAGACTCATGACGGAAGGTGTCCTTGGAGTTGGGGAGGACTGGGGCAGGTGGAGTCTTCCATGATGGAGAAGGCCTGGGAACCTTCAGGAATAGGGGGAGGCTAGGAGGCAGAGTTCTGCCAGAAGGAGGGCAGGGTACTGAGAGAAGTGCCTGAGGAAGGCACCGGTCTGAGGCCAAGGACTTGATAAGTTTGGATTTTTAAATCCTGAGGCGTCAATTAAAGAGTTCTATGAAGGGGGAGCTAGAGAGATGGCTCAGTGGTTAATAGCACTGGCTGCTCTTCCAGAGTTCCTGAGTTCAATCCCCAGCACCCACATGGTGGCTCACAACCATCTGTAATGGGATCTGGTGCCCTCTTCTGGCATAAAGTCCTTCGTGCAGATAGAGCACTTGTATACATAAGTAAATTAATTAAAAAGAAAAGAGTTCTATGAAGGGAATGGCAATATTTACAGCTGGACAAGTGGCTCTGTCTGCCAATTAGAGAGAGGCAGAGCCTGGCAAGGGAGAGCACTCCAGGCTGAGGGGGTGACCTCGCAAGAGGCAACGGGGACATTGGAGCTGAGCAGTGGTCCCAGAAGGGAAAAGTGTGGGAAGTGCTTCCAGGCAGGCGGCTTCCCTGGTGAGCGATGCGTGTGTCACCCGGAGCTGTGCAGCCCTGCTACCCACCAAGACAGATGGGTACACACACAAAAACACCACGCAGAAGACTTAAAAGGAACATCTCAGTTCAGAGACGTCAAAGAGAAGGGGCCAGCATGCCATGTGGGGGGCGGGGGGACGGCCTGCTTCTTGGCTTTGTGAGCAGGTTCTGGCCACCGACCCTTTCCTGCTGTGGGGATGGAAGGAAGGCATCTGAACAGGGACTGCGCTAACCACCTGCACCTGAGTGGAGAGAGCATGAGGGGAAGGGAGAGAAGAGACGAAGGATGGAGTTGCTGAAGAAGGCTGGATGGGGGGAAGCCTGGAAAAGAACGCCTCATGGGCTGTGGACCATCGTAAACTTTTCCAGTATCACTGTGCTTGAGGTGGGCACAGCCTGTCACAGGAAGAAAACAGGCTGAGGACGGTAAGTGAATTGTCCCTAACCACATAGCTGGCTACGGGCTCCCCATCCAGATGTGGAAGTGGATGAAGGAGGCAATGTCTGAGGTCTCTGGCTTTCTTTCCCTGGAGTTCCTGAGTCCATCCCAGAATCCAGCCAAGCTGTGTCCTTTCTTTGCGTTTCTCAAAGGTTATTGTCACTATTCCCAGCTGTCAACTACCACCTCCTCACAGGTCAACAGTTCACCAAAGCCAGACAGCCACATAGGCTGCAGGTTCTTGCTGAGGCGTGCTTTAGAGGTAAGAGCAAGGAACTGCTTTTCAGCACTGCTTCCAGGGCAAATTGTCTGCGTTTTACTCAGAACACCCCATTTATCAACATTAATGACAATAAACAAACAAACAAATAAGTAGACAGTAGCCTTAAATGACCATTCAGGTGTCATGTAGGGACCCCTACTGGCGGAGTGTGATATTGCAACTAAGCCCTATTATGAATGGTATTAGGATCCTCTGAGGCAGATAGGTCCTAGAAGTTGCCAAGGATGAAATCAAAAGATTCCTAGGCTATATATCACATGACCCACAAGGAATCGACAGCAGAAGGGTTATTTCTGTCATTAACGCTAAAAGTATTCTCAAGCCACACAGTGCCTACTCTACCAGACAAACTTTTGAGTTAGGTGTTTTTTCTTTCTGATGACATGTCTTGAATGTTTAAAATGATGAGTAATGCCAAAGTGAGATTTATTTTCCTTCCATAAGTTCACTAAATTGCAAGGCTTGCTGGAAGAATCTGTAAATAAGCAAAAATCAAGAAAAAAAAGCTCTTGCAAGCCATCAGATGACCTGCTCAGCTGTGGTAAGATGTCGTGCCACCCCCACCCCTCCGTGGGATGAGCAGAATTTGAGGCCACATGAGTCAAGTCTGCAGGAGCCAGCTGGCTGTGACTGGGCAGTGCTAGGGACAGACAAGCCTTCTTCCATCCAGAGTTTGTCATAGGAATAAGGTCTGTTTTTAATTTACATCTCTTTAAAATTCAATCAAAAAGGCCGGCTCTAAAAGTCAAGGCAGTGTCCACCCGTCATTTAAATAAGGAGCCCATCGAGGGTTCAGAGCCTGAATGAAGAAAGGTGCCACGTTCCAGCCAGTGGGATTATAAATAAACCTGAGCCCCACCACTGCAGGTGAGTGATGTCAACCACAGTCACCACAAATTAGAGCCTCGGCTCTCTTTTCCAGACAGGTCCCCTCATCAAGCCTCTTCCAACTGGACACTCTCATTTTCACTAATCAGAGCTGCCTCTTCCCTCTCTCTCCTCCTTCTCTCCTGCTCCTTCTAGGGGAGCCTCTGCATATTCAAAGCCAGAAACTCTGAGACCAGCCCAGAATGGCAGCTGCTCTCTGATCTTTGCTAAGAAAAGAAAGGTGTCATTATCCCAGGCTGAGGGCCATTTGCAGCTTTAGCAGGATGCCATGGTTGTGGCCAGTGCCCACTAAACCCCAAAGGAGAGCCGGATGCAGTCAATGAGCCAACGGAGCTGGTCTGATGCCAAAAGCCGTGCCTCAAGGAAAGAGGTACGAGGTAGGGCTTCTGTCCTCACTTTCCGCCATGATCAGCCTAGAGGCCTGTAAAGCTGACCCAGGCCCTAATCCCAGCAGAAAAGGAAGACCACAGCCGGGAAATGTGGACCTGCTCCCAGAGATATTGACAGGCTTGAGTGATAATCAAACAGCATCAATTAAATATTACTATTAATGTGTTTATCATATACTACTATAGACCTTCTGACAATCCTATAAAACACATTATCATTTGTGTGTGTGTGTGTGTGTGTGTGTGTGTGTGTGTATGTGTGTGTGTGTGTGTGTGTGTGTACATGGGAATGCGTGTGCGCTTGAATGGAACTCAGGGCCTTGTTCATGGTGGAGAAGTGTCCCACCACACACTCAGGCCTGGATATCACACAGGAGGAAACTGAGTCATCAGCTTTCACTTCTGGAATCTCTGCTTGTGCCTCCTCCTTCCCATACATGGAGCCTCTCAAACTTCCTGGGGTTCAAGGAGATTAGAGGCCAGGGCCCCGGAAGCTCTGAAACCCACACTGTATTCAGGGGCCCTCAGGAGCATGGACCATATAAGAAGAGTGGGGCTGGTGACCTGGTCTAAAGAGTGCACATGCCTGTGGGAATCATCACCCCCAGTCCCACCTTCTCTCTTCCATGACTACCTCTGCTAGAAGAGGGGCATCATCCTAAGAACAGAAAACTTCCTGTGTGAGAAAGGAGCCCAGAAAGGCTAGAGTGACAGGCACCAAGCTCTGACCAAAACAGTGGGCTGAAGGAAGCTTAGAGGCCAGCCAGAGCTGAGGTTGTCAAATGACCAGACCCAGATCTGTAGCGGGCTTCACCTCCCTGCTTCAATGCTTGGTGTCCTCTCATTCTGGAATTCCCTTCTCTCTTTGGAAAGCTCACCCTCAGTGCCATGATTCAGGGCCTCCAGCATCTCACCTCTCCCTGCATCCTCTCACCCTCCCAGCACTTGAGAAGGTTCTGAGTGTCCACAGTGCTTTGTATAAAGTGGAACAGAGGTACAGAACCCTCTGCGGCATGGTTAGGAAGACATTTGTCATCTCATGCCACAAGGGCACTCTCATCTCATCCACTCCATAGTAGTTTTGTTAAGGGATGAAACAACCTCAAATCCTTCTTCTGAGAGACAGGGTCAGGTATTAGTTAATCATCAATCATCAACTCATCCATTCATCCATCTTATCATCCACATACAAAACTACCCATCCATCTATCCATCATCTCTCTGTCTACCCACCCAAGCATTCAACTACATACCTGATCATCATCCATCTCTCCATGTATCCCTGTCTATCCATCCATCCACCTACCATTCATCTGCATTGCTGTGCCCCCAGCATGGAACCCAACAAGGGCACATGGCAGGAATGAGAACAAGAGAATGGAATATATGCTTACCTGATTTCTTCTTCCCAATATGCTCCCTGTGTAGGAGAGAGGAGTGAGAGAGAGCCAGTCAGTCCTTCTTATGTATTGATCTGATGCCATTAGGATGCTGAGGGTCTCCACCCCACAGCATCCTCAGTGTTATGTACTGATCTGATCCCATTAGGATGCTGAGGGTCTCCACCCCACAGCATCCTCAGTGTTATGTACTGATCTGATCCCATTAGGATGCTGAGGGTCTCCACCCCACAGCATCCTCAGTGTTATGTACTGATCTGATCCCATTAGGATGCTGAGGGTCTCCACCCCACAGCATCCTCAGTGTTATGTACTGAGCTGATCCCATTAGGATGCTGAGGGTCTCCACCCCACAGCATCCTCAGTGTTATGTACTGATCTGATCCCATTAGGATGCAGAGAGTCTCCACCCCACAGCATCCTCAGTGTTATGTACTGATCTGATCCCATTAGGATGCAGAGAGTCTCCACCCCACAGCATCCTCAGTGTTATGTACTGAGCTGATGCCATTAGGATGCTGAGAGTCTCCACCCCACAGCATCCTCAGTGTTATGTACTGATCTGATCCCATTAGGATGCAGAGAGTCTCCACCCCACAGCATCCTCAGTGTTATGTACTGATCTGATCCCATTAGGATGCAGAGAGTCTCCACCCCACAGCATCCTCAGTGTTATGTACTGAGCTGATCCCATTAGGATGCTGAGAGTCTCCACCCCACAGCATCCTTAGTGAGTGGATGAATCCAAGCCCACTCCAGGAACCCAGGCTTCTTCTAAGAAAGACTCCTTCGATTCTGCCTCTATCTGATAAGTGTTTTAGATCCTGGGACCAAGTTTTCTATGCATTTGGGGGAGTGGGGACCCGAGGAAAGACTCTCAGTCTACGCAACCATCACACTCTTTGGTAAGCATGGTGGTGGTGTAGAAGAACTGTGGATTAGGGATACTTAGCCAGGTTCCATTGCCTGTCAAATGGGACCATCCATACCCATGTGCAGTGACTGTGCAGGCTGCAGGCAGTGAGGCCCTGCAGGGGCCAAGGCAATGACCTCGGGCTTAGTTTATACTTTGCTGATTCTAGATCCCTGAGGGTCAGAAAGCACAGTAGGAGGGGAGGGAGGGAGGGAGGTGTCACCTGGGTAAGTCCACAGACCAACTTACTCTTTGGGAGGATTCAGGTCCTCAGGTCTTGTCTCAAAAAACTGCAGTACCTCATCACACTGAGAGATGTAGGGGGGCAGCTGGATCAGGGCCTAGAGCAGAGACATGGGTGAGCCCAAGGAAGGAGAATGCTGTCACCAGAGGTTCTCAAACTCAGGTAGGCGTTAGGACTGCATAGGGGGATTCTGTTTTGGAGTATTAGTTTAAGATATGTTACATTCATTTATGCTGTGGAATATTTGTTTAATGATACAAAGATGTGTTGCATTCTTTTATGTTACAGTTGTTTAACTCTGTATATCTGTCTTACTTTGCCTGCCTAAAACACCTGATTGATCTAATAAAGAGTTGGATGGCCAATAGCTAGGCAGGAGAGGGATAGGCAGGGCTGCCAGGCAGAGAGAATAAATAGGAGGAGAAATCTAGGCTCCAGAGAAGAGCAAGGTGCAAGAAAAGGAGAGGAGGACCCCAGGGGCCAGTCACCCAGCTACACAGCCAGTTACAGAGTAGGAAGGAAAGAAAGACATATAGAATAAAGAAAGGTTAAAAAGCCTAGAGGCAAAATGTAGTTAAAGAGAAACGGGATAATTTAAGTCAGACAATCTAGCTAGAAACAAGTCAAACTAAGGCCAGTCATTCAGAAGTAAGAATAAATCTCCCTGTATTTATTTGGGGGCTAGGTGGTAGAGCTGGTTCAGGTCCCTGTTACTACAGCCATGGTGTGTGTGGGGTGTTGTGCAATAATCTTTTTCTATATTGTAAAGATGTGTCTTTGCCAACGCGCCTTCTGATTGGTTTAATAAATAGCTGGATGTCCAATAGCTAGGTAGGAAGAGGTTAGGCGGGACTTGCTAGGCAAGCGCTCTACCACTGAGCTAAATCCCCAACCCCTACAGGATTTCTAAAGCAGAAATTGGGGCCCACCAGAGCTTGTGACTTAGCAGCCTGTGGTGAGGCCTGAGGATGGGCATTTTAACAAGCTTCCTGACATCTTTGGCTTGGAGAACATGCACATATGTACATGCACTCTCCAAGATGTGTGGAGATAATACATTCTGCTGGCATATGTTCAAGCATTATATGTTCATATTTGTATAATCCAGCCCACACTGTACATGCTATTTTGGAAAGTGATGCTTTCACTAACAGTGTGAACTCCATTCATCCACCATCTTCCGCTGTCTGCCATCTCTACCACACCACTGGAGAGCATCTGGAGTGTGTAACACATGTCTGAATTCCCCAAGCTGAAGCTATAAATCCCAACAATTTGGATACAGGTTGGATGGAAGTCTCCAGGGTGATGGAGGCTTAGCATGCCAGCCTTCCATAGGCCAGTTCCTAGCCATCTGGCAGAGCGGCTCAGGTGGGTTAAAAACAGAGCCTGGCTACATCTACTGGCAGGCTGCATGAAGCGAGGTAGGGGCAAAGGAGGCCACAGGCATTTGTTCTGTCTGCTGATCTACAAACAAGTATTCATTCAAGGATTTAACAGATATCTTCTCTGCCAGTGCTCATCACAGAGGTGGCACCACACTGAAAGAACACCACAGTTCAACAAACATTTAGTCAAGGTCCCCTCCTTTCCCAGTGCAGGTCCTGGACCAGGAAGATGGGGGTGTAGAGGGCTTGTGGTAGAGCTGGTTCAGGTCCCTGTTACTACAGTCATGGTGTGTGTGGGGTGTTGTGCAATTATCTTTTTCTATACTGTAAAGATGTGTCTTTGCCAAGGCGCCTTCTGATTGGTTTAATAAATAGCTGGATGTCCAATAGCTAGGTAGGAAGAGGTTAGGTGGGACTTCCAGACAGAGAGAGAAGGAGAGGAGATGAATCTAGGCATGAGAGAGACACCAGAGGACACAGAGAGGAAACAGGAGGTTCAACACGGAAGAGAGGTAAAAAGCTATGAGGCAAAACATAGATTAACATAAATGGGTTAATTTAAGTTATAAGAGCAAGTGGGACAAGCCTAACATATAGACCAAGCTTTCCTAATAATAATAAGTCTCCATGTCATCTTTTGTGAGCTGGTGGTCCAAAGAAAAATCTGTCTACACATGGTGTCCAATGTGGGGGCTCAAATATCTACACCAGGCCTGAGAAAGCTAAGAAAAGTTCTGGACAAGAAGCTGCATGTAGCTTTCTCTCAGGTGGGCTGGTGCGTGGTGTATAGAGGCGCAGCTACCAGCTGTTGCCTGTGGGCTAGAGCCAGCCACCAGCACCATGTGCCAGCACCATGTGCTAAGCTGAGCTGTGCTTGACAGCTGACATGGCAGTTTAAAATTTGTCTCACACGGTCGGAGAACACTGCAGGTGCTCAGTTCAGATCAGACAGATCCATATGGAAAAAAACCTCTAAACAGGTTACAGTGTGTTTAAAAAAATGTATGTAGGCTTAAAAGAAAAGAAAATGAGTATAGACAGTCATAGAAAAAAATAGTTTATAAATAATAAAGTCTTTAAAGAGAGAATAAAATAATATAAAAAGGATAAGCCATGTAAAGATGGAAAATACGCAGGGAGTTTGGATCCTGTTTGGTGCCTTGTTAACTTTGAATTTTTTAATCATCATTGATGATGAGCAAATGACAGTTGCTGAGAGACATGGGATTCTGAGAGGGACTGCTGATTTAAACCAGCCTAGATACTTTAAGAATGCCTTAACTTTAAAATGGAAGTCAGAAATGTATTGTTTTGGGGAAGAGGTTATGCTTTTTTCCCACAGATTCATTCAAGGTTGATAGAGATCAGGTTTGATTGGGGGAGACCCCTTGAAAATTCTGGTTAAAGAAATAAACCTAGACAAACTACAAGACAGGTGACGTATATTTTACCTGCTCAAACATAAAACAAAAAAAAAATCATCTTGGCTGGCTTGTGTACAACTCACAGTCCATACTTGTATTAATGCAGATTTTTTTTTGAAAGCTTGTGTGTTTTCCGAGCAAGGGGACCAGACAACAATGAAAACGGGTGCCCAGGTGATCCAGCCTCTCAGAGTGCCTCTGTTACAGTTTCCTCAGAGTTCTGCATCCAGAACAGCTTCAAGGCTGTTGGCTGAGATGGTCCAGCCTCACAGACTATTCTAGCCGGGACTGCGGATAAACCTTGTGCTTTCCCATTACACAGAGACTGGATGACACATATCAGGGCTAGTTTCTCCCGGACTTTATCACTAGCTCAATTTTCTCGGGGTCCCCTAAAGATTCCATCACCCCCAGATAGCAGGAAGCAGTCTAGAGAACATGATGCCCACACTCCCAAGAGGTGGGGTGGGTGGCTTCTGGTCGTTTGTTGGGTTATGGGTGTTTGTCACCATCTACTCTCTGTGAATTTCTCCTCTAGGTGCCTCCTAGGTGGAACCGGATAGCATTTGTCCCCTCATGTCCAGCTAGTATCTTGGAGCATGCTCACCCATTCAGGGGTCCCCCTTGTTGCAGCCCATGTCAGAATTTCTTTCTTTGGACTGAATAACATTCCATTGTTTATGTACATCACATTCCCTTCATCCATCCATGAACAGCTGGGCTGGTGGCTCCACTTTTTTAGGGGATGGTAGTGCTGAAGATGGGTCCCAGGAATGTTCACACTGGGTAAGTGTTCTGTTGCTGAATTCCACCTCAGTCTCAAATGAGTTTTTGAGCCAAGCTCTAAGCTACCTCCACAAACTTAAAGTGGAAAGGTATAATGTGGGGTGGGCAATGGTGCTGGAAGTCTCCTCTATGGTCACTGTCCACTCTTCACCCCTTAGGGTGAGAGATGCTGACATATGGCTTGTTGATAGTTTAATTTTTTTTTGAGGTTTTATTTATTTTTATTTTATGTATATGTGTTTGCCTGCACGTGTATCTGTGCACCAAGTGTGTGCAGTGCCCCCAAAAGCCAGAAGAGGACATCGGATATCCTGTGACTGGAGTCACAGACAGTTGTGAGCCACTGTGTAGGCACAGGGAGTCGAACCTAGGTCCTCTGGGAGAGCAGCCAGGGCTCCTAACTGCTGAGCCATCCTCCAGCCCCTTGTTGATCATTTCTCCAGTCACGAAGCACCTCCTATTCTGCATCTGGCACCAGGACTGACCTCTGCCAGGGAGAAGGACCACACTCTCCTGCTCCACCTCCCATTCTGATGCATCTCCTTTTTCTAATTCTGGGTGGTGAGCGGGCATCCTGCTGCCCAGGACACCTGCTGCCCAGGGCTCGCTGTGGGCCTGTCCTCTGAAGCCCTGTAGCTTCTGCAGCTGAACCACACCAGGGAGCTGTGATGGCATGCCAGTTGAACTGTGCCATGCCCTGCTGTGTGGCGTACAGACACCATACATCTACCCAGTCTGTGACAGCAATGGGCTTCCCAGAAGAACTCTCAAGAATCAACTAACGCTCTCTCTAGTGAGCTTTGCTCTGGAAGGACAAAGCACTCCTATAAGTCGAGTCCCCCCCCATGCCCCATTTTGCTCTTTTGTTTTCCACCATGAGTTGGGAATGCTTAAGAAGTCCTTGCTGGAACCACACTCTACAACTTTCCAGCTTCCAGAACCATGAGCCAAAAGAAACCTTTCTTCCTTATTAGATATCCAGTCTCAGCTATTCTGTTATGGCAACAGGAAATGAGCTAGGCTAGGCTGTACTCAGATGTCCTGGGGCTGGAGGTATAGCTCAGTGAAAGAGCACCTGCTTATCATCCATGAGACCCTGGGATCAATTCCCAGTACCAGCAGGTCGTAGTGGTTCACACCTTTAATCCCAGCACTTGGGAGGCAGAAACAGGCGGATCTCTGTGAGTTCGAGGCCAGCTTGATCTACATGGTGAGTTCCACGACAGCCAGGGCTACACAGTGAGACAGTGTCTCGAAAAAAACCAAACCAACCAACCAACCAACCAAAAATCCCCAGTGCCAAACTTAGAACAAAACCCAATTCATTTTAGAAAGGAGTCCTTCAAGGTATCAACCATGTCTGTCTTGGATCAATCCTGTAGTCTGTGGTCATCAGCATTGCCGCTGTTAGAGTGATTTTTTTTCCCTCTACTGAAGAAGTGAGATGCATTCTACAGCTATTCTGACATTCTGGCCCGTGTGAACAGCAGTCAGTGAGGCTGTGTCTCACATACATCCTCCATAATGGTGCCCTGGGGCCAAACCTCTTCTTGAGGGTTTTATAGCTAGGTTTAGCTGGTCTGCCCCTAGAACGTGCTGCATCTGTCATGGGCAACCGCTGATGCCAAGAGCTGCCAGACACACAGCTGGGATTTCAATGAGCCCCACAGCAAGCTGAGTGGCTGTTTATAAGGCCGTGTGACAATACAAGCTCATCATTGTGACAGGTTCAGGAGTCATGTTTTCACTGTGTCTTTCTATAAGTTCTTAGATGAATTGTGGCCAAATAAATACATCTTCTTTGTGGTCAGTACATTTTGTGTCTTTAAAAATCCCTCCATGCCTAGAGATTCTAAGATCTTTATAGCACTGCCTCTTAGAGGGCTGGCTTTAAGCTCCTGGAAGTGGTCCCACTGTTCTGTGAGGCTTCAGTTAGTTATCTTCCATATCCCCATCGCCATATGGAGACCCTTTATCCCAGAATCCAGTCTTTCCCAATGATCCAAAAGTTTGTCTCTGTCACTGTCAACCTGTCCAACCTGCAGGGGTCCGATTCTGGGGTCTCAATTTGTTTCCAATAGACTTTCTATCTGGTGACAATTATGTGAATAATGGTAACTTTACACTATGCCCGGCAGAGCACCTTCTTGAGTTTTACTACACACTTGGCAGCCAGATTTGGGTACCAACAGTCCTTGCCTATTTCTACCTGTTGGAGATGATCACTTTCTACTAAAATTAAGCTCAGTACAATGGATGCCATTGCCTTAAGTCAGTTCACAATGTCCCTAACAGATGTCTAAACATTAGGGACACTTGAGGATGTAAAAGTGCAGATCTTGTGACAGAAGAGACATTTTCATCTCCTCCAAAGAGGGCAGGTCCTTGATGCTGACCCAGGCAATCTGGGCAATTAAAACATCAAAATAATGGCTTTGTTCTTCTGATTTGTTGCAGGGCTCAGATCATAGAAACTAAGCAGTTTCTTTCTTGTGGTTAATTCATGATCTTTGTATCATCTCTCACCCCAGGCAGCTGTGGGCAGCTGGTGTCTCTTAGAGCTCCAAGTTCTAAAATCTCCTTTTCAGAATAAGATGTCCAGAGGCTGTGGAAGCCCTGGGCACCAGTGCAGCTGGAGCTGGAGAGAAGTGGGTGTGCTACTTAGAGAACAGGGCGGGATGATGTGGGCAGAGGAAGGACAGCTTCTGGGAAATGTACAGGCAGGAATTGTCCAGCAGGGCAAGGTGACCCTAAGGACCTAAGGTTCTTGCCAGCAGGGCCTGGACAAAGGGATGCTACCTCCAGAATGGCAATTTCAGGCTTTTTAGGTTTAAAAAGGGAATGGGAGACATGGAACTTTCCTCTGTGAGTTGGAAAGTAGTAGCAAAGTGCGTGTCCCTGCCTCCTACCCCTTCTGAAGATGACAGTTGGGAGGGGGGAACGTATCTGCCTTTGGTAATCTGTGTTCTGTTGCTATACCAAAGTAACTGAGGCTGGGTCCTTAATGAGATGAAGGTTTATTTGGCTCATAATTGTGGGGCTGGCCAGAGCCCCTGGCTGTGTCATAGCATGGCAGAGAAATTCAGAAGGGAACAAGAGCACCAGATAGTCTTGGCTTCTGTGACAGCAAGCTCTTGAGGAAACTAAGTCGCTTGGGACCAGTATGAAGCCCAGTTCTTACGGGCTCTGCCACCTGAACACTGCCACACTGAAGGTCAAATATCCCACACAGGACCCTTCTGAGGAGCACTCTCCACCCACATTCAGACCATAGCACTGCGACACAATCCAGGCCCGGTTATTTCAACCTCTTGCATTTTTATTTCTTCAGAGACAGTAATCGGTACCCAGGGTGTTAAGTCTGGGCTCAACTTGCAAGCCCTTCGATACTGTTACTATGCCTAGCCGAGAGGCTTCATTTCTTCCTCTACACAACAGGAACATGGAAATCCACCTTGCAGAGTCACTGGAGGGATGGAACAAGGTCATGTCTGACCAGGAGCAGACAACACCAACAGGAGTGATTTTCAGCCTTTACTAGATGTCGCCTGACCAAAAGGGGCCATCTGTCCCAACACTACCCCCTTTGGTATAAAAATTTTCAGATTTATTACAGTATAATTTACATGCCATAAACTCACTCACTGCAAGTGCCCAGTTCAGTGTTTAGTAAATTACAGAGTTCTATCCTCATCCCTACAATTCAGTTTTAGAACTTTTCCATTATCCCAAACATCAAATTTGCAGTCCATCTCCCCACCCATGGTCCCAGGGCCCAGGAAACAGTTCATCTGTGTTCTGTGCTCATAAATTCGCCCTGTCTGCACATTTCATTCGGTCAGTCAATTTCTGCATCTGGTTTCTTTCACTAAGCATCATGTTTCTGTGATTCCTCTAGCTTGTAGAAGCTACCCAAATTTAATTGCTTGATATCATCAAGTTGTAGACTGCCCTTCCATTTGGCTACTACTTAATGTTGCTAGGAATGTTTGCATCCAAGACTGTGTGTGGACATAAGTGGTCTCTTATGTATAGACCCAGGGCTGACTGTGTGATAAGTTCCATCGGATGTGTTGAAATAGGTTCTTGTTATGTATCCAGGCTGGCCTGGAATTTTGTGGTCTTTGTAACCCAGCCTCACAGAAACTGCCCCATTATTTCCCAACATGGTTTCTCATTTTATGTCCCATCAGGATGAGGGCTCCAGTTTTCCCAGATCCTCACTAACATCTGGCACAACTGCCCCATGATTAATAACAATCTATGGTCCCTGTTTGCATGACTCCACTGGTTCACAATACTAAACATCTCTTCATGTGTTTATTATTTTTTTATTTATTTTTGGAAAAGGCTCTCGCTTTGCAATCATGGCTGGCCTTGAACTCTTTTGTAGATCAGGTTGGCCTTGAAATCATAGAGCTCCTCCTGCCTCTGTCTCAGGAGTGCTGGGATTAAAGTTGTGCACTACCACGCCCAGCTCACAAGTTTATTGTAATCCCTGTCCGCTCTTGGTGAGGGCCCTGCTGGAGTTCTTCCCCAAGTCTTTTTATTCTGGAGGTTTTTTCTTCCCTTCCTTCCTTCCTTCCTTCCTTCCTTCCTTCCTTCCTTCCTTCCTTCCTTCCCTCCCTCCCTCCTTCCTTCCTTCTTTTCTTTCTTTCTTCCTTCCTTCCTTCCTTCCTTCCTTCCTTCCTTCCTTCCTTCCTTTTTTTCTTTCTTTCTTTTCTGAGACAGGGTTTCACTGTGTAGCCCTGGCTATCCTGGAACTCACTCTGTAGACCAGGCTGGTCTCGAATTCACAGAGATCTGCCTGCCTCTGCCTCCCAAGTGCTGGGATTAAAGGTTTGCACCACTATGCCCGGCTTTTTGTTTTTTTTAAAGCAGAGAAGTTTGTCAATAGGTTTGATGATGGCTAACTTGACCCCCCATTTTTTTTTAAGGACTATTACTTTTGGTGTCACATTTAAAAACTCATTCCTTAGTCCAGGGTCATGGACCTCCACATTTTCTTCTGGAATTTTTACAATTTTGGCTCTTTTATTTAGGGCTGTGGTACATTCTGTGTATGCTTGCACACGTGTTCATGTGCATGTGTCCAGGTGTGTGTGTGTGTGTGTGTGTGTGTGTGTGTGTGTGTGTGTGTGTGTATGTGTGTGTGTGTGTGTGTGTGTGTGTGTGTGTGTGTGTGTAAGTGAGCGGTCTAACTGGATGTCTGCCTCTGTCACTATTCACCTTGTTTTTTGAGATGATGTTTTCCTGAATCTAGACATCACCAATTCAGCTAAACCACATGGTCACTGAGCCCCTGAGACTCTCTTCTCTCCTCCCCAGCACAAGAACTACGCATGTGTGCTGTCACATCTGGCTTTTTACATGGGTTCTGGGGGTCCAAACTCAGGTTTCCAAGCTTCAGAAGCAAACACTCCCCACTGAGCCATCTCTCCAGCTCCTGTGACCCCTTTTGAGTGGATTTTTGTACAAAGTGTGAGATAAGGGCTCAAGTTCATTGTATTCTTGCATGTGTACAGATGCTGTGGGCTAAACGGTGCCCTCCTTTCACCCTCAAATCTATATAGTAAAGCTCTAACCCCTCAGGATCTATGTATTTAGAGAAGGGTCTTTACAGGAGTAGTTGAAGATTAAACAAAATCATTAGGGGTGAGCCTTAATCCGTATGAACAGCGTCCTCTGGATTAGGGTGCAGATAAAGAGAACACCTCCCGTACAGTCAGAGACAGCTAGCCCAGGACAAGGCCTGGGAGACCCTGCTACTTTCATTTAAGCTTTTAGAAGTGCCAGAAAACCCATCCTGCTGTTGAAATCCCCAAGTCTGTAGTGACTAGTGGCCCCAATAAACTATGAAGTGGTTAGTTGTCCCATCTATTTATTAAAACTCTTAGCTGGGCGGTGGTGGCATAAGCCTTTTATCCCAGCACTCAGGAGGCAGAGGCAGGTAGAATTCTGTGAGTTCGAGGCCAGCCTGGTCTACAGAGTGACTTCCAGGACAGTCTCCAAAGCTACACAAAGAAACCGTTCTCCAAAAACCAAAAACCAAAAAAACAAAAACAAAAACACCCAAACAAAACACCTCTTCCCTCTTTGAACTGTTTTGGCATCTTGCTGAGTATCACTGAGCCTGGCATTTTGGAACATTTACTCCTGGTTCACAACATTGTCCAGTGATCTGTGCACGGGTCCTAGGAAAGCACCACAGAGTTTGAATTACTGCAGTTTGTACAGAATCTAGGAAATGGCAAGTGTGACTTGTCTTTCAAGGTCCTTTGCATTTACACACACACACACACACACACACACACACACACACACACACACACACACACAGAGTTGATCATCTCAGCACCACTGTGGTAGTTTAAATGTAACTGGCCCCCATAATCTCATAGGAAGTGGCACTATTAGGACGTGTGCCTTTGTTGGAGCGGGCATGGCCTTTTTGGAGGAAATGTGTCACTGTGGGGGTGGGCTTTGAGGTTTCCTATGCTCAGATATTGCCCAGTGTCTCAGTTGACTTCCTGTTGCCTGCAAGATATAGGACTCAAAGCTAACTCTCTATACCATGTCTGCCTGCAAGCAGCCATGCTCCCCACTGTGATGATAATGGACTGAGCCTCTGAAACTGTAAATGAGCCACCACAATTAAATGTTTTCCTTATATGAGTTGCTGTGGTCATGGTGTCTCTTCACAGCAACAGAAACCCTAACTAAGACATCCACTAGGAAGCCCATTGGATTTCTACAGGATTAAGTCTCGACTGAAAGAAATTTTAGAAGGATGGCTGCTTTTGCAGCTCCTAGTCTTCCAACTTATGTGTACAGAATGCCTTTCCATCCAGCTAGAAGTTTTTTGTTTGTTTGTTTGTGAGCCAGGGTCTCACTATGCAAGCCTGGTTACCAGAACTGTGTAGATGAAGCTGACCTTGAACTCACAGAGAGTTCTGCTTCTGCCCCAGAGTGCTGAATAAAGGCGATCACTACCACAGTCAGCTTTACTCAAAGCTCTCTGGACTCTGCTTGGCAATGCTTTGAGGTTCAGACTATAAATCCTGCACTTTCAGGTAAGTACATTTTTAAGGGTTTTTACCTTTTTTTTTTTTTGGAAGCTGGTGTGAGCAGAACTTCTCTCAGTTTTTAGACAGTGTCTCTCACGAAACCCAGAACTTGCTGGCTGGCTGGACAGGCAGGCCAGTGAACCCCCAGGACCTACCTGTCCCCACTCCTAAGCTCAGGATCACAGGGGCTTAGTGCCACTCTCAGCATTTTAAATAGGTGCGCGGCCAAACTCAGAACTTCGTGTTTGTGTGGCAAACACTCTGCTGACTGAGTCATCTCCCCAGTGCGTTCTTAACTCCACTTTTGGATAGAGAAACAACTGGCGACTGCACATGGCACCTGCATCCTGTGATCTTACTGTGCTCACCTAACAGAGAAACTAAAGGAAATGAAAACACGCTTCCTTCCCGACCAATCCAGTCCAGCCCAGTCCAATTCAATAGCACCAGAAGGCATATTCAAGGGGCAGGAGACCAGCTGCTCTATCAGTAATAGGGGTTGAATGCTGACTGGAACATTCATGCCCAGGGCCACACCACACAGCCACTGAGAGTGGATTTGGGTTGATGCCACAGTAGCACGGGGGATTTGTATGTTTTGTTCTGTTTTGTTTCCCACCCTCCCATGAACATTTGGCACACAGAAAGGAAAACAAAACAGAACACCCACGAGGGAAGATGGTGTTGGCATCTCAGCTTACCTTACAGTACTCGTCAATCGGTATCAGGCGTTTGACAGCCACGTCCCGGATGTGGCTGCGGCGGAAGAGGATTTTGCCTGCAGGAGATGAGAACACATTCAGCATGGCAGGGAGTAGTGACCTGCCCTCTGCCACCTCAAGTGGCTGTCTGGGGCGGACTTGAGGGCTATCAAAAGTCCTGGCTGCCCTCAGCATTTCCAGGCTGCACCGGGAGACAGCTTGGGTAGCTGAGTCAAGCTCAGCTCCTCAGAACTCTGCCACTGTAGCACAATGGCTGAGGAAAATGAGCCTCATGGGGAAGAGCTTTAAGTGTTATAAGGATTGAACTCAGAGCCTGGCTCATGCTAAGCACATGCCCTGTGATGGGATTACACTCCTGCCCCACCTCTACACCAGGGGTAGGTTAAAAGCACAGTCGTTGTACATATTTATGGGCCACACTGTAACTATATGTGCAATTAAAGTGTTCAGGATGACTGGCGTGGCTCTCACTTCCAGCATCATTCTCATCCCCGTTAGAAACACCCAAAAGCCTCTCTACCAGCTATTTTGAAAATCCCAATCTGCGGTTGTCAGGCGCGGCTCCATACTGCCCTGTAGTGTCGGCTGCTAGTCCTTCCTTCTCTCACTGATAACCAATCCCACCCTCTCCCAGTGCTCTCCACTCTTGTCCAGGCTCTGGTAACCGCGACTCTACCTGCTCTTTCCATGAGGTCATCTTTCTAGATTCTGCATTTGTGTGAAGTCATGTGGGACAGCCCCTGCCGGAAGGGTTCCTCCAAGGTGAACCCATGCAACCCAAGGCTCTCAGGCTGCACGGACAGCTCAGAGCAGAAACTCAGCCCCCTTCCTTCCCTCATTCATGTCTCTGCTCCCGTCCAAGGGCTCCCCAAACTTGGGAGCTATTTGTTTAATGATTCTGTGTCTTTCTGCTCCACCCATGCTTGCAAGAAAAGAAAAATCTAGGAGATAAAGCACCAAGGGTTTGAAGTACTCCGTCTTTGAGTGGCAGACGACAGGTAACATTTTCTGCTCTACGCTTTTCCTAAAGTTTCTACCATATTTATTGCTTTTGGAACCATAAAAACGTCCTCCCACAGAAGAGGGGACAGTATTGACAACCTGCTTTCCTCAATGGGCCATCCCCATGGGAACAGGCAGGGGCGGGGGCAGCAGGCCCTGCTGGTTGCCCTACCATGGAGGAACCCTGCTGGGATTCTGGGTGGGGCATCCTTCCCAGGGCAGGACTGTCCCCAACCCATCATTTCAACTGCCGATGGAGCGGGTGGCCTTCCCAGCCTCAGTCACTGTGACAATCAAATAGCCCTCCTTCTCATTTTCACTGGTCTCTGCAGGCAGGGCTGTTTGCAATCTAGACTCCACTGAAGTGCCACAAGCCTGTGAGGCTTCATGACTAAGAAAGAGTGTGATGCTATGGAGCAGCCCTGGGCAGCAAATGCTTTCTGCTGTTACCTGTTTCTCAAAGTGGGAGAGGATCTCCCCCCCCCCCCCCACACCCCCCCCACCCCCCCCCCCCACCCCCGCAACCAAAACTAATGTGGTCCCATTTGGTGGCAGTTCCCTTCTGTACATCAGGGAAGGAGGGTAGTATTCAGGCTTCTTACCATAAAGGTAATGGGCTCAAAGTATTTACAACTAGCATGGCATTTCTGCCAACCCACAGCACAAGGAACAGACTTGTCTCAAAGCTACTACCCAACTAAAGAGTCTGTTTTGGTTAAAGTGTGTGTGTGTGAGTATGTGTGTGTGTGTGTGTGTGTGTGTGTGTGTGTGTGTGTTAACTTGGCACAAGCCAGAGTCATCTAAGAGGGAAGCCCAGGTAAGAACATGTCTCCATAAGACTGGCCTGTAGGGAAACCTCTGGGGTATTGTCTTGGTTAATGATTCATTGGGGAGGGTTTAGCGGACTGTGGGTGGTGTCACCCCTGCACAGGTGGCTGAATGAGCCAGGAGCAAGGCAGGAAGCAGCAGTCCTCTGTGTTTCTGCTGCAGCTCCCGCCCTGACTTCCCTCAATGACAGACTGTGACATGGACGTATTAGCCAAATAAACCCTTTATTCCCCAGATTTGTGTCTGGTCATGGTGTTTTATCAAAGCAATGGAAAGTAAAGGAAGCCAGAGCCCAATGCTAGGGCTTCACCCAGGAGCTGAGAGGGTGGGAACTCCCCAGGCACACAACAGTGCTTCCACACAAGGACCGAAGGTGTGGCCTTGAAGGGACCTCTGGGGACACTTTGTAGCAGGAGAAGAGCTCACTAGATGGTTACAGCCAATCCCTCCTACACTGTGAGGCTGGAGAGCCAATGGCCTCTGGAGTCTGTGGACTCAGAGAACAGGGCTTTGTTCTTAGAGTTCACCTCCACAACACATCTAGAGCCTGGCCCCTGGTAGACCTTACAAAGGAGTAATTACTATGTGTCCCCCAAACAGTGTGGGGATGCACGACACTCTAGTTAAGAACACATCAATCTTTTCTCCCACCCTCAGCTTTCTGGGCCAGCCAGCCACATCAGAGCCAGGTTACACTGAGGCCAGGAGCCAGGCAGCCTGGCCAGTGCTCTCAGCGGTTCCTACTTGTTGGTGATGCCTCTCTGGTGAAGTGTGAGGACAGCCAGCATGGGCAAGGGTCTGGGTCTTTTGGGAGGATCAGGACGGACGGTGGGGTTACCTCCACACTGGAGTGGAAAGGGTGTTGAGAAAAGAAACCGGCCTTGGTGGGAATGGGCGGCTTTTGTTTTCCATAGTGGAAGAGGGCCAAACTGCAATTCTTAGTTTTCAAGTCGCATCCTCTGCCAAGTTGGCCTCCCCAGCTCTCCCTGGGATGGAAAGTCCACACAGGCTGGTCCCTTCCCCCGCCTGTGTGCTAACATGAAAACTGCCTTTGTCTTGCTGACAAGGCAGTCTGGGTAGAGACCTGACCTCAGGAGAGGAGACTTACTTCCTGCCCATGGCATTGGCCTGGGCAATAGCTGAGAGGTGGGCTCAGAAGGGATGGGCCGGAGGTCCTGGGACCCCTGGGGGTCCCAAGCTGGAAGTGGGCACGAGGACAAAGGGGCTAGGCCCCGAGAGCAGCATTTGCATGAATTCTTGCTAGAAAAGAATTACGTAACCACAAAGGCTTTTAAGGGCTGGGGAGAGGGTCAGGCTCAAGTTCTCTGCCTTGGGAAGTTTCCCAGAGCTGACTTTTGCCTTTCATCCAGAAGAAAGCTACGACTTACTGCTCCCCTCTTTCTTGAAGAAAGTCTGGCTTTTAGAGCCTGGCTGAACTTGAACATTCTTGGTCATCCCAGGGTGATGCCAACATACAGAACGAAGAACCCCCGAAGGGAGCCCCCCCCCCCCCCCCCGACTCTCCCTTGCTGCCTCTGCTGAGAGCCTATTCTGAGCCAGGAATTAAACCTGGCAAAGCAGATTCCCTGTCTTATTTAACAGATGTGGAAACAGAGGTGCAGGGGAGGGGGAGGCTGGGGGTAGTGATTAAAGTCACGGGGCTGAAGAGGGCTGATTCCAAAGCATGTGCTTTACAGCCCTGAGTTTTGGCTACTGCAGCTGGCACATGGGGTTCCCTGCAGTGGGGGTAAAATTCCAGTGTGGTTGATGCTATCCCAGTGGAGGGATTAGAAATGTTAGGTTTCTGTCTTTTTTTTTTCTTTTTGGGTAAAGGAGTCTCCTAGCGGAGGGGGCCTAGCAAACACAGCTAGCCCAATGTTCAACCCAGCCAGGCTGAGAGTGTCTGAGAACCTGCTGACTGTCTGACCAAGAAAGGAAGAAGATGACAAGCTCTCCAAACCATGGATATCTGAGACTAGGGTGACTGTCAGTGTGCCCATCATCCCTGGGTAACAACAGCAAGTGAGCAATGGCCCTCAGTGACCTGTCAGACATTCACACAGTCCTCACGGGCACCAGCATTACAGCACCATTCCCATCTCCAATTGGCAAGAGAGGAAATCAAACCTGCTCTCGAATCATTTACCAAGGTTAGGGGTGTGCGTGTGCCCAGGGTGCCAAAGTTGGAAGCGACTCCAGCATGAAGCAAGGAGCCAGCCACGCCTTTGTTCGCATCCCACGTCTGCCTACCATGCACGCGTTTGTGGTTTCTCTGGGCCCTATTTCCTCCTTTGTGACAGGGGTGTGGGACTGACTCCCTGTAGGGAATGAACTGGGGTGACTGGTGTAAAGCACTCAGCCCAGCGCTTGTGTTAGCTGTAGGTAGCAGTTGTTGACACTTGGAGCAGGTTCTGTTTCCGAGTAATCCCTCTTCTTCACCTCAAGCCTGGACGTTTCTCTTTGGTAGGGACGTAGGGGTGCTGGGGTGCACACAAGTACGAGCCACGACTGCGCTGCACCCTTTGCAGCAGCTGGTGGGACACCTGGCACTCAAGGTGCTTGGTAGATTTGTGTACTGTGAACCCCAACACGTCCTGCCCTAATCCCTAGTCTGTGGAGATGATGGGACAGTCCAAGCCTTACATTATCCTGGATCAGCCTGGAAACCACATGAAACCTTCTAAGCAGACTGCTTTCTCTGACAGGGAGGTTAGAAAGATCTGAAGTGTCAGAAGATGTCTATGTCCCATCACTGGCTCCCTATGAGGAATGCAGCTTCTAGATGCTGGAGTGCCCCCTGGAGGGCCCCCCACTGACAGCCATCAAGCAGACTGCAGGGAACTGATTCTAATACAATGTGAGTGAGATTGGACCGTTCTTCTCTGGCAAGTCCAGGTAGCCTGGTTAACGCCTTAGTTTTGGCCTTGTGAGGGTCAACAGGGAACTCAGCTGAGCTTGCCAAGGCTCCACAGAACTCTGAGGCAATAAGGGCTGTTGTATTGCTGTTAAAACTGTTGGTAACTTGTGACGTAGGAATAGAAAACAGATAATGAGCAGGCGGTGGTGGCGCACGCCTTTAATCCCAGCACGCGGGAGGCAGAGCCAGGCGGATCTCTGTGAGTTCAAGGCCAGCCTGGACTACCAAGTGAGTTCCAGGAAAGGCGCAAAGCTACACAGAGAAACCCTGTCTCGAAAAACCAAAAAAAAAAAAAAAAAAAAAAAAAAAAAAAGGAAACAGATAATGAACACAGTGGTTATACCAACCAGCTGCTGCCTGTGAAAACGCTCTGGGCTTCAGCTCCCACCCTAGAGCTGGGAGAAGCTGAGCATCCTAGATGGCAGGATCCCACTCAAGGTCACACAGTAAGAGGCATATGCCCATTCTTAGCCACTCACTCTGCCCCCGGCTGAGGCTCTTGCCAGTGGAGCCGTGCTGGTTAGTTTGACATGGTTAGGCCCACGTCAACTACACACAAACTGGAGGGACCCAGAAGAGAGAACTCAACTGAGGAACTGCCTCCATCAGAGGAGGCATTGGCCTGTGGGAATGCATGTGTGTGAGTGGCCTGTTCTTCATCGCTAAGTGATGTGGAAGGGCTCAGGCCACTGTGGGCGGTGCCACCTCTGGGCAGGTGGTCACGGGCTGTAGAAGGGAGCAGGCCAAGCAAGCCAGGGTGAGTTAGCAAGCAGCTTCCTCCACAGTCTCAGCTTCGGTTCCTGTTTTACCTTCCTCTGATGACAGACTGGGACGGAGAAGTGTAACTGATGCAATGAACCCTTTCCTCCCATAGCTGCTTTTCCATTGTGGTGTTTATCACAGCCGTAGGAAAGCAAACTAGAAGAGAAACAATGTTGCTGCCCCCCCACCCCCCACCCCCAGGAGAGGGGGTGAGTGAAAGATTTACAACAAGCCCCCACGGTCAGGCGTGTCTGCCTATGCCTGGCGGATACTTCCGCCTAGCTAGGTCCAGGTCCAGATAGCCATTTCCGGGTCAGGGCATCTCGCGTGACCAAGATCCGTGACGTCCCACTGGCCACGTAAGCGCGCAACGTGGCCATGTGATCTACGCGCTTGCGTGTAGTAGTGACGCTGATCTGTCCACGCCCAGCCTTTAAAATCCGGCGCCATGTTCCCGGTTCCTTCTTCTTCTTCTTCCTCTTTCTTCTTCACACACGTGCTTCCCGCAGGCCTGTTCACTCTCTGTCCCTTTACCTTTAATAAAACTCTTGTTAGCGGATTCTGTCGTGTTTCATGGCATTTCCTTGCAGGGTAAGCACACAACGCAGCCAAAAAACTAACATTTTGGTGCCGAAACCGAATGGGCACTTCCGGGCGCCCTGCGCCTGGAAACCCGTAAACCAGAGACTGCAACACTCTGTTCCGTATGCGACAGACCGCTCTCCATTTTGCCTGACCGCAAAAATTCCATGCAACACCGCTTTCTCCGATTGGTGAGTCCCCCCGATTTTTCGGCCAGTGTAAACGGTTTCCTGAATCTGTGAGAACAACCGGTACCTCACAAGTATTCTTGAGACCGGGGGAACCCCCGGCCACGGTCTTCATTGGCTACGGTCGGCCCCTATCGCAGGCCTCAGATTTCTAGCCCTTTCCCACGTCTGCAGCCTGAGATATTTCTCGCGTTGGGACCACCGCCGTTGGGTGCGTCCTGGGGGCCACGTGGGGCCGACACGTTCATCCGACTTGACGAAGCGGCAGACGCTGTCCGGATTCCCGGGGAATCCTTTCCTCACGTGGCAGGGGCCCCCGCTTCTGTGGCTGACGAGCCAAGGAGCGGCTTGTGCCCGGGATCCGTCCTTGGCCTTGGGGACGCCTGGGGCCTTGGCTCCGGATCACGTTTGTTTTTTTATCTTTTTTATTTTTCTGCCTCTCCGCTGCAGACATGGGAAACAAGGCTTCCAACCCTGTTAGTCCTTCCTCTCCGTTAGGCTGTCTTGTTGAAGCTTTAAAACCTCTTAGTTTAATGCCTTACATAAAGACTCCTAAGCTAACTCGTCTATGTTCTAAAAAATGGCCAAAGTATGCTTTAGAAAACAACAAAAATGGCCACCGAGCGGCTCCTTAGATCCCGATATTTTACGGGAGTTATCTAATTACTGTCAGCGCTCAGGCAGATGGAAAGAGTTGCCCTATGTCATAGCGTTTTTCTTTCTCAGTGCTAAACCGTCTCTTCTGGATTCCTTCTCTCCTGCTCATATGCTCCTGGCTATGCCTGAACCGGAGGATTCTCTGACTCCAGAATCTCTGACTCTAGATCCTGCTAACGAACCTCCACCTATTCGACCTCCAGCTCCAACTCCTAGAACAACTGTTCCTTCCGCTCCCCTCCCGGATTCTTCTTCTAAAGCTGCTCCTTCCTCGGCAGCGGCCGGTTCCAAAGGCCCTGCCCTAGCTCCAAACTTCACTCCTCCTACCACCCGCTCTCGGGCTGCTAAATTGCCGGATACCAGCCATCCAAAACCTTCCACTGTTCTCCCTTTGCGAGAGGTGGCTGGTGTGGATGGACTGATTAAAGTTCATGTTCCATTCTCTCTAGCAGAACTCTCAGATAGAAAGTAAGCTGGGTTCTTATACTTCTAATTCTGCTGCCTTTATTAAACAGTTTCTATATATAATTCAATCTTATAGTCTCATCTTTCATGATATATTCATGATACTTTCTAATAACTTATTTCCTGAGGAGCGCAGGCGGGTTTGGGAGCAGGCTAGGATTCATGCAGACGAAATTCATCAAACTAACCTCTCACACCCTCCAGGAGCTGAGGCGGTTCCTGACTGAGAGCCACACTGGGATTATAACACCCAGGGTGGCTGTCTAGCCAGAGATAGGTTTATTACCTGTCTCCTGACAGGTCTCCGTAAGGCTGCCCTAAAACCAGTAAACTATGAAAAACTAAAAATGGTTATTCAAGATAAGGACGAAAATCCATCTCATTTCCTAGAGCGACTCACCAAGGCTCTACTTCAGTTCACTAGCTTAGACCCGGAGAGCCCTGAGGGCAGGCAGCTGCTAATGACCCACTTTGTCTCACAGAGCTTCCCTGACATTAGGGATAAACTTAAATGTTTGGAGAACGGCCCTCTAACTCCACAAGCAGATATGCTGGCGATAGCGTTTAAGGTGTTCCATGGTAGAGATGAAAAAGCCCATAAAAGGAGCTGCCAGATGCTGGCAAGCACTGCCCGACCGGCTCCCCGAAAGCCATCTGGTCCCTGCTTCAAGTGTGGGAGAGAAGGCCATTGGGCCCAGGCTTGCACCACCGGCCCACGAAGAGCACCGACAAAGCCTTGTCCAAAGTGTTGCCAAAAGGGTCACTGGTCAGCTGACTGTCCTAATGTCCCAAGCGACATAGGAGCGCCAGATGAAGACCACCCTCCAGCTGACTTTGTAGGCTTGGCTTACAGCGAGGACTGCTGCTGCCTGGTTTCCGCCCCGGCCACTCCCATCTCACACAGGGAACCTAGGGTAATTATAAAGGTCAATGGGCGGCCCCATCTCGTTCCTTTTGGACACCGGAGCTACCTACTCTGTCCTGAGAGAGTTTTGGAGGCCCACCTCTCCTGCTCGTCTCCCTATTGTCGGGGTTGGGGACAGCCTTATCTACCTCATCAGACACCATCACTCAGTTGCATTTTCAGAGGCATCCCTCTCACACACACATTCTTAGTGGTGCCAAGCTGCCCTGTGCCTTTAATGGGGAGGGATCTTCTAGCTAAGGTAGGAGCGTCCATTTCTTTCGCTCCACACATTCGCCTCATCCCAGACGCGCCAGCAGCTCCTTTACTTCTCCTCCTAGCCATTCACTCTTCTGACTCTAACAATTCCTTTCCCCTACCAGTCTCTCAGGTAGACACAGTCTCTCAGGTAGACACACAGAGCCGGAGGCAAAAAGGACCATCAAAAATATCCAGGCGCCTTTTCTATGTCAACAGTATCTTGTCAAACAGAAGGTTCCCAGCCACAGCAAGGATGGACAGCCGCAGAACGAGGGGACGGCAGAACTTCATTCCAGGACCTGCCCACCAACATCCCAGGACTTCACAAGATACCCTCTCATCCCCCTGCCCCCCAAGAGCCAACCAACGCCCACTATTCAGCTGGAAGCAGTCTTTGAGAGAAACGTTGCCCCCATACCCAGTCAACCACAATTTTTTCTTTTTTTAAAAAAGAAAGAGTCAGGAATGAAAGATTTACAACAAGCCCCCACGGTCAGGCGTGTCTGCATATGCCTGGCGGACACTTCCGCCTAGCTAGGTCCAGGTCCAGATAGCCATTTCCGGGTCAGGGCATCTCGCGTGACCAAGATCCATGACGTCCCACTGGCCACGTAAGCGCGCAACGTGGCCATGTGATCTACGCGCTTGCGTGTAGTAGTGACGCTGATCTGTCCACGCCCAGCCTTTAAAATCCGGCGCCATGTTCCCGGTTCCTTCTTCTTCTTCTTCCTCCTTCTTCTCCACACACGTGTTTCCCACAGGCCTGCTCACTCTCTGTCCCTTTAATAAAACTCTTGTTAGCGGATTCTGTCGTGTTTCGTGGCATTTCCTTGCAGGGTAAGCACACAACGCAGCCGAAAAACTAACAGTGAGCTCATGTGCTCTCCTGGGGACCAGGAGCTGTTCTTCAGTGGCCAGGCTTGCCCTGTCCAAGAGCGTGCACCTTACCCACCTGGCAGAAATGGAATGATCCTCTGCTTGGGATCCTTCTGTCCTCCTTCCATGGGGAACTTGTCCAGCATCTGCATCTAAACAGGGCGGGAACAAAAGCAAAGACCGTTCACAATATGGAACACACACTATCTGACATCTTAGAGGGGTATGTGAAATTTGTGATCTGACAGATTAGAAGTTCCCTCTGTGCAGCTTTCCAGAAACCTGAGGCAATGGGGATGGGGGCTGGATCCGAGGACCATGTGAGAGCAACTGTTTACATCCACAGTTTCCAAACTGTGAAAGCTTGAAGGTACAAGGGACCATTTTAGTTGTTTTTTAAGATCCATTTCAAATTATGTGCGCATGTATATACATCTGTGCCACATGCATGCAGGTGTCCTTAGAGGCCAGAAATGTCAGAGCCCCTGGAGTGGATTTACAGGCAGCTGTGAGTTATCTGATTAGGTTAGGAACCAAATTTGGGTCCTCTGCAAGCAAGGGCAATGCATAATCTTAACCACTGAGCCATCTCTCCAGGCCACCATTCTTGGTTCTCCTGGAGAGTTTAAGCCATGGCACTTGAAATGTGAATAATAGCCTGGCGTCTTCTGTGTCACAGACAGCAAGCAGGTCACTCTGTATTCTGAGAAGTAACAGGTGTGTTAAAATGCCCTTCACCTGGTTAAGCCTATGCTTATGATATCATTCTGTTCCTGACCCACTCTGAAATCCCCAACCTGCTCAGCAGAGCCCAGTGCCTGGTTGTATGTTGCATGCATGAGCCGGTCATGAAGATGAGCAGTCTCTAAAAGAGTCTGGGAAATAATCTGGTGACTATGAAGTAGTGTATGAGACACCATGAAACAGTCAGAGGTAGACGATGGAGTTGGGGAGCAGACCATAAAAACCAGTATCTCTGTGTCTTAGTTAGGGTTTCTGTTGCTGGAAGAGACACCACAACCACGGCAACTCTTATAAAGGAAAACATTTAATCGAGGTGGTGGCTTACAGTTCAGAGGTTCACTCCATTATCATCATGGCAGGGAGCATGGTAGCGTACAGGCAGACATGGTACTGGCTACATCTTGATCAGAAGGCAACAGGAAGTGAACTGAGTGTCACACTGATTGTAGCAGCTTGAGCAAAAGAGACCTCAAAGCCTGTCCCCTAGAGTGACACACTTCCTCTAACAAGGCCACACTTAACTTCAACAAGGCCATACCTCCTAATAGTGCCACTCCCTCTGGGGGGCATTTCCTTTCAAACAACCACACTCTGATGGCTTAAGAAAAGAAAGTGCAGCTGGGTGTGGCTGTAATCCACAGCAGGCAGGTGGGGCTCAGTGAGCTCAAGGCCAGCTTGGTCTACATAATGAATTCCAGGCCAGCCAGGGCTACATGGTGAGACCTTGCAAAAAAAAAATTCATTTTAGAAAAAGAAAGAAACTAATGTGGAATGTCTGGCTTGGTACTCAAAGTCACAAGGATCTGCCACTTAACTCTTGTGGGTTCTGATGTAACTGTAAAGGTCTTCTCTTTTGGTCCCTAATAAAGACGGCATATCACAGCACTGCACTATAGTTAAGCCTGGGCTGGGGGAGGCTCCCGGAGCTGTCTGCAGCTGTGTGCCCGGTTTCTGAACCCAGGGTTGAACTGTGCTTTCCCATACCCCTGAAATGGGCCACGTCTAATGATCAGCGACACATGTTACTTCAGGGTGGAGGTTTGCCGTTCTCTATTTCCTGCTCTCTTGTGATGGACTCAACTCCCTGCTGTCTGCAGTCTTGTGGGGGTAGGGTGGGTGCTGAGCCTCAGCAACCCCACCCATGGTCCAGTCCATGGCCTGGTTGCCCATGTGGGATGCAAGTTGCCCTGCTGTCTGGTGGGGTTATCTGGGTTTTTTGTTTGTTTTTTTGAGGCAGAGGCAGAGGCTCTCACTATGTGGCTGTCCTGAAACTAACTATGTAGACCAGGCTGGTCTCAAACTCACAGAGATCTGCTTGCCTTAGCCTCCCAAGTGCTGGGATTAAGGGCGTGTCTCTTGGCTGTCACCACCAACCATGATGCCTGGCTCAATAATACAGACGATGGCCTCTTTCTGGCAATGTTAGGGACTGAACCCGGGTCTCCCCACATGCTAAGCCAGTACTCTACCACTGAGCCAGCCCTGAGGTTACCTGCTACAGCAGCATATCCTGATCTTTCCCAATTTACAAGGAAGCTAGAGAGGAGGAAAGGAGTCCCGGGCCTGTCAAGAATGGCTGACGGGTAACAAGCGTCCCCACCTTCAGGGGGAGCTCATCACCCCGACTTCCCAGACTGTCTCTCTGATGGAAAGAAAGAAGTCTGGAAAAGTCCAGGAGAAGAGGCTTCGGGAGGGAGCAGACACACAAGTAAAGGAGGAGATGTGTTCACGGAGCAGGCAGGTGCTGCATTTTAGCAGGACTCCCCGCCCCCTGCCCCCCAATTCTCAGAACCCTATAATGTGAACACTAGCACCCAAGGTCCTAGAGACGAAGAAACTGAGCCAGTGCCTACAGCCCAAGTGTGGCAAGGCCAGAGCCTGCAGCTCAGGGGCTTTTTGTCACTGCAAGACTGCACCTCTGCCATGCTGAGAAGACACAGAGAGGGCAGGGGGTATGTGTGTCGGGCTGGAGCTCCTGGCTTCTTCTGTGCTGTTTTATACCATGCCCTGGCGGAGCCAGCTTCGGTGCGGCTGGACTTGCCGGGCAGCTGCGGTATGCAGAGGCTTTATTCATGGATTTTATTATTATGTGCAGTGCTAGGGATAGACCCAAGGACTTTGCACATGCCATGTAAGAGATCCTGCACTGTAGCCACTGGGCTACCCTGGGTCCTGTTATCCATGGCATTATTTGTGGCTGTCCATCACTGGTCCCCACTCTGTCCTGCATGGGAAATACTCGGTCCACTGTCCTTCCCTGACTGCCAAGGCCACTCTGGGCCTCCTGGGAAAGATGGATTCATTTATGAAGAGTGCTTCTATATCAGCACAGAGCAGGCTTTCAATAAACACAGGCAGAATGGATGCTAACAGTGGGGGAGACTGGCAAGTTCAGGTGGTACCCCAGAATACTCTGGACTTTCCAAGACATTTTATGGTGAACTAAAAAACTACCCCCAAACACAGAAGTTTAATGAAAAAGAATCAACGAATCCAACAGAGATAACTTTTTTCCTTCGGGAGATCACTTCAAGGCACAGTTAAATAACTCTAATGAGTAACAGTCGTATTACTAACATAAAATAATAATAATAATGGTTACAGTGCACTGCAGTTGACAGTTAAGTCTTCACATTTAGTCTCATCTGATCTTTACAACAACCCTCTGAAACAAATGCTACAAGTTCCAACCTGGGGCCAGAGAGGGGAATGAACTTGCCTTAAGCCACACAGCAAAGCAGCAGCATGACGTGTCCAAATACCTTTGTCTAACCACATTCTCCTAATACCACTCTTTAGCTGGCTTCAGGGTTACATGGATATGGAAAACCAGCTGGAGACAAGGTAAGCTTAATGTTCTGTGCACACGTGAGTGGCACATCATTCCCTTCTCAAAAGCAATTCATCAGTCTTAGCTGCAGAGGCTCTGAAATTGATACTCTTGCCTAATGCTATCTATTCCCCCCACCCCCCGACTGCCCCCACCACCACTGCCACAGAGAAGCACGTTGTCAAGAATGCACAGTAACAAGGCTGCTACTGTTCTCTTGGTGCCTTTTGAGACCCTCTCTGGATCTCCACACTGGCTAACGAGTGCCCACACTGGCTAGTGATGTCTGCATTGGCTAACAAATGTCCACACTGGCTTATACACCACTGGTCTAACCTCAGCTAAGTCCCTTTAGAGCAGACAGCTCAGATGAAATCCTGATGCTACCTCCACCGGCTGCATCCATTGAGCCTGTGAGGCCGTTTGGGAAATGAGGGACATTCTGCAGGGGGCTGTAAACACTACTTTGAAACTGATTTGGGAGTAACTTAGCAGTCTGGGAGGCTGGTTGTTTGTTTTGTTTGATTTGTTTATTTATGAATATGTATGCTCTGTCTGCATGTATGCCTGCAGAGGGCATCAACTCTCATTATAGATGGTTGTGGGACACCAGGTGGATGCTGGGAATTGGACTCAGGACCTCTGGAACAGCAGCCAGTGTTCTTAACTGAGGAGACATCTCTCTAGCCACGTTTTGTTTTTGTTTTTTATAACACAACTTTCAACCCTATCTGGGTGCACAGTTCTGTGGCCGTATGCACACTCACTCAGCGGACATCCATCTCCTCCATCATCTCCACAGACTTCCATCAGCCAGAGCACCAAATAGCTCAACATCCACCCTGCCTGGTGTCACCACCTCCTCCTTCTGACTCAGTTGACTACTCTGGGTACCTTGCACAGGTGTAGTGAAACATCTGTCCTTTTCTCTCTGGCTGTACTCTACTCAGGGCACAGTGTTCGGGTTCGATCATATTACAGCCAGTACAGGAATTGTTTCGTTTTGTTTTGTTTTTTGTTTTTGTGAGACAGGGTCTCTCTGTGTAGCTACATCTGTGACCCTCCCCCAGGGGGACACACTGAACCTGGAGGACTCAGAGTGCAAAGGCTGTATAACACAGTGTGAGGTGGACCCATGTCTGGGGCTTATCTGTAAAGGACTCAGGTGGTGCTCAAGCTGGAGGGAGGAGATGTGGCCATGAACCCATGAACAGGATTCTGAGGGCAAGTTCACCTTTTCAGACACACCCAAAGGTAACCCTGGGTCCCAGGGAGGTAGTGGTTAGAGCCCTGCTGTTTGGGGCTTGGACTACCGCTCGAAACTTGAGTGTTGACACTCGTGAAATGGCCATGGTGCTGACCTCATGCTGGCAAGGGAGGGTTTGGTGAGGTGGCATTTAAGATGGGCACCTCACAGTTCCAGGCAAGAGTAGTCGATATTAATGCACTGCTCTGCTGGGTGCTGCCCTGAGCCTTGTGGGTACTCCAGTCACTCATCCCCAGAGCCTTGCTTCGATGTCCGCTCCCTCCAAGACGTTCTTATCCACTCTACATCACCAGCTCAGGCTAAGGCAGAAAGTGAAGCTCAGGGAGACTGTCGAGTGACCTGTCCAAAGGTTGGGACCTCACACCAGGTGTTCCTATTCCAAGCTCAGGGCTCTTTTCCATCCCCTCCAGCCTCATATGAACAAGACACATGGCTAGATGTCAAGTCTTAATGGCAGACATGACCAGAGGAGTCCAACTTTTCTAAGAAGTCAGGAAGGTGGGTCCTTATTATGGGGACATTTTTGCTGGTGACAGTGTCCTTTCCCATGAAGTAGCCTGGGCCATGGTCCTTCCACCACGAGTAACAACCTCTCTTTACACTGTTTCCTCCGCTTACAATTTTCCACCCTACCAGAGCAGACGGAGCACCTACGGTTCTGGATTCCCCGATGCCCTCTAGCAGCTGGTACCCAGGCACATTATCAAGATGTTGACCCTGTTTTTCTGTCCCTGTGCAGGCCTTGAACACCTCCTCCTATGGTCCAAGATGAGCTTAAGCCATAGGGGACATTCTTTTTCCCCTAAAGTAATAGTGCTGATGTGCTGGACACAGCCTGGAGCAGTAGCTGCTGCCGTGGAACTCACCATGGGGCCCAGAAACAGTGGAGAAAGACAAGTCTTTGACATGGTGGCCCTGGGCCTAGTTGTATCCAAAGCCAAAAGTCCTTAGATTTCTCAGCTGACAAACAGGAGCCGGGAGCATCCAACCTAGCCGGGGGTCTCCTATCAGCGCCATGACAGTCTGACAAAAACCGGACATCGGGCCAGAAAGCAGTGAGAACTGGACTGATGCCCGGCTGTCAAATTCCGAAGTCTGGAACCTCAAGAAACTGGTATCATGTACCCCCTTCCTCCTTCTGATTATTCTAAGCAGCCTGGGCCTGTCAGTCACCCTCCCAGCTGGCACCTGCTCCATACTCAGCGCAGGCCTGTTCTTATAGTCTCAAGAGCTATACCTCACATACCACAAAAGCCACCCTTTAAAACGGACCACGCAGTGGTTTTCCGTGTATTTACACAGTATGCAGTCATGACCACTATCTAATTCTAGAACATTTTCAGCACCCCCAAAAGATACCCAACACCTACAGCCACTGTCTGCCCATCATCCCCTCCCCCAAGCCCCATGGGATTGCCCCTTTGGACACAATCAGGAATTTTAACTTGTAGCTGGTAGTAAAAGCGGCAACAGAGAGCAGAGTGGCTAGCAGCATGGACTTTGGTATCACGCAGCCTCAAATCTGAGTACTGTCAAACTAGCTGTGTGACTGGGCAAGTGAATGGACGTCTCTGAGCCTAGGCTCTTCCGTCTGTGTAATCTGACGAAATGAATGGACCGAGTCCATGAACAGAGCTTCAGAAATGCTGGCTGTTTTTACCGACATGTCCCCACATCACCAATGAGAGCACTCAGACACAGTGGAGTAAAGGAGCGGGCCCAAGGCCACACAGCTGGGGGTGGCTGGGCCCAGGTCTTCTGCGGTCTCTGCTTTTTCTGTTACACCAGTTCAGCGGCTCTTCCTCCGCCCAGCCTCAGCCCTCTCTCCCTCTGTGAGCCAAGTCACTTCTTAAAAAAAAAAAAAAAAAAAAAAAAAAAAAAATCAAGGCCATGTGCCAAATGGGACACGGAATCATGAAATCATCTAATGTTGGGGTATTGTGGCCCCACATGGGCTGGTCTCCTTGCCTAGTCCTTGGGGACAGCTGAGCTGAGTGGATATGGATAGGGGGAGGCTGCTTCTAGCTTGAACCAGAGCCCCTAGAATTACATGGTTTTCCCACCCTGCAGCCACACCATCTGGGACTTCTTAAAACTGGATGAAGCCAGGCCTCTGGACAGCTTCACCATGCCAGGGATGGTCACCCGAGGCAGCCAATTCTGCTCCAGCAAACCCCCAATCATTACCACACTGAGCTGGGAAGAAAACCTGGCTTTTAAGAAATCAGTGAGATCAGGGGTCTAGTCAACACAGGATTTGGGTTGGGAAGACCTGTGGTCAGACCCAGCAAAGGAGGTCACGGGAGGTGTCACATCTGCGGAGAGGGACAGATGACAGGTAACGCACTCAGTCAAGTCCATCTCATTGTCATAACAAGTACATGATGGAAGTACTTTCTTTCCCATTAAAAGCAAAGGAGGAAATGGAGGAAGCAGACCGAGGTAACACCAAGCTGAGACTGAAAAGGGAAAGCGGAGTCTTGAACTTGGGTTTGTCTTCAGCCTTGGGCCAGGCGGGAATAGGGAATTCAGGTAACAGTCTAGCCACACGCTTCAATGTGCCAGTAGTCAGACACTTTCCCATTCCCAGGGCTCCTCCCACCCTGGCATTCCCTAGACCAGTGTCACCTGCTCCCCACCACAGCTGACAGGCTGGGGTGGAGTCTGACCCAGGATCCTGGAGACCACCAGATTCTCTCCCCAGGGACTCCAGGTCCCTGAGAGCAGGGAAAGACGCTGACGGAGGCGAAACGTGCTGACTTGACAGATCCTGAGCATGTTGGCCAACAGACAAGCGAAGAGGCTGGTCTAGAGTGGCCATCGAGAAAATAAAGCAGGTTGAACAGAGGGGCCTGAGGTCACTGAGACGGCCAGGAGCTGCCGGCAGACGCTAGGGCCTTCCAAGGTCACAGCACTGCTTGCTTTGGGTTCCAGGCAACACTCTGCTCTGCCCATGAATCCAATCCACTCCTCTCTTCATGTGTCAACCAGTGGAGTGGGCTCTGCTCTGCCGCTGTAAATAACCCTGGGAAGACAATCATGTCACTCTTGTTCCTTAGCCCCACAGCCCCTTCTTGGAGGTGCCAGGCTGGCAAGAAGCCCCTGAACACACGCCAAGGCAGAGCTCCCAAGGTAGACGCCATTGCCTGTAACAGCAGCCTAGCAATGGGCAAAAGCCCTAGGTCACCTGCATTATCACCAGTCTGTGTGCAAGGGCAGAGCAGCCCGGAATGCTGTTGGTCGCTCTCACATGGGGCTGTGTCACCTGCTCAGGGCACTGGATGGTGCCAGTCATCACCACTGCCCCATGCCCCCTTTTCCTGTGTTTTCTTCTCCCCTGTCTGCTCGTTCTAGATGGTGGTTAGTTTATTTATTACGGGGCGGGGATCAAACTCGCGGCTTTGTGTGTGTGAAGCAGGTATTCTCTCACTTAGCTGCATCCCAGCCCCACAGCACGTTTGACGGATAGCCCCGCTGTTTATTTATATTCGGCTCACTTGCAGCAGAACAGCTGAAAATTATAACTGTGTGTGACACTGTTAGATGTGGCTGCATGCTGCTGAACACAAAGCATCACAGATGAGCTCATTATGTTTTCAATAATTAAGTGACTGGTATCTCACTCGCTTTACACACGCAGCAACTCCTGGCTGCGTGCCCTGAAGGCATTAGATTTAGCTGCACTTGAGAAAGCAGTTAAGAGCCTATGGCTGTCTGCCCTCCTTTGCTATAGTGGGACAAGGCTCCGAACATTCTCTAGTCCACATGGTCAGGAACGGCTTGGGTCTATGTAGTCAAGGATGCCTGCAGTTAATATTACCAGAACCCGAGATTCTCCTTCCCAACCCAGACTGTGCCCTTGGTACCAAGGGTGGAGCAGCCACCCAGGAAAGCCCATTGGCTGTCATAGTGATTGGCATAGAGCTAAGCCAATGAAACACAAAGTGCCTGCCAGGACATGTGAGAAGTCTTTGTTACTCCTTCCTACAGAGCGTGAGCCCAGAGTTGCTGGAGCCATTTGCAATCACGTGTGACTGAGGAGGAAGCCAATACCACTGTGAGGACACAGAAGGAGAAGTCAGGTCAGATGATGGAGTGAAAACCCTAGTAAGCCGTGCCTGGAGTCTGGAAGCCTTCGTCTCCTGGGACAGTCAATCACAGGGCCAAAATACCCAAAGCAAATCTAGGTTGGTTCTGTCACAATAGGGCAGACACCGCACATCCATGGGGTGTGGGATGGAGGCTTGCCCTGGACCCTCACTCACCACACAGTAGGGAGAATGGGCAAAGGTTCAGAAAGCCAGGAACATCCCCTAAGGTCTGTGGCAGACATTGTCTAAAGAACTTTGCCACATCATCTCCTGAAGGACCCTGACTTCTCCAGCCTCCTAGGAGCTGCCTGCTTTTGGAGACATGGAGATGAAGCCACAGGCCCAGGATTAGCATTGTTTCAAGCTGGTGAAGATGAATCCTACTGAGCTGTCCTCATGTTCCCCAGCTCACTGTGAGACTGGTGGCACATGTTGATCATGTGTTCATTCATTCATTCATTCATTCATTCATTCACATCCTCACTCACTCATGTCAAACATGCATCAATCACTAAGTGAGCACATGCTATGTACCAAGCCTTGAATAAAAACATTAAGGAGCCGGGCGGTGGTGGCACACGCCTTTAATCCCAGCACTCGGGAGGCAGAGCCAGGCGGATCTCTGTGAGTTCGAGGCCAGCCTGGACTGCCAAGTGAGTTCCAGGAAAGGCGCAAAGCTACACAGAGAAACCCTGTCTTGAAAAACCAAAAAAAAAAAAAAAAAAAAAAAAAAAAAAAAAAAAAAAAAAAAAAACCATTAAGGAAAGAAAGGATGAGGAAGACAATGGTCCCTGACCATGACTGTCACAGTCTAGAAGAAAAGATAGATAAGCTGACAACATCAATATGAAGGAGCTCACAGCACTGGGTGATGCCTCCTGATGAGCAGAGAACAAAGTCAGACAAGGCTTCCGGAAGCTGGAGAAACTGGTGGCAGAGAGTTATCCAAGCCAGAGAGTCAGGTAGGAGAGAGAGCACAGAGTAGCATCCCAGGTGAGAATCAGTAGTGTAAAATCTAGCAGGTTGGGCTGGGAGGTGTCCAGGCAGACTCGGCATCCTGGATTACCACATGGCCACTGTACAAAACTTGCTTCAACATGGTTCCAGAGCCATGTGTGGCCTCCAGACTGGCCCCCTTCAGGGGCAGCCGACAAGCACCTCTTATTTAGTTAAATGTATCAAAACATAGGGCAACCAAAGACCTTACTCATGCCCCAAGTAATGGATGTCAATTTAAAGTCAAGGCCATGAAAAGACAAGGCTCTCAGGTCACAGTGTAGGGAAAGTCGATGAACCTTCTCCACAAATGCCTACCTGGAGGTCGAAGAACTTGCTGTAGCGCCGGTAGATGGCCTCTGTGGTGCCACTGGACCACGTGACTCGGATGATGTAGACCTGCAGGGAGGGACAGAAGAGACAAGTGTTAATCACAGGGGGATGACATGGTTGGAAAAGCATCCTCTTCCAGTTCAGGTCCTGGGAATTTCATCCCCATGGAACAGTGCTGGCAGGTGCACCTTTGAGAGGTCTCCAGTGGGTTAGAGGCATGAGCTCGAGGGTGGGTTCACGACGCCCAGCGGGTTAACAGCAAAGTGAGTTCAGTCCACCCATCTTCCTCCTGCTCTCTCCCATCTTCTGCCACGAGTTAAGCGTCATAAAGGCCCTGTCAGATGCCAGCCCCTCGATCGAGGACTTCCCAGCTCTTTTTTTGTTGTTGCTTGTTTGTTTTTCCGAGACAGGGTTTCTCTGTGTAGCCTTAACTGTCTAGAACTTGCTTTGTAGCCCAGGCTGGCCTCGAACTCACAGAGATCCGCCTGGCTCTGCCTCCCAAGTGCTGGGATTAAAGGCGTGCGCCACCACCGCCCGGCCGGACTTCCCAGCTCTAAGAAATAAACCTCCATTCGTTACCAATTACCCACCGGTGCCATTTTATTACAACAACGTAAAGCAGACTAAGAAAGTCTTCATCCCTGAGACCGAGGAGGAGTTTGAGGCAGAAAAACCCTGAATTTCAATCTCAGCTTGGCCAAGGACCAGCCGGACCAGTCAGTCCCTTGCTGTCTCGGAGTCTCAGCTCCCTCCCCAGTAGAAGGGGAATATAGCCCCTGCCTGCAGAGCTGTGTCAGGGATGGTATGGGGCCAGCTTGGGGCAGCTGCCACTCTTGGGACTGTAAAGGTGACTGGCTACTCCCCAGGTGGCTCTTCTTTCGGAGCAATTCTTAAAACCTTCACATTTGGGGTTGGGGATTTAGCTCAGTGGTAGAGCGCTTGCCTAGCAAGTGCAAGGCCCTGGGTTCAGTCCTCAGTTCCAAAAAAAAAAAAAAAACCCTTCACGTTTATCAAGAGGAGTCAGGGCGCTTGCATCCTCAACCTCTTCAATCACCCCAAAACAGCCACCCTGATGTTTCTGCCAGTGAGGACTCAGGCTAACTCAGAAGTCTCTTGAGTCTCAGCTTCTTCAACTGTAAAGTAGGCTAACAGCATCTGCCTCCTCTGTTTCCTGAGCTATATGAAAGCCTAAAAAAAATAAAGGTCATGAATCATCTTAGCAACCAGAGGACGTCTCTGACCTTGGTCACATGTTATGATACACACAGGAAACAATATACTGATAACAAATTTGGGGAAACTGAGGTATCTGCTGGAAGGCAGGCATATACCTCAGTGGGGACAGCAGTGGGTCCCTGCTGGCTCTGGCTCGCAGTGATTACCACAGCACATTGACTTTTCTCCAGGGAGCCCTCTTCTCCATCCTGCCCAGCCCCTTAGAAACAGAGGCGGGACTATCCAGGGTGTCTTGGAAGAGGCGAACTGGGCTGGACCAATCAGGGTCAGTAAGCCTCAGCCCTGGGACTCTAGCATTAACTCTTGAGAAAGACCAGTGCTCCTCTTCTGAGGCTGCAGGGGCCACCTTCCCATGTCTGCGGTGAGGTCAGCCTGAGAATGAAGCCACATAAGGAAACTCCAAGGATGCAATCTGACAGTATCTAGTTCAGCTTGAAGTTAAGTCTACAGACACCTGTTTCCTGAGCCAGTAATTACCATTTGGTCCACAGAGAGCTATGTATAATTACAATAAACCTGTATAATTATAATAAAAATAGCTTATCATTTTTACTTGTACATATTTATGGGGTATGGTATGATAGTCTGATGTATGCATATCACATGTAGTGATCAAGTCCAAGTGTGTGTGATATATATGATTGACATATGATAGACATATATCGTATGATATTTACATGTGCATATGCACACATATATACATATACACACATAATGGTGCTGGGGATGGAAACTGAAGAAGTTAAAAAATGAAAGAAACGGTACAACTCAGCTAAGCTAATGACTTCACCTTCTAGTTGGGTAAACTGAGGCCTAGAAAGTGAAAACACAGTATTAAAGGTCCCTGTCCCTGAGATGTACAAGCAAAAATTTGCCTAGCTGGCTGCAAAGGACATTATCATTAAAAATTAAAAGGAAAATAAAAAATACTAAGAAAGACTGCCAAATATTTTGTTTTTCTTAAAATCAACGCACGGCACCTTCCCACACATGGAGAGCCTCCTCGCCTGTGATTCACCTCCTGGACTCCTGTTATCAGTCTCTGAAGCTCTTGGACTGCAGCACACCGACTGCTCTGCAGGAATGAAACCCTGAACAACTGATGCAGTGCTTTTAGGCACAGGCCAGACTGTCACAAGGCTTGTCCCACACCGGTCCTGAGGGCTCAG
Source organism: Peromyscus californicus insignis (assembly GCF_007827085.1). Classification (NCBI taxonomy): domain Eukaryota; kingdom Metazoa; phylum Chordata; class Mammalia; order Rodentia; family Cricetidae; genus Peromyscus; species Peromyscus californicus. The sequence continues at coordinate 91,295,567 of NW_026294551.1, read as the reverse complement.
GGCTGGAAGATGGCAGACACTTGCTGTGCTGCTGTGGGACACTCACAAGGTGCTGGCCTCTCTGGCTGTGGTGTCCTTCCCTCTGGAATGGAGACGCAGCCTCCATGAGAATCAAGTATGACAATGGAGGGCTACGGCCTTGTCTGGAGCCTGGTACACGTTAGGAGCGCTCACTGGCTTCTCCCATGCTCCCGTCTGGTACCCTTCCCCCGTTTTTGGCTTCAGTACCAGTTTCTCTTGGAGAATTACCTCCTTTCTCACTGTTTTGCTATAGGGAGGCATGTTTCCCACGTCTGGTCAAATACAGCACTGTCTGGCCCTGGCCACAAAAAGGGGCCTGCACCTGACCCCAAGCCAGGATGACAGAATTCATGCTCTCCAGTGGCATCCTAGAGGAGATCAGACTCATGGCCTCAGAGGGTGTCAGCCTCTGCCCCCCGAAAAGGCCCAGTGGGAGAACACCATGTGAGGAATGATTGCATGACAAGCATTTGCTTTGCACAGAAGAAAGCCAAGTGAAGAAACAATGTCTATATGGGATGCCTTTTTAAAAGCCTCAAAACTCATGAGCAGAAAAACAACTCACTCAATTACAAGAGGCGTACAAAAAGACTTGATCAGCCTCGTCACTGGAGTGGATCGATGGATGGCAAGAAAGCCAGTGAGAAGATGGCTGTGCCACCGCCACTGGAGAAGAGCAGACTAAACAGTGATGAGAAACCATGCTAAGGCTTGGTGAGGGTCCTCGCCAGGACCATGTGCCACAGGCCTGGTCACCAGCCTGTGGTGCAGCCACCAGTAGGCAGAGTCCAGAAGGAGGAAGTGAAGTCACTGGGGGCGTGCCCTTAAAGCACATGCTGGAAACCCTGTCTCTTCCTGTCTTTCTCGTTGCTTCATGGCTAATATGCTCCACCATACACTCCCTCCATGATCTCTGTTGCCATTACAGATCCAAACGCAGAGGAGATAACTACCCTAGACCTCTGAACATACCAGCCAATGCAAGTTTGCCCTTCCTAGACCTTGTGTATCTCAGGCATTCCGTCAGAGTAACAGAAAAGGAGCACAATTGTGAATCTATTAGCACAGATGAAATGAAAAACACTGACCATGTTGGACACGATAGTACTACTGCCTGTAAGCCCAGCACTTGGAAGTTAAAGCAGAAAGATTAGGGAGTTCAAGGCCAGCCTGGGCTACACAGTGAGGACCTGTCCTAACTGTCACTGTGTTAGCTTTCCAGTCACTGTGACAGATTGCCTGATATAAACAACTTAAGAGGAGAGATCGGACTCATGGTCTCGGAGGTGTCAGCCTTTCATGGAGGGAGGGCGTGGTGGACCAGAGCCACACATACCATGGTGGCAGGAAGCAGAGAAAAGGGAAAACAGGAAGGGTTCAAGGCAAGACACAGTCTCTGAGGCACACAGATGACAGCCTACTTCTGCCTAGGCCTGACTCTCAGCAACACCACAGGAAAGGACACAATGCGCCCATTAGCCAGAGCCTTCTCTGGAAACATCACCTGAGACACACAAAAGTGTGCGTTGCTAATCTCCTCCACGCTTCTCAATCCAATCTTTCGAGCTGACAGTTGAGCTCGGTTACCACAGCGAGCACAGGAACAAATGGTGGAATTGGGCAGGCCTGCCCCCCAGATGACTCCACCTCACCTCATCGTTCTCTCCCCAGGACTCCCCTCTGTTCTCTGGGTCCCACAGGGTTACAGGAGGACTGTACCTCTGGGTCACCTCACCAAGGCTCAGGCACAGGTTCCTAGATGCTGATGAGCCTGGGCTCTGTTCCCTCCTCCTGGTTCCTATGGGGAGCCCTGACCATAGGGTTATGTTAGGTAAAGTCCTTACACTGAAGTCAGTCACCCCGGCTTCAGCGAGCCATAGTTGGCCTCTGTGCCTGAGGTTCTACATGTGGGGTGGGAATGGTCAGCGACACTGGCTTGCACTGAACACAGACTGCTTTTTCCTTCGAGTCATTATTCCAACCAACACACCGAACACTGCTCACACAGCATCTCCATCGGGACCAGACACCAGCATCATGAGTGACCTAGAGATACAGAAAGCACGTGGAAGGATGTGCGTGGGTTCTATGCAAATGTGTTATTCCACATAAGCATCTGCAGATATGGATGCCTGTGGGATAGAGGGTCTGGAATCAAGTCCTCTTGGGTACCAAGAGATAGCTGCACATAATTATATGCACAGTACGTATACGTGTTTACACATATGCATCACAGATGCACACATACACACCCATGCTACATCACACACACGCACAGCTGCTTCTTGTCACTTGAAGTAGCTCTGTTCTACAGTGCTGCCAGTAACAGTGACTCGGTCAGTACTTAAGCATTACTCCTTGGAGAAACAGTTAGGATCCTTCAAGTTTTCAAGCATTTTTATCATCAGATCAATATATAACCTGATCATCTATGCTTATGTTTCAGGACACTTGATTAATATGTACAATTAGTTCACTCACACTGAACTCAACATCCAGCAGCTCCATCACTCAAGCCTGAACGAAGCTTTTCTAATCCATGCACACCCATGAGGCCCAGCAAGCCTTTCCCACTCAGGGTCCCAGGCTGCACCTCAGTCCCAGGCTTGGGTCCATTTAATATAGTGAAATCACTAACAAAAAAAAAAAAAATCACACAAATGTAAAAGGTGGGGAAAAAACAACACTTGTTCAGGACACAAGAGAAAAAACCAGGCAGCCAAATGTCGTCCTGCTCAACCTCAGCTGAGAATGTCATGCATGGCTGGACGATGTGAACTGTGACACTGGGGGCAAGCCCGTGTCTGTAAACATCCCCCAAAAGCCACGAGTGCTCATTTGGGCCACAGATAAATGTCATCAAGCATACAAATTCATAAATATAAATAATGAGGATGGACTTACACATTAATGTGTGTGTGTGTGTTCATGTAAACACACATGCTAATAGTTACTCTGGGCTAGAAGGAGTATGGAGGAGTTTTTTTTAAACTCTGGTCTTGATGCTTTCTCATACTTCCAGACGTTTTTATGCTGTACCAATGCTCCTCGATATATGATGGGCTATATCTTGATAACCCCTTAAGTCAAAACCCTTCAGCAGAAAATGTACTGACTCCACCTGATCTCCCCAACACCCCAACTCAGCACGCAGGCCCCTGTGTGGTGTCAGCTGTTCCCCTCCGTGGTGTGACTGGCCAGCAGCTGTGGCTTAACACTACAGCCTCAGAAGAGTATCTGACTGAACAGCACCAGCTACACATCAGAGGCCATCTGCATTGTCTAACTAGGAGAGGAAAAAAAAAAAGACATCACCTCCGGGGAAGAAAATGAAAAATACTTTGTTCTGAACCCCAGCTAGCATCATTTTGCTTGGTCCCCAAGGCCACCATATACAAGTGTGACCAGTACCACAGGGATGCCAGGTACAGGATGGCAGGGTCTAGCGCTGACCTCAACTAGATCCGGCTGTACAGTCTGCATCCAGAACTCACTGTGTGAAATAGGGTGTTACTTCTGTCTCTTGGAACCTTACGTTCTCTGCAAAACAGGCGAAAGATGCTGGTCATCCTTACCTCCCGAGCTGATGGAAAGTTCCAGAAATGAAATACATGCTAAATAAAATCTCAGCTTAGGGATGGGATTTGTAGGAAATGTTCTCTGAATGGTGTTCAACCCTTCACCCTTACTACTTGGCAAGTCTACACCTGGGCCATGAGCCCCAAGTCCTTACAGGGCCCCCATAAAGCATTTAGGAACCTAGGCCCATGTCCAATGTCAATACCCCAAAGGGTTGGATGTTTCAAGAATAAAGTCTGAAGCCAAAATCTAGTGTACAGCTCCATGGGAAATCAGAGCTGGGCCCTGGTAAAAGTAGGGGGTAGGACAGAGATAGCCAAGCCATCTCTTGTGGGACCCCGAGTCCTGGGTCAGTGGTCATGCCTCACTCCTGCTCACCTACTAGCTTAGGGCCCAGCACTTGGCTGCAGCACCTGGCAAGGCCCTAGAACATGGGCAGGCCGTTTCCCAGGGCAGTCTGAGGGCCAGCTGTGATCTCAAAGGGTTTTATCATATGAACTGCAAACATGTTGTGTTGTTTCTTGGAGGCTGAGGGGCATCCTCCAATCTTTATTCTGATTGGCAGATCTATTGCTGGAGTTTCTAGGGGCTTCTGGGATTGGCTCCAACTCCAGGCTGAGAGCAACGATTGGATGGGGCCACTGTGCTGGTCACAGGACAGTCGTAACACTGGGGGCTGCAGGGCCAGAGGCTGATACTTGTTTACCTTCCTCACACTCTTGCCCAGAATGTCTCCTGCCATGAAGGACCAACAATCTCAGAGCAGGCCACACTGGCCAGGGGGATTTAACACCAGAGTTTCTTAGTCCTATTTCTAGCTAGTGTTACTGGCTTTCCATTTATGGTAGATGGCTACAGTTTCCTTTTAAAAGTAACTGAATTGTCTAGAGTGCATGTGAGGAGCCAGGCTGCGCTGGGAAAATATAGTAAGGCAGTCTGTGGGCACAGAAAAGCTCCCATGATGCCGTGCCGGGAGAGCTGAGAATGCGGACTTCCCCGCCATTCTCTCTGCATCTGGAGGGCTGCGGTTCATAGCCCAGTGGAGGACATTTCCAAAGTCAGAAGCACTTCTCTCCTCTTCTGTGCTGGTGGGTGGTCTGCAGTGACCTGGGGGTGACTGAAAAAAAAAAATCTAAAGACAAGGCCCAAGTGGGACGGAGGCTGTTTCCCCACAGGAGGGTTGAGAAAGCTACGTCAGCAGGACGGTGCTGTTATTCATTAGCAACGTCTGCCACGGGGCAGGCTGGATGGTGAAATGCATGCTACAATCCAGGGGGAGGTTCATCCCTCACACTACTGCAGAGATCAACTTCTTCAGGGTTACACTTCAGCTGCGGGCTCCTCCTGCTTCCACGACAGGGAATTTTCTTACAGGTTCTCTGAGATAACCTTTGGGCTTTCCACACAAAAGCTTGTTCAGAGAAGTGTAAATCTGAAGAACTCTTGGGCCAGCTGTCAAATTGGCCTGCAAGAAGCCCCAGGATCCGGCAGAGGCCAAGTGGGTGGGCCTCTCTGGACTGTCTACCCAGTTTCCATAGCACATGCCACTTTTAGCTCTTCTATATGTAGGAGAGGGTGTAACCAGCAGCCCACAGACCAGATTGTTAGACACTGTGGGTCCACGGTGCCACAGGCAACCATTGCCCAGAGCCTGCAGACAGGGCCCCAGCCCTTGGCAGACTGCAGGGCCTTCCAACACTTTAATAGAGGAAATTCCTGCTTTAGGATAACATTCACTTTATAGTTAGGGAAAGTTGGAGGGAGTTGCCCAGGGCCATGTATCCACAGGGAGGAGGGTTGGAACCAGAAGCCAGGGCTCTCCTTGGTAGGGGTTAGGGCAGGGGTCAGGGCAGGGTCTTCCCTCTAGAAAGCTGCTCTTGATCCCAGAGAAGAATACAGCTCTTTTGGGGTGGGGGTGCAGAGGGCACAAAGAGCATCATTGAGAGGCTGTGGCTTCTGTTCACAGGCCATGGTTAGTCCAGTGAGCCATCAGGCCAGAGTAACTAACTCAGCCCTGCTCTGCCACCAAAGCAAGCCCAAAGTCACTCTGCTAAGAGATGCCAGGCTGAGGAAAGGCAGCAGGGAAAAGAACAGGCCAAAGGAAGATGGAAGGAGGGTGTCTGGGTTTCTAGGTGTGGTGGGGTGACTGCAGTTAACAATGTTGTTATAGAATTTAAAACGGCGAGAAGAAAGGCTGGGAGTGGACATAGAAAAGATAACCATTTAAGGCAGCAGACACACCAATGACCAATGTGATCATAAAACAATGTACCCAAGTACCCAAACATCACACTGTGCTCCATAAATTGTCAATAAAAAGTAATTTAAAGTGATTCAGATAAACCTGTTTTCTGTTATGGAGCACCTAGGGATATGTTTAAGGAGTCCACAGACCTCAGGAATCAAAAATCATCTCTAGCTGGGCATGGTGACACACACCTTTAACCCCAGCACTTGGGAGGCAGAGATAGGTGGATCTCTTTAGACAAGGCCAGCCTGGTCTACAGAGTGAGTTCTAAGACAGCCAGGGCTATATACAGATATGTCTCAAAAACAACAAAAATCATCTCTAAAACGTCAGTGGGTTCCCCTTAAAGCTCCCACCCCAGCTGTGTTTCCAAGCTGAGAGATCCAGCAAGGAGCCTGATGGTGCTCGTGCCCCTGGCAGTGTGCTGCCCTGGCCATGAGGCCCAAAACGGACAGCAGAGTCGGGGTGAGAGGGGTCAGAAAGAGACGGGTGGGAGAGAGAAGAATCGGGGCGGGGGGTAGAGGGTGAAAGAGAGGGAAGGGGGGTAAGGAGAGAGAAAGTGGGGCTGGGAGAAGCACGGTGGAGGACCACTGGCGCAGCGGAGGGAGGGAGCTGCAGCTGGCCTCCTTTGGGCCTAAACTAATAGGAAACATGATTGCACAGCTCCTCCTGGAGACCCTGGGTTCCCTTTGGTTCCGATCTGCCAACTCTCTCCAGCTGTCAGCCCAACATCTGGCCTATGTAGGTCAGCGCCTCTAGCCTTTTTCTGAAACTGCAACACGCGCAGTTTGATTTCCCAACACCCCACGGCAGCCCCGCCACAGGAAGTGCTGAAAAAATGTGGGTTTCTCTTAAATAAAAACATGTTCAATTTATTCCTGGATAGGAATGCTGCCAAGCTTCATGGTGCTACGTAGGAACACTGGGTGCTAGTGGGCAATGCTGGGTGCTAACAGGGAGTATTGAGTGCTAGGAGGGAACACTGAGTGCTAGAAAGGAATACTGAGTGCTAGGAGAGAGTACTGAGTGCTGGGGGGGAACACTGAATGCTAGGAGGTAACACTGGTTGCTAGGAGGGAGTACTGAGTGCTGGGAGGGAGTACTGAGTGCTAGGAGGTAACACTGGGTGCTAGGAGGGAGTACTGAGTGCTGGGAGATAATACGGGGTGTTAGAAGGGAGTACTGAGTACTAGGAGGGAGTACTAAGTGCTAGGAGGAAATGCTGGGTGCTCAGAGGGAAGGCTCTGGTACCTCTCCGTACTCAGGAAGTACTAGGAAGATAGAGGTAGGCAAGCCAGGGCACATGCAGGGCAGGGAGCTCTGGCCCTGGATCTGGGCCTGTTTACTGTTATGTACCACTAGGCCCAGCCCTCACAGATCACCTGCCAGGAAGGTGGGGGTCACCCTGGGGTGAGACAGAGCAGGAGGAAACCACACATACTTGAGATCAACCAGTGGGGAGGACAGGTTAGCTCCCTGCCAGCCCATCCGCCTCTTTTAGGCCCCAGGCCAGAGCTTTCCTGTCCCCAAGTCAGCAGCAGGGGTCACCAAACTCAGAGGCACCCCTCAGCAAGAGACAAAGAGACCCTGGAGGATGGCAGGCTGCCAGCCTCTCTCCCTCCTTCTTTCTCTTTTCCATTTTTTCAATTAAGTGAATGGTTGGAATGGGGCCCAGACATAGGAGTCCGCAGTGCCGGGCCACAGTCAGGATACACCAGATTTAGGGCTGGGCCCCAGCTGCCTGTGTCCACTGGGCACACTGCAAGGCGGGGGCTGGTGGCTGAGGGCTGTGGTTGCACCTGTATGCAGGTGTGCAGCCAGGAGGCAGGTAGGAGGTGGAGGGGACTTCAAAGGAAAAGCTGGGCTCTTTGTCCAACGTGCTACTCAGCCTCATTTGTTCACAGGACCGATACACACAGACCTGCTATGTGCCAACTGTGGCGTCGGCCACGCAGAGCAGAATGCCACATGGCGGAGAGGTTATAAGGACCTCAGCCAGCCATCCCTTCTCCTCAGGAGCACAAGACTGTCTCTCCTGGGGATACTTTCTCTGCCCTCCCACCAAGTCACTTCCCACTGGAGCCTCAACGGACAGCCTGAGTCTGAACTGGCCGCTAGTTCTGGGTTCCCTAGAACACCAAGCCATGTACCCGGCTGCCACCTAGTCTCTCGGGACCCTCCAGCAGCAGGGCCCAGTCTGTCCTACCACTGTTCTGCCAGGGCCTGGGGACAGCGGGCTTTTGAAACATCCAACAAAAGAGATGAAAAGCCCAAACAGGGCTCCACGGTCAAAGATCACAGTGGCCCCTCTCAGGCTCTGTGCCTGGACAGTCACAATGCTCCTGAAATGGACGGGTGAACGGCTCAGCTGCCAAGGGCAGGAGGAACAGAACCGCTTTGTGACAAGGAGAATGCAGCCATGGGCTGAGCCTGGAGGAGAGCCTCACTCTGCCCGCCGCCGCCGCTCTAAGCAGCAGTGGACGTCCAATGTCCTCGGGTCATAGGAGCCGCACGGGAGCTTCATCCCACTGCTGGCTGAGAGGACTCGGGTGTTCGTTGGGAGGGCTTGACTGTCCAGTGCCCTGCCTGCAGCAGCCCTTGTAAGAGCTCATAGAATATTAGACCAGTCATGTATGGTGCCACATGCCTTTGATCCCAGCACTGAGGAGGTAGAGGCAGGTGGATTTCTGTGAGTTTGAAGCCAGCCTGGTCTATGTAGCGAGTTTCGGGCTAGCCGAGGATATACAGAGAGACCCTATCTCAAAAAGAAAAGGAACGTTAGATCAAAAAAGTGATCTGTTCTGTTTTGTGTTTTCTGTTTTGGCCCAGTCTGGCCTTGAACTCCTGACTCTTCCTCCTTTCTCTACCCTGTTGAGTACTGGGATTATAGATGCAGGCCTGCTCAGGGAGGAGCCTGAAGATAGTGCCTGTCCTGTCTGGTCACAGGCCAATGCCCAGACCTGGCAATTAGCAAGCCAAGGCTGGAGCTCACAGCACGACCTGTCCCTTCCCTTGGGCACACTTGGACCCTGTGGTGGAAGCCACATCAGCAGGAAAAGGTGGAGCACTGGTGATCAGGGAAGGTGGAGCACTGGTGAACAGGGAAGGTGGAGCACTGCAGAGCAGGGAAGGTGGAGCACCGGAGAGCAGGGAAGGTGGAGCACTCGTGATCAGGGAAGGTGGAGCACTGATGACCAGGGAAGGTGGAGCACTAGTGAGCAGGGAAGGTGGAGCACTGGTGAGCAGGGAAGGTGGAGCACTAGTGAGCAGGGAAGGTGGAGCACTGGTGAGCAGGGAAGGTGGAGCACTAGTGAACAGGGAAGGTGGAGCACTAGTGAGCAGGGAAGGTGGGGCACTGATGAACAGGGCAGCCAGCCCACAGGTCTTCGTGCATGGGCACGCCTGGGCCTATTCACACTTTGGTCCATATCCTCTCATGTTAGGGGGACATTCAGGGCCAAGGGCTGGAGCTGCTACTGGACTGGCCAGGCGAAGCACTCTGCTTGCAGACCGAGGTACTGAGTGCTGGAAATACCACTGGCTTGGGCCTGTGGCTCCAGCTGGGCCTTGGCTGCCAACTCACACATGTCTGCACACATCTGGCCCGAGCGGCATGGGAACTTTCCAATGGCAAGCTGTAGTGCTGGCGCCAAAGCCCAGGCTCAGGGCGCTAACCTGCAGGCTGGCTCTCTAGGAACAACTCCAGGGCAGGCATGCAGGGCTTGCTGAGATCCAAAGACTGCCAGGCCTTTGAGGTGCCTGGGCAATATGAGAGGGGCTGAAGACAGTTGGGGCTGCCCCGTGTTGACAGGGCTGCCTAGGGCCATGGAGTCGATGACAGCACCCACTAGGTGCGCCACACAACTACTTCCTTTACGATATGCCACTGGTTTTGGACTCATAGAGGGTCAATTGTTTACCCACGGTCACACAGCCACATGTGACAGAGCTGAGACTGGTACTCAGCCTGTGTGATATAGGAGCCAAAGCCCACGGTGGTCAGCTACCTAAAGGGCCTAGCACAGTACCTAGCACCCAGCAGTTACTTCATAGAGACCTTAGTAGGGTCCCTTCATGGGCCATAGGCCATCTGGGTACTCTGAAGAACACAAGGGGGCTAGTTCTGCTAGTGGCACCTGGGGACACTTTCCAGGTCAGAAACAACTGCTCTGGGTCTTGACGGGTGATAGTGTCTTCTATCTGGCAACCACACTAATGACCCCTCCTCCTAGGAAACCAAACCTGTGTGGTGGAACATATGATCTACCCCATTTTGTAGCACACCAAAATGACATTCAGAGAAGCTATAACGGCACTTGTCCAAAGTCACACAGGGACTGATTAGGGAGGTGCCAGAGCAAGGGTCTGGATTCCTTCAAAGCAAAAAGCAGAGTCATATCACAGTAGGGTACCACCTCACCCCAGCCAGGCAGGTGACTACCAAAAAGACAAGACATAACAAATGCTGGCGAGATGCCTAAGGAGAAGGCTCCTGCCTGGCTCGTGGGGATGTAAACTAGTACTAATGGTGGTCCCTCCATACTCCAGAACTAGAACTACCACCATATGACCCAGAAGCCTGCTCCTGGAAATGCCCTCAGAGGAAGTGAAGTCAGTATGTCGAAGAAATAGCTGGACCCCCATGCTCACAACAGCCAAGGAACAGCTCTGTAATGGATGAATGAATGGGTGAGAAAATGTGGCCCATGCACAACGGAACATTATTGGCTAGGTAAAGAATATGGCGACCATGATGGACCCGGATGACATTATGTTGTGTGGAATAACTAAGGCACAGGCAATTACACCATGATTTCACTTGCAAGGTGTCTTAGGGTTTCTGTCGCTGTGATGAAACACCATGACCAAAGCAACTTGGGAAGGAAAAGGTTTATTTCAGGTTACACTTCCAGGTAACAGTCCATTGATGAGGGAAGTCAGGACAGGAACTCAAACAGGCCAAGAACCTGGAGGCAGGAGCTGATGCAGAGGCCATGGAGGGGTGCTGCTTACTGGCTTGCTCATCATGGTTTGCTCAGCCTTCTTTCTAATAGAACTCAGGACCACCAGGCCAGGAGTGAAACCACCCACAAGGGGCTGGGCCCTCCTCCATCACTCATTAATTAAGAAAATGACCTATAGGCTTGCCTACAGCCTGATCTTAATTTTCCCAATTGAGGCTCCCTCCTCTCCAGCGACTCTAGCTTGTGTCAAGTTGACATGAAACTAGCCAGTAGACACGGAAAACCTAAAAACTGTGGATCTCATGGAGGTAAAGAGAATGGAGGTGGCCAGAAGGAGGGGTAGGGACAAGATGATTACTGGAGATAGGATACAATTAGACAGGAGGGAGGATGTCGAATGTTCCACAGTGCCACAGGGCAATCACGGTGGGTGGCAGTTAACTGTGTACTTCCAAGAAGCTTCATGAGAGCATCTGGGACGTCCCCACACAGCAATGATGACTATCTAAGGTGATGAGCATAGCAGTACCCTGATCTGGTCATCACACAAATGCATGCTCAGATGTCAGTGTGTACCCCATGAACATGTGTGACCATTACGTAATTAAAAGAAGAATATTGAAAACAAAACAAAAGTCCTGCCTCTAGCACTTGGCCAGATGATGCAGAATGACTGGGAGAGGTGAAAGACTTCACGATGGAAAGCTGAGCACAGCACCGGTGAACAGGCGTGATCTGCAGGATTAATGGCCAGGGAAAATGAACCAGCTTTAGCTGACCATACTTACTATCCCTATTCGTTTTCAAGGGTGGCCACTCTGAGTGGGGCATGCTGGCACGCATCTGAAATCCAGTATTAGGGAGGCTGAAGCAGGAGGAGAATGAATTCCAGGTTCACTAGGCTACATAGTGAGCCTCAGGCCAACCCAAGTTACATAGCCAGACTGTCTCAGGAATGACTGCTCAGTCAACAAGGCAGTGCTTAAGATACCAGAATTCCACTTGCCAGTCCCTCACCACATGTGTCCAACTCCTGCCCTCTGGCCACCCTGCTGTGTGCCTCGGGCAAATCCTCCCTCAGCCTCTGTTCCACCTCTGCAACACAAAGTGACATCTAGCCGACTGCATGCGTAGTGCCAACACACGCATGACACCCAATGAAGCTGGTTATAAGGTGACATTTAGCCGACTGAACGCATAGTTCCAGCACACAATGAAGCTGGTTATAAGGTGACATCTAGCCGACTGAACGCATAGTGCCAACACACATATGACACCCAATGAAGCTGGTTATAAGGTGACATCTAGCCGAGTGCATGCACAGTGCCAGCATATGCACAGCACCTAATGAAGTGGTTATTGCCCCGGTCCACTCCAGCTATCAGAGTGAGCCTGGAGGGTCACAGAATTGAGCCCAGAGGCCCCCACCCTGCCAGGAGCCCGGCACCTCCCAAAACAAGAGGGGCGATGGGACCTGATGAGGGTGTCAGGCTGGGGTGGCAGGAAAGGCAGAGAAAGAAGCCTGCTGCTCATGGCCGAGTTGGCCATCCCTTCCACCACATGACTTCACCTGGGCCCAGCCTGCTATCCGCCATTGGTCATCCAGATAGGGTCTTCCTAAAACAGGTGTCCTGTGTTAGAAGTTTGGCCCCCAATTTGCCACCATGGGACCTTTAAGAGGTGGGGCCTAGTTCCAGGTAATTAGGTCTCTAGGGGCTAAGTGGCCCTGCCAAGACTCCATGAGTTCTGTAGGAACAAACAGCTGTCCCCCACCATGACAGCCCCTGACATCTCCTGGGACAGCCGAGGGCCCTCACCACTGCTGCCATACTATCTGGACCTTTTCTGTTTCCACACCTGTGAGCTAAAGACACTTTTTTCTTTTTAAGTTACTCAACCTCTGGCATTTTGTCATAGAAATAGAAAACTAATACATACAGCCCTTAAGCTAATTCTTGTCCTCTGTAGGGCCCCTTCATGGCTCCTTTTAAAGATAAAACAGCAAATACCATAGGCTCATATTTAATGAGCAAAACTCCAGCATTGGGCAGAAGGATGAAAGAGCAGGGTTGTAACAAAGAGACTTCCACCTCAGACATGCCAGGAAGACTCTTTTCCTCCGTCAAGTATAAGTGGCTCTCGTAGGCCAGGTTCGGTGAGTACAACTGGTCACCCGTGTCCAGCCTTGCTGGCTCGATGGTCATGAATGCCCCCATCCCATTTAGGGCTTGGTGTGGACTCCTACGGCATCCTGCACTGTCCTCTCCTCTTTTGGGAAAACTGGATAATACATAAAAACAAGACAGTTTCATGTGACTGCTGACCACATGCCAGAGTCTGGGTCACCACTGCTCTGCTCTGCAGGGAGGTACCCAGGCTACACTATTTTGCAATGAGGATGGTATGTGGGGAGGGTAAGGAACTCGCTCCATCCAGACGGCAATAAGCAGGCCTAGTAACTGCAGAGTCTTGAGGCCTTAAAACCATGCACATTCCCACCCACTGAGACGACACTCTTGGCACACTCCCCAGACCCTGTCCCTGCACAGAATTGCTTTTGCTAATGAAGATTACACCGTATCCGGCCATTCCTCTCTATCCTCAAGGCGTGGTTCTGGGATCCCTCCAGATCCTCCTATCCACTTCAGACCATCTTTAGGTGACTTAAACACCTGATACAACACGCACACCATGTAAACAGTTGCCATACACATTCAACACAGATATGACCATCACATGCCTAACCACACAGAACACTCCAGCAACAAATAAATTGCCAATATTTTCTTTCTTTCTTTTTTTCCAATATTTTCTTTCTTTCTTCTTTTCCCCCTTAGTATTTTCAGACCATGGTTAGTTCCAGCCTGTGGACAGAACCGGAGGCACATAGGCCAAGAGGATGACTTGTGTTTTTAATTTGCCTTGTATGTTGAGCCTCTCTCCATTTCACTAAACATGCTTTGAACAAATCACTTTTTTTTTTTTTTTTTTTTTTGGTTTTCCGAGACAGGGTTTCTCTGTGTAGCTTTGTGCCTTTCCTGGAACTCACTTGGTAGCCCAGGCTGGCCTCGAACTCACAGAGATCCTCCTGGCTCTGCCTCCCGAGTGCTGGGATTAAAGGCGTGAGCCACCACCGCCCGGCAAGAACAAATCACTTTTAAAGCTCCTTGGTCCACAGCGACATGGTATATCACATTCTTTCCCAGTGGTAGATATTTAAGCTATTTTGAATAATTTTAATGCTGAATATCTTAACCTGCCAGTCCTCACAGAAGCTGACTAATCTGAACTTTAGTGAACTGGACCCTTGTCCACCTAGAACACAGACTCGTGTGTGGCCCTTCCAGACTGGTTGTGTACTTGAGGCTGCTGGCTAAAAAACCCAAGGCTTTGATCCCAGCACTTGGGAGGCAGACAGCCAGGCTACAGAGTGAGACCCTGTCTAAAAAGAAGAAACAGTCACCCAAAGACAAGAACACGTCGCTGGTCCGAAAGGTGACGGTGGTGTGGTAAAGACTTCAGAGGGAACTGGCTGCAGGCAGTACTCCTGTCACTACCCAGCGCAGCCCTGTCACCCCACAGCTCAGCCCGCTGCTCTCAGTGCCCTCAACAAAATGTTTACCCTTCAAAAGAAAATAGGGAACCATTTATTCAGCACTTCTAGACGCCAGGAAGTGAACTAAACCCTTTCTGTGACTAAGCCACCTCAGTCATTATCCTACCCTCATTTCCCAGAAGAGAGAATGGACACAGAGAGGCTAAACCACTCACTCCAGGTCATAGAGCCAGGCTATCACAGGCCACCTGGCTAGCAACCTCTGAGCATTCTACCCAGGGGCTGTTCATCCTTTCTGGGAGCTCATTTGGCAATCTCATGGACTTTACTACTCCATCTTCAAATGATTTAAAAATCAATAAAATACATAGGATTCCAAATGAAACCAAGTCAAACTCCATTTATTAAAATAAAAAGCAAAATTGTAACAGACATATGTTTATTAACTTTTTAAAAAAATCTATCAATAAACCCTGTGACACCATGATTTTAAGCAGTGATGAGGACCAGGGAACTATTAAAAATACACTGAAAAAAAAAATTAGTGAATTTACCTGGAAAGACAGTCACATCAGGACAGAATGGAAGGCAGTCTCAGAGAGGTGTGAAAACTGAGATCTAGCCCTTTTCTGAGCCCTAGGCCCACGCTGAGGACCCTCTGCCAGACAGCATTGGCTCCCCAGTCCCCGACATCCCTCCCCATCTGGCTTCCCTCTCGGGAACGGGACCCCAGCCCTGTGGCCTCCATTCTCTTCATCACAGACACACTTCAGCAGAGGTGATCTCTTTAAGGACAGCCCTGTGCCTGCTCATCACTGCTTCCCTCTCTGGCCCTGATCCACAGCTGGCCCAGGGCAGACATTAAGCCACATCTGTGGAACTGACTGGAAGCCAAGGGTGGCCCAAAGCCACAGCTGCTGATTCACACCCTGGCCCGAGAGGAGGAAACAGTGACGCCACCTCGTGGGTTCGGGCTTGTGGGCCAGCACTGTGGGCGGAGGAGGTCCGTGCAATTCTGCTTAATTAAGCAGAATAACACACCAACCTTGTGTGCTTTAAGGCAGCTTCCCTCCAGCGAGCGCTGGGAAGTGCTGGTACCCACAATTCCAGCCAGTGTGATCCTGGGCGAACTACCTCACCTTCTAACTCCCTCAGTGTCCACGTGTGAAGCAGACCAGGACAGAACTCACGTATCGTGCATGGATGGCGTCACCTTCCCAGTCCATGCCTCCTCCTTCCAAACCCAGGGCCCTTGACCTTTGCTGCCCACTACTTGAAATAAGAGTAGGATTGTCAGTCAGGATATCCCACCATCTGTGGTCAGGTGATCTGGCCAATCAGAGTCCCTCTTACAGCTGTGGGATCAGACACCACTGGTGGTGCTGTCACTTCCTATTCGTTCAGAGATGGGGAGCAGAGGGATTCACTGGGTTCTGGACATTCCTCTCTGGTTCAAGTTGGTCAGGACTCAGTTTGTTTTTTGTTTGTTTGTTTGTTTTTTCTCTGACACTTACTCTGCATCAACTTTTTATTCCAGAACACTGTTGCACAGACTCAGTGGCATTAGGTACGAGACCCTCGAGCACACGAGGAGCACTCGGGTCAACGACAGTTAGTGTCTGATATTATCATAATTAGCAATAAAAACATTGTTACATTCTGAAAGCAAAACCAACTTAGAGTTATTAGCACATGGCTCAAATGTTAGAATCCCAGTGGCTTTTACACTGTCTCCTGAAGAGTCAGTCTTGACTCCACTGTCCACCTGGGCTCTGTCTTCTTCCTGCTTCTGAGATGCAGGCAGGAGGCCAAAGACCAGCTTCTCTCTGAGGATCAGCTTCTCTCTGCGATCCGCTTCTCTCTGAGGACCAGCTTCTCTCTGAGGACCAGCTTCTCTCTGAGGATCAGCTTCTCTCTGAGGATCAGCTTCTCTCTGCGATCTGCTTCTCTCTGAGGATCAGCTTCTCTCTCTGCTCAGTGGCTCTCACTGTGCATGTGGTCCATGCAGTGCACAAGCTCCGGCACCAGCCCACATGCATGGTCCTAGATGCCCAGGTCTCTTAATTTCTTCCCATGCATGGCTTCTATTCCCACTCCTCACATCTCTTCTGCTTGCCCAATCTCTGCCCCTTTTCTCTGCCAAATCTTTCTTACCCTTGTCCACTGGGCATCACTGGTCCCATGCTGGGTGATCAGCCTCAGGGTACCTCCTCATTACACCTCCTCATTACTTGCCTTCTTGGGGTTCATGGTCAGAAGCAGCCCAAGGTGATCTGTCTGTCTGCCCTCTTTCCTTGGAGACCCTTTGTTTATCTCAACGTTGTCTCTGTGTTTTTGGAGTACCTGGCCCCTCGGTGTCTTGCGTTTGTCCACAGACTCTCAAGACACAGTGGACTTCCCAGTAGGAAGGTTCCGGAATGCTATGTGCAAAGAGGTATCTCTGGCAACCTCATATGAAGCACAGTGCCCAGTAAAACCTAATTCCAGCTAAGTGATGAGTCACCACTGAGCATCAGTATGGTCCAGATACTGTGTATGTATTTATCTGGAATTCACACTGTACTGGGTGTACTGGGTTCTCATTTGCTCATTCGGGATGGGCCGAGACGGGGCTGCAGAGGTTGATGGTGAAATGCTCCTCCTCCCAGCCCCTTCTCCCTGTAGCTCCTGAAGAAGGCTTGGGCCAGAAAGCAAGAGGGAGGAGCCCCAAAGCTTAAGTATGCTGCAGAGGGCCTGTAGCTTTTAGAGGGCCTGCGGGATCCCGGAAGGAACAGAGTCCTGGGAGTGGGGGCAGCCACACCACCCATCCACAGTACCACTGCTGAGCCCCTGAGCCACCTGTTACTCTGTTCCTAACCTTGTCCCCACGTTCAACCAGGAGATAACGAATGCCAGCTTGGTGCAGGGTCTGGTCTGTGTCACCACTCAGGGCCCTAGGAAAGGGACCACAGAGCATCAGCTTTGGGACACTGCTCCAAGGAGAGGACAACTCCAAGGACAAACATCCCAGCATTTTTTGTCCCCAGGCACTCTGCAAAAAGCGTTTGAATCCTGGCAAAGCCACCAGGTTTGAAGAAGGGACATCTCATGGGCAGCAGTAAACAAAGGACAGTACCAGCCCAGAGCTGGGTTCCAGATGCCACACGCGGCTGTCCGAACTAGCCTCCTTTCCCCTCAGCCAACACCCACTGGCGCACAGGCTACTCAGGGACTGTCATCTCCCTTTCCTGCAACTGCAGGGACACAAAGGGACGGGGACAACTGAGACATGAGAAGGAAGAGACTATTGGCCAGTTTTCCTCCAAGGAAAAAGGATGCTGCGCTGTCTAGTTTTCTGTCAACTTGACACAAGCTAGAGTCATCTGAAAGGAGGGAACCTCAATTGGAAAAATGACTCCATAAGATCCAGCTGTGGGGCATTTTCTAAATAAGTGATTGATGGAGGAGGGCCCAGCCCATTGTGGGTGGGGCCACCCCTGGGCTGGTGGTCCTGGGTTCCACAAGAAAGCAGGCTCAGCAAGCCATGAGGAACAAGCCAGTGAGCAGCACCCCTCCCTCCATAGTTTCTGCATCAGCTTCTGCCTCCAGGTTCCTGTCCTGTTTGAGTTCCTGCCTTGGCTTCCCTCAACGGACTGTGACTCAGGATAGAGAAGCCAAATAAACCTTTTCCTCCCCAAGTTGCTTTGGCCATAGTGTTTCATCACAGCAATAGCAACCGTAACTAAGACAGATGAGTAATTTGCAAGCAGAGTCCAAGCATCATGAATGGGATGGGCAGCTCAACGGGAGGATCTCTAGTCTGGTCCTTTCTGGAGGTGCAGTAAACCGTGACACTTGCCCATTGTGGGTACCTAGGTTGGGGAGCCCTCAGACATACAAAATACCCCAGGAGCAGGGGCGGGGCACACCTCTAGCCAAAGGACTTTTCCAGGACCCTGCGACCTCAGGGAGCACACCAGAGTGTCTGCGGGACTCTGGACTGCTTGGTTTTGCACCCCTCCCGAGCTGCAGGCACCATGAAGGACTGGACTCTCTGGGCAAGGCACACTATAGCCAGGAAATCAAGCCCCTGGTTGTCCCGCGGGATCTCACACTCACAGCTTTTGCTCCTTCAGCTCGTGGCTGGAAAACCACATGCGAGCCCTTCACGTGTGGCAGGAATAGAAAGAAGTGTCGGTGGCCAGCAGAAGCCCATCTGAGGAGGCCTTGCTCTTGGAGGGTCAGGAAGAATGGAGAGGGACCTCGGGGTGACAGCAGGATGTGGGGACCTGCTGGAGTCACCTCGGCTTGGCATGGCCTCTTTTTTAAAAACAAGCAGTCACCGGTTTTTATTTTCACTAAAGACAGGGCCATATGTACACTGCAGAACATTTGGAAAACATAAAAAAAAAAAAAAAAAAAAACCACAGACAAGCAAAATAAAGAAGTGCAACATTTTTTTATCAGCTCTTTTTCTGGGTCTTTGTAGATGGCCATTTCCACCCTTCAATGGCAATCTTCAGGAAAGGCCTGAGCATGTGCCCATACCCAGTTTGACTGTGATGCCCTGGCAGAAGCCAAGCGTATCTACACCACCCTCCTGGAATTCTGCATGTGCATGTCACATGGATTCTGTTCTCTACTGATGGACATTTAAGCAGCCACCAACCTACAACTATGGTAAATGACAGTTATACGTGATGTTTCTAGTAAGGCTTGATCTCGCCAGGCTGGGACCAGGGCCTGGGTCCACTATCATCCTCACACAGGCCTCCTCAAACTGCAACTACTAACGACCCCATTTTATAGATGGGGACACTGAGCACAGAGAGGGTAGTAGGTCCCGCTGTGGTCACAGAGTTGGTAAGTGACAGAGCAGCAATCTGACCAGTGGACTTTCTCCATTCACTAGAAGCGTGAAAGGCACGGATTCAACGTCTGCCCCCATTCCCTGCTGAAACCGTTCGGAGCTACGCTGGCACAGCCTCCTCCAACCTGCAGGACCCAGGGGAAGGGAGAAGTAGCTGAGGCACCTCCCTTGCAGCAGGCCTTCCAGTGAGGGGAGTGCCTGGTGCCTGCACCTGGGGCCGAGGGCATGTGAGCCGTGTCAAGGTCCCCAGAAGAGCACCCCGAAGCCGTCTTCCTTGCCACCTCCTCGGCACCCCACCTTTTTTTTTTCCAGCCTCAAGAAAGCAACAGACACTTTTAAAAAAGTTCTCAGGGGCTGGAGGGATGGCTAGGTCGTTAAGAGCATTTGCTGCTCTTCCAGATGACCCAAGTTCGGTTCCCAGCACCCAGGTTCACAACTATCTGTAATGTCAGCTCCAGAGGACTGAACACCCTCTTCTGGCCTCCGAGGACATCAGTGTAGTTTTGCACATTCCCTCACACAGACAAGCACATGCGCATAGAGATAAAAATAAGAAATCTCTTTTTGAAAATGCCGTGAGGGTGTCACCGCTGTGTGACAGACATGGGGAAGTCCAGGACCATCTGGAGAGGAGACTGGAGTGGCTCTTCATGCTGCAGCCTGGCGCCCAGCCTGGCAGGTGCCACAGGAGAGATCAGAAAAGCGAGGCAGACACAGCACATCTCAGAGGGCCGGTGGCTCCAGATCAGGGCCACGCTGTGGTTCTCCGTGGCCACCACTGATGCCATCAGGTTCCGCACTGAGGCTCAGGACTTAAACCCTTGGAAGTGCCGTTGGCAGGCCTCCTAGCTCAGGCAGCAGTGACGAGAGGCAAAGCCAGGCTTTGCCACCACAAAGGCAAAGGTAAGCCGGTAGGAAATGTGCTAGTCACTGGCAGTTTTCTCCAGCAGAATTCTAGCACCTTCGAATTCTCACACTATCTTCTCAGGAGGAGCCACCTTGCTCACAAAGCCAGAAGCCAACGCGGGACAGGGTGGCCTACCGCCACAAAGAACTTGCATCCAGGCTGGTTTGTCTCTAACATTCCCACTGGCTGCCCTGCTCTGAGGGTTTCCATAAAAGGGGTGCCAGGGATGGCAGAGGAGGGAAATGGCCGCGGATACACATGGGCAGCAGCTCGGCATCTGGGGACCGCCACACGATACAGAGGACAGCTCTGGCTTCACAGGACCCACACCGACTCGGCCGGCACCATCACTCCCAGGCTCCAGGTACCTGACCAGTTAAGGAGGGACGCCCTGACAATCTCTCACTCTATGAGGACAATCCACTCAGAGCTTCTTTGGAGTAAGTGACAAGGGCTGATGTCAGTAGACTGAATGAACAGAGGGAGGAGAGAAGGGCCGAGGATGACCCTGACATCTCAGAAAAGGTGGCCACAGTGAGCCCCCTGGTTTGTGGTGGCATCACAAAACTGCCTCTGTCTCCCAGACAAACACACCTAGCTCGGTTCCCACGCAGTTTCTCCCCTGCTGTGTGACATCACACCCATACTTTGGATTCTCTGAGCCTACCGTCTCCTCAAGGGGAAACTGAGAACATTAATCTAACCACCTGCAAGATTAGTATCTGAGATGTATAAACCTTTCACATCATGAGAAGATGAAAGGCGAAACACAGGGAGCCGGCAGCAGAGGATAAACAGGCAATTCACAGAGGAGGAATCTCAGCCGGCCAAGGAAGGCACACAAGGCCACTGGACCTCATTAGCAAGCAGGGAAAGGCTAAGGAGCACCACCATGGGACACTACCGTGCAGCACGAAGACTGGCATCCATCAACTACAAAGTCTGACAATAGAGAGACTGGCCCAGCACAGAGGGAAGCCAGGGAGGTGGCTCCTGCAGGGACACGCAGAGTTGAACATAAACTCCAAGGCCCAGCAGAGTTCCTGTGCTGGGACTACACACAGGAACAGTTCCAGCCAGGTTACCTCCTGGGAAGAACAGCCCTGAGTCCCCAGGAGGAGAGGACCTTCAAAATGGAGGGAAATAGCCACACATGGAGTACTATGCAGCCGTGAAGATGAACTGGGGCTTCTGTATTAACACAGATCTGAACAGGGCAAGATTTTTTTATAGTTTCAAAACACTGAAGACAAGATTGAGATGGGTTAGCAGGTAAAACATGTAAAGGACAAGGAAGGGGATACTGAGGGCAAATGGGGTGACAGAAATGTTATAAAACTGGACTGGGGTGATGGCTATTCAGCCCTACACAGTTTCTACAAATGCCAGTGACCTCTATGGTTACAATGGGTCACTGTGGTGGTATATAAATGATATGTGAAGAAGACAGCTAAATTTAAAAAAAGTTACCCCTATGAACCCCTATTTTATGTGTGTAGATGTTGCCTGAATGTATGTGCACCACATGTGTGCCTGGTGTCTGTGGAGACCAGAAGAGGGCGTCAAATCCCCTGGAACTGGAGTCACAGATGGTTGTGAAGCTCCATGTGGGTACTGGGAATCAAACCCAGGTCCTCTGCAAGGGCAACACATGCGCTTAACCACTGAGCCATCTCTCCAACCTGTGAATCTGTATTTTAAGTGAGTGAGGGCCAGGCACGGCAGTCTGTAATCCCAGCACTTAGAAGGCAAAGGCAGGCAGAGCTCTGTGAGTTCAAGGACAGCCTGGTATACATGGTTAGTTCCAGGCCCGCCTGGGCTACCAACTGGGAATGATAAATAACAGATGTGGGGCAGTGGTTTGGGGAAAGATGTGAGTGGAAGGGCACACGGGGGCTCTGCCCCTGTGATTTATCTATTTTAAATATGAAGACAAAAGGGACCTGAGACAAATGCACAGCCCAGCAGGGGCAGGAGTCTACGGATGGGGTGGGCTTTTTTCTGTCTGTGCCTCTGAAACACTGAAGTCACATGAAGGGAGTCTACCACTCTCAAAGAGCTGTCAGGACAACGAAACCCACACCCAAGGCTCCATCTAGGGCTAGTTAGTACTGCTGTGGTTGGGGACCCTACTGTTCTCTTGACCCTGTGTGTCCTTTATCAGTACAGGGGAGAGGATCCCAACAAGACCTCCAGAGCCTACAGGTTGCTGCTAGAAGACACTCCAGTTGGAGGGTGGCCCCAGGATGTCACTCTGAGGAGTTCTCTTCACATTTATTCTGAAGTCCAGGCTCTGAGTGGGGCAGGCACATCAAGGGTGGCACACAGTGACACCAGCCTTGTCCACAGGTGAAGGCGGCCCCTGTGGAGAGCCTGCTAACCTGACATGGAGGTGCAGCGGGGGGACCTGGCCCTGAGCCCCAGGTACTGTTGTCTAACTGAAGCCTCAGAACCGGGTCTCATCTAGGCCCGGCATCAGAGGCACATTGCACTGTGGCGGTGTGACAGGGGCAGAAGTACGTGGTGTCTCACCCCTGTTAAGGTCTGGATATGGTCTGTCCACGTTCAAGAGTTTTGTGTTGGAACCTTGGTCCCCAGTGTGGTGACCTGAGAAGTGGTAGGACCTAAGAGGCAGAGCCTAGGGAGAGGCAGTTAGGTGATTGGGTGCATGGCCTTAACAGAGATTAAGGTAGTTTTTCCAGGACCTCAGTTCCCAAAGGGCTGGTTGTTACAAAGGAGCAAAGCGGCTCCTCCCCCATCGTTCTGGCTTCTAGTCTCAGCATACAATCACTCCTGCTATACATGCTCCCCCCATGATGTCACCTATGACTCTGGGATGGAGCCAAGAAGTCCAGGGGCCAAACTGATGAGGCAGCCCAGTCTTGGACTTCCAGCTTCCCAGGCGGCTAAAGAAACCTCTTTATTTCACACAGGACTGCACCTCAGGTACTTGGCTCTACAACGAAAAACAGACTAAGACGGTCCTCTGTCCATATTTTTGGTTGCTACCACTGAGGAAAGGGGAGCTGCTGTATGGAGGGCAGAAGCAAGGGTACTTCAGCCAGGCTGCCAACACCTGTTTTCCTGACCCACTCCCTTCAGTGTGCGGAGCTGGGGGGACAGGTGATACGGTCCACGTCTGCTGCTGTTGGCTTTGGGACCCTCCTACCATTGTACCAAATTATCTGCTCCTCTGGATGACTCAGGGTGCATTCATCCCCACCCCCTTCCTCATCTGGGGCATCAAAGGCAGGGAGAAGGCTCCTTGTCACAGCAGTGACTAAGCCCACGTTCAGAGGAACGAGTTCTCGGAACAAGCTCCCGCATGACTTCAGCATGGTTCCAATCAGAGAGACATGGACACCAAGGGGCTACCGTTAAGTTAAGGAACGCCATGTCGATCACATGACTGTTCCTGACGGGAGGGGGCATCACCACCCCATCTTTCATCTGAGGACACAGAGACTCCAAGAAGTAACAGCAACCTGGGAGTCCAAGAGCTGAGCCCCAAGCTAGGCTGCTATGTAGACCTGGCTCAGTGGGCCCCTAACAGTTTGCTGGAAGTTCAGGGGTACCCCTCAAAGCTGCAAAACGCTGGCAGGGAGACGTGGCCCTGAGTGGATTCCCAGGTTTTGAAAGGACTTTGTCCAGGGCTTCTGTGGGTGTGTGGGGTCTGAGAAGAGGCGTGGTCACAAAATTTTTGGTCCAACAGGCCTGGATTTACACACTTGCTCTGCTCCTGACTGTTAGTGTCCTTCATCTGTGAAACGGACTTGAGAAAACCACTACTAAAGGTGTGCGACAGCCCGAGAGAGTGTGGGCCGTGATGCCCAGTCCTCGGGGACTGTAGCTCTTCTGGTTTGGCGGGCTCACAGATCTGGTGGGCTCACAGATCTGGTGGCAGGCGGCATAGACAATTCTCCACTTCCTCCAGTTGGTGTGTTACTGAAAACTGTCCCGTACCCAAGAGGCAACTCAGCAGGCTCCAACAAGAAACCAAGATCTGGCAGCATTTTCAACAGTGAAGGGGAGAAAAGGGGGTGGGGTGTGGGGAAACCAAGACAATTTAGCTGAGCTCTGAAGCAAGGAAAACTTAGCTCTATTTAAAGATACCACAGGTCCAGGAAGCAGCCCCCGCGGGCTGGCCCAGGACTGAGTAACTGAACGCCTAGCCAATAACAATACATGGGAACACAGCACACCCTTTCTTGCAGAGTGCAGTGGATTCCCGGCCATCTCCTTCCAGAATTTTATGGGCGACTCCTGGAAGGCATGGATATCTGTCTGCTTTGTAAGAACGGCTCTCTTAAACAAACAGACCCCAAAGGGGCTTCCAGGGAGGCCCCTGGCTAGCCTTCCTCCAGCCAACGCCCTTTTTAGTTATTGTTCCACATTTCTTTGTTAGGATTTTTTTTTCCCTCCCTCTTGCTTTTCTCCTTCCTGGTTAACTTCTCCAGGGCTGCCACAGGCAGCTTCTTCCAGGCGGGGACACCAGCTCCCTTCACTCCTGGAGGGAAGTCCCCAGGGCCTCCTCTGGATCCACTGTCCTACTTCTCAGAATCTCTGAGGTGGAACCTGGGCCACCTCAAGCACAGACAAGGTCCCTAAGCAGCCCTGGAGGCCACTTCCCACCTGAGGGTCACCGTGGGCCCGGGGCCCACCGTCCATGTTCTAGAACCCTCAGCCTTCCCATCCGCAAAATGACACCGGGAACCCATTTCCTCCCCATCTTGTCTGCTCCAAACAAAATTCTCATTTCACAGAGGGGGGTACTCCTGGGGAAACTTTCCCACATTGCTAAACTGGAAGTTACTGGAGAGGGGCACTCAAATGACCCATGCTCAGAAGGACGAGGGGCTTGGTTGGCTGACCCCACGAGGCTGGGCGCCTCTGGACAGGAGGGTGGCCTGAAACCGCGCCTCCGTGGGGCTCTCTCCTGGTTTCTGTCTGAGTCTCCAGCAGCAGCTGGGGCCAGACTTTTGCACGGGTGGGTGGGCAGGGCGGGGGCTCGCGGAGAGATGGCAGGGAGGGCGCGGGGGCCCGGGGCGCGCGGGGAGATGGCGGGGAGGGTGCGGGGACCAGGGGCGCGTGGAGAGACAGACGGCAGGGAGGGCGCGGGGCACAAGTTCTGCGCGGGGCTGGGGTCGCCGCGTGGCGCGGGCGCAGACTCACATAATGCTTGTTGGGCACGCGCCGCTTCTGCACGTCCAGCACCTTCACCTCCACGATGCTGCGCCGCGGCGGCATGGCGGTTCTCCGCGCCCAGCGCCGTGCGGGCCGGGCCGGGCCAACGCGATCCGAGCCGCCGAGCACTAGCCGCCGCCGCCGCCGCCGCCGCCGCCCTCCGCGCCCCGCCCCTGCCCGCCCCCGCGCCGCCCGCCCACCCCGCTTAAAGGGCCCGCCCGGCCTGGCCGGGCCACGTCCGCCCGCGGGCCTTTGTCCCCGCGCCCGGCGGGACGGCGCGCCCCGCCCCCCGCGCCCCGGCCTGGCGACTATAAGCCCACGCATCCAAGCAGCCTGCTCGGGCTCTCCATCCCCGAAATGGGCTCAGGGCGGGTGCCCACCCCGCGCCCACCCGGGTGCCCACCCCCCTCGGTGTCTGCGAACCGCGGACATTCCAGTCGCTATAAATCCGGTCTCCCACCCCCAGCTCTAGGAATTCAGAAAAGCAGTGGTGACTAGGTCTCCTGGGTTCACTGTCTGTGACATGGAGAGAAAAACTGCAAAAGTGCCCTCGCGGTCCTGCAAAGGGCGGCGAATGTGAGCGAAAGTGGGGGTGCTGGGTAGGTAGCGAACCCCTGCCCCCCATGGTGGACTGAGTCCACACCTGGCCCTGTGCCCTGTCCTTTTCACAGATGCCCGCTTAAAGTCTCAGAACACCCCGGTATTGGGGAAGACGATTAATCACCTTTTACAGAGGACCTGAGAGCGGCCTCCAGAATCATGGAGCAGGTGGTTTGAACCCATGGCTGCCCCACACTAAGCAAATCAAAGCTACAAGTGGCTCCACACTTTTCCACCTAGCACCTCCTAACGTTGGCTGGGCACTCAGTGCTGGCCGAATGAATGAACGAATGAATGAACGAATGAATGAATGACCGGACAGGCATAACAGCAGGGATGGGTAGTTCAGGCTTCAGGTCAATGTTCTCACAGCCACTGAGCGGGGGTGGGGGGTGGGGGGAGGTGGGGGGGGGGGTGGTGTGTGTGTGTGTGTGTGTGTGTGTGTGTGTGTGTGTGTGTGTGTGTGTGTGTGTGTGTTTCCCCTCCAGGCACCTTCCCACCCATAGTCCAAGTTCAGCCAAGGAATTTCTCAGGGGAGGGTCCCCTCAGTCCAATCATGCCTTGCAGATAGTTTGGTTTTGATTCCCTCTGGAAACCCCTCCATTACCTTTCTGACTTCCTTGCCCATCTTTCCCACTGCTCTGGCTGTAGAGGCTGGTCTGATGGGCTTCACCAGTAGATGCCCTGTGCTTGGGTAACTTGGCTGGTGGGAGGCCTTGGCAGGAGAAGTCTGGGTAACCCTCCTCCCCCAACTCTCTTCTGAATTGTCTTTACCAAAGGCCACGGTTTTGTACTAGCGGTGGGCACAGTTCCGGGCACAGGACCCTTTTCTTGGTTCCCTTGGTACAGCCCATCCCTTGACAAACAGACTCTTAATTAAGCGGTTTTCGCTGACCCATTTGGAGAGTGGCATCCATTTTGGACTAGGGCCTTCTTTGGCCCAGTCATCCGCTCCAGGCTTTCTCTTCAGCAGAGTGGCCATCCAAGGCACCCTCTGGCCACACTGGAAATAGGCAATGTGGTGACGCACCTGACTTCTGCCATCCTCTGCACAAAGCAAGCCTCCCTAACAAGCAGAACCATAGACTGTAGAATCTGGATGCAATCAGACAGTGTCCCCAGCTCCAGGTTCCCAGCTCCCAGGTTCCCAGCTCCAGGTTCCCAGCTCTCCAGGTGTGTCTCGTTCCCTGCCTGGCAGGCCTGGCCTGGGGAGATTATGATGTTATGATGTCCCGCTTCCTGCCTGTAGCCGCGGTTATATGCCTCATCACTCATGTCCCTCACCCTTTCCCCCCGCCTGCTGAATTCTGTCTGTATGAGTCTAATCACGCTGGGTCACTCAAGAAAGTTCAGTCTCGGCCTTCGTCGTGGGTGTCTGTCTGATTTCACTCAGTGTCCTCAAGGTTCATCCTCATCCTCGTTACCTGCTTCAGAGTCTCCTTCCTTTCTGTGGCTGATTATTACTACTATTTCACTGTGCGCTCTTTACACATCTCCTTCTTCCATGTTCCCAATGGTCACTTTAGTGTCACCGCCTTTGGGCTACCGTGACTAAGGCTGCTGGGAATGTTGACACACTGATATCTGTTCAAAGTCCTTGCTTTAGGGTATAATCCGGAAGCAGAATTTCTGGATTGCTGGTAATTCTGTCTTGATTTGTTCATTCTTTTGTGGAATTGCCCTTCTGTCTGCCTGGTGGCCATGCCGTTCTTACTTCCCAGGAGCAGTGCACAAGAGGTCCAGCCTTCTCTACCCTGCTCCCTGAGCCTGTTACTTTCTGCTTCCTCTATTGTTCTTGACCACAGCCGCCCCAATGGTGTGGATCAGTGACTCATTCTAGCTTTTATTTGCATTTCCCCAGTGATTAGTGACAGGGGGAAAAAATGCCTGTTTAAGCTCTTTGTCAAACTTTATACGGGGTGTCGGCGCCTTTTCTCTTGCCTTTCTGAATCTGCGACTTAACCTCCTACACTTCTGGGCTTTCCCAAGCAGGCAGCCTCTTTGAGGTAGGGTGGGGACTGAACAGTGGGCTAATGATGTGATTTAGGTTGGCTATTCACACTGGAAAGGGCCACCCAGGCTTTGCTTGGGAGGCACTGAGGATTATCTGCTGGGAAAACAGAACAAGAAACAACAACACCCCAAACGAAAAATGAACCCTCAACTCACATGGTCAGTAGAGCTTAAGGGGGCAGGGCTACCTATTATGGTACTTGGCTGGCCACACAAAACACTTCTGCAAATTCAAGTGCACCAGGGGATCCAACTGTCTAGCAGGAGAAAAAAAATCCCACTTGGATTCTAAACTGACTCCAGCCACTCACCAGCCTGATAGTATTTGCTGAGGTTTGCCCGTGAGTTTGGCACGGGCCTGGCACTTTACATGCGTATGTCTTACTAGGGTACCATAGCCCTGTGACTTACCAGCCATGCTTTCTGATTGCAGCTGGGGAAGTTGAAGAGGTTTGAACAGGCAGCGCTTCCTTGAGACGACAGTGTTGGCATAAAGTGGTGCCTGCAGATTGTCTGACTCCACACTTGGTGCCCAGCCATAAACCTGTGTCCACCCGCGGGCAAGTCCCTCGCTCTTCTCATCCACAGGGGGCAGAAGAACAGACAGCTACAGTCTTGGAGGCGTGTCTGAGGGAGGTAGTTCACGGACAGTGCGTGTATTTTTGTGAATCTTCTGCCAGCTGAACTGATAACAGCTAAGTCCTCCCTTAAGCCTCACAGAAGCCCCAGGTTCGACTTTAATCTCGGTGATGCCCAAACCATAACTGTATTTTTCTTACTCCAAACCTCTGGAAGCTCTTGATCACGTGTCCAGCCTCATTCCCTACCAGTCACCTCCCTCTTCTGGTTCCCAAGGACTGGGGGGAGGCTCAGGGATAAAATCCTTACTGTGCAAGCATGAGGACCTGAGTGTGGGTCCCTAATACCCATATGAAAAGCTGAGTGCAGTGGCTCATGTCTGCAAACTCCCCAGTGGGGAAGGGGTCACAAGACAGGCCCCTGGAGCTTGCCGGCCAGCCGGTCTAGCCGATAGATGACCTTCAAATTCAGTGTCAGACCCTGTCTCAAAAAATCAGGGAGAGAGGGACAGAGAAAAACACACAGACTCCAACATGCGCACACAGATAAGTGCACTTACACCAACACCTAGACACACCGAGAAACACCACACATGCTGTAGTTAGAGTTTTGTCAACTTGACTCAAACCTAGACACACCTGGGAAGACAGAATCTCACTGAAGAATTGCCTCCCTCAGACTGGCCTGTGGGCATGGCTGTAGGGCATTTTCTTGACAGCTCGTTGATAAGGAGGGCCCAGCCCACTGCGGGCGGTGTGGTCCCTAGGCAGGTGGGCCTTGGTTGTATAAGAAAGGTAGCTGAGCAAGCCAGGGGAGCAGCCTGTGAGCAGTGCTCTTCCATGGTCTCTTCTCCAGTCTGCCCTCACTGCCCCCAGTGACAGATAGATGGCTTGGGGGTTGTAAGATGAAGCAAATTCCTTCCTCTCCAATTTGGTTTTGGTCATGGTGTTTCATCACAGCAATAAAAACTCAATTAGAACAACACACAAAAACAAAAGACAAGAAGAAGAAAAGGGGGCGAGGTGGCTCAGAGGATAAAGGGGCTGGCGGCGAGGTGGCTCAAGCCTGATGGCCTGCAGCCCATATAGCAGGAGGAAAGAATCCCCTGAATTGTCCCCTGCCCTCCACACATGCATTGCGACACACCGGCCCAGTGGACACACCCACAGAAACAAACGAGGGTCGAGTCAACAGGACCACCACTGGGAGGGAAGCCCATCCCAGCCCCCTCCCGTCCTGTGCAGACATTCCAGACAGAAGAGCCTCCTCCTCCTTCCTGGGGCAATCTTTCTGTTTTCCCAAGCCAACACTCTCCACACCATTCCTGCACATCCTGGTTTAACCCTTAGCACTACCAGGCCAAAGTGGACCTCAGGCCCTTCCCCAGCTCTGATGAAATCCGTAGCCCATGAGAGAGGCTCAGTTCACAGTTTCACCTTCTCATAGCGGGTCCTCCTCGGGTTTATTCTGAAACAAACATTTTCTTCACTGTTGAGCCACCTCTGCATTTTCTTAAAAATGTAAATGTAATTTTTTCTCTTTCTTTCTTTCCTTTTTTTTTTTTTCCTTAAAGAACAGGAGGGCTGGAGAGACGGCTCAGCAGTTAAGAACTCTTGCAGAGGACCTGAGTCTTGTTCCCCACACTCACCAAGAAAGGCTCAGAACCTGTAACTCCAGCTCCAGGGGCTCTGATGCCCTCTTCTGTCCTTTGAGGGCATCTGCATTCACACACATGCAGATAAAATATGTCCTAAAAAAAAAAAAAAGTCTTCTTCAGGGAACAGCTGTACCTTGCATATCCATTCTATTTCCACAGCCATCAGTGGTTTAATGATTGGCACACGGTCTTCAGGGCGCCCTCTACAGGCTGGTGTGAGAGTGCACTGTTTATCAGCACCATCATCATTTCTAGCATCATCATGGCTTTGCACAACCCAGTGCTTGTTAAATGTCTACTTATAGGAATGGACCCAGACCTGAGGGGTGCGAACAGTCTTTGCATGGGTGTATGTTCATCCCTACATGTTCACACACTCACAACACACACACACACACACACACACACACACACACACACACACACACACACACACACACGCAGTTCCCCATCAGACTCCAAGCTTTCTAAGAGCCAGAGTGGCTTTACTTGTTTTAAAACTCCAAATTGCCTGCACAGACTTGCAGAGAGGTCCCAGAGAGATGCTTCTGTGATGGATAAGCCTGTCTCTAGCTGCTTGACCACAGTGGGTCCTTGCCAGGGACAAACCAGCTTTTGAGTGGACTTCTCTACTTTCCTGTCTCTCAGAGGCATCTTGGGAGCAGGGTATTACCCTTTATGTGCACAGAGACCAGGGATAGAGCTCAGACTCCCATCTTTGCTGGTACTATTCCAAATTTCTGGCCCAGAAGGCATTTTCAAACTCAAGTGCTGCTGAGCATAGATCACCCCCGCTGGAGCTGACGGAGCACTGTGTTCCACATGGCAGCATCATGCAGGAAGGGCCAGGCACTGGAGGGGCGTTTCATCAAGCTTGAATGAGCTCCTGGTCCTTTGTGATGTTGGTGTCAGCTTGGCTGTCAGGCTGTACTTCTCCCAGTCCCTAGACCACAGAAAAACCGGCAGGCCAGGAAGGCTGAAGCCTGTGTTTACTGCCTCTTCATCAGCAGTCTCTGGGATGGAACCGGGCCCTTTTCCAGGACATGGTTAGATGGAGAAAGGGACAGAAATGTTCTGTCTGAGGTGCTGTCTGTCTGTCTGTCTCCGTAGGGATGATCCTCACAAGAGCAACAGCTGTGAAGGCTTAGAGACCGAGACATTTGAACTTGTGAAGCATAGCTAGAGGAAGCTGGTTAAGGCAGAATCCCAAGCAGGGAGAGCCTCCTGGGACGGGAGGAGGCCATGTGGTCTCAGGGGCAGGGAGAGAGTGTGCGGTCTCCCTTCCATCTCCGTCTTTCCTGTGGCCAAGTTTAGCTCCCTCAAGGGAGCTCTGTTTGCAATCCTTCCCTGCTCAGAAGTCTTCCCTGGACCCCACTGCCCACAGCCGTTCTTCACGATAGGTGGTGTTCAAGGCCTCCATGACTAACCCCGTCCATGCTGCTTGCATGTCTTCCGACCTCATGCTGTTCACCGGCCCCCCCCCCACCCCCCGCCCCTAAGAAATATGTGACTGTTTTCAGGCACTAGCCAGCCATATCTACAACATCGTAAGTTCTGTGTCAGATGTAAGTCAACTGTGTCTCTAACATGCCTGTACTAGTCCATTTGCTACAGGAAGTTAGAGGCTGGATGTGTTACAAAGAAACGAGGTTTGTTTAGGTCACAGTTTTGAAGGTGAAGGTCCAAGGTCAGGTGGTTGACCCCCTGTGACCTCTGGTGACGACCTTGTGGCGGGTGGCATCACAATGGTGGAGTGCAGAGAGATTATCAGTGAGATGCGCACCCAGAAAGACGTGGGATGAGCATCTCTCTTTTGTATATGACAACTTGTTCTTGAGAGAACTAAGTTTGCGGAGCACTATACTAATCCCTCCTGAGGGTGGCGCTCTTCCTGGTGGCCCCCTCTCTTACAGCTTCCACTACACTGCCGTGTGGGTCAAGCTTCCAGCTCACAGACCTAGCCAAGCGACAGCGATCCCAGAAGATCTGCAGCACGTTAATTTTCTCATTTTAGTGAGAAAACAAGATGCCCGGGGTCACAGCACAAGAGAAGCTGGGATCCGAATGCAATCATCTCTGGCTGCCTCTGAGAAACAAAGCGCCCTTTGAGGATGGGACTGGAGTCTTCCTGATTCCATATCTCCCCCTCCACCGATTTCCTGCTGCACATAGGATAAAGAGCAGCCATTAGGGATTAGTACAATCTGGTTTCAATGACCCGCTGACCTCATCTAGTCCCCTCCCCTGTCGCACCCTCCTCCAGTCACTGTTTCTCAATTCTAGAAACGCACCCCTTTATGAATGCTGTTCCCTGCTTCTGAATGCTTTTCCTGTCTTTAAAGTTTTAGTCTGAATGTGCTTTCTTCTGTGGCCTTTCCTAATGCGGCCCCCTTCCCTCCTGTATGCATTTTCTTTACAGCGGCCTTTCCTAATGCAGCCTTTCCTAATGCAGTCCCCTTTCTCCTGTGTGCATTTTCTTTACAGCAGCCTTTCTTAATGCAGCCCCCTTTCTCCTGTGTGCATTTTCTTTACAGCATCCTTTCTTAATGCAGCCCCCTTTCTCCTGTGTGCATTTTCTTTACAGCAGCCTTTCTTAATGCAGCCCCTTTTCTCCTGTGTGCATTTTCTTTACAGCAGCCTTTCTTAATGCAGCCCCCTTCCCTCCTGTATGCATTTTCTTTACAGCGGCCTTTCCTAATGCAGCCCCCTTCCCTCCTGTATGCATTTTCTTTACAGCGGCCTTTCCTAATGCAGCCCCTTTTCTCCTGTGTGCATTTTCTTCACAGTGCTTGGCACTGCGGTCACCTCTTCTTTCACGGCTTTCAACCAGAATGTACCTGCGTGAGGGTGTCAGGCTCTCGAGGCTATTATCCCCCAGGTCAGCACAGTCCCGCAGGCCCTCAGAAAAGAGCCTTGAATACATGAACACTGCCTTTCCTATGGGAGAATCAGAGGTCTCCCCGCACTGTCCTGCCCCTGGCAGCTGATCGGTAGATATTTACCAAGTGAGTGGATAGATATGGATGTGCACAGGTTTTAAAGATCACATTGATCACAAAATAAAACCTTTGGGTTACATTTCAGTTCAATGATCACATTCTCCAAAGACCAGTGAGAAACCAAACTTGTCACTAGTGTCTTGATTATAGAAGTGAGAGACCCTGGCAGCAATATGTAACCTTTTAAAGGTTGAGCATCACCCTGTGGAGACTGGGTGTACTTTCTCATTCAGCCACAAGGTGGCAGCCTCTCTCAGTGAGCCACGAACTAGTCCCTAAAGGAGCAACAGTTGCTCTTTCACGATTGTTCCTCAGTGCCTCCCACTCCTAACATTTCCCCGACAACCTAACCCTGTGAGGTTGCTCCATGGACTATGCATATTGTAGCGCAGCCTTGCCTACTCAGATAGCATGGTTTACTGTGCAGGTGGCACTGGGAGCCCCCTTTTGCTTCCAGTAGACAAGCCTTAAGAACCTAGTGTCGGGCTGGAGAGATGGCTCAGCGGTTAAGAGAACTGGCTGTTCTTCCAGAGGTCATGATTCAATTCCCAGCAACCACATGGTGACTCCCAACCATCTGTAATGAGATCTGGCGCCCTCTTCTGGCATGCAGACAGAACACTGTATACATAATAAATAAATCTTAAAAAAAAAAAAAAAAAAAAAGAACCTAGTGTCTGTCTGCCCAGCACTGAGCAAGGTGCTTTCGAGACAGAGGCAAACACAACAGGTAAGGACCCCCCCCCCCCCGCCGCCGCCATGACTCATATTCTAACAAGGAAGGCAGGCGATGAGCAACAAGCGATGAACAGGGGTCATGTCTCACCCACAGGAAGTCAGTGTTAGGAACAAATAGAAGTACCCAGGGCAGGCTGTAGGTGGCCAGGGTGACACAGAACCCCTGCAAGGGCTCCTGATTCAGAGGGCCAATTCATGCCATCTCTCCCCACCCCCAGGGAAAAGGAACCCAGGCTCCTCTTTGAGCCTGCTGCTTGCTAGGTTCACCTCCTGAGGATCTGGTGTCACTCAGTGGGGTCGAGAAGTGACTGGGAGGAGGAAGAGGATGGTAGTGGCTGAAGACTCGGGGTAGGGAAGGGAGGTTGGGAGGTGGAGTTGGGCTCTGGCCCAAGTGTTCTGGCAGCACAGACCCTGAACCTGTGACAGCCCCGCTCTGGGAGCGTGGGTGGATATCCTGGGGAAGGAAGGGAACTGTTGAAGAAGATTGTGGTCCTGGGCCTGTCTCATGTTACCCTGCTAAGGGCTGGGTGGTCACTGTGAGACTGTGATAATGATGTTGCTGGAGAATGACACAGAGACAGGGTTTTAGGAGGGGCCTGGGTTGGTGTTCATGCTGGGTGCCTGTGATGTCCAGGCCCTGGTCCCCAGTTGCTCATCCACGTGGGCCAGCAGCCCTGCCCTCTCGGACTCAACATCTATAGCCCCAGGGAAGCAGGCCTGACTCCTCAGAGTGGGTGGCCCTGGCCAACCGGAACCTGGAGTGTGGCAGGGAACTTTGGCTGCCCTCTACCACACAGCCATCAGGACAGACCTCCGTGTCTGCGCACTGTTGAGACAAACTTCTTCCTCATCTCTGAGTGTTCTACAGCAGCATCTTACTGGAAAGTTCTGGCTGCGGAAGGCTGGGCTGTATACTCTGGTCGGCCAGCACTCACCGGTTCCTTGAAGAGAGTGTCTTTTTTATTTGGCTCCAATTCATACCCCTTAGCAACATGGAATCCAGGCTTACTTAGTTCTTTGAACCTGCTACTCAAAGAGGATTATCACACACAGCACCCTACAGCGAAGACTGGAGAAACTGGGGAATATTGAAACATACGTTTGGTACAAAAAACCAGAACCAAAAACCAAAACCAAAAACCAAACCAAACCAAAATAAAATAACAACAACAAAACAAATACCTGGCTGCGGTTCTGCAAGGGACGCTTCAGATGCGGTAGCTGCTCCTCCTCCTCAAAATGTCATGTCCACTTTGGTGACAGAGGTGACAGCCTGATGGTCAGGTGGTAGAAGGTGGTTATCTCTCTTCCTGGTGTGGCAGGACTTAGGATCACATCATCCAACTATAGGGAGAAAGTGAGGTGCTACCTGAAGCATCATCCTAATTAGTCTTATCAATAAAAACCAGGAGTCAGATATGGGGGTAAAGCTGAAAGATCAGAGAAGCAGAGCAGCAGCCACTAGAGACTTGTTACCTCTATGAATCCTCAGACTGAAAAGGGGTGAAGATCCTGTCATCACCTGCCTTATATTTCTGTCTCCACCTCCCTAGTGCTGGGATTAAAGATGTGAGTCTCCCAAGTGCTGGGATTAAAGGCATGAGCCTTCCAAGTGCTGAAATCAAAGGTGTGAGCCACCACCACCTGGCCTCTATGATTAACTAGTGGCTAGTTCCAGGCATATGATCTCCAGGCAAGCTCTATTTGTCAGAACACTAACAAAATATCATATAACAGCTACCTTAAGTGGGGGGAGGTCTCTCTTTCCTCCACTCTCAGTTCATCCTGATTCCCTACTCCATCCCTAGGGTTAGACCTCCACAGGAGCCCCTTGGGACAGCCCTTCCCTTGTCTGGTCCCCCTAGCTGGCCATCTGCCCAGGTTCTCTAGATGATGAAATAATAAATATATATTTTTTAAGCAGAGTGGTACAGTGGGGGCCAGGAAGCAAGGACTGGGAGAATAAGGGACACTCCTCCCTTTTATTTTCTTCATCCCAACCCTGACCCTTACTCATGCCCAATCTCCAGTCCCACTTTACAAATATATTTATTCTTCCCCAATTCCATGTATTTAATCACATCCTCCCCTATTAATCTCTTTCCTCTAACCCCTCCTGACGAGTCCTTTCTCACCAACAAGTGTCTCTCATGTTCACATTGTGTGTGTCTGCTGGAAGTGAACCTTACAGTCGCTCTTAAAACGGTGTTTTTCCTGTGGACTGTTTGCTGTTCTCCTTCTCCTGGTTACAGAGCCAGGGATCTGCCTGAGGACAGGGGCTTAGGTGGAGGGTGGGGGTATGTGACATACACAGGCTTGGATTTGAAGTGTGTGTGTGTGGCAATCTTGTTCTAGAGGTAGCTTCTCAGTTATCTCACTACATAGGACCATTTACCAATATCACTCACATTGCCCTATAGCCAAGTGAACTGGAGAAACTGGGAAATCTCTCAACATGTTTGGTGCAAAGAATTCCTCATTTTAGGGGGCTGGAGAGATGGCTCAACAGTTGGGAGCACTGGCTGCCCTTCCAGAGTCCTGAGTTCAATTCCCAGCAACCACATGGTGGTGCACAACCATCTACAATGGGAACTGATGCCCTCTTTTGGAATAAAGGTGTACATGCAAATAGATCACTCATACACACTAAAATAAATAAATAAATAAATAAATAAATAAATAAATAAATAAATAAATAAATAAATGAATGAATGAATAAATGAATAAATAAATCTATCTTCAAAAATGTTTAAAAAATTGCTCATTTTAAATCTCATGTTCTGGCCATGGATGGCAGAACTCTCACTGTGAATATGGCCCAACCCACCATCTTCACCAGAAGCATCAATGGTGAGTGTGATGTCATAGAAGATACGGCTTCTCTAGAGCCATTCAAAGACACAACTGGAGACGAGATGTGGCTTGGTGGTCAAAAGCACTTGCTGCTCTTCCAGAGGACCCAGGTTCAATTCCTAGCACCCACATGGTGCTCACAACAGTTTGTATCTCCAGTTCCAGGGAACCTGATTTCTTCTTATCTCTGTGGGCACCCAGCATGAGTGTGGTACACAGATCGCATGGAGGGAAGGCACTCATGTACAGAAAATAAAAATAAATAAATTATTTCTAAAAAGATACAACTAGATCTAGAGATCTATATACCACAGTAAAAAAATGGTAGGTGATTTTCTTTGATCTTGTAAATGTGTCCGGAACAGTTACTGATGGGACTTGCTGATGGCACATGAGGGAGAGAGAATTGTAAAATCAATAGAAGAGATGATTGGCACGTCGAACTCGTGTTTAATTGTCATTGTGTAGCTCACTCAGAAAACTCATGCACAAATGTCTTACAAAGGGGACCATCAGCCAGCCTGGTGGTGGCAGCTTACACCTTTTATCCCAACACTTGGGAGGCAGAGGCAGGTGAACCTCCAAGTTCCAGGAAAGCCAAGACTACACAGAGAAACCCAGTCTTGAGAAACCAAAGGGGTTAAAAAAAAAAAAGGAGCCGTCATGCACACTGTACTCATCAATACTGAACCTCACAAGGGCTGAGAGATCAATTCATCTCCAGCTCAGAACTCCTTAGAAGTGTTCGTGTTGACTACAGCAACATTTACTTTTCTGAGTTTGATGGCTAGGTCAAGGTCCATTGTTGGAAAGACTTTATGATTTGTGACATATGACAGTTATCAAGTCATATATGGTATCAAAACCAAAATTTGCCTAGAATTTGAAAATCAAAACCAAACCAGCTTACGGAATTAACATTTTTATTGGATTTAACCTATCATCCATCTATCCATCCATCCATCTATCCATCTATCATCTATTTATCCATTTATCTATTTAATTTTGAAAGATTTATTTTATTATTGGTTTGTGTGTGTGCATGTGCATGTGCACATGTGAGTTGAGGAGGGCCAGAAGAGGGCACTGACTCCCCAGAACTGGAGTTACAGGTAGTTGTGAAGTACCATGTGGGTGCTGGGCACCAAATCCGGGTCCTCTGAGAGAGCAGCTAGTGCTCTTAACCTCTGAGCCATCTCTGCAGTCTGAATCTGGAGCTCACTGATTGGCGAGGAGCCGGGAAGCCTCCTCTCTCTACCTTCCAGTTCTGTTATGACAGACACAGGT
Source organism: Peromyscus californicus insignis (assembly GCF_007827085.1). Classification (NCBI taxonomy): domain Eukaryota; kingdom Metazoa; phylum Chordata; class Mammalia; order Rodentia; family Cricetidae; genus Peromyscus; species Peromyscus californicus. Next base: position 91,257,533 of record NW_026294551.1, on the reverse strand, counting down.
GCCACCATGCCCAGTTTTTTCCACGGGTGCTGGCGATCTTGACTCAGGCCTTCGGGCTTGAGCATTTTACCTGTGAGCCACCCCCTGGTCTTTAGACCAGGAATGCTTAGACCAGGGAGTTACATAAATGTCTTCAAGGTGACACCATATTTCAAATCATAACAGAAGAGATGGAAATTATGGAACATTCAAACAAAGTTCAAATCAAGCAAACAAATTCTAATGAAAGCAGTTTTACGCATTTTGACATATTGGCTAAACACCCCTGTGCACAACAACAATAACAACATATGTAGCCTTACTTTTCGATTTAAGAATTTGGTAACAGCTTAAGATTTTCAAGAAGATATTCAATAGTTTTGTATGTCTGGGACTTCATTTCTGCCCACACAAACGTGCTTAGCTGGTCACAGCAGGGTCATCTCGACAGCAGAAGCTGAGGCAGCTGGTCACATTGTGTGTGCAGTCAGGACCAGAGATGGCCGATGGCACTTAGCTTGCTTTCTCTTACTCAGTCCAGGACCCCAGTCCACAGACTGGTGCCACCCACATTCAGGGTGGCTCTCCCCACCTCAGTTAACCTAAACTAGATTCCACTTCACAGGCAAGTCTGGGAGTTAACCTAATGCAGATAATCCTTCCAAGGAATGCTTAGAATTTTGGTGTCCGAGGTGAGTGCAGATCTTGTCAAGTTGACACTCAATTTTAACCATCACAGGTCTACCTCCCTAGGCACAAACATCCCTCACTTACCCATCACGCCTCTCTCATGTCATCACTTGTTGGCATCATCTATATTTATGAGTGACTGTTATCAAGAATGAAGCTGGGCATGGTGGGTCATGCTTACTACAGCAGCAGCTTTGGGGAGGACGAGATGGGCAGACCACTGGGGCTTTCTGGCTGTCCAGCTTAGACTGCTTGGAGAGTACCAGGCCAGCGAGAGACCTGGTCTCAAAAGAAAAAAATTAAAATTAAAATTAAAAAAATAAAAGAAGGATGGGGTCTGAGGAATGACACCTGTGTCTGTTTACAAACACACGCGTGTGTACACACACACACACACACACACACACACACTCACTCGTGCACATGAGAGAAGCACACAAAAGTAAACAAAGGACATGGTGAGAACTAACTGACTTCTCCCACTGAAGCACAGACCTGAAGCAGTAACCACAGCATTGAACATCCCATTAATTTTTTTTAATATTGCCATCTTTTTTTTAAACTTTTATAATAAACACAATTTTAAAAATCATTAAAATTTTATTTCTTATATATGTCCATTTTCTTTACTGGTGACCACAAACATGGGCCTGTTGACATATTCTTAGATCTGATATTTTGTATCTACATAAGAATCTCCCAACTATTGTCTAGAGTGGTTATGCTACTATGTTGTTATTTCAAGACAGGGTCTCACTTGTAACACTGGCGGCACTGGAACTTGCTATGGCGACCAGGCTGGCCCCCGAATTACTAGAGATCCACCAGCCTTTGCCTTTCCAGTGCTTAAAGATTCATGCTACCACACCCAGCTACACTGTTTTGTTTTGTTTTTTAAATAATTTATTTAACTTTATGTGTGTGAGGGTGTCAGATCCCCTGGAACTGGAGTTACAGGCAGCTGTGAACTGCCATGTGGGTGCTGGGAATTGAACCTGGGAAAACAGGTCCTCTGGGAAAACAGCCAGTGCTCTTAACCACTAAGCCATCTCTCCAGACCCTACGCTGCTTTTTTTATTCCCATCAGCAACATATGAGAAATCCAAATTTTCTGCCTCCTTATCAGCAGTTGAGGTTTTTCACTTTCAAGTCCAGCTGTTCTGATTGGTGTGCCGTGACATTCCACTGTACAGACAAACTCCAGGTAATGTTCCGTGGGTGCCTGGCTGGTCTCCAGATGTAGGCTAGCGTGAATAGTGCCGCTGTGAAGGCTGTGTATGGTCATTGTTAGATCCATTGCTCTGAGTTCTTCACAGGTGGACTTGTTAACTCAAGTGGTGATTCCAGGATTAACTCCCTGAGAACATGAAACAGCCTTCCTCACAAGGTGGGAGGAAGAACCAACTTCTGAAAGTTGTCTGTATGCCTGGACTAGCATGGCACACACACACACACACACACACTCTAATAACGGTCTGTGGCATGCATGGGCTGGTATGGCGCACGTGCACACACACGCACACACATACACACACACAAATAATGAGTGGGCTGGAGTGGCACACGCACATCCACACACAGAAATAATAACTGTCCTTGGCATGCGTAGGCTGGGCTGGCACACGTAAATAATGCATAGTTTAAAAGTTTTCATTTTCATTTTCACATTTGTTCAGTGTGTTCCAGAGTCCAGGGTTTACGGCTGCGTCACCAGCCCCGGGACCGTCTTCCCTTCTCAGATGAGTTAAGGACAAATGTGGAGCTTCCTGCAGGAGTTGAGATGGGCAAGAGGCTCTGACAAAGGCCAGAGTGGACCAGCTGCCTGGGAGGGGAGCCAAGAGGACGAAGCTGCTGACAGCGGTGGCAATGGGCCCTCATTGTGAAGCCAATCACAAGGAAAATGGATTCAGGAAGACAGAGGCCCTTACAAAGGAAGCATTAGAGGGTTCTGGAGATGACCAGGAAGTCCTAAGCGGAAATGGAAATCAATATGTGTTGCTTTTGAACTGAATGGGCCAGGAGCCACAGAACACCGACACACAGAACCGAAGCAAGCAGAAGTCACACGGGAAGTGGGGGCAGGGGACGGGTTGCCGGGTAAGAAAGCAAAAGGGTAATTCAATTGGAGAAACTGATCGCTGAGTTTTTAAAAGCAAGCTGACTCAGGAAGTACCTGAGCAAATCCAATGATGTCAGAAGGTGGGTGGCAAGTATGGGCAGTGTTGGGGCACAAAGGATGTTTCTGGAAGAGCAGTTGGGCAAATGCCTTTTGTTTTGCTTTCTTCTGAGACACTCTACAGCCCAGGCTGGCCTGGAGCTCATGGTGCAACCCCAGGATAACTTCAAACTCAAGGCAATGCCCCTGCTTCAGTTTCCTAAGTGCTGGGATGACAGGTGTGAGTCCCTTTACACGAATCTGTAAATGCCCTTCATGGATCAGGTATACCGTGTGCGAGGTGGGCAGGTGTGACTGTAGGGTGAGAGGTGACTGAGGCGGGGATCCTGGAGCACAGAGCCTGCAGGGAAGACATGACGATGGGCAGAGACAAACGGAGTTCTGGGCTGGGAGTGAAGATCTTTAACCTCTGGGAAGGGGCTTTGCTATTACACTAGACACAAGTCTCGTGTGCAGAGCAAGTGCATCTCGGTCCCAGATAGCTGAGCGAAAGCTCTGCGTGTGTAAGGACGTCCTGAGAGATGCTGAGCGGTAGCTGTGGTGGCTTTCCTTTGTCAGGTGACACTGATGGCTGCTGTCTGTGCTTCTGGTCATAATGATGAGAGCTAACTCTCTGCCTGCTCCTCACCTGCAGTGCCTCAGTTAAGCCCCACAACAACCCGTGAAGGAGCTAAATAATCGCACAAGGCTAGGATGGGGGCAGCAAGAATGGAATGGAGTTCCAGAGGCAACATCTAAAGTGGGTGCCAAACCCCTCCACAATTAAGATAATACATGAATACAACACTTCTTAAAAAATCAAAGTTACTGCAAAAAATAAGCCCATGCTGAGCAAATTGCCAAATTAGTGAAGACAGGATCAACAAGATGACAGATTTTAAGCAGCGGAGCTGGGACCCAAATCCATGCAGCCTGTCTGTAGGAAGCATGCTACTCTCACTACTCCGTAGTTGTACTCAAAGCTGACTGAGCAGCAGGCGACATCTGCTGTTCCTCCACCCTGTGTGGCACCTGCTCAGGGTCCAGCACACAGGAGGGCTGCAGCTCATGACTATGAAGGGCCCACAGGCAGGCTACAGCTAATGGCTGCCAAGAGTCCTCACTGCCCAGAGGCATGCATGGTCGTACAACCGACACCTACTCGGGAATTGAGGCCAAGGGTTTCGTCCGACTAACACACACGACACGTGCCTCAGATTATTCCTAGAGTGACATGAACACGTCACTAGGCTTTGAAGATGCTTGGTGTTCTGTACGGTCTGGAGAATGATGCATGGTAGCTGCCATGCTTTTGGTTCTGAGTGAGTTTATTAAGTCTATAAGGAGCAAAAGCAAAAGAATAAAAACTGAGTAGTGGATATTGAGAAGCGGCAGACAGAGGGTAAAACATCATCCATTTGGGAGTTCACAGCATCCAGCAGAGGTGGCTGCTGCAGTCCAATCCAGAGGGCAGACAGAAGGCAGCACCAGCAGATCAAGGAAGGGCTCATAGACCCCAGCGGACATCGACCATGGAAGCCGAGGCAGTCAGCTGGAGGTTTTGACAGAGGGTCCTCTGCGCTCTTTATGGCTGAGCTTCCTCTGGCTGAACCTCCTGCGGTTCCCACTGCAGGTGCTTTTATATCAAGGAATGAATAGTAATAAGACCTGCTGGAAATGGTTCATCGTCTAGCGGTCCTCAAGGGTACAGTGTGCTGTTCTCTTCCCTGTCACAGAATCAGTGGGGCACAGCCCATCCAGGTCAAGGAGGACAATGAGATGCTTGGGTCTGAAGTGGAGGGGGCAGTCCCATTTCCAGAGTCAGCACCAGTGAGCTTAAACAGCACCTAAAAACTTATCAATATAATGCATGCCATTCCTGGTCTCTCCAAAACTTGTATTAAAGTTTTCTTGCTATTGTGGCCATATTGGAAGGCAGGGCCTATGAGATGTAGGTGATTAGGTCATTAAGAGTGATTAAAGGTTTTTTTCACGGGAGTTTGACAATGTGTAGCTTGTAGAGAAAGTGGCTGTTAAGATGTGAGCCTGGCAGCATGTGTGTCTCTCCCACATGTACCAGATGTGGCCACCTGACCTTGGACTTCCCAGTCTCTAGAATCCTGAGTTCAAGTAACTGCTTTCATTTTTAGGTGGCTTGGTCTCAAGTATTCTGCTATAGCAACAGAAAAAAAAAACCCAAACTAAACAAAACCATGGGCTACAGGAACCCACAGTTAAGAGGGAAGACTCCAGTCTTGAAATCCTGTGATGGACTTTGAGAGGAGGTGACAATGAACTGGGATTTCTCTAGGTAGGATGGAGGAAGTGATATGGTAAGCAGAAGGCAAAATCCTGAATCCTCACACAAGGTTTTGAGAAAGTGTCTCACTATGAGTTGGAGGCTGGCTTTGAACTTGGGATCTTCCAGCCTTGCCTCCTGAATGCTGGGATTGCAAATGGGTGCCACCACCCACACCTTGTATAAGGTTCAACTTCTAAAAATCTAAAAAGAGGGTGATGTACACTTGTTAATTAACTTAATAAATAGAATAAATTGAGGAAAAAGGGGGATGGTTGTGTGGGTTAGTTTTTGTCAACTTAATACTAACTATTGTCACCTGGGGAAGGGAACCTCAAATGAAGAATTACCTCCACCAAACTTGCCTGTGGGCATGTCTGTGGGACATTTTCTTTAAAGGTTTTTTCCCTTTATTTTTACTTTGTGTGTATGGGTGTTTTGCTTGCATGTGTGTCTGTGTTCACGTGGGCTCCTGGTGCCTGCAGAGCTCAGAAGCAGGTGTTGATACCCTGAGACTGGAATTACAAACAGATGATAATGAGCTGTCATGTGGGTGCTGGGGATAGAACCTGGATCCTTTGGAAGAATAGCCAGTGCTCTTAACCTGTGAGCCACCTGTCCAGCTCCATGGGGCATTTCTTGATTGCTGATTGATGTGGGAAGGCCCCTCCCACTGTGGGCAGTGCCATCTGGGGCTGGTGGTCCTGGGTTATATAAGAGAGCAAGGTGAGCAAGCCATCAAGAGTGAGCCGGTCAGCAGTGGTCTTCCATAGCTTCAAGTCCCTGCCACAAATCTGTTGCTTTTGGGAGGCGGGGCTGGGATGTCTGCAGGAGCTGCACCAGCAGAGAGGTACACACAGGGAGGAAGGGTGGGGGGATAGTGTGGGAGGGTGGTACAGAGAGGGCATCCCTTTTTCTTGGTACCAAAGTCATTTTAGGAAGACGCCTGCTACATTCACAACTTGGTGACTCCCTGAAGTGCATACTATTGGGAAGCCAGACCAACTATCAGGGGATTATACTCTGAAACTTCTAGATGGGGGTGTGGTGGAGAACTTTGAGTCAGACCTGCATGCTGAAAGCAAGAAGGGGATCTGACCCGAGCTATAGTCTGGAGTGGAACACGCAGATGGAGGCTCCTGCTTTCCCTGACTGCAAAGGACTGCCCAGAGGTGGGATCCTGCATCCATGACCGTCCAAAGATTGCCCAGAGGCAGGATCAGTAACTATGGCTTGACCCCATAAAAAAATACCCAGATGCAGGCCAAAACAGCTCTGATGAGACACCTCATACAGGCGATGCCATCCACCTGGCTCTCCCCTTCTTGAGTGTAGGCTTATACGCATGTGTCCATCTGTGTATGTGCATGTCTGTTCAGGGTGCACATGAACATGTGAACATGTAAATGCGGAGGCCAAGTCTTTGTCAGGTGTCTTCTTTGCTCTCCACCTTAAAATGGTTTTTGCACATTTAGTGTGTGTGTGTGTGTGTGTGTGTGTGTGTGTGTGTGTGTGTGTGTCCATGTCCGTGAGGGACAAAAAGGGATGTTACATTCTCTGGAGGTGGAGTTGCAGGTGGCCGTGAGCTACCCACAGGAAGTGCTCTTAGATGCTGAGCCATCTCTCTAGCTCCCTCCTTCTTCACTCTTACATTTCCCTTCTTTATTATCTAGTGTCAGCTTAGTAGGTCAGCTCTGTCCTGCTCTGATGTACATATGTACCACTGAAAAGGAAAAATCAGTAGCCATCTTGAGAGAAGCTCCCTTCCCCCCTCTTCCTCTAAAGATATTTGCAGACCAGCAGTTTTAGAACTGACCAGGAGTTGAACTCATGGGAAGATAAGGCTGGAACAATAAATCTATATATCCTGGACTTGGTAAAACAGGATATGGGGAGTAATGGACTCAACTGACCAGAAATTGAACTTATGGGAAAATAGGACTGGAACAATAAATCTGAATGTATCTATCCTGGGTTCAGCAAAAGCAGGACATAGGGAGTAAAAATTTTATGTCTCTACAGATACCCTGAATCCTGTTAGCCATCAGTAACCTCATGCTCATAGTTCAGCCAGTAACTTCAAAGAACTACCTCACCCTTAGCCCCCTTGTCCAATCCCAAGCTGCATGTATATATAAACACCTTAAAGTGAATGCTCAGGGCCGTCCTCCTCCACCCGCTGTGTCGGATGTTGGACGAGGGGACCAAGCCCCGGGCTTGCTTGTTTTGTTATTAAAAAAAAAAAACAAAAAAAAAACCTCTGTTTTGTGCTTGCATTGGATATTGGCTCTGTGGTGGTCTTGCTTGGGGGTCTTGCGACCTGGGCACACCACACCACCACCATCACCATCATCATCATCATCATCTTTTCTTTTTCATAGGCTGTCACAAAGAATACAAGCTGGAATGGTGTTGGGCGATTTTGGTTGTCAAGTCTGAAATTAACTAAAACCCCCAAATGGCTAGGCACAGCTGTGAGGGATTTTTGCTTAATTCAATCATTTGAAGAGGGAAGACAACACTTCTAATCAGTATCTTTGAGGTGGGAAGACATGTTCCTTTAATCCTGATTTTCTTCAAATGGTTTTTGGTTTTGATTATTTATTTAATTGGTGTTTTGCTTGCATGCATGTTTGTGTGAGGGTGTCAAATCCCTTGGAACTGGAGTTACAGATAGTTGTGAGTTACCATGTGGGTGCTGGGAATTGAACCCAGGTCCTTTGGAAGAGTAGCCAGTGCTCTTAACCATTGAGCCATTGCTCCAGCCCTAATCCAGACTTTTTTGAGGTGGGAATACCCACTTCTAATCTGGGCCACACCTTTTGCTGGAGGCCTATACAAGGACATGGAAGAAGGAAGCCTTACTCTTTTCCTACTTGCTCTTGCCCTCTTTAACAAGTCCATTCCTTCACTGGCATTGGAGCCTACTTATTTGGGATTCTGGGGTGTGCTGAAGACTAGCTGAACATCCAGCCTCATGGACAAAACAACTACTGCATACTTAGACTTTCTGTTCATAGACAGCCATTGTTGGACTAGCTAGAACACAGCTTCTAAGTCATCCTAATAAATTATAATAAATTACACACACACACACACACACACACACACACACACACACACACACACGGCCTATAAGTTCTGTTACTCTAGAGAAACCTGACTAGTACAGATTTTGGTTTCAGAAGTGACTCTAGAACAACAAAGTGTAAGGATGGATCTTTTAAGTATCTGGAATAGGCTTTCTAATTTGCCAACACCTACAGTTACCGAAGCCTCTCCTGGGAGCTCAGAGATTACTGAAAGCCCATGGTGTGAATTATTTTACAAATTTTTTTCCAAGACAGGGTTTCTTTGTGTAGTGTTGGCTGTCCTGGAACTAGCTCTGTAGACTAGGCTGTCCTTGAACTCAAAGATCTACCTAGAGTGCTAGGATTAAAGGCATGTATCACCACCACCTGGCCTATTTTAGAAAATTAAGGAGACAAATACATTTGATTATGCTGATTCACCAATTGTGAAAGGCAACAGATTTGGTAACTCTGTATATAAAGCTTTTGACAATTTGCGAGAAAATAAGGAACACGAATGTGATGGTCTATTGCTCCTGCATCTCTGGATAAATTGACAAAGGTAAAGAATGAACTCTATTATAAAATTAACCAACTTCTAGCATCTCAGAATACAGTGAAGGATAATAATGAACTTAGTGATAAAAATGACCGACTCCAGATGCACACAAACATAAAGTTTCTAAAGTTTCTAAGCATACCCTGAAGAGAATCTTCTTTCCAGCAGCCACAGAGCTCAAGTTGCAGAAAATCAAACCAAAGATCTCATTATAAGGTTGGCTGAATTATACTGAAAACTCAAGTCTCAGCCTAGGAGGATGTCAGCAGTTAAAGTCAGGGCGTTAATTGGTCAAGACTGAGATCCTGTAACATGGGATGGGGAGGTGTGGGAGGACCCTATTGAAGCTGAGGACTTTGAACCCTCAGGTTCTCAAGGGTTTATCTCACCTGAGGAAGTATTCTCCCCACCCTCAGCAGAAGATGTACTCCCACCCCAACACCCTGAAACATTGCCTATTCTGCCTTTTGCTAGGGAAATTAATCCTTACTTGTCTGCTAAACCAGCAGTGACTTTGTCTGAAGGAAATGCCAGGCAACACAATACTGATGTCCCTCAGGGCCGACCAACAGTTGCCTCTGGACCTATAACCAGACTTAAGGCTAAGCAGGCTCCTAGAGAGGAGATAGGAAGTGCAGTCCAGGAGGAGGTGCACTACACTACTAAAGAGCTTAATGAGTTTGCTAGTTCATTCAAGCAGAAGTCTGGGGAATACGTGTGGGAATGGATTTCAAGGGTGTGGGATAACGGTGGAAGGAACATAAAACTAGATCAGGCTGAGTTCACTGATATGGACCAACTGAGTGGAGATTCTAGATTTAATATGGAAGCTCGCACAGTTTAAAAAAGTGTCAAAAGTTTGAGTGGTTGGCTGAAGCATTTGTCAAAAGATGGACTACTGAAAAGGAGCTGGAGATGCCTGATATCCCTTGGCTTAGTGTTGATGAAGGCATTTTTCAGACTCAAGGAAATGGAAATGCTAGAGTGGGTATGCTATATAAAACCTAATTCTCCACAATGGGGAGGCCCAGAAGACATGGTCTTCACTAACTGTCTAAGATGCAAAATGGTGAGAGGGTCCCAGCACATTTGAAGAGTCTTGTTATCACTCTTTTCCTTGTGCCAGACCTGAGGGTTGGAGACACTGCTGCTCACTTGAATGAATGAATTAAATGCAGTGGGTTTAGCTGGGTCCTGAGGTAGCAGGGACCAGGTGGGAGAACTGAATTGCCACAGGCAAGGTGGTCGTAGTTATCGGAATGGGCAGCACAGACCAAACAATGTCCATAATGGCCTACCCATAATGCTCAGCACACGCAAAGTGAATTTTATGGTGGCACAACTTGTATGGACCTTCGGTGCTGGTTAATCAGTCTTGGTGTTTCCAGGCATGAAGTAGATATGAAGTCTACTGCATTTCTGTTTGATCTGAACAAGCAGAAACATTCTCAAATGAAAGAAAGGCTGCACTGGATCATGGCAAGAGGGAATCTCAGCCTGTGAACCAGTTTCCAGACTTGAGCCAGTTTGTAGACCCAGAATCTCTTGAATGCAGGGATGGCCAGGTTCCCCTGAGGAAGGAACTTGATGAAATACCTAAGAGTTTCACTGTTAGCCTTTCTCCAGTCCTTCCCAGAGGGACCTGTGGCCTTTTACAAGGGGAACTGTACACTGGGGGAAAGTAACAATCAGACTTTGCGGGGTCTGTTGGATACTGGGTGAGTTGATGCTGATTCCAGAAGACCCCAAGAAACACTGTGGCCCTCCAGTTAAAGGAGGGGCTTATGGTGGTCAGGTGATTAATGGAGTGTTGACTGAAGTCTGACTCACAGTAGGTCCAGGGGGTCCTGGACTCATCCTATGGTTATTTCCCCAGTCCCAGAATATGTAATTGTGATAGATATACTTAGAAGTTGGCAAATTCTCATATTGGTTCCCTGACCTGTGGAGTGAGGGCTATTATGGTTGGAAAGACTAAATGGAACCTTTTGGAGTTGTCTTTTCCAAGGAAAATAGTGAATCATAAACAGTATCATATCCCCGGAGGAATTGCAGAAATTAGTGCTACCATCAAGCACTTTAAAGACGCAGGGGTGGTGGTTCCCACCACATCTCCCTTTACTTCTCCTGTCTGGCCAGTGCAGAAGACAGCTGGATTATGGAGAATGACAGGTGACTATCCAAAGCTCATTCAAGTAGTGCCCTGGACTGCAGCTGCTGTACCAGATGTGGTGTCCTTAACTGAACAGATTAACACACCTCCTGCTACATGGTATACAGGTACTGATCTAACAAAGGCCTTTCTCTCAATACTCATCCCTAAGGACCACCCGAAGCATCTTGCTTTTAGTTGGCAAGGCCAGCAATATACCTTTACAGATGATTTTTTTTTAAATTTCTTTTGGTTTTGTTTTGGGTTTTTGAGACTAGGGTTGTCTGTGTATACCTTGGCTCTCCTGGAACTCACTCTGTAGATCAGGCTGGTCTCAAACTCACAGAGATCTGCCTGACTCTGCCTCCCGACTGCTGGGATTAAAGTGTGCACTACCACTGCCCGGCTATATGTTTACATTTTTCCTTAAGGATATATTAACTCTCCAGTCCTTTGTCATAACTCAGTTAGAAGGGATCTTGATTGCCTGTCTTCCGTACGGTATCACACTGGTGCGCCACATTGACAACATCATGCTGAATGCACCAAGTGAGCAGGAGGAAGCAACCACTTTGGACTCATTGGTAACACATATGGGTATTGGAAGATGGGAAATAAATCCAACCAAAATTTAAGGACCTTCTACTTCAGTGAGATTTTTTAGGAGTCCAGTGGTGTGGGGCATGCAGAGATATTCCTTCTAAGGTGAAGGATAGGTTATTGCACCTGGCCCCTCCCACCACCAAGAAAGAAGCACAATGTTTAGTGGGTCTATTTGGATTCTGGAGACGACGGCACATTCCCCACTTAGGCCTGTTACTCTCACCATATACCAAGTGACCCAGAAAGATGCTGACTTTGAGTGGGGTCTGGAACAGGAGAAGGCTCTTCAACAGGTCCAGGCTGCTCTACCACTTGGATCATATGCTCCAGCAGACCTGGTGGTACTGGGATTTTGGAGCAAGTCTCTACTATTATCTGCAGACAACTATTGTCCCTTTGAAAGACAGCTCTTGGTCTATTATTGGGCCTTAATGGAAACTGAACGTTTGATAACAGGCTGCCAGATTACCATGTGACCTGAGCTGTGCATTATGAGCTAGGTGTTATCTGACTCACTAAGTCATAAAGTAGGATGTGCACAGCTGCAATCTATTATCAAATGGAAGTGGTAAATGCGGGATTAGGCCCGAGTAGGTCCTGAAGATACAATCATGTTACATAAAGAAGCTGCCCAAATGACTATGGTTTCTACTCCCATTACAATGCTTTCTGCTGCCAAGCAGGTACTTACAGCCTCGTGGGGTCCTATGAGCAGTTGACTGATAGTTCTGTATGTTGTACAGGTACCACCCAGAAGTGGACAGCTGCAGCATTACAACTGCTTTCTGGGACAACCCTGAAAGACACCAGCAAAGACAAAGCAAAGGGAAATCTTCACAGTGGGCAGAACTTCAGGCTGTACACATGGTATTGCAGTTTGTTTCGAAGGAGAAATAGCCAAGTATTCAATTGTTCACTGATTCATGGACTGCATGGCCAGGGACCTGGAAAGAGCATGACTGGAAAATTGGTGAGAAAGACATCTGGGGAAGGAGTATGTATATAGATCTTTCAAAATGGGTGAAGGATGTGGAGATACTTGTGTCTCATGTAAATGATCATCAAAAGGTGACTTCAGCTGAGGAGGAGTTCAGTAATCAAGTAGATAGGATGACCCCTTCTGTGGACAGTCAGCCTCTTTCTCCAGCCATTCTTGTCATTACCCAATGGGTTCATGGACAAAGTAGCCATGGTAGCAGAGTTGGAGGTTATGAATGGGCTTGACAACATAGACTTCCACTCACCAGGGTTGACCTGGCTACAGCTGCTGCTGAGTGCCAGGTCTGCCAATGGCAGAGGCCAACATTGATTCCCAGATGTGGCATCACTCTCTGGGGTGATCAGCCAGTGGGTTGATGGCAGGTTGACTAAACTGGACCACTTCCTCTGTGGGAAGGACAGTGTTTTGTCCTTACTGGAGTAGATACTTATTCTGGTTATGGATTTACCTTTCCTGCACATAATGCTTTTGTCAAAACCATCATCTGTGGGCTTATAGAATGCCTGATCTGTAGTGATATATTGTGTACCCTAATAAACTTGCCTGAGGATCAGAGGACAGAGCCAGCCACCAGATTAGACACAGAGGTCAGGCAATGGTGGTACACACCTTTAATTCTAGCACTTGAGATCTCATGCTTTTGTTTGGGAAGCACACATGCCTTTAATCCCAGAAAGTAATAATGGCAGGGCAGAAAAAGGTATATAAGGCATGAAGAAACAGGAACTCACTCTCTTTAGGCTGAAGATTTCATAGAAGTAAGAGCTAGTGGCTGACTGCTCTGCTTCTCTGATCTTTCAGCTTTCACCCTGATGTCTGGCTCTGGGTTTTTTATTAAAAGACCATCTAGATTTGAACAACACTGATTCACTGACATGGTATTCCACACAGCATTGCTCCTGACCAATGAATTCACAGCCAGAGAAATGCATCCGTGGGCCCACAGTCCTGGAATCCACTGGTCTTACCATGTTTCCTGCCATCCTGAAGCAGCTAGCCTGATAGAAAGATGGGATGGCCTTTGGAAGACACAGTTACAACACCATTTAGGTGGCAACAGCCTGGAGGGCTGGGGCAGCCATGAAGGGTGGGGCCGGCTCTCCTGCTACAGTGACCAGCAAGGGGCAGGACCAGTTATCCCAGGGCCAGTGAGGGACAGGAACAGCTCAGCACAGCCCTCAGATTTTAATTCAAGTGGTTCCTATGATTCCCTGTGGCAATATGGGCCATGGACATCGTCACACTCCCAGCTGCAGCAGGACCACAGACCCAGACATGGCACTCAGCAGCAACTTGGTCCCAGATGTCACTATGGTCCCATTGGCAGCACAGACCACCTAGATCAGTATGGCCCCTGCAGCAGCAAGGTCCTTAGACACCAACATGGTCTCAGGTGGGCTGTCTAGACCCTAGGCATCTTCACAGCCCTTGGTGGTAACAGGAGCCATAGACTTCAACTCAGACCCTGGCTGCTGCTGGGCTATGGACCTAGACATGACCCTAGGCAGCAGCCCAGGCCTGGACAACACCATGACCCTGTGTAGCAATGCAGGCCACACAGATTGGCATGGCCCCAGTGACAGTATGGTCCTCAGACACCAACATGGCCACAGATTGTGACCTAGACCCTGGGGAATCTGTTTGGCCTCTGGTGGCACCACAGGCCACAGACATGAACGCAGACTCTGGCTGTGGTAGGATCACAGACTTAGACATGGTCCTCATCAGCCACGTGGGCTCAGATATCATCATGGTCCTAGGTGGCAGTGCAGGACACTCAGATCGACTTGGCTCCAGTGACAGTTCGGACCTTGAACACCAACATGGCCCCAGGTGATGGTGACCTGTAGCTAGAGTTTTTCTCCAGTTCTGCCTGGCCCACAGTCAGGACAAATCTCTCTCACCCGCCAGTCCCACAGCCGTTCAGACCCAACTGAATAAACACACAGAGACTTATATTGCTTACAAACTGTATGGCCGTGGCAGGCTTCTTGCTATCTAGTTCTTATATCTTAAATTAACCCATATCTATTAGTCTATAAGTTGCCACGTGGCTCGTGGCTTACCGGTACTTTACATCTCTCTTGTCATGGAGACGGCTGGCAGCGTCTCTCTGCCTCAGCCTTCCACTTCCCAGAATTCTCTTCTCTGCTTGTCCCGCCTATACTTCCTGCCTGGCTGCTGGCCAATCAGCATTTTATTTATACAGAGCGATATCCACAGCAGTGACCTGTGGGAGCCCGTTCTCGGGTTCCTCGTGGCTTTACCCAGCAGGTCCGCATAGAGGATGATTAGACCACGGGCCTGAGTGAAGGTGTCTGAGATGGTCTGCACTTGGCTGTGCTGGGGGAGGAGGTCTTTTGCTCCACCCCTTGGCGTCTCTATAAAAACCCCGGGGCAGAGACAGTTGGGCCCGTTGGAATAGGTTCCAGGCCCTCTCGAGGCTGTCCTTTATTTTCTATCTGTGTATCTCCGCAAAATTCTCCGCAATAAATCCTTGTATCTAATATTTCCTGCTGCTCGCACTCAAGAAAACTCTGGGGAACTGTGGGGGTGGTTGGGTAAACGCCCCACAGAATGGCACCATGAACAGGGACTAAAGAAAAAAGAAAAAAAAGGGACTAAAGAAAAAAAGGGGGGACTAAAGACAAATGAACAGGGACTAAAGACAAAGTAATAGGGACTAAAGATAAAGGAAAATAATAGTTTTATTACAGTTTTTGGCAAAAGTGCTGAGTCAGCCCTGCCAGTGGAAAGGCATGCCGGTGTTATGGAATATATATATATATTTTTAATATATATTATTGAGAGGCAGGGGTTTTATCCTCAAGAGAAAAGGAAAGCGGACTGGAAGGATGTCCGATGCTGCAGCACAATTCTCTTCTGTCAAAATTTTCTATCTTCTATCCCTTTCTCAATTTCTACCTGTGAAAAATAAGTATAGGGTAGTAATATAGGGTAGGAAAAACTAAGAAGTGTAAGATCATGTAGGAAAAAATAAGGCAACTAGACAGAAAAACTCTACAATTTTCTAACTTTGGGGGCTATGAATGTAAACTGGGAAAAAAATCTTTCTTTGGGCTTTTCGGGTAGTAAAAAAGCTTCTCTGAGCTTATGGGGAAGAAAAAGTTTCCTATGGAAGCTTTTGACCTGGGGACAGCTGAAATGCTAAGTCCAAGCAGCAGGAGAAAGTGATTTCTCCCTGAGGCAAAAATGGGGGTGTAAGAAGCCAAAAAGTTTAAAGTTCAAACATTTTGGGAAAAGTTGGTCTCTCTTGGGAAAAAAATCTTTCTCTTAAACTAAAAGCTTTTCTTGGAAAATTTGGGGGAAAAAATCTCTCTAAAAAGCCTTAATCTTTCTCAAAAGCTCTTAAACTTAAAAACTAAAGCCTTTAACTTTCTCAGAAGGACAAAAATTAGAATCACCTGAAGATATTAGTATGGGGACCACCTGTGATTAGCTCTAAGGGAAAACAACAAACCTCTTAAGACAGCAAAACCTCTCCAAGCTCTGTCTTTCAAGCTTTTAAAAATCCTCCCTGCAATGCAGGAGGCAGGGACAAGTTCCTAAAAACCTCTTCTAAGCTCTGTCTCTTCAAGCTAGTAAAAGACAGTGGGTCAGAGTACCCTGAGGGAAACGCTTGGGAGAGTGTGGGTAAAGAGCTACAGAGAGCCCAAAAGGGCAGGAAACTTTACCTGAGAAAAGCAAAAAAGTCAAACTTTTCAGTTATGCCCAGCTGAGGCATCAAGGGTTTTGTTTCTGAGTGAACGTTTCAGAATGAAAAGGTGTTCCTAATCGTCCTAAATCAAAGATCCCCTGAAGCAATGCAAACTGTTAGCATTGTATCCTCACTTCTGACCAAAAACCCAGAGGCGACTGGCCAGTGTCTCTGAGTTGGGGTGCATTTCGGGGATACTAGGTTTCCTGCAGTTGCAAACTTCCTGGAGCACAGAGCTGAGGCAGGAAGGTGCAGGACCCAGGGGAAGATTGCTAATGAACAACCAAAACTAAAGCCAGTGGGAACGGCACAGTTGTCCACTTTCCTACAAGTCCCGGGTTGATAGGTCCACAGCTGCAAAAAGAAATCTGAGAAAAAGCTTTCCTATCAGTAAGGGCCTTTCTGGGAAAACAGTAAAGCTGAACTGTGTCTGAAGCAGTTGTGCTGCTGAGTCAGAACGCTGTCTGGGGAAAGAGCCCAGCCAGGGCAGAACAGAACTATCCAGGAGTAAAGCTTTCTTTTCTGTCAGAGAAAGCACCTCTTTGAGAAAAGCCTTGTTTCAACTGCCTCCCTGAGATGAGGGAGTGTAGCCCTGAGGGGTGATTGCCTCTGGCATAAGGTCTGTCCTTGAGCACCCAGACAAGCAAATGCAACCCAGGGGACTGGGCCAGGGGACTGGGCCAGGGGAAGGCCTGATAAGGCAAAACACCTGTCCTAATGGGAGTTTAGAAATGGCAAAAACCTCCCTTGTTAGATTTTCAGTCTGTACGCAAACCACACAGACCCCGAAAACAAAAATGGACAAAAAACCCCTACCTTCAGTAGCAGGGAAAGCCGCCACTGTAGTGTTGGAAACTGTTTCTGGGGTAGAGGGGATAAACTGAGACCAAACTGGGAACTGTCTGGGAAAAAGACTCCGAAGAAACAGAAGGGACATATTCCTCCCCAGAAAATACATGACCGGTGAAAAGCTGCTAGAATTTGAGGCAGATTCGGGGGGAGAAAAAAAGCCCCTACCTCCAAAAGCAGCTAGCAGAGGAACAGAGCCACAGACAGATACCTGAAGCTCTGCATCTGGGGGGGAGGAACAAGCAAAATGAGATAGATCAGTGGGAGAAAATCTCTCTGAAAGAGCTATGGAAAAGCTGTTGTAAATTATTTTGTTTTTTACTGACTGGCTAAGACAAACACAAGCCCCTAGGAAAGTTGCTATCAGAAATGCCAGCCTCAATGCGCGCTAACGAGGCAGGTGCAGTTCTGATTTGGGGGCCCGTGTCAAATGAAGGAGAGACACCTGTTGAAGCCAGCTGAGAGAGCAGAAACCTCCCAATGTCCCAAAGCTGAAAATGTAAAATGCTTGTTCAAATCTCCCGTTGCAAAAGCAAAAAACTTTGTTCAAACCTCCCAGGCAAGAATTTGTAAACAAGTCTGGTAAAAGAGAACCAGTTGACTCTCAGACCCAAAAAGAACTATGGGAAATGATATAAGGGAAATGAGATAAGGGACTGATATAAGGGACTGATATTATGGACTGATATAAGGGAAATGCATTCTGGGAAAGGTAGTTTTTCTGCTAAAGATGGCGACATTGCCCTGAAACACATTTGTCAGCTCAAAAATACGTTCATGGTAAACTTAAAATACATCTTTTAACAGAATAAGGAGGAAAATCGTCTAAGAGTTTAAGTGTCAGTTCCAATGAAAAATTGAAAGGACACGGAGCTAGGTGCTTCGCGGTTTGGGGCTCCCTTGGTAAAATGCCTTATTTACCCTAATAGCTGTGCAAAGTTTTTACGGTAGTTGGATGACAAAAAGCTACCTATAAGAGCAAACAAGCCACTTTAAAATCCTTAAAACAAGGAAAAGCAGTTTATACACTGAATGTTGTCTTAGATATGAAGGAAACTTATGTGAAATTAAAAATTCTTTACCTTTTGAATAAACTGCCTGCAAGGAGTAATTCCTTTGCAAATCTAATTAAGGGGATAAGAAACAGGCATTCAAAAAGAAATGACTGCTTTATAGATGGGAAACAAACTTCAGAAAATCTAGCTGTCTTACAAAAGAGTTGCTTCACCTGAAAGTTCCTTATAAAAAATCAATGCTAAATATTACAGCTGCTAATAACATGAGGAGTTAAAGCTAATGAAGTGAAAATACTAAATACAGTTCGGAGCGGTGCCGCTTTTGGCTTTACTAGCTCCTTTAGAAAAATACTTTATATCACCTAATAGCTGTGCAGTATTTGGCAAAGAGCTTTACAGCAGCTAAATACGGTAATTTCACCCTCAGTGTGAAGTGAAGTTTTTCCGTAGAACAAACCAAAAGTACTGCTGTAATAGAAACGTTTGTCTGAATTGAAGTACTTAGGGGAGCTATTATGAATTTGGGTGAAGGGACAGCCTCTAGTTAGAAACTGTTTACCGCTGACAGTGCATCTCTGCCGGTCCGGAACAGCTGAGAGAACTGGCAACTTTGGAGTGTGGCTTCGTCCCGAGAATGTTACAGTCCCCTAACAACAGCTATCACAATTCTATAACAACACTCACTAAATCCCAGTGCTTTATAACAAAGCTGACTATAAATTCTAAACTTTAGAAATGATGTCCGTACTTCCTGTCTAGTTAAGAGAATCTTTCTTTCTTTTTTTTTTTTTTGGTTTTTCGAGACAGGGTTTCTCTGTGTAGCTTTGCGCCTTTCCTGGATCTCGCTCTGTAGACCAGACTGGCCTCGAACTCACAAAGATCCACCTGCCTCTGCCTCCCGAGTGCTGGGATTAAAGGTGTGCGCCACCACCGCCTGGCCAAGAGAATCTTTCTAATAGAGATAGTGATAATAATTAAGAGTAAGAAGTAGAAAAAGATGAAAATAAGATATGTGAGTTTGTAAAAATTCTCTTGTTAGATCTGTGTTAAGAAATCTTTAGGTGTTTGCTAAGTTAAATATATGCTAATAGTAGCCCTATATAAGTTTGTAAAATAGATCTATAGAGTTCCTTTAAGAATATAAGCTTGCAAGAAATATCTAAGTAGTCTTAAGACATGTAGTAATAAGCTTGTAAGAAGTAAAGATGCTAGTTGTAAATGTAAGTTTAAATAAGAAGATGGAATGAGTAAGTAATAAGAAATATATTTGCTAAAGTAGTTCTATAGTTTCCTTAAGGAGTATAAATAAGTAGATGTTAATGTTATGTGAGTTTGTAAAAACATGTAAATGTTGAATATGAGTCTAAATGCTTTCCAAAAAATGTTATATGTGAGTTTGTGAAAAAGTGTAAATGTTAAGTGTGAGTCTATGCTTAATGTATATGATGAAAAAAACTGAGATCTAGAAGTTAGTGTCCTAGAAGATTGCAAAGCAGGCAGTCTGAGCAGTTTTCAAAAGTTTCAGAAGCCGCTAAGAAGCTAAGAATGGCAGATGCCAGAACCAGCACAAGGCATCAGCAGCTGAGATCCGTGGAAAATCAACGCAACACAGAAAAACCTGAGCTAACATCAAAAACGGTGCGGTTTAGAATACTATTGTATCTAAAAAGGTCTCTGACTTGAGAATAAAAGTTCAGAGACGCTTGCTTGAACAAAAATTGTTAACTGCAAAAAGTTTTGGTTGAAAAACATCTCTTCATATTTTGAAGTGAAAGCCTAATACCAGAATTTATTTGTTTGAACTTTTTGAACTTAAAATGAGATAAAATTACAAAAAGATTTTGGTTATGGATTTCTTCATATTTGGAAGGCTCGTATCAGAATTTATCATTTGAATTTTGGGACTTAAGAAATGAAATGAACAGTAGAGATTTCATTGCAATGGGACAATTTTGAGTTTACTTATAGTAATGACCTAGGAACTGTTTTCTGGAATTGGGTTAAAAATGGAACTGTTTAAATGAAGAAATTTATTATTTCTACCTAGAATCAAGATGCAGTTTTGTGTATGCATATATGCTTTATTAATTGGTGATTCATGAATTGTTTTGTGGAACTGTTTATGTAAAAATGAAATTACTTACAGAACTGGTTTTGTGTTACAAATGGAACTGTTTAAATGGAAAAGTTTGGGTTTCCTAACTAGGCTTGAGATTTTGCTTAAAAAATTATAAAAGGGAGAGTTAATATTCCTTAGTTTATTTAATTTAAAAAATTTTCTTTGATTGGATTAATGTCTTGTTTTGTTAGTAAGAAATGCAAATGGGGTATATACTAAGACTACTTTTAAAGTGTGTAAAGAGTTTTATTAAGAAACTGCTTTTGGATGTTTTGCTAAGTTTTCAAAGTGTTAATGGTTAGATTGAGAATACTGCATTTCAATATGGGTTTGTAGGAATTGTATAAGTTTGGGTTCCTCTAACTAGGTTTGAGATTTTGTTTAAAAAATTATAAAGAAAAGGGGGAGTTATGAGATTGAATTATGTTTGCAGAAACCTATTGATATTAATGCACCCTGGTTTTGTGGAGTTAAGGAAATATTTAAGTTTGATGTGAATACATTGAAGTTTTTCCTATGTTCTGTTAGCAAGAAAATTCAAATGATTGAGTTAAAGTTGTAAGACGGAGAAAATTGTTAACTATATTTAGCACCATATATGCTAATTCAAATGGTTCTGTTAAGAGTTTGCTTTGAGTTGTAAGATTGAGAGAATTGTGACTATGTATAGCAATATTTATGTTAACCTGTTAATGATAATGATGAAGCTAAGGGATTCTTTAAGTTTGTAGTCGCCTTAAGAGTTTTTGGTTTACAAAGGGCTTGAGGCAGCTAAGACTGCTGTAGTCACCTTGGACCTAATTCAAAAGAGAAATGCCATCTTTATCATCCTCTACTCCCATATTGGGAGGTGTAACAGGTATGGAGATGGCTATAAGCCATTAATAGTTATTTTTTTATAATTTAAGAAAGGGGGACCTGTGGGAGCCCGTTCTCGGGTTCCTCGTGGCTTTACCCAGCAGGTCCGCATAGAGGATGATTAGACCACGGGCCTGAGTGCAGGTGTCCGAGATGGTCTGCACTTGACTGTGCTGGGGGAGGAGGTCTTTTGCTCCACCCCTTGGCATCTCTATAAAAACCCTGGGGCAGAGACAGTCGGGGCCCGTTGGAATAGGTTCCAGGCCCTCTCGAGGCTGTCCTTTATTTTCTATCAGTGTATCTCCGCAAGATTCTCCGCAATAAATCCTTGTATCTAATATTTCCTGCTGCTCGCACTCAAGAAAACTCTGGGGAACTGTGGGGGTGGTAGGTAAACGCCCCACAGTGACCCATACCCCTGGCATCTGAACGACTTCAATGATATCAAGAGTCACAGACACCAACCTAGACCCTGGCTGTGATAGGGCCATGGACCCAGATATGGCCCCCAGCTGCAGCCTGGGCCTGGATATCACCATGGCACCTTGTGGCAACACAGGCCATTCATATCTGTATGGACCCAGCTGCAGCATGACCCTTAGATCCCCACTGGCCTCAAGTGACAGTCCAGACCCCCAGTATTGGCACAGTCTTTGGTGGTATCAGGAAACATAGATATCAGCCCAGACCCTGGCTGCTGCAGGGCCATGGACCCAGACATGATCCCACACCAGACATTACCATGGCCCCAGGTGGCAGCACAGGTCATCCAGATTAGTATGACCCTGGCAGCAGTGTGGCCCTTGGACACCAACATGGGACTCAGGTGTCTGACCAGACCATACTCATCCACATGACCTTCAGAGGTTACTGAAGCCATGGACATCAGCACAGATCTTGGATGCTTTAGGGCCACGGATCCTGACATGGCCCTTGGCAGCAGCTTGGGTCTGGATGTCATCATGTCCCCAGTGGCAGCACAGGCCACTCAGATCAACATGGCCCCAGTGGCAGCATGGCCCTCGAGCACTGAAATGGCCACAGGTGGCAGCCCAGACCCCAGGCATCCCTTGGTGGCAACATAGGTCATAGACATCAACACAGACCCCAGCCGTGACAGGACCACGGACACAGACATGGTCCTAGGCAGCAGCTCAGGCCCAGATGTCACCTTGGTCCCTGGTGGCAAGCAGGCCACCAATATCAATCCATTCCTTATAGCCCTTGCCTGTTTGGATCTGCCTCTTACCACAGCACATGGACCATTCTGCCTCTCTTTCTCCCGCATTTCTCTACTGTAAACTTGCTCATCATAACCATAAGGACCCAATTCGCCCTGTGGGTGTCTTTCACCCACCTGAGCTGCATCAGGTGTAATTTTGACCTGGTAAAATACATAATATGTTTGCAAGTGTATCGTGGGATAGTTATGTAATTACGACCTGGTTATTGTTTTCATTTGGAAATTAAGCATGACATAAGGAGATATGATTGCATGTCAAGTTGACAAGGGGCGAACTTGTGATGGTTACTTTGGCTGTCAAAGTGACTACATCTGGAATTAACTAAAATCCCAAAATGATGGGGTAGGAGGGATTTTTGCTTACTTAAATCATTTGAAGTGGAAAGGCACAGCTTTGCTCCAGAACTTTTGAGTTTGGAAGATCCATCTCTAATCTGGGCCAAGCCTTTTGCTGGAATCCCATATAAACACACTGAGAAGGAAGCCTTACTCTTTGTCTGCTTGCTTTCGAAGGCAGGTCCATTCCTTCACCGGCATTAGAGCCTACTTCTTTGGAATTCTGGTGTATACTGTAGATCAGCTGAGACAGCCAGTTTCCTATACTGAATGACTACTGGATTCCTGGACCACAGCCTGTAAGTCATTTTAATAAGTCCCATCTATCTCTATCTCTATCTATATATCTATATGTATGTCTATGTCTATCTATAGCTACATCTATCTATGAAAGTCTCATTCTATAAGTTGTTACTCTAGAGAACCCCGACTAATACAGCTGGAGTTGAGGTCTCCCTGCCTAAGTTTCCTGAGTGTGGGAATGGTTTGGTGACCTGCTGCAGGTCTTTACCTTTTTCTCTGTTCATTTTACCTTTACCCAGTGCTGCCCCAGCTCTTCCCCTTGTCCTTATTACCTCCCTTCTATTTATTTACTTTTCCATCTTATATTTTTCTCTGTTGGTAGTTTTACCCTGCTTGCTTCTTTTATAATCATGATGAATATGTCAGCGCACACAGTACTGTCCATGTCCCTTTACTCTATAACAAGTACTAGCATTGGAGGGAAAGGTGCTTCGCAACTGGTTGTTCACAGTGGGCCTGTCGATCGGTTGTGCTGACTTCTGCAGAGAGTATTCCATTCTTGGAGTGGTATAGGGTATTGAGCTGGTGCCTAAGCATGTGGGTGGAGGGTTTACTGAGATATACCCTAGCCTAGCAGAGAGAAATAACACCTCAATCCTACTACAAGCTGCTCCATTAAAACATTGCAAATACTTCTACTGAAGAGATTATGGGTGATTAAACAAGAATTCAGCCAACATCCTAACCCATATACACAAGTCGCAAGAGCTACAAAGAACCAAGGCAACATGACTGCTCCAAAAATTACCAGTCTCACAGTAATGGCCTCCAGCAAAAGTAAATAAGATGAAATCCCAGACAAAAATGTCAAAAGAATTATGATAATAAATATTAAATAAAATCAAAGATGACACAGATACACTCCTGAATAAACTAGAAAAGAACACAGTGAACAACTGAATGGAGTAAAGATGTCAACATGGGCCATCAAAGAGGGTTCAACAAAGAATTAGAAAAACTGAAAAAAAATCAATCTGAAATCTTGGAAATGAAAAGTCCAATAAGCGAAGAAATTCAGCTCACTAAGCCATGAGAGCAGAATGGATCAAGTGGAAGGAGTAGACAAATTGGAACATTGAGACAGTGGCAAAGGCAGATTAATAAGAAAACACAAGATTCAAGATCTTGGTGACTCCATGACAAAGCCAAGCCTACAAATTATGAGTGCAAAATGAGAATGTCAGGAAAAATGCTGTTGTGTGATATTTTGTTTGAGTTCTGACAAATAAAGCTTGCCTGGGCATCAGAGGGCCGAGCTAGCCACTAGTTAACCATAGAGGCCTGGAGGTCTGTACAGAGGAGACAGGAAGTGACAAGGCATGGTGGAGACAGGAAGGAGCTCAGCCCCTTTTGGTTGAAGGATCTAGAGAAGTAAGAAGTTACTGGTGGCTGCCCCTTTGCTTCTCTGATCTTTCAGGTTTTACCCCCAATATCTGACTCCTAGTTTTTATTGATAAGATTAATTAGATTTACACTTCATCTGGCATCCAACTTTGGGGGCACAAATTCATGAAAAAGCCACTTGCCCATGGCTTTGTAGTGACTGGCACACACCAGAGCTGCATGCAGGGGCTCCTGCAGAAGTCACCACCCCACCAGCTAGGTTTTCCTTTTTTCCCCCACCAAGCCCTCTGAGTGAGTCTGGGATTTTTCTGTTGCAGCTTCTCTACAGCAGTTTCCACAGGTACTTGGGCTCCAGACTTCACTGGAGTTAGCCCCTCACCACCAGCCTTCAGGCAGCTCCTGCCACTCGTGCTTCTGCACAATTCCAGGTACATTTTTCAGACAGTCAGCTCCCTCTCCCTGTGGGTTGTGGACTTTCTCTGGACCCACTCTTTGGGCTGCTGCCACACTAAGTAGCTGCCTTGATACCTGCTCAGGCTTCTATTGCTCTATGTAGCGGCAGCCAGCCTCACACTTCACCATTGTCAGCAGATTTGGTGAGACAATTGGGAATGTTTAAAGGGGGGAATTAGTTAAAAAAAAGAGAGTTTTTTTCCCCACATTAAAAAATGGGAAACAATATTACAATGGAGGGAGTTAGGTCTCTGTGTGATTACATACTGGCTGTTTTAAAAGTGGAACAATTAAAATGAGGGGATAATTAACTTAGCTGTGATTTACATAGTGTTAATTATAATCATTATTGATTTGATAATTCTTGTTTTATCCCTAAGAGAGTTGGTTGATATGAGTGACAAGATACAGGCCTTAGAAAAGGCCACTACTCATAATATGAATGCCTTACAAATAATTACTAAGGAGATTAATACAATTTTGACTGGTAAGAAATATTTACTGGTGAAGAGAGCAAAAAAGTGACTGATAATATGTAAACCTAAGAAAAACTTACTATTCAAAATTTACAAACCTTAGAAAAACATTAAAACAGATGATAGAGATATTCAGACACAGACAGAGGTATTTAAATGAGAACCAACCTCACCATTATATTATAAAATTAGAGAGGAACACCCCAAGTTTATTAAACAACCAACTTTAATTTATTCACTCTCCTTATGGGAACAATTGCCAAATAACAGGTATCCCCAAGGCTGTGTAAGAGCTGACTAGATTCCTGTGGAAATGTTAGATTTGAGGAGATATTTGAAGAAGCAATAGTTGCATATGGTATGCATTAACCTTTTGTGAAGCAGATGTTAAATTCATGGTCATCAAGTAACAGAATTGTCCCACAAGACTGTAGTGACTTGGTTACAGCAGTATTGGAACCTGGTCGTCAATTACAGTGGAGGACCTGGTTGGTGGAAAGATGAGGCTAGGACCATTGAACAATGAAGTAGGGCTAGAGATATTGAAATCTCCCAAGACCAACTTCTTGGAGAGGGTGATTATGCTGACATATAAAGACATTCTCTATATGATGACCACACCCTGGCTCTCTGCCATGCAGCAGCTTTGAATGCTTGGAACAGAATTGAAGAAGTTGGAAAGAAAACTGAGTCATTTACTAAAGTTATAGGTGGCCTGAAAGAAACCTTCAATGATTTTTTTTACAAAGATTGACTTCAGCTGTAAATAGAAAGATACCAAATTCAGAAGCTAGATAAATAGTAATTGAATCTTTGGCTTTTGAAAATGCTAATTCACAATGCAAAGGGGGTAATTAGGCCTTTAAAGGCAAGATCAGCACCCATCGAAAAATGGATCTGAGAAACAGTCAATGTTGATTCTCATAATCATGATGGCACTTGGATAGGAGAGGTGATTTCCAGAAGCTTGAAGAAAAATCAAAATGTCAGGTGTTTTAATTGTGGCAAACAAGGTCACCTAAAAAGGGATTGTAGACAGGGCATTCCTAGAAACAATGGTTTTTGTAGGACTAATCCAGAGGCCTTTGCCTTCTGGAGTATGCAGAAGGTACAGCAAAGGCCAACATTATACCAATGAATGTCAACAAGACAGACAGGGTAACCCTTTGCCATCAGGAAATGCCTTGAGGGGCCTCTCACATACCCCCATGTCAAATTTCATTCAGTCATTCCCTGTCACCTTGGAGGAAACTCCTCCTCAGAGTACTTAAAGGATCTAATGAGTATTGTAAGAAGTCATACTGCTCTGGATGATAAACAGCATTAGAAGATAAAACAAAAATTTTAGGAGAAACCATAAAGTGAATATTTTGGCAGACTTCCATAAATGATCAGAGACCAAAGCTAAATATATGAATAAATGGCATTGTAATTGAGGGTCTTGTAGACACAGGGGCAGACGTAACAATACTTGCACCAGAATCTTGGGTTTCCAATTGGCCTCTTCAGAAGGTAAATGTTAGGTTTTAGGGATTGGAACTTTATCTCAGGTAAAACAAAGCATGAGATGGGTTGAATGTATAGGGCCAGAAGGACAGAGAGGAAAATTAAAGCCATGTGTGGCTAATATAGCAATGAATTTATGGGGATGTGATTTGTTACAGCAATGGAAAAGAAAGATTAACATTCCTCCAATCTCAGAAACAAACCAATAAACTAACCTATGTTTCTGGGAAAAATATTAAAAGGTATTATAAAGAATAGTTGATGCCCATTCAGGTTGTACAAAAACAGGGCACAACAGCTGTTGATCTTTCAAAGATAGATCAGCCAACAGCCCTGCCTTTAAAATGGTTAACTGACAAACCTGTCTGGGTGGAACAATGGCCTTTGACATCAGAAAAATTATGGGCCTTAGAACAGCTGGTACAGGAGTGGTTAAATGCTCAACACATTGAAGAATCAACCAGTCCTTGGAATTCTCCTGTATTTGTTATTAAAAAGAAATCAGGAAAATAGAAAATGATAACAGATCTAAGAGCTATTAATAAGGTGATTAGAGCCCGGCGGTGGTGGCGCACGCCTTTAATCCCAGCACTCGGGAGGCAGAGCCAGGCAGATCTCTGTGAGTTCGAGGCCAGTCTGGTCTCCAAAGAGAGTTCCAGGAGAGGCGCAAAGCTACACAGAGAAACCCTGTCTCGAAAAACCAAAAAATAAATAAATAAATAAATAAATAAAAATAAGGTGATTAGACAATGAGCTCTCTATAGCCTGGAATTTCTCTGCCTTCTCTATTACCTAAAGGATCATCTACTATAGTTATTTATTTAAAAGACTGTTTCTTCACTATACATTCACAAGAAAAGGATAGAAAAAATTTACCTTCATTGTGTCTACTTATAATAATTCTCAGTCTATTAAGAGATATCAATGGAACATTTTCCCACAAGAGATGTTAAATAGCCCCATCCTGTGTCAATATTTTTTTTTTTTTTGGTTTTTCGAGACAGGGTTTCTCTGTGTAGCTTTGCGCCTGTCCTGGAACTCACTTGGTAGCCCAGGCTGGCCTCGAACTCACAGAGATCCGCCTGGCTCTGCCTCCCGAGTGCTGGGATTAAAGGCGTGCGCCACCACCGCCTGGCTGTGTCAATATTTTTTATGACAGCCATTGGAAATGATTTGTGTACAGTTTCCTCAATCTATAATTTACCATTATATGGATGATAGCTTACTAGCTGATTCAAATATAGATACTTTAGAGAAAATGCTTGAAGACTTAAAGAAAAATTTTGCCTTTTTGTAATTTGTAGTTTGGGATTACAAATTGCTCCTGAAAAAATACAAAGAGGAGATTCTATTCATTACTTAGGATATAAAATAGGTTTACAAAAAAATTCAACTCCAAAAGGTACAAATCAGGAGAGATCAATTGCAGACTCTTGATGACTTTCAAAAAATTGCTGGGAGACACTAGTTGGCTATAGCCCACAATCAGATTAACAACTCAAGAACTGAGTAATTTGTTTCAAACCTTAAAAGGTAACAAAGACTTAAATAGTCCAAGAAAATTGTCAGCTGAAGCTGAGAGAGAATTGGCTCTGGTAGAAAAGAAATTATAGGATGCACATGAGGATCATTTGGATCCAGAGCTTGATTGCATTCTGGTTATTTTAACTTGTATGCATCCCCTGCAGGAATTTTAATTCAGAAAGAAAATAATATCTTAGAATGGATATTTTTACCACATAAACCGAGTAAAAAATTAAAGACCTATGTAGAAAATGTTTCTGAATTGATTCTAACAGCAAAATTGAGACTTCGCCATTTAGCAAGGATAGACCCAGCAGAAATTGTAGTACCTTTTACTAATGCTGAAATTTCCTCTTTACAGGCAGAAAATGAACATTGACAAAGAGCTTGAAGTAATTTGGGAGGGGGGGAAGATTAACAACAAATATCCAAAAAGCAAAAGCATTCAGTCTATAAAAAGAATTAACTGGATTCTTCTTCATATTGTATGGGGAACACCAATTTCTGGAGTCCTTGCATTTTATACTGATGCAAACAAATCAGGAAAGGTAAGTTATGAATCAGGAAATTTGAATAAAATGGCTCAAAGTTATTATGATTCTATTCAAAAGTCAGAATTATGTGCTACTCTCATAGTATTATTATATTTTTCAGAAGTTCTTAATATAGTTACTGACTCTCAATATGCAGAAAGAGTTGTTTTACATATTGGAACTGCTGAATTTATTCCAGATGATACAGAATTAACTTCGTTATTTATTCAGTTACAAGAAATAATCAGAAATAGAAACCACACCTTATTTATAACACATTAAATCCCATACAGGTCTACCAGGCCCTCTAGCACAGGGTAATGATGAAATTGATCAACTATTGGTGGGTGTAATGATATTGTGTTCCCCAATATATTGTGCACCCTAATAAACATATCTGGGGTCAGAAAACAGAACAGACATTAGATAAACATAGAGGCCAAAAAATGGTGGCACACACCCCTTTAATTCTAGCATTCTGGAGGCAGAGATCCATGCAGATCTCTGTGATCTCAAGGCCACACTGGAAACTGAGCCAGGCATGGTGGCACATGCCTTTAATCCTAGGAAGTGATGGCAGGAAGCAGAAAGATATATAAGGCATGAAAACCAGGAACTAGAGCCCATTAGGCTTTTAGGCTTTTGAGCAGCAGTTCAGCTGAGATCCATTCAGGTGAGGACTCAGAGGCTTCCAGTTTGAGGAAACAAGATCAGCTGAGGAATTGGCAAGGTGAGGTTGGATGTGGCTTGTTCTGTTTCTCTGATCTTTCAGCGTTCACCCTAATATCTGGCTCCCAAGTTTTGTTTTGTTTTGTTTTTTTTTGGTTTTTCGAGACAGGGTTTCTCTGTGTAGCTTTGCGCCTTTCCTGGAACTCGCTTTGGAGACCAGGCTGGCCTCGAACTCACAGAGATCCGCCTGGCTCTGCCTCCCGAGTGCTGGGATTAAAGGCGTGCACCACCACCGCCCGGCTTGTTTTGTTTTTTAACTAATAAGACCCTTTAAGATTCATCCTACAGGTGGGAAATGTGATAGGAGCCTCAGAATTTCATTTTTTAAAAAAAGCCCACCATGTCAATAGTAAAGGTTTGAAAAAAGATTTTCCATCACTTGGCAACAAGCCAAGGAAATTATAAGAAAATGTCCTACTTGTTACTTGTGTATCCAAACTCTTTTACTGTCAGGGACAAGGACAGAATCTCTAGTTAGTGGAAAAATACAGACCCCCCATAAGACAGGGAACTAGATCATCTTACAGTCAGGTTGCCTAGCAACAGGACATTGAGTCAGAGCCCTTGACCCTTTCACCCTGTAAACATCCTATACAAACATCCTGTTAGTTTGCCCCACCTTATGCAGATGACAGCTTCTTGCTCCCCCCATCCTGCAGGAACTATATAAACCCTCTTGGAGAAAAATAAAGTTGCACCTTGATCAGAATCTAGACTTGGTGTATTTTCTTGTATCTCCTGTCCCTATCATTCCATCCTTAGGGTGGTTGAGAACCCATTGAAGCCCTGCAGGCGGGGCATTTTACCTGCAGGAAGTAACCCAAAGGGTACTTAAAGAAATGAAATTTGGCAAATGGACATTTTCATTTTGCAGAGTTTGGAAAATTAAAATATGTACACTACACCATAGATACATATTCAGGATTTCAATGGGCAACTGCTTTGAGTTCTGAAAAGGCTGATTCTGTAATCAGACATTTGTTAGAAGTTATGGCCATCATGGGGATACCTGTACAAATTAAGACTGACAATGCTCCAGCATATGTTTCCAGCAAAATGAAACAGGTTTTTGCATATTATAGGACAAGTACAATCCTACAGGACAAACAGTTATAGAAATATCTAATCAAACTCTAAAGGATATGCTTAATAAACAGAAAGAGGTGATAAAGACCCTCAGAGATAGATTGCATAATGCTCTATTAACTTTAAATTTTCTAAATGCTAATGAACAATGAAAAACAGCTGTGGAGAGACATTGGATAATAGAAAAAAACTACCAGATTAATTCAGTCTGTGTATTTTAAAGATGTGATGACCTCAGAATGGAAACCAGGCTATGTGTTATGTTGGGGAAAAGGTTTTGCCTTTGTTTCCACAGGAGAAGAAAAGCTATGGATACCATCAAAATTGATAAAGATTAGATTTGAACAAGAGAGACCTCTTGATTAGGAGAGGTGATAGTTCATCAATCAGCATGACTTTTCAATCTAAACTAACAAATGCTTTACATTTGATCAGATATAACTTGCCTTATATACAAAAGAGAGGTTCCCCAAAGTTAGGGTTGGGGCAGATTTTTGCTTTCATCTTTCTAGGAGAATGAAGGCATCCAATTAAAGAATCTGAAGATCACTAGACAAACAACACATCTGGAAAAAAAGGACGAATCATCCAGAGAAAATGTCCCAAGAAAAAGAGTAAATTGGCCTATTGGTATATCACATTTCCAACAGGATAAAATTTCATAAATCTTCCCAAATGTTTGTTTCTGCTGTTCTCTACAGACATATAATGCAAATGGTCTTTTTGTAATCCCAGTCCAATTACAAATTGAAGTTGGCTTTGGAGTTGGAGCGTGACTCTCTCTTTCTCTAAACCCAAACATACTTGCTAAAAGGAAAATCCAAAATCTCTCTCTCATGTTAGAAGAGCCACCTGATATGGGACATAAGAAAAACCAAAATTAGGGACTATTCTATTGCTACTAATCTCATAATCCTTTGGTTTTATTTTAACTCTTTAAAACTTTTCTGAAGGTATAAATATTTATCAAAATTTATAAGATTAATATATTTATTTTTCAACTGTTTGTCATGACATTAATGGTCATATAGAGAACTAATTCTAGAAAAAGGCTTCATCTAACTTTCTATACATGATTTCAGGTTTGAGTCTTTATTATATAACTAGGAATTAAGTTTTTGTACTCTGGATGTATATACCAAATTATGGTCCTTTAACTTCTTTGAGATCTGCTGCATATGACATTTAAAATGTTTAGGTTTTCTGCAGTGAACCATGACCATGCCTAAAAGTGACCTTTGAAATCTCCAAAAGGAAGATGGGGCCCCATGATGATGACTCCACCTGGACTATGGTAATGCCACTGAGCTGACAAATGCCACCTAAAGATTAACTTTGTACTACAAACTGCTCAGGACAATTTCAATAGTGACTAGCTGAGATGGTCCAGCCTCACAAAGTACTCTAGCCAAGACTTGAGACAAGCCATTACATAGAGACTGGATAGCAAATGATACAGCTAGCTCTCCTAGGACTTGACGATTATTCCAAAACTTTTTTCAGGGTCCCCTAAAGATGCCATCATTCCCAGACAGCAAGAAGTAATTTTAAGAACACAACACCCATATTCCCAAGAGGTGGAGTGAGCAGTTTTTGGTCATTCAGTGGGTTATGGATATTTATCATCATTTAGGGGGATTGGTTACAAGTTGTTCTTGGTGTGGTCAGGAAAAAAGCTGAACAAAGGAGATTAGATTTAGGGAGATACAGAAATAATAGGATAAAAGGGTAGATTATTGAACCTACTTTTTTTTTCTGGTTTTTAGAGACAGGGTCTCTCTGTGTAGCTTTGTGCCTTTCCTGGAACTCGCTTTGGAGGCCAGGCTGGCCTCGAACTCACAGAGATCCGCCTGCCTCTGCCTCCTGAGTGCTAGGATTAAAGGCATGTGCCAACACCTCCCAGCTGAACCTACTTTTAAACCATAAAAAGCTACTACTAGTTTTAAATATTTTACATTGATATGGATTTTGTATATTAATACAAATTTAAGGTTATTTTT
The DNA here is from genome assembly GCF_007827085.1 of Peromyscus californicus insignis. Classification (NCBI taxonomy): domain Eukaryota; kingdom Metazoa; phylum Chordata; class Mammalia; order Rodentia; family Cricetidae; genus Peromyscus; species Peromyscus californicus. The sequence goes on along the minus strand of NW_026294551.1, from coordinate 91,224,932 downwards.
GTTAGAACATACTGTACATATGTTTCTACTCTTGTTCAAGGTATTGTACCTATATGGCTCATTTAACAATGTAATGTAAAGTTCTAGTCCTTGAAAGTTATTATTATAAACTATTTAGGATAATAAAGAAATGCAGGTTAGTAGTTAGTCACCTATTACAATCAAACTTGTAGTTAGGTTAGGTATGTTTTCAAGGTCAAAGAGATTTATTTTAGATAGCCATGTGGTCTTCAAGCACTTCAGAGACCTACAGAATATGGCATTTAAGATGTTTTAATAACATAAGATTTTTTTTTTTTAAATGACAAGAGACATGTCTATTCCTGGCATCACCAATCTACTTCAGAGAAGATGATGGGCACTGAAGAAACTCCATATGGAGTTTACTTTCTTTGTGGCAAAAGTTGGCCCCTGGGCAAGAAAGTGCCCTTGCCTCAACTGCTGGCAGTATGCTGTCCAAATTGGACAAGCAAGACACAAAAGAAAGTAACTGCTGAACTTTGCCAAGACAGACAGGATACTCCTTCAAAATTCCTGCTTCACAGAAAAGTCTGTCAGATATTCTAGGCCTGTAGGCTGAAGATGGATGCTCCAATGTTGCAGAACCCCTTGGGTGACTGTCCAGGCAGCCAGCTCTATCTGTAATTTCTTAATTTTGGAAGTTGTTTGCTCTGCACTTCCTGCTTACTCAGTTAATATTATATCCTTCTTACATCTCTGATGGAGTTGAAGACTAGATAGTTATAGTTTTCCTTTTTAACAAATTCAGAAAAGACACTCATAAAAAGATGGAATGTTTATAAGGTTGAGAGATATCAAAAGATAGTTCTGGCTTGGCAGTGTAAGTTGGGCTAGAAAGTTAATTAGGTACAACATTTTGGACTCACCAAGATAGGATTGATAATGGAATGTTTTCTCTGAATTTGTCAAATGTAGAGCTTGAGAGATGGCTCAGTGGTTAAGAGCACTGACTGCTCTTCCAGAGGTCCTGAGTTCAATTCTCAGCAACCACATGGTGGTTCACAACCATCTGTAATGAGATCTGGTGCCCTCTTCTGGCCTGCAGATATACATGCAGGCAGAACATTGTATACATAATAACTGAATTTATCAAATGCTAAGGGACTAGACATTGTTAATGTAATTATTGCCTGTATATATTTGTATATAGTTATTGTACTTATTGTATATAGTTTTTCTATGTTAGTTAAAATCTTTGATTTTTATTTAGACAAAAAGGGGGGAAAGTATGATATTTTGTTTGTGTTCTGACAAATAAAGCTTGCCTGGAGATCAGAGGGCAGAGCTAGCCACTAGTTAACCATAGAGATCTGGAAGTCTGTACAGAGAGGAAACAGGAAGTGACAAGTGGCACAGAGAGGAAGTGATAAGGCAGAGCAGAGACAGGATCTTGGCCCCTTTCAGTCAGAGGATCTGGAGGGATAAGAAGTCACTGGTGGCTGCTCCTCTGCTTCCCTGATCTTTCAGGGTTTACCCCAGTATCTGACTCCTTGTTTTTATTGATAAGATTAATTAGATTTACACTTCAAAATGCATTAAAAATATTCAGTAAAATCATAGGAGAATATTCCCCAAATCTAAGGAAAGATATGGCCATCCAGGCATAGGAAGAATTTGGACTGCCAGCCAAGGCCAGGAAAGACCTCCCCATGCTGTATTGAAGCTGAAACACTAAGCAGCCAAACAAAGCAAGGTTATTGAAGGCCAAAAGAAACACTGAGCCACACATAATGGTGAAGCTATCTGAGCAACAGCAGGTTTCTCAATAGAAACTTTAAAAGTCCCCAAAGCACATATCGACATATTTCAAACAAATACTGTGACAGACAGTAGCAGTCAGCCCAGATCACTACAGCTCATAAAGCATCCTTCCCAATTAAAGGAGAAGAAACTTCTTATACTAAAGATGCTAAGCCAGAACAACAGGACCTCATGGCTACTGATTTCCATATGTTAATTTTGTATTCTATCATTTTGATGAAAGTTCTCATCAACTCTGGTTTTGTGGTGGAGTCTTTAGGGTCTCTTTAATAAGGAATCATACCATCTGCAAACAGGGCAGTCCTTACAGGCAGCAAACAGATGGGACATGTTTTAAATTCAATATTTCAGCCCATATCTTTTGATTGGAGAATTGAGACCATCAGTATTCAGAGTTTGTAATAAAAATTATATATTAAATTATATATCTGTCATTTTGTTGATTTTATAATGTCTGATGCTTTCCAAATTTTCATTTATTTATTTACTGTTCTAATTTGGTTTATTATTTCTTGTGGCCTCATGGAAGTGTTCACTTTTTCTCTCCTGGGGGTAGGATTCTTTTGAGGGCCATGATCCACCAGGTTGGTTTCCTGGGTGTCACACATCTTGGCTTTATCGTTTTAGCATGTGGAATATTCCTTTACACTGTGTGACTATATGTCACTATGATTGGTCTAATATAGAAGCTGACTGGCCAATAGCTGAACAGGATAAAGTTAGGTGGGAGAGCCAAACTGAGAGTGCTGGGAAGGAGAAGGGTGGAGTCTGGAGTCCTGAGTAGACACAGATAGAAGCAAGATGGGCATGCCGTACCAAGAAAAGGTACCAAGCTACACAGCAAGGCATAGATAAAAATATAGGTTAACAAAAATGTAAGATTTAGCTAGTAACAAGCCTGAGCCATTGGCTGAGCATTTATAATTAATACTAAGTCTCTGTGTGGTTACTTGAGAGCGGCTTGCAGGACAGAAACTTCCACCTACATTAGCATCCTGACTGTAACTGTCATGAGGAGACTTTCTGTCTGCGTCTGCCTAGATTCTAAATTGCACTTGGGTTTGCAGGTCTGTTTCTTTCTTTAGGAAATTTGGGGCTACAGTTTCATTGAACAGTCTTTGGTGTTTTCCCAGGCCCTCCTCTCCTCTGGGCTTTTGAGTTTTGTCCTTTGATGGCGTCTTGGAGTGTGTGGGTGTCACGGCCATACTCTTTAATTCTTTTTGTTGTTGATGGTTGAGTGCAGGCCCCTCATCAACCTTGTCCTCACCCTCATCTTCCTCCTCCTGCTTGGTGGCCTCTTGGTGACATTTCCCACTGTACTTCTTATTTGATTCATTGAATTTTCATCTACAACCTTTCTAGTGTTTTTTATCTTTCTAAATCTCTATTTTCTTGCTGAATTTTTTTGATGTTGCCAAATTTTTAAATCCATTTCATTGATTTTCTCATACATTTTGGTGATTTTTTTTTACTTTATATTGCTGACTTTCCTCTCCAGTCCCTGACCATTTTTACAAGAAAATCATCCATATCTACACACTCATACACACACACACATGCACACACATACACACACGCACACACTCTCACACACACTCACATACACACACACACACACACACACACACTCACATAAATATGACTTGGCATCAAGCAGAAAGAGTGGGGGGGAGTGGGGGGAGACTAGTGGGAGGAGATTAGAAGGAAAAACTTCTAAGGAAGTGAGGATGGGGTGGGGGTTGGGGGTGGGGGTGGGGGAGACCAGGAGAGAAGGTGAATATGGTCAAAGTACCTGATATCGTCAAGATTATCTTCATGAAACCCAGCACTATTACAATGAATATACATTAGTAATAATAAAAACACAAGAGCAAAGCAAACCAGCACAATGGGGAGGCTCTCCACAATCAGTGCAGCGAGGCTTCTAAAATACGTTTACAAAGTAACATTGTTTCCTTTTTTAAAAAATGCAGAGGTGGACCATGGGAAGACTAGACCAGAAATAGCAAAGGACTGACTGAGGACAGGGAAGGAATCTATATACTTTATAGTTTTGATTTTGGTACCAAAAATTGCTTATTGCATAAAAAAGAAGCCAGGGCTGGAGTGTGGCTCAGTAGCTCAGTCGATCACTGGCCCAGCATGGCAAGGCCCCAACACCACACAAAATAAAATAAATAAAAACAACAAATCAACCTCAAACTTGAATACATGAAAAGCATGAAACCTGTCTGCTAAATCGCCGATGAAAGTCTCCCTATGGCTGTGGCAATCCACTCTTAGCAGGACACACATCAAAGATGAAAAGACCCTCAGAACACGAACTGGACTTGGAAGAGTTCTGTCCAACGAGAATGGAGTAAGGAGGTGTAGGCAAAGAGCCAGCACGTGGTGGGTGCCGGTTACACCCGGGTCCTGAGTGCAGCAGAGGAGTCTCTGTTCCCAAGTCAGCCACACGAGGGCGCTCGCCGCCGCCTCATCTCACCCGAGGTGCCTGGACCTGCAAAGCCCCGCCACCTTCTTCCAGGGTCTCCAAGCAGACAGGACAGTGATGGGTTTGGGTGGGTGCAGTTTTCCTTCTCAGTGGCCACCACCTCGTTGTGCTCTGGAGGGGATGGCTGGTTGGCAGGGCCGCGCACAAGGGCCAGGTCCTGGTGCCACGGCTCACCTGCCTTCGCCCTGAGACCTCCTGTCCTCCAGCCTGGGGCGACTCTGGAGACAAGGCAGCCAGACAGGACCCCTCCCCTTCCTACTGCTTTATCACCAGCCTCGATCCTAAAAGAGAGAACGTAGAAAGAGCAGCAACCTTCCTCCCTCCCCAAAACTACAAGAAACTACAAGACTCTTCCCTTCTGCTGTATTTTGGTTGAGTCCCTCGCACTGTCCATGTGGGTCATTTGACCAAATGAATCTCTCTTTTGTTTTTGAACATTTGCACAGCTTTGATGGTGTTAATTTTGTGGTTTTGAAGGAGAGTCGAACGCCGGGCGGTGGTGGCGCGCGCCTTTAATCCCAGCACAAGTGAGGCAGAGGCAGGCGGATCTCTGTGAGTTCAAGGCCAGCCTGGGCTACCCAGTGAGTTCCAGGACAGGCTCCAAAGCGACACAGAGAAACCCTGTCTCGAAAAACAAAAACAAAAACAAACAAAAAAAAAAAAAGAGGGAGAGAGAGTCGAGACTGAATTCACCCTGACCCGGGTTTGAATTCTGAAGGCTGTCGATCTTCGAGCAGTAATCTGACCTCCGGAGGTTTGCCGTCTTCATCCAGGAACGGGAAAACTAGAGCACCTTTTCCAGAAACTTGTTTGTAGAGCTTTGAAAATATACCTCTCATTATGAAAAACGTCCGACAAAACGATTAGGAACACCAGGGCCACAGGCACCAACCTCCCTCTCTGCTCTCCACATGGGCTAATTTTGAAGCAGGTCCTCACTCTGCAGGTTCATTTGGGAAAACAATATGCTCTTTTTTAAAACAATGCTGGGGGGACTTTAGGGAGCCTGTTCTCTGTGGCCAAGATTTTTTTTTTTTTTTTTTTGGTTTTTCGAGACAGGGTTTCTCTGTGTAGCTTTGGGCCTTTCCTGGATCTCGCTCTGTAGACCAGGCTGGCCTCGAACTCACAGAGATCCGCCTGGCTCGGCCCCCTGAGTGCTGCGATTAAAGGCATGCACCACCACCGCCCAGCCCCAGGACTTTTCTTTTAAACTTTTACTTACTTACTTACTTATTTTTGATTCAGGGTCTTCCTGTTAAGCCCACGATAGTTTCAAATGCACACAATAGTTTCAAATGCACAATCCCCCAGCCTCAGCACACCCCTCCCCAAGGCCTGGGATTACTGGTACTGTGCCCAACTGAGGTCTAGATTTTGAATGATATTTGTCCATGTGTACTAGTTACTTACATTGATGCTGCAACAGAATACCCCATGAAAACAGCTTCAGGAAGAAAGGATCTGCTTTGGCTTACAGTTCCAGGGGATTCAGTCCATCATGGCAGGAGCAAGAGGCAGCTGGTCACATTCCATCCACAGTCAGGAAGCAGAGAGGTGAATGCTGGTGCTCAGCTCACTTTTTTTGTTTAATTCAGGACCCCAGTCCATGGCAGAGTACAGCCCACATTTACGGTGGATCTTCTCAACTCAACCCAATCTAGAAACTTGCTCCCAGGTGTGCCCAGAGGCTTGCTGCCATGGTAATTCTAAATCTCATCAAGTTGATGGCAGTATTAACTAGCACAACTCCACCCCTTATCAACTCGACACCCAAACACATTGCTTTTAAGCCATAACCTTTCATCCCTTGTCTCTCTAGGCTTGTGGCCATCTCAAAATGCAAAATGTATTCAGTCCAACTTCAAAATCCCACATGGACAATAAATTCCAACACTGTTGAGAAGAGAAAAATGCAAGTCTTACCTGAGACTCAATCTCTTAACTATGACCACCTATAAAATAAAAAACAAGTTATAGACTTCTGACATGCGATGGCACAGAGTGAATGTTCCTGTTACTAAAGGGAAGACTGGGTCTAATAAAGAAAGCACAGTCAGAAACCCAGCAGGGCAAGCACCAAATTCTGCCACTCTACGTGGGGTCTGGGGCTTGTAATAGAATTGTCCTGGCTCCAAAGTGTGCTGTCAGCTCCATCCTTCAGCTCAGTGGTCAGTCCCATCCTCCAGCCCTGCTGCCTGGGCACAGCCTCTCTCTTGGGGCATTTCCATCCTGTGCCTGTAGATTTCTTTAGCAGATGTCTCATGGTTCTGACATATTCAATATCGTGGGGTCTCCGTTACAACGTAGGTTTCACCTTCATACAGTGACCTCTCAGGGTCTCCTTGCAGGCTCTGTCACACACTGTCTGACTCAGTGGCTCTCTAGAACTGTGGTACAAGGCTCTATGGCTCTTGTAATCATGTGTCTTTCATTCCTTCTAAACCAGTGCTCTGTGGATGCTGCCGCTAAGTTCTGCCATCTCTGGGTGGAGCCTGGGCCCTCTGGACCACAGCTGCACTGGCTTTCATGTGCTGGTCCCAGGAAACATTTCCCCAAGTTACTCAACCAGGAAACCTCTTTTTATCTCTCTATCTATCTATCTATCTATCTATCTATCTATCTATCTATCTATATTATATATACAGTGTTCTGCCTGCATGCCAGAAGAGGGCACCAGATCTCATTATAGATGGCTGTGAGCCACCATGTGGTTGCTGGGAATTGAACTCAGGACCTCTGGAAGAGCAGCCAGTGCTCTTAACCGCTGAGCCATCTCTTTAACCCCCTCAACCAGGGAACCTCTTATATGGCATCCTCAGTTGAGACTTTCCTCCACAATGAACTTGTAGTTTCACAGGATGGAGCCTTCAATGGGTGGATCTCACCCCAGGGCACCTTTCTTGTCACCCAGTGTCAACTTCTCTTTGACGCCACTCATCTCCTTAGCAGTCACACCTGCTCTGTCACCTGGCTCTCCTTCTCTGACCCGAAAACCTTTTCTCACCAAACTTCAGGCTCACCTATCTTTCCACTTTTCTCTCTCTCACCAGAGGCCTCGATGAGAGCAGTGAGCAATAACTGTGCTGAAGCCCAATGTTCCCCTGTCTGGAGACTTCCTCTGCAAGACACATCAGCCTGCGCTTTTTAAATTCAACCTCACTCATGTTCTCAGGACACAGGCAGAATGCAGTCAGATCTTTTGCCAGAATACCACACAATGTCCCTTAACCTGTTTCCTGATAGAACGTTTCCCCTAAAGCCTTACTGGGTCTCGACTGTCCACCTTTCTCTCTGCATTCTTGTCTTCCTGGCTCCTACCAAAATGCCCCAATTAATCTGTGCTTACTGTGTCCCAGGGCCTTTGTAGCACAAAACTCCAAGCTCTTCCACATGCCTCCCACAAATCAGTTCAAAAAGCCTAAGAACCCCGTGGTCAGGGTTCTCACAGAAACAATTTTCTATATTAGTTACTGTTCCTGTTACCATGACAAACACTTGATACAGCAATTCAAGGAAGGCAGGGTTTGTTTTGGCTCATGGTTCTAAGGGGTACAGTCCACCATGGTGGGGAGGTCTGGTGGTAGAAGAGGTAGGTCACGTTATATACATGTCCTGGGTGCCAAGAAAGCATGTGCTCAGCTATCTTTCCCTTTATTCAGTCCTGGACCCCAGCTCCGCCCACATTCACACATTTAACATGGCTCTCCCACCAGACCCAGGACTGCTCATGGCTTCAGTTCACCTCATGCCACATCTTTGTCCTTGAGTGGAGTAGGAATCTACACTGGCAGGCGAGAAGCTACCTGGTAGGTTTTCTGTAGCCCGATAATAGGTTTCTCTGCCGACACAGTAAGCCAGAACAAGCCGAATTGAAAAAGTATAACAACAAGTATGTTTGAACAAAGTAACTCCTGGATGGGTTCTCCAGTCCCAGAGATGGAGGCCGGAGAAGCCACACGCTTGGACTAAAGTGGGGAGATTATATTGCCTATAGGCAAGGGGTGATGACATGTCCGCCACAAGCTGGGTTTGTGCCCAAGTGTGGTCACAACCTGGAATGCTTAGGTGGGACTTGGGCTGCTACTGGCAGCAGGGGAGGAAGTTGTAATAGTAACCAGGGATCTGAACTGGGCTTTCATCACCTTTCCATTGTTGGAGATTCTTTGAGAGGGCGGGGTTTGGAGACAGAGAGGCAGGAATGGGGCTTTTCGGATCATGAAAGGGCAAGCTGGAGGTTCCAACTGAACACCACCCAACGTTGGTGAGATGCCCACCACAGTCCCACCAGAGTGCCACTGTGTCTGAACTGACCCCTGGCAGTTACAGCAGTGACACCAAGAGCAAGAACTGTCTTCTCCATCCCACAGGTCTGAGTGCAGTCTTAAACAGACTCCCCCTACCCCAAGACAGAGTTTCTCTGTGCAGCCCTGGCTGTCCTAGAACCAGCTCTGTAGACCAAACTGCCCTCTCACTCAGAGAGATCTGCCTGCCTCCGCCTCCCGAGTGATGAGATTAAAAAGGTGTGCACTACCACTGCCTGGCAAATAGTCAGTTAACAATCACTTGTGCAAAGCCGTGGTAATGCTGGAGGTAGTGACGGTGCTAGAAATGCACCAACCTGCAGTGACCTGCAGAGGGCACCCTGGAGACTGGCTGCCCAGCAGTCATTAAACTGGTGAGGGTGGGCCCCAAGGCGGCACCGCTGGTTTTATAATAAGAAGAGAGTTGAGCTTCCTCCGTTCTTCTTGCCTAGACCCTCCATCACGTTGCCGTGTGGCTCGAGACTCTCACCAGTTGCCTATGTTCTGCCCTTAGACCTCCCACCCTCCAGCATTGTGAGCCGAACCGACTCCACTGTACCTCCCTCCCCCAGGCATGTTACAGTGACAGAACCCACACCAGAAAAGGACAGAAAGGTGCTTTGTGGCCTTCACTGGTCTCAGGGATGAAAAGTGCTCTTAAGACTGCCTGGTGTTGTCACCGTGTGGGAAGCAGAGCTGGGCAGAGGTAAGCCCAGCTGAATGTCCTGGAAGGTGTTCTTCCCCACAAGGCAGTGTGGCTAGGGAAGGCTGGCTGTCCCAGCTTAGGCTTCCAACCCTCAGCAGGCATGAAGGGATGTCTGGCGCAAATCAGCCGTTCCCTGTGTGAGCCCCTGGTCTGAGAGTCGGTTGACAGGGTGCTGGATCTGAGGATTGGTGACAGTGTCCTGGGCCCATTGTCTCAGTTCCCAGACAATTCCAGACAAAACCAAAGGTGGCTCTTCAGAGGCGCACAGGAGAGAGACGGGCTGCTATTTTAAGACAGCCGCTGAACTCTTTTTTGCAGCCCTAGAAGCAGCCGGAGCCAACCACGGGGAGAGGAGGGGGTGAGTCACAAAAAACCAGGGGGGGCTCAGTGGACGGAGCAGAGGAGGCTTGGGGCATCTGCCTGGGCTGATGAGCAGTTCAGAACCGCAGGGCACACCAGAGCCCACCCATGCCATTTAGGTAATACCTTCATGCCACTAGAGGGGAAGCTGAGGCAGAGATATGTATAAGCAGGGGGTGTAGGATCAGAGGTCAAGGCTGCTTTCCTTTGTAAATGACAGAAGTCCCTTGTTTTGTTTGAGCTAGGAGACATATTGGTAAGAGGAAAACAAATTGTAGACAAACATATACAGCAGGTATTTTGTTTAAAGCATATGGCTGAAGAGCCTAAGTTTGAACCCTGGAATCCATATCAAAAAGTCAGGGTGGTGGCTCACACTCCCAAAGCTGGGGAGGCGGAGACCAGGAGCCCTGGGGCTCATTCGCCAGCCAATACTACCTGCTTGGTAAGTTCCAGAATAATGAGGCTTGTTTGTTTTTAAGGTGGTGCCCAAGGATTGATGCCCAAGATGTCCAAGGCTTTCCTCTGGTGTCTATGTATGTGAACACGCACGCACGCTGCCCCGCCCCCCCCCCCCCCCCCCCGCCCCCAGATCCACAAACCTACACTAGGGGTCTCTGTTTCAGCAGGTCCATAAACATATCGAGGCTTGGAGAAGTTCTGGAAGGAGGCCAGGCTGTCACCTTTCAGAGGGGCTGGACGGAATAGGACATGGGGGCAATCTTTGTCAGGCTCCACTGATCTGATAAGATAATATTTTTGGATACTATTGTGTCATTAAAATGCAAGATTCATGATACTTTAAAAATGTCACACGGCTTGTTGGTCCCGGCCTCCTCTCAGGAGCCAGGCTCTGCCCCTCCCCTCAGGGTTCATTGGATTCATAAGTTACAGAGATGGGATAAAATGCTAATTTAGCAACATGCTCCCCCGCCCCCCTTTGCTCAAATGCTCAGGGAAGAGGCCTTTTCCCAGAATGCCTTGGGCTTCCAGGAACTTTGTAAGCCCTGGGGACAAGGCTTGTGGATGCAGCCTTGTGACAGCAGGTGTGGAGGGTTAGAACTGGCCTCCTCTTTAAACTTCTGGTCTGTCTGTCTGTCTCTCTCTCTAGTTTGTACTCCTTCCCAGACTCCAGAAGGGTGACCATTCCACCCCATTTGGTGCACATACTCCAGAACTTTCTCTCTGCCTTGCTATGTCAAAAACAGGTCATTATTGAAGTATGGTCACCTATTGGTAGTCTCCTTTAAAATTAATTTTTAGGGTCCCACTGAAACCAGAACACATTCTCTTGGGGTGAAAGGAAGAAAGAAAAGGTGAAGCGGAGGTCATTTTGAGCACCTCATCTCTAGAAAGTGCATCTAACAGTGTGATGTGGACCTCAGACCTTTCCTGTGTGTTCTCAGCTGGCTGATGTCTGGGATGCAGCATCTGGGATGAATGGGTCTCACAGAGACCTTATGTAAAATGGCAGCGTTGACCCTAACCTCCATCTGCTCCTGTGTACTTCATTACGCTGGGTAACGACAGCACCTCATATGGTGGCCTACCAGAAGGATCTGAAGTTGCTGTCTGTGACAGACACCAGAGACAATCAACCCAGAGCCTGAAGGTCCATTCTGGTTTCCAGTTATGGAGGCTTCAGTCTGAAGTTGTGTGGCTTCTTGTGTGTAGGACTGTGGGGAGCTGGCTTATCACAGGGCAGGGATGGTGGTGTGTGGAGTAGACATGCTCAGCTTAAGGACAAGATAGGAATAAAAGAGAAAAAGAACGGGATCAGAATCTTACTATCCCTACCATGATACCCTTCCAATGACCTCAAGACTTCCACCAAGCCCCACCTAGGAAAGTTCCCCCACAATGAGCCAAGCTGGGGACTTGGCCTGAACACTGGTGGACTGGTTAGTTTTTTTGTCAGCTTGAGATAAGCTAGAGTCATCTAGGAAGAGGTTGAGGAATTGAATGTAGCAGATTGGCCTGTATGCAAGTCTGTTGGACACTTTCTTGATTAATGATTCCTGTGGGAGGGCCCAGACCACTGTGGGCAGTACTACCCCTAGGCAGGTGGTCCTGGGGCATATAAAAAAGCAAGCAAGGGAACAAGCCACTAAGCCGCATTCCTCCAAGGCTTCAGTTCCTGCCTCAAGGTTCCTGCCTTGAGTTCCTGTCCTGGCTTCCCTTCCTGATGGACTGGGAGCTGCCAGGTTGCTTTTGCTCACGGTGTTTGCCACAGAAGCAGAAAGCAAACCAGCTCTCTCTGTGTCACCAGCCTTTGTCACCTCCCTAACCCTCTCCCGTCCCGGTAAAGCTAGAGGGAGGGGATAGTGTGAGCAGCCGGCACCATGTCTCAATACACCTTCATGGCCCTGGACTACCACAAGCCTGTAAGGCTCCAACTGCAAAGATGAAACAGAGTTTACAAACTTTATTGTGTGGCTTCCAGACCAGAGAACTGGAGACAGAGGTGATTTAAGAAACATCTACAGTAGTGACTGACCCGTGGCTTTGAAAAATATCTGCAAGATACTTTCAAGATTCGGGATCAGCAAGGGCAAGAGGCAACTGACTGGCTGCTCGGCTTAGCTGTCAAGACTGGAACATAGATAACACTGAAAAATACAAAGACTCAGCATCTGGTAACATAAAACATACCAACAACATAACTGATCAACCTGGATGTACCGGGTTTTAAGGCTGGCATGGTAGCTCTAACTGCCACCAGTCCTCTGTGATGAGTCTGACCACTAAAAGAGACCATCTGGGTCCTGATCTATCGTACCATGAGAGGCCTGTGACCCAGACCCCGTTCTGGCTGATGCTGCTAAGAGACACTGGCTCCTGCCTGCTCCAGGGGGTGAAGACAGGTGTCACTCTGGACACTGTGGGCAGCCACGTAGGGAAGCGCTGTCCCATAACAGAGGCCTCATCACAAGAGAAACCCAGAGTCTGGATGGAGTGACCTTTAAGCTGGGGGCCATGAGTTTTCCTTCTGGGACCTGCAACCCAAGGCTTCTCATGGGCGCCAGCATGCAGCAGCTCACTGACATGCGTCAAATGCAAGCTTGACCTACAGCGTGAGTCCCCTTCACACAGGGAGGTCCCTGAGCTTTGCATTGTGGGCAAGTCCCTGTTGGGCCGTCTTCTTCCTCCTAACCATACCACAGCATATCCTCACCTGTGGTTCTCATCCTGCCTTGGGTCCTCTGCTCTGACTCAGGGACCTCCCTGTGTCATTCCATCCAGACTCATCACAGGACAACTGTGGAGTGAGGTTGGTGAGCATCTCTGCCTGTCATGTGGCCTGAGGGCTGGGGAGGCCAGTGGACAGTGAACCACCCTGCCCTGGAGGCCTCAGGATCACTGAGCCTAAAGAAGAAAGTAGCTCCACAGAGCGCAGGAGATGTCGGACTCAGCGACTTCCCACACATCAGAGTGGGCCACTGTGCTTCAGAGTTCATCTAGACCCCCAATTTCACAAGCAGAAGTCTTAGTTTCAGACCAAGGAACCAGGGAAGTCAAGTGATCTGTTTCTACAGCCGGCAGTTCAGTGGCCGAGTTGACGATGGGATGCAAGCGCCCGTCTCCTGGTGCATCACCAGCCCGGTGTGAGACTGTGTTAGGGAATTTTCTCCTCATGTGGGAAGAAAAAAAAGGCCTGACAGAAGCTAAAGATGGGAAGTTTATTTTGCTTTCTAGCTTTAGAGGGTCCAGGGCATCATGGTAGGGAGGGCATGGTGGGTGAGGAGGGTGTGGTGGGTGAGGAGGGCGTGGTGGGTGAGGAGGGCATGGCGGGTAAGGAGGGCATGGTGGGTGAGTGGCTCTGTCCATAGTAATGGGGACCTGGAGTACCAGCTTGTTCACACAGCGCAACAGGGAAAGGGTGTAACTTTCATAGTCCTGCCCATAGAGATCCGTTCCTATCAGCCAGTCCTACCTCCTAAAGGCTACACAGCCTTCAAAACACAGTACCAGCTGGGAGCAAGCCTTCAAAACTGGAGCCTGTGCGGGGCGTTTCAAATACAGACGGTAGCAGAGACTGACAATGTTCAAGGTCACACTGTGTGGGGTAGACAGATGTTTCTGTGTAGAGGAGCAAGAAGGGACACCCCTCACTTAAGGTTTTACATCCTAGTGGGCTGGTGGAGGGTCCTGGGAATAGGCAAGGTCTTCTGGAGTTAAACATGGCTTCAAGGCTTGGATTGGCTTGTAGGGGCAGCTAAATTCTTAGTGTCATCTTTCTGATGCTGTAGGGAAAAAAAAAAAAACATTCACAGGCAGACAGACCTGCCCCTTACTGACTGTGTGATCAGCCAGATGTTCATGTTTCTGCTCAGCTATAGAAGGAGGTGGGTCACCTGCCTCTCTAGATTAGGAAGAAGGGATGGCTGAGGATGTATAAGGGGTCCACAGCCAGAGCTAACATGTTCGTGGCTCTCAATGGAACAGGCAGATGTCCAGCTCTGGCTGTGTGTTTGACCCCTGTCTGTCTCAGGGTCACATTGGGGCTTCCTGGGGAGGAATGGGATTCTCTCTGGCATATGAAGATGAGTTGGAATTGCTTCTAGAATGATCCAAGCCAGTCTGGGCATGCAGCTCCCAGTCTGCTTTGCCTGCAGGCCTTCTACGGTCTTGGGAGGCTCTTCCCTAGTTTCCAAGCAGAGGATTAGTGGGGTGATTCACCTGTAGAGCAAGGCCAAGTCAGAATCCAGACTCCTCAGAGGAAGAAAGACTCCTTCTATCTCAGAGACAGTGAGACTCTGAAGGGACATCATGTCAATTATTCACAGGTCCAAAGGAGCCTGAGCAGCAAGCCCTACTGGTGCAGAACAGATGATGGGCTAAGAAATCAACGATGCCTCACCCCAGGGCTGATGCTGGCAATGTTTTCTCCTGACCCCAAGAGATCTTTCCCAGAAGAACTGCATTGCAGGGGGCAGGGCATCTTACACCGTCATGTTGTCACCCGGGATAGACCATCATATGATCAGAGATGTGACGATGCTATGGTGTGACCAGCCCGGGACAAAGTGGAAGGGATAGTGTTCATATAAGCAGGAAGTGAAAGTTCTTGAGCTTCTCAGGGTGCTCAGGGGCAGGCCTGTGCTGGGGCCTGTCAGTGTACACGGCTGAGCCCTCCCCTCCAGGCCTTATGTTTTATCTGTGGAGCAATAGACAATAAACAAGCAGACACACAGAATTATTTTAAGTAGGAGAAGTGCTATGAAGAAAAATGGAAGCCTGTGTACCAGCCCAGCCTGGTGAGTGACCCAGGCCTCATCCGCCCGCCCATGATGTCCCCACACTCCCAGGCCTGGCTGGGGTCACACAGCTTGCACACCAACCCAGCCAGACAAATGTAGCTCTCGGCTCTTTTTTTTTTTTTCAGTAGATGGAGACTATAAATGCAGAACATAAGTGGTCATGGAGTGCCCAACCCGAATTGGTACATCTGCAGCTCAACTCCTACACCTAAGCCTCAGAGCACATTCTGAAAGAGGGACAGAAAGACTGTAGCAGTCAGAGGGCCAGGACATCTGCTGCAAGACTGTGTCATCTGGGGACGATAGGGAAGCTACACCCTGAAGTTGCAACAATATGGCTGTAGTGACAATACCCGCTGACATGCCAAAGGGGTTGGGGGCAATTTCACAAGGCCCTGCCTCTAGACGAAGAGCTGGCCCTGCCTCTAGACGAAGAGCTGCAGGCAATCAAAGGCTGCTGAGAGAGGAAGGGTTGGTTTTCTCCAGGGATGAAGCTCCTGGGAGGTTGTCTAATCCCGAGTGGTCAGCCCTAAACACATGTACATATGAGCAACACTAGATGAACTCAGTAGATTGCAAACACACATCTGTGTGTGTGTGTGTGTGTGTGTGTGTGTGTGTGTGTGCGCACACGCGCGTGTGCGTGTGCATGTGTGTATAATAGTAATAATTAAAGAAGAGGCCGTGAGAGGGAGTAGGTAGACTATGGGAGGAGTTAGTGGGCAGCAGGGAGACAGAGGGATAGAAAAAAATGTAAATACAGCTCTCATATGAAATTCTCAAAATTCTTTCAATTAAAAGACAGACAAATGCCGGGTGGTTGTGGTGGCACACGCCATTAATCCCAGCACTCAAGAAGCAGAGACAGGCGGACCTCTGTGAGTCTGAGGTCAGCCTGGTCTACAGAACAAGTTCCAGGACACCCAGGGCTGTTACACAGATAAACCCTGTCTCAAAAAACCAAACCAAGGGGCTGGAGAGATGGCTCAGAGGTTAAGAGCACTGACTGCTCTTCCAGAGGTCCCGAGTTCAATTCCAGCACCCACATGGTGGCTCACAACCATCTGCAATGAGATCTGGCACCCTCTTCTGTATACATAATAAATAAATCTTAAAAAAAAAAACCCAAACCAAACTAACTAAAACAAAACAATCCACCCCCCCAAAAAAAAAACCAGACAAGTGGGGAAGAGAGTACAGGGAATGAGAGATGGAGAGGGAGATGTGCTTCAGTGGGGTGGCTGAGAAGGAGGAAGTGACCTTGGCGCTGAGGTCAGAAGGAAGCAAGGCACTAACCGTACAGACAGGGGAATGGTTGGCACAGAGGCCTGAGGCCACAGGCTCCTGGGGTGCTCAGAACAATGGGTGGATAGTGTGGTTCAGGGGTGCATCATGGTGGTAGGAGGGCCCAGCATGGAGGCCTCCTTCCCTCTACACATACATTGGAGAACATGGAGTTCCCTGTGAGCAGGGGAAAGCTGACCTCAGAGCAGGTCGGGATCCACACAGGTCTGCATTCTCTCGACTGGCTTCACCCCATCATCTCCTTACATGAGCCAGGCCTGGGCTGCAGCACCACACGGTCCCCATCCCTGTCTCATGCTTGAGAAATCCCAGGCTCGGCTTTGCCAGGATCATTTACAAAGGGTCACACAGCTACAGACACGGAGAGTGGTCCACTTGATTGGGAAGGGTGTTTGATAAGTCTGCTTGGATCCCTACAGGACAGACATACACGGCCCCATCTCTACTCACTCTGTGTCCCAGGACCTCTGACCCCACCAGCCATTAGTGTTATCAGCCTCTGATAGGAAATAACAGCTCTTCTGATGGAAGTTTCCATGAGAAGCCCATCTCTGTGTCTGTAACTTCATGACCTGTGACCTGTGACCTATGACCTAGCACCCGATGAATAGCCAGAGAACAGAAGGGACATGTTTTCAGTGTCAGTGAAGTGGCTGCCACTGACAAGTAGGTATCATGCTCCAGTTATCCCGGCTGAGGGGAAAGTGGAGGCAGGGGGATTGGAGCTCAAGGCTATCCTCTCCTGTATACCAAGTTTGAGATCAGCCTGGGTTATACAAGACCCTGTCAAATAAAAAACAAAAATCAATAAACGAGCAACCAAATGAAAGTCTAAGTTGTTCTGTTATCCTTGGCCATGCCTCAGTTCTACATCATGGAATTTGTCCAGGTGAAGTCACAAGATAAGTGCAGAGATAAGCATGTGGGAAGCAGGAATTCTATCACCTGTCCAGCAGTCTGATCTGTCATCATCAGCCTACTCATCCTCTATCTGTATACTCATCCCCTCATTTATCGCCTCTCCCTGCTTCAAGACAGATAGAATACAGATACAGTTTCTCAAAAAGTGACTTTCTTACCTCATCTTTTAAAAATGTAAGTGTGGAGCCAGGCTGGATCTGCACACTTCTGACCCCAGCACTCAGAAAGCAGAGGCAGGAGATATGAAAGTTCAAAGGTGATATGGGTTACATGTTGAGACCCTATCACAAAAACCAACCAACCAATGTACATACGTGCATGTATGCAAAACATGCATGCATGCAGGCAGGCAGGCAGGCAGATGGTCAGGCAAACCTCAGAGTGGGAGAGCTGCCTGCAAAATCACACACCCAGACATATCATGATAAAGAGGATTTAGGAATCAATGGCCACTTCATGATCCTTTTGAGGATGCCAGGCCATTTAGTAAAAACTCAAGCCATCCAATTACTTAGGAAAGTGTAAAGACATTAAGATGGTAAGGTCCTCACTACCAGGGACCCCAATGCCACTGTTTCCAAGCGTGTCATCTATCTTGCCTGTTCCGGGATAAAGAGGAACTTTAAAAAGTTGAGTAAAGCAAAGTCAGAACCTTGAGGACCTATAAGAAGCCTCAGAGAAGCAGGTACAGCCAGTCCATGCTGGTGTGAGCCATGGAAGCAAACTGTCTATCTCAG
This sequence comes from Peromyscus californicus insignis, assembly GCF_007827085.1. Lineage (NCBI taxonomy): Eukaryota > Metazoa > Chordata > Mammalia > Rodentia > Cricetidae > Peromyscus > Peromyscus californicus. The sequence continues at coordinate 91,207,065 of NW_026294551.1, read as the reverse complement.
CATGAAGAACGTGCTGGAAGGTTTTGATTAGTGCCCAGAGCCCAGCAAGAAGCTAAAGGCTTCAAGAGGGGGTGGGACTCTGGAGCTGTGATAGCAGGCACAGGTGTAACTCTTCTAAGGGACACAGGGGTATCAACTGTCACCAGGGTGGAGTCCCTTGGCTCTGGGGAGAGAGCATCTCTATGACAGCCACACTGGACTATTGCCACATGCTGGGGCAGATGTGGCTTCTTTGACACAGTGTGGACCCAGCCCCTGCCGCTCAGGAGCCCCGTGTTGTGGGGGTGGGTCACTTAGTCTTGTGGGGGCTTCTGGTTGGCTTTTCAACCACGAGAATGATGACCCCGCTAGGTTGGGGTGGGTGGCGGTGAGAGGTTGAAGGCAGGCGGTGAAGTGCCTTGAGAACAGCTCAAGCAGGCAGAGGCATTGTGCTTTCGGAGCCCATCACTCATGTGAGGAGGAATCAGTTACTGTAGAACCCTAGGCCCATGCTGAGTCTCACCCAAGATTCCTGAGACCCCATTGCCTGTGGTCCTGTGTCTTCTGGACTTGGGCAGCTGGGATAAATCCTACCCCCTCCTTGACTGGGGTTTCCTGGTGACTGTGTGATGAAGCCTGTCTTGCCTGCCTGGCAGGGGAAAGCATTGTAAGTGGGATGAGAGGGGTGCGCATCACAAGAGAGGACAGAGAGATCCATGCTCTGTAGGACCACCAGCGAGTTACGGGGAGGAGGGCTGCACCAGCTTTTCCTCCAGGCTGGCGAGCTCTGGCATCCTAACCACAGATCAATCTCCTGTGCTCTGACCTTGTTTGGGGATCTGTAGGACAGTCTGTGGCACCATGGGGACAGATGAAGGGACATAGCTCAAACCATCGGGGGAGGGAGGAGGAAGGGTTCAGATCAGGTAAGAAGACAGGTCCCTAGAAGGGTCCCTTGGCCAGGAGAAGTCACTGGGCCCAGAGGGCTGAAATCTGGAGTTGGGTAGGGTTTCTTACAGGAGGGCACTGAGCTGAGAGCTGATCTGTAGGCCTGCACAGGGCCAGGAAATGGAGAGAACACAGTGGAGTGAAAGCTTCCAGCAGGAAGAGAAGCCAGAGCCGTGGAAACAGCTCAGACCAGAGGAGCACTCTCAAGATGGCCAGAAGAAACGCAGCCAAAGGGGCCACTAGAAACAGGGACCTCTGTTGCTCTCCTCAACCACGTAGGAGTTCTGCCTTCTTGGGATTCAGAGAGGCTGAAAACCCTCCCTAAGGGTGTTCAGCCTGTAGGAGAGTCAGAAGTTATGTTCAGGGGAAGGTGACTGAAAACACACCCTGACAGCCATGAACACCTGGTTGGGAAGCAGAGGTGGGTATATTCTGTAGTAGGGATCTAGAAAGGTCTCAGTGTTTAACAGGACCTTGGTACTCAGTGTCAGAAAGCTAAGGACAGTTGCCAAGGACAATGTGCCAAGGCCTGCATGTCATCTGTCATATTTACTTGAGGTCAACAGAGAGTGGGCAAGGAACACAAATCTACTGGGACGTGGGCGGGGTGGGGGTGGGGGTCTCTTTTGCCTTTGGAGGAGGTTCTTCCCAGGCTTTTGCTTCCTGAGTCAGGCAGGAGACAGAAGTCAACACTTCCACTCTGAGAACTCTGAGAAGCAGGAAGCTCACTGAGGCAGCTTGGTGGGAGGAGCCAACAGCACTTCCTTTGCTCTGCCTCACTTCCTGCTCCATGGTGTGGCCTGTCACAGTGACCTGTTATTGACAGCCAACGTGCCTGGCTTTCTTTTTGTGGCTCTGTCCTCCTGATCAATTTAAAATAAACATGTTACAATACTAGTTCATTTAAAGGAGGAAATCATTAGTAAATAATGCAGGAGAGATGGGACAGGGAGGGACTGGGAAAGTGTGGACCCCTGTGACACAGGACGGCAGTGGTCAGGGATCTCCTGTGATCTTCAGAGCCTCTAGAACAGGGACCAATATTCTTTTTTTCAGCAGAGAAAGACAGCCAAGGTCATTTACTGTTGGTCCTAAGTCTGAATCTGGGTGTCTCCAGGTACAGCTCACATTTCAGCCCCTGGGCTGAGTCTGGGTGATTTTGAAACTTTGAACCCCATAGCCAGTGCTGCTCACCTAGGCTAGACAGTGGCCTGCTCCCCCATGTATGGCCTTGGGCTGTGTGGGCTGGGGCTCATTTTAATGCAGGACCAATGCTGTCTTTCAGATGTCCAAAGGATTTAATGAGGTGTGTCTGCTATAATCCCCAACTTTAAAGAGACAGCAGAAATCCCCAGAGCAGGGAGTAACTCTCCCAGAGTCCAGCAGGGGGAGAGAGGAGGAGGCAGACGCATGGCTGTGGACTGCCAGCCATACCACTCCTCACTGTCCCTAGTACTGCCCCCTCCCGGTTCAGAGTACCCCACCCCCTTTGCAAGGAGCCTGGAAGGAACTGATGGGCCTAGAGAGGGTCAGGCCCATGGGGAGGAAACTCATATTTCTTAGGCCTGTGGACTTTGCCAAGATCTCCAGAAGCAGCCGACTTGGGTACAAGGGCGGGTGCTTTCCTGTGGGAAAATGTGGGGCGTTTCCACTTATAGCTCAATAATTGGGTCCAGCGAGGTCCACAACACAGATGACATCATTCTGTCTGGCTGGCCTTTGGGGCTTAGGGACCCTCTGGGAAAGTGGTGGGGTAGGAAGGGCTAGAGGGCAGAAGGCTCTGGAAGGGACCACAGTTAAAAACAGGAACAAGTTTTGGGTGGATGTGGACTGAGCCAAGGACGGAGCCGTTGAAGCAGGCTAGCCCAGGGAACACAGTACATATCAGAGTCAAGGGACCAGGCCTGGAGGCGGAACTGGGCAAGGAGGCTGGAAGAACGAATGGGCAACGGAAAGGAGCCACCGAGCCTGGGGGAGAGCTTTCCCCTGTGACACTGGATGCCCTTCAAGACTCAGATGTCATTCATCAGTCGTGCCTCTTGGGGCTCCTATCTTGACCTCTCTAAGACCGTGCATGCGCGTACACACACACACACACACACACACACACACACACACACACACACACACACACACCAGACACTGTCAACTTCCAGCTGATCCTTGCTAACTAAATCCTGTTTAATTGTGGTGACAATACAGGCAGCTGGGGCATCTGTGTGTGTCTAGCTTCCCTCACAGCTGGGGGTGGTGGGGATTGCCTAGCTGATACAGCCTTAGGCTCCTCCCAAGGAAAATGACTATGGTCTCTTTGAGGGGCTGGGGTACCCAGCCTAGGGTATGTTCCATGAGCAGTGCCCTGAACGTGGCTGACTTCTGCCATGTTCTAAGCCTGTCTCTGGCATGGCCATCTGCAGTTGCTCCCGACCCCCACAGGGCCGTCTCTGCTGCCTCAGCTTCTACAAACCCTCCGCCCCTTCCCCTCCTCCCAGCACTTTTTCCCAGGACCCTGCAATTACTCATGGCTCCCTGCCACCCCCGTGGGCCCCCGGAGCCAGCTGTTTGGACTCAGATCTCGGCCCACCACTTCCAGCCCTGTGTGACATTCCTCTGCAGTTGTCCCTCAGTATAGGCAGGGGAGGTCCCAATCCCCCCACGGATACGAACATCCACCAATGCCCAGTGTTGGTAGGCAGCCCACACTTTAAGCCATCTCTAGATGGATCACAGCACCTACGGAGATGTGAATGAAGCTATTCTTAGACGGGTGTTTAGGTACAGCGGTGATTTTTTTTTCAAAGTTCCCACATGTCCTGTACAGACATAAATATTTTTGATCCAGGTTGGTTGATTCTGCAGAGTCAGGGCTGACGTATGTGGAGGGCCGGCCACGTAGAAGAGTCGGGACAGCCACCTCCTGCAATTACTGCCTGGGCATGTGTGTGGGGTGGCGGTAAGTCTTAGTGCAGAGCCTGGGCCGTTGAACTCGTCGCTCCTGTGAAGACAAGCGGCAAGTCCCTGGTGTGGCCCATATCCTCATCAACAGTCAGGCCTCTCTGGTTCTGGCCTCTCTCAAACCTTTGTGGCTTCATGCTTGTCTGTTCTCGGCTTGGGATGCCCTCTGCTCCCTGCCAGCCTTCTTCACCCACCGGCTTCTACTTGGCACTTGAAAACTGGATTATTTTTGTCCCCTTCTCTAGGAAGCTACCCTTGGCTCAGCCCTCAGCCCCGGGCTTGCCCAGCCCCTGTGTCCTTCCCATCACTGTGACAGCCAGACTCTCACAGGCCCTGTCTGAGTTCCTTAGGGACCCACACAGTATCTTTGCCCTCACCATCCCTAAGCATCCTCGGGGACTCAGGCATCCTCAGAGCCACAGCTGGCAGACTAATGCTGATGTAGATGTGGTCCAGGCATCACGCTGCATGCTGTGCCAAATCCTATGCTCAGGGTGTCTTCTCCCAGGTGCTAGGACTGTGAGAAGGCTACTTGAATGTGTCAATTTAGCTGAGATGCTAAGCCCAGCTGTTTATCCAATGTGGTCTAGATGTCACTAACGGCATTTTGTGGAGGACATTAAGTGGGAGACATCACCCTTAATCACATGGAGCACACACTGCCAGCTGAAGTCTTGAGAGCAAAGCCTGAAGGCCCCCAAGAGCTGGACACTGCCTGCACGAGGGGACAGTATCTATTCATTCTGGTGGTCACTCAGACATGCCACCCCTAAATCATGAGAAGATTCCTTATGTGAACCCTCCCTAATGCCCCTGCTAGTCCTGTTTCCCTGGAGAAATAGACAGGCAGCTGGGGCTCAAGGAGGTTATGTTTCACGGCCAGGGTCAGGTAGGGCTCAGCATAAGGGCCAAGGCAGCACTCCAAGGAGCCTCAACAGAGTCAACCTTCCTGACCCTGCTGGTGCCATGACCCAGATCTGAACATGAGGTCAGACTCAGACTTCCTGAGCCAAGAGAGCTGACCAGCGAGGTAGCCCCTTCTCAACGAGCCAGCACAGTTTAACAGATGTACAGAGAAAGGGGGGGGTAACCATGGCGCACCAGCAGCTTCAGAGCTGGGCCCTCTGTGTGTAACATGACCATCGCCATTTTGAAATCAGAGCATCTGTGACAGCCCACACAAGACCCTCCCAAGACACCGCCCTCTGACATTCCCTTGTGGAAGGGAGAAGGGCTCATGAGTCAGAAGGATGTAGGAGGAGGGACTCACTAGGCTCCCCCCCCCATCTCTGATAAATTAGCTGTAAAGAGTGGCTGTGGGGAGACACTCTTAAAGGTATAGTTGATGTAAGTTGTCCACATTCTTGTGAGGGACCCTAATTAAATTCACTGACTCATTAGGCAAGACACGGATGGGATTGTTCTCTCTCTCTCTCTTTCTCTCTCTCTCTCTCTCTCTCTCTTCCTTTCTTTTTCCAGGACAGTTTCTCCATGTACACTCTGTAGCCCAGGCTGGCCTTGAACTCAGAGATCCGCCTGCCTCTGCCTCCTGAGTGCTGGGATTAGAAGCGTGCACCACCAGCACCTGGCTGGAATTGTTTCTTGATCTGTTGTTGGCATCTATCTGGGGTAAACAGACATTTGTTCATGTCTCCCCAGAAAAGGTCACAAAACTCAAGCCCTTCCTTCTACCTGCAGGCTGTGTGACCATGCACTGTCCCCTCTATGGGTCCTATGACCTCAATTCCAACAATAGAGGACTGGTTAGCTACATGATGATATTCCAAACCAGGACCAAAGTGAAGAGATCTACTGGTAATTGGTTTAGCAAAATCTCAAGACACATTTATAATGAAGGATGGGACAGTACACTGTTTGCTGCTTTTGTATAAGAGAAAGGGGATTTAAGAATATATTCTAGGACTCAGGGTATAGTTCAGTGGTAAAGCACATGCTTGTGGTCTATCCCTTGCATATACACACACATCTCAATTACTGTTCTATTGCTGTAAGGAGACACCATAACTATGGCAACTCTTATAAAAGAAAGCATTTAATTGGAGGAGTGCTTACAGCTTCAGAGGCTTAGTCCATGATCATCATGATGGGAAGCAGACAGGCATGGTGAGGCAGACAGGAATGGTGCTAGAGCAGTAGCTGAGAGCTTTACATCCTGATCTGAAGACGGTAGGCAGAGGAGGGAGAGAGGGAGAGAGGGGGAGAGAGAGAGACTGGGCCTGGCATGTCCTTTTGAAACATCGAAGCCGACTGTTGTCCTTTTTTAAATGGTTGCTGCCTTTTAAGCCACAGCTGTCTGAATCAGCAACTGCAACTCCACCACTACCAGCAGCGGTTAGGACATGAGGGCTGTAGTTGGAGGGAATTCTGTTCCATCAGGCCCGACTCTTGCAAAGCTATGAAGGGAACTTAACTAAACCTCTGTCCCTCTAAAGAACTCAAGATTCAAAGGTTAAGGTGGAATTCTGCTCTTCAGAGAGGCTGAATAGCAAGCAACATGAATAGCATTCATGTCCTCCAAAAAGCCCCAATGTGTCTCCTTGCCCTGCCTTATAAACCCTTTTTCACCTGGCTCCTCCCTACCACTTCCTGTCAGCTAGTTGTTGACTCAGCCTCCTGACCACAGGTGAATTTTATTTAATCAAATACATCTTTGCATCATTAAACAAACATTCCAGAGCATAAACAAAAGTAACACATCTTGAAATAATATTCTACAACTGTCCACTCTCAGTGATACACTTCCTCCAACAAGGCCACACCTCCTAATCATTCCCAAACAGCTCCACTAACTTATAACTAAGCATCCAAATTATATGAGTCTATGGGGAGCATTCTTGTTCAAGCCACCACACACACACACACACACACACACACACACACACACACACACACACACACACACATTTACTCTCTGCAGGCCATAATTTTCATCAACTTGACACAAATCTAGACATATCTGGAAAGAGGGAATCTCTTGAGAGATTGCCTCCATCAGATTGCATTGTAGGCACATTTGTGGGTCATTTTCTTGATTGTTGATTGAAGTGGGAGGGTCCACTCAATTGTGGCTAGGTGGTCCTGGGCTGTGGAAGAAAGGTAACTGAGAAAACCAGGGGATGTAATCTGGTAAGTAGCTGTCTTAGTTAGGGTTTCCATTGCTGTGGAGAGACACCATGAGCATTGCAACTCTTTTTTCTTTTGGAGCTGAGGATCGAACCCAGGGCCTTGCGCTTGCTAGGCAAGTGCTCTACCACTGAGCTAAATCCCCAACCCCAGAGCATTGCAACTCTTATAAAGAAAACATTTAATTGGGGTGACTTGCTTATAGTTTCAGAGGTTCAGTCCATTATCATCATGGCGGGGAGAATGGTGGCATGCAGGCAGACAGGGTGCTGGCTACATCTTCGCTTGCAGACAACAGGAAGTCAACTGAGACACTAGACAGTATCCTGAGTATAGGAGACCTCAAAGCTTGGCTCCCACAGTAACACACTTCCTCTAACAAAGCCACACCTCCTAATAGTGCCACTCTGTATGAGATTCTGGGGGGCAATTACATTCAAACTACCACAGCAGCATTCCTGTGTGGGCCCTGCTTTAGTTTCTGCTCCAAGTTCCTGCCTTGAGCTCTTTGCTCTAACCTTTAAGCAAGGCTTCTTTCCCATGGCCTTTGTCCTCACCAAGGGCCAGGACCATTACCTAGCACATTCCACTGTAGTGGGGCAAGTTTGAAAGCCTGGTGGCCTTTTTTTTAGCCATTACCCTTGACATGACTGAAGTGATCTCAAGATGGTCAACTGCCCAAGAAGTTCTAAATTCCCATTATAGCATATGGTGGTGGTGCCTGGAAGGGCCTGTCCAACCAAGAACTACATTTCCCAGCATCCTTTGCTGTCATGTGACTAGTTCTCACCAATGTAATGTGAACACAAGGGCTAGGTAATGGGTAGTTTTCCTTTCTCCCAGTCTTCTATTTGGATGTCACTAGGATGACCCTGAGGTCACACAAAGGTGGAGAAGAGATTTGTGTCCCAGAGAAATTATTGGCAAAAGCCACTTAGGAGACCTACAAACCAGGAGCATGGGCATTGGATTTTGTAGGAGGGAAAGATAAGCGCACACCAGTATTTCTTACACACAAAAGTAGACAGCACCAAGCATTAATCTCCTTAGTCGTCATCATTCTGCTTCAAAAAATTATGGATATTTTCCCACTGTTTTTCCACCCCACCTTTTAAGTTGCTTGCTGGAATATTGCAAAGAAATCCCCCGACATCATGCACAAGAACAAAGATGGAAACACTATTATGCAGAACCAACAAGACATGGGGTCATTTGTCTCGGCAGGCAGCTGAGCCTGGCTGCTGCAGTGGATGTCTGGAGTGGCTGTAGCCATGGGCTAGGACACTCCAGCCTTTCTTTGGCCTGTGTGCTGCACAGAGGAAGTGTCAGGGCTCCAAGTTCGAGTGTGCCAAGTGAGCCCTCCACCTGCCAAGAAACAGCTCTCTCTGTTCTCCAGGCCCAGCCCCACCCACCTACCCACCCAGTCTCCATTTTCCCTCCTTCCCTTTCCTTGGGTGTTTTCAGGCTCTGTCCTTGGCCTTGGTCAGGAAGGGCTGGGTGTGTCAGAGTAAGGCTAGCAAGAACAGAACAAGGGGGCAGGGTGCTGGAACCCAGGGCCTACCAGAGAAGCTGAGCCAGGATGCAAGCCTCGCCAGTTCGGCCTGAGTTTATGACCCTGATCTTCAGAGGCAGACAAAGCTCTGTGGTTAGAACCTTCAAGAGACCAAGGGGGCTGAATCCATTCAAAGAACTGTTACTGTGCAGAGGCCCTGAGCAGGACCCTAGGTAAGCCACTTCCTCATTTTCCCCCTCAGACAGGCTCCCTCATCCTTCAGAGCCTCTACCTCCCTGTATCAAAGATGATGGAGGATCCACTTTCCTAGGTCTTGGGTATGCCGACACTGTATGGGAAAGCCCGGCATCACAGGGCCTGGCTGATTCGCAGCTGTAGCTGCAGGTCTCCTTAGCAACAAGGACAGTGCTGGCAGGCCCAGTTGGCACCCTTCCAGGGAGTGGGTAAGGCCTGAGGGTGCTGAGCCTTACCCTCTTTTGGAGAGGAAGGGAGAAGGCAGGGAGCCAGGGGTTTCTCTGGGAGCAGTGAGGTCTAGTTTCCCATGTCAGAGGAACACGAGTGGGAGTGGGGGTGGCGATGGGGGGGGTTGTGGATCCTGTAACTCCCAGGCTCTTTTCTGGAAGGGGCAGGGTTGGCAATCAAGTACCTACTCCTTAGAGACTAGCCACACAGCTGTCAGGAGAAAACAGCTGTGTGGCTTCCCTTCAAAGGGGAAAGACTTCAGTCTGTGGGAAGGAGAGCAAGATGTGACAGAAAACAGCAGCTCCAGATAGCTTCTCCAGCCAGGATGGAGTAGGTTCCATGCAGGCTACAGTGCTTGCTGGCTGTGTCGCCTTGGGCCAGCCACTTCACCTCTCTGGGCCTTACTTATATCAGGCTTTAAATGTGGATAATGATACCCACCTCACAAGGATACTCTGAGAAGAAATGATGGAGTGTCTAAATGCCTTGCACAGAGCTGTGCTCGCTCAGGAAACTCTCACTGGATCTCACTCACCCTAATTTCTACCACTGTGTAAACAGCGATTGTGCCTTATTGTTTTTTGAAAGATTGATTTTTTTATTGCTTTGAAAATACTTCCAATGGTTCACTCTGCAGTCACAGCACTTGCGTATACAGAGGGCCTGTGTCCTGATTCTCTAGCCCCCTTTCACTCCCTGAGGATTTCCAGTCTGTGCCTTGTCTCTGCTGCAAACTGCACATGCCCTTCCCTAAACCCCACCTGGTACAGCCTCCCCATTTCCCCCAGCAACAGGAACGTGGACAGGAGCATGGCCGCCCCAGAAGCAGCCCAGGCTTGCCCGCCTTCCCTCTACAGTTGCAGTTACTTTCTGTTCTTCATCGTGGCTTGTCAGCCCGGTGTCTCTGGTGCCCTTTAGTTCCTTATTCATGGACTCAGCCATCCGTGCATCAGAAGCATCCAGAAAAATAACTGTGTCAAATCCAACCAGGCTGCTTCTTGTTGTCCCTAAAGGACCCCAGGCTAGCCACCGTCTCCTCCACATTTGCACTGAAGAGATAAGAGTCCGGGTGAAGGAAGACCTGTCTAGGGTGGATGCAAACACGGTCTATGTGTAGAAGGATGTACAGTCAGATTCTGATTCACGGGGGTCCTGGACACCCCTAAATGCTGGTGTATGTTCTCTGTAGGATGCCTGAGTGAGGTCCAACCACGAGACTCCTTCACTCTCAATACTTCTAGTGACCATCACTAGAAGAGACCCCTCTTGTACCTGAGAAGGACTCTTAGCCAAAGACCTCACTCATGTCTGGTCATGCTTTATGCCTTGACCCAATGCTTTATGCCTTTATCCCAATACTTCAGCTTGGGACAGTCTGTCGGCTGGTCATCACCTGTCCTGACCTTGGCATTTGGGGACACACAGTCTGGTTATTTTGTAGCATGTCACCTACTATGTGAAAGTTCCTCTTGGCCAGATGTTTTGTTTGTTTGTCCACGGTGCTGGGGATAGACACCAGAGCCTTCCAAAGGCTAGGCAAGTGGGAGCTACTCCCCAGCCCCACAGAAGCAAAGCGAATGGACTATAAACATGGCGGCTCAGCAGGTAAAGGTGTGTACTACCAGGCCTGACCCCCCAGCTGGATTCCTGGGACCCACATGATTAAAGGAGAGAAGTCACGCCCACAGGCTTTCCTCTGACCTCTACATGCAGTGGCTTGCCCACCACTGTCCCCCACAGCTACAAGAAAGAAATAAAATGTAATAATTTTTTTAAAAGAAAAGACAAAAGAAATCTCGCTCTAGGCTGCCCAGGCCCTTCCCCATTGGCCTCTGTCTGATCTCCCCTGCTCTCTCCATCCCACCCTTCATACCCTGGCCCTGGCCCTCCTCTCTGGGGCCTGTGCCAGCTCTGGAGGCTCCCTGTCTTCTTGTTTTCCACAGGCCATTAGCCCATGTGTGCATCCCCTTTTCTCTAACAATGCATCTTCCTTAATTCACATGGCTTAGAACTTGTTCCAAACCATGATACATGATGGGGAAGATAGACCTGGGTTCATCCCCAGTCCTACTTCCTAGCTGTGTGGCCTTGGACAGGTTGTTTGATATCTCTGATCATATATACATATGTACATTATAATATAATATAATATAATATAATATAATATAATATAATATAATATAATATAATATAATTAATATAATATGTAGTCTATATCCTCATCTGAAAGAGAAGATGAAATGATCAGTGTGGAAGAGCCATGAGAGAGTAAGTGCCGTTTGGCCCCCAAATCTGTAGTCATTTGTCACAATATCCCCAAGACAGACAGACAGACAGACAGACAGGAGTGGATAGTGCAGGGAGGGCCCTGGCCTGGTTGACCTTTCCGTATGGGATGTCATTCCCAGGACTTGACTCTGTCTCCACCATGGATGGAGTCAAGGGTGAATCTGAGCCTTCCAGTGGGCTAGATGAGGCCCTGGGCAGCAAAAACAGGCAATGGCAAGGTTGATGCCTCCTGAGGAGGTGGAGGGACTTCCTAGGCTTGGTCTTCCCTGAAAAGGCAGTATGGAAAGTGGCCTTGTCAGTACAGAACCGGTTACTTGTCTTGGGAGTAGACTGGGGTGCTGACTGTCGACAGTGTCTTAGACTCTCTGCTGTGACAAAGCATTTAGTTTACTTCCTGCTCACGGTCTCAGAGGCTTTAGTCCACAGTCCTTGGCTCTGCTGACTCGTGGTAAGAAGTCAGCCACAGGAGGAAGTGACCAAGTCTGCTTACCTCATGGAGAATGGGGACAGAGTAAGGGTGGGATAAGAAGTCACCCCAGAGGCCTACCTCCTGAAGACTCCAGAATTCCCTGAACAGTGCCATTAGCTGGGGACAAAGCCTTCAGTACAAGAGTCTTTGGGGGATACCTCATATCTCAAACACAACAGAAGCTCTCTGGGAATCTGACTGCCGGAGCCCACGGGCCTTGGGGAGGGGCGATGATAGGTTGCAGATCTCCAGACACATGGGGCAGGGGACACAGTCACTGACTATGGGCACAGGCCGCCTCTCCCAGCCCCACAGAGCACTGCCCAGAAATCACAGGGTAAGATGCTGGGACCCTTTTTGGAACGTCTGTACACTGTACTCATCTACCTCTAAATTCACTTTCCATTACATCATACACTTCCCTGAAGAACTTGGCATCCTTAATATTGTGAAAATGGCCATTTTACCAAGAGCAAATCTCCAAGATCAATGTAATCCTCACCAAAATTCCAATGCCATGGAATAGAAAAAAAAAAAAAAAAACAGAAATAGAAAAAACAAACAAAAGAAAAAAAACCAGCAACTTAAAATTCATATGGAAACACAGAAGACTCAAGACAGCCACAGCAATCCTGAACAAACAAGACAACAACAAAGCAAAGCTGGCGGTAGCAGCACAGCAGATTTTCAGCTCTACCGCACAGTCATAGTAACCAAACCAGCATAGTACTGGCACAGAAATAGACCCAAGGATCAGTGGGACAGAATAGAAGACCCAGTTATAACTAAAGCCGCTACAGTCACCTGATTTTCAACAAAGATGCCAAAAATACACGTTGGAGAAAAAGCAGCCTCTCTAACAATCGAAGCTGGGAAAAGTGGGTATCTATGTGCAGAAGAATGAACCTAGATCCCTGTAGGCACCCTGCACAAAGATCAGCTTTGGGGGTGGGGGTTGGGGGTGGCCCAGTAGTTAAGAGCAGTTCCTGTTCTTCCAGAGACCTGAGTTTGGTTTCCAGCACCCACGGCTTGCAGCTGCCTATAACTCCAGCCCCAGAGGATCTGCCATCCCTTTCTGGCCATCACAGCACACACATGGCACGCCCCCCCCCAAACCATCAGGTACATCAAAGGCCTTGAGGTAAGTCCTGGAACTCTGAAACAGTCAGAGGAAAGAAGAGACATACGTGGAGGGACTGGCTGAAAAGGACTTAAGTCACTTGAGAAATAAAGCCAACACTTGACAAATGGGACCGGCATGAAACTAAGAAGCTTTAGAACAGCCAAGGAAACAGTTAATCTAATGAAGAAACAGCCTGTGGGATGGGAGATGTTATCCCAGCAGTTGTGAAGTAGAGGCAGGAGGGTCTGAAGTTGGAGGGAATCCTCAGCTACATAGCAAGTTTGAGGCGAGCCTGGGCTAAATAAACCCCTGTCTCAAAAACAAAACAATAGAGCAAACAACAATGACAAAACCATGAAAATAAAATACCCCACACTGACATTCCACTGTATCCCAACCAGAAGGCAAAGATGTGAACAAAAGGGAACCCTGCCCGGTGCTGTGGGGGTGTGGGCTAGCTCAGTCACCGTGGAAGTCAGTGTGGAGGTTTCTCTAAACAGAGCTGCCTTATGACCTGGCTCTATCACTCCCGGGATTTACCCGAAGGATTCTAAGTCCACACGTCACAGAGACACTTGCAAGCCATGTTTGCTGTGGTGCTATCCACAACAGTCGAGTCATGGAGCCACCGTAGGTATCTGACAGCAGAGGACTGGATACAGAAGATGCAGATACACACAATAGAATCTTTTTTTTTCAGCCATAAAGAGTAGGCTTATACTGTATTCGGGGAAATGGGTATAACTAGAGATAATCACATTGAGTGAATTTAGTCAGTCTTAGAAAGACAAATGTTATATTTTCCTCTTGTCATTCCTAAATTTTACATAGATACATGGAAACACAGAAAGTAGAGTTGAAACTGTCCAGGGTATAAAGGGACTAATGAGAAGTGGGAGGTGAGAAAAGAGAGGTCAGGAGTGAACGCTGCTGGGGGCTGCATATGCTCACCATGCAATATATACTTGTACAGAACTTAAATAGTAACAGTAAAAAAGAATTTGGCATCCTGCTGCGGGATGGTCTGTATGTCAAATGCTCTGATTGGTCAATAAATAAAACACTGATTGGCCAGTGGCCAGGCAGGAAGTATAGGCGGGACTAACAGAGAGAATTGAGAGAACAGGAAGCTAAGTGAGGGAGACACTGCCAGCCGCCACCATGACAAGCAGCATGTGAAGATGCTGGTAAGCCACGAGCCATGTGGCAAGGTATAGATTCACAGAAATGGATTAATTTAAGATATAAGAACAGTTAGCAAGAAGCCTGCCATGGTCATACAGTTTGTAAGCAATATAAGTCTCTGTGTTTACTTGGTTGGGTCTGAGCAGCTGTGGGACTGGCGGGTGACAAAGATTTGTCCTGACTGTGGGCCGGGCAGAAAAACTCTAGCTACAGCGTCCTTTATCCAGAGTCTAGCATTTGGTAACACAGCCCTTGCTTTGGCCCAGGAATTCCTTAGATAGCTCCAGGAGGCCACTGAGACAGCATGGAGACCACAGCTCATGTCCCTGGTGTGACCTGATGCCCAGGCCAAGGTTTACCCTCATCCAGAGACATCCCAAGTCTCTGCGGCACCCCCAGCAAAAGCCACAGTCAGCCAGGAGTAGAGACTGCCTGGCATGGCGGGCTGCCTGAGCTTTCTTCTCCCCAGGAAGAAGCTGGGTGAGATGGCCAGCCTGGGCACTCATACCGGCCTCAGGCTCCCTCCCACTGAATTATACCCCCCCTGTAATCAGGGCCAGCTCAGGGGCTGCTAATGAGTTCTCCAGGGGGTCACTAGGTAGCAGGAAGAAGAAAGCTACTCCAGGGGACAGACTCCAGGGAGCTAGGGTCAGGTGGGAGGCCGCAGCGGGGGTGGTGGGGGGGGTGGAGGGGGTGTCTGTTTCACACCTCACAATGGGGAGGGTGCAGTTTCCCCTGGAGGGCTGAAGATGTGACCTACTTCCTGTGACAAGAATGCTGTTTCAGCACTTGAAAGGGAGCAGCAGGTGATACTGTGTGTCTCCTGAAACAGTGGGGAGAAGGAAGGCTCAGGCTGTGTTCCCCATGCACAGTTCCCCAGGACAAACCCCAGCATAGCCCCTCTACCCTGCAGCACCCTCTGCACCCCTGGGAGCCAGCAGAGGGGCTGCCCAGCAGCCTACCCCCAATGGAGGCTGAGCCACAGCCTTTGAGTCGGACACTGGGCTGTCCAGGCTGAGAAAGGGGTCACATATGCTCCACCTATGACCATGCCATGTCATGCCTCTAGCACAGCTGCATGCCCAGTGCACAGAAGTCTTCATTTTCCACCGTGGGGTGTGGGCATTGGGCTGGACTCTCAGCTCAGAGTCTCTAACCACAAGGCTCGTATCTGCTAGCTGCGGCGTCCAAGTCCTTCACAGCAGAAGCAGAGCAGGCATTGTGAGCATTAGTCTCATTGTTCCAAGTTGGAGAACAACGGGCCCAGTGTCTCATAGCAGCTAAGGGGCCAGCATGGCTTCCTACACCATTTGAAGATCAGATTTAAGTGTGTGTGTGTGTGTGTGTGTGTGTGTGTGTGTGTGTGTGTGTGTGTGTGTGTATGTATATATATGCACACATGTGTGTACGTATGTATATATATGTGTATGTGTTTGTATGTATATGTATGTATGTGTGTGTGTCACATGGCAATTACTCCATAATTAGGAGTTGTATATTTTGTTATTGTTGCCATGTCTACCCTGTAGGCCTTTCTAGAACAGATGCACACTAAATGCTAAGGGAATGAACTCAAAGAAAAAGGTGGTGAATCTGAGCCCAGTTCCAGCTCCCTGACCAGACACAGACCTCTGGAGCCTCCTGAGAGTCAGCGCCTGTTTATTGGCTTTCTGAGAAAGGGCTTCTCTATGTAGCCCAGGCTGGCCCTGAACTTGTGATCCTCCTGTCTCGGCCTCCCAAGTGCTGAGATCACAGGTGTACCTCCGCTTGCCTGGCCTCAAGGGCTCTTGATGTTTCTACAAAAGCCGTTGTCACGAGTGAGTAATGCCTTCATCGCAGTGATTTCTAAAAATGGGTTCAGAATTTAATTTTTCCGGTCCATTCAGACAATTACTGCAGAAGGGCACTGCACATTTCTACAGACATTGTTGGTTCCTGTTGTGTGAAGGAGGTGTTACCCAGCAGCCTTGGCTTCCTCGTGTGCAGTCTGAGCTCTACTGTGCCCCCGTGTGATGGGAGGTGAGCCCCTCTTCACTCAGAGCCTCCGCTACATCGAAGTGCAGACAGTTGTGTGCGCTCAGCTGACTCTCTGTGAAGCCTGCAGGAGCCTCTGCACAGGGGACGTTGCGTCAGGATGGAGCAGCGATAGCAGATGACAGAGAAACACCTTAGAGCGTCACAGAACTAACAAGAGATAAAGAACTAACTGACGAGCGGGGCTCAAACACCCAGAGAGGGACACAAGCAGCTTTGCTTCCTAGTGCCCAAGATGTTACTGATCTAGACACAGCTATGCAGTCTCAGGCAAACAAAAATGAAAGCCCAGGGCCTGTCAAAAGTGGGAGCGAGTCACCGTTCCTCCTGTGGGGCCTCCCTTCAAGCAGGGGCTCCAAATGGCTGCACTGAAAGCTGTGGTGACCCCTGAGGACAACAGCTTGGCCCAGACCAGCAGGAAGAAACACTGAAGGCTGCAGCCAGGGGCAGGCCTTACTTATAAAGGAGTGAGGGTGAGCGTGACATCCGACCTCCCAGAAGCCAGGCAGGCTCGCAGAGAGCAGAGGGAAATACTTAGTGTAAAGACACTAAATCCCTACCAGTGAAGAACCCTGTACCCTAGGAAATCACTCTCCAAAAGTGAAGAGAAAAAAACCGAAGACGTTTGCTGCCATCATCAGACTTGAGTTGTGAGAAATGCTGAGAGGGGCCTGTGGAGCTCAGAAATTCAGACCTGCATAAGAAAAGAGCCATAGGACAATGAATAAGTGAAAGCAGACTTTAAAACGGTGATTTTTCCCATTTGTATTTGATCAGTTATGGAACTATCCAGACAATAATAGGAGTTGCACCCTCAATCCCACACATACCCATGTGCATGCACCCTCAGTCACACATATGTACATGCATACACCCTCAGTCCCACACATATGCACATGCATGCACCCTCAGTCACACAGATGTATATGCATTCACCCTCAGTCACACACATATGCATGTGCATTCATTCTCAGTCCCACACATATGTACATTCATACACCCCCAGTTCCACACATATGCTTACATGCACCCTCAGTCACACAGATGTACAAACATGTACCCTCAGTCCCACAGATATGCTTACATGCACCCTCAGTCCCACACATGCACATGCATGCACCCTCAGTCACACAGATGTACATGCATGCACTCTCAGTCATACAGATGTACACACATGCACCCTCAGCCCCACACATATGCACATGCACATGTATGAACAAGAAAGGAAGGATGTCAGTGACAAAGGGCAGAGGGGACCCAGGAACATTTTGTTATTAGGTGACTCACTATCCAGAGACAGCGTGTGTTGTTATTTGAAAGTGGACTTGGATTAGTCATAAATGTGCATGAAAACTCCAGGCAATCACTCAGAGAGGCATGAAAGAAAGGAGAGAAGCCACAACATCATGTAAGCTGTTCAGCTAAGACTACAAGGAGGAGGCTGATGCACAGGGCCAAGCCAGACAAGGTGCCAGGGCTGAGCTCTCACCCCCAAGCCAGAAGCCATGTCTAATTAACAACTGCTCACAAAGGAAACATCAGTTTCCCCAACAGAGTCTCACTGGGCACACAAACCACACGTAAATGCAGGCCCCGTGCCCAGCAGTGGGTGGTCAACACAAAACCAACTGGAAGATATTTTTTGGAGATTTTTGGTTTCATATTGCCTTTTTCTTTTTTTTTTAACCTTACTGGTCATTTTTCAGTTTTGAGTTTTTTGTGTTGTGTGTGTGTGTGTGTGTGTACGCTTGTGTATTCATTTCTCATGTTTTCTTTGTTTCTTTTCTTCCCTCTTTTTGTTTGTTAGTGTGATCATTCTTTTTTGTCCTCGTTTGTCTTTTTTATTTGCCTGTTTGTAGAGAAGGAAGGAGCAGAGTTGAAGGATGGCAAGGTGGGGAAGATCTGAGAGGAGATGAGGGAGGGACCACTGTGATCAGAGTATAGTGTGTGAAAATAACTTTATTCAATAAGAAAATAAAATAAAGGGGCTGAGGAGATGGCTCTGTAGCACAAGGAGCTGAATTTGAGTCACTCTCAGAATCCACTTGACAAAAGTTGAGTATGATGGTACACTTTGGTGGGGGTGGAATGGGGGTGGGGTGGGGGTGGGATGGGGAGTGGGGGCACAGAAGGTGGATCCCTCACTATCCAGCCAGCCTAGCTTACTCAGGGAGTTCCAGGCCAATGGGAGACTGTCTCAAAACAGACAGACAGACAGACAAAACAGACAGAAAGGAAGGCAGACAGCTCCTAAGACAATGGAGGAACTGCATCAGAGGGTGTGAGTTGGTCTCCACATGCATGGCCACACACATACATAAATCACACAGTCAGAAGAAGGGTGGAAGATTAAACTAAGGACAAAGAACAAGACAGGAAACAGAAAACAGGAGCAAACGTGGCAGAGAAAACCCTAGTGTTTGTGGTCTAAATCAACCAGTTAAAAGAAGATTGTAACAGTAGATGAAAAGAACCAGGAAGTAGTTCTGGTCCAGGAAAAAAAAAACACTTTATATAGAAAGCACATATAGATAAAAATGAACAAGATACAAAAAGACACACCATGGTAATAAGAAAATGAATGAGTCTGGGTTAACTCTAGGGAAAACATTAGGAGAGCTATCTAATGAGAAGGGTCAACACTCCAAGAAGATGATAGAATCCTAAATGTAAATGCATCTGTCTTAGTTAGCATTTGTATTGCTGTGAAGAGACATCATGACCCGTGGCAACTGTTATAAAGGAAAACATTTAATTGGGGCTGGCTTACAGTTTCAGAGGTGCTGTCCATTATCGTCATGGTGGTACGCAGGTAGACATGGTGCTGGAGAGGGAGCTGAGAGTTCCTCATTTGGATCCATAAGCAACAGGAAGTGAAAGTGATACTAGGCCTGGCTTGAGCATTTGAAACCTCAAAGTCTAGCTCAGTGGCACACTTCCTCCCACAAGCCCACACTTCCTAATAGTGCTACCTCCCATGAGCCTATGGGGGCCATTTTTATTCAGACCACTACAGCACCTAACAACACTCTGAAAACAAAATCGATAGAGCTGCAGCTAAAAAACAGCTGAACTCACTCTGTAGTCAGAGATTAGATGCCTGTCAGCCAGACCTGGACAGACACAGCAGGCAGAAAACCAGTAAGAATGCATTTGAACTCAATAGAGCCAGCAATCATCTGTGATAGGTGACATCCACGGTCTACCTCACCCAACAGCAGCAGCAGCAGCAGCAGCAGCAGCAGCAGCAGACACAACCTTCTCAAGCTCACATGGGACATTCCTCAAGACAGACCACATTCTGGAGCATCAAACTACTTTAAAAATTAAAAATAGCTGGGCGGTGGTGGCACACGCCTTTAATCCCAGCACTCAGGAGGCAGAGCCAGGCAGATCTCTGTGAGTTCAGGCCAGCCTGCTCTACAGAGCGAGATCCAGGACAGGCACCAAAACTACACAGAGAAACCCTGTCTTGAAAAACAAAACAAAACAAAATTAAAAATAATAGAAACCACACACCCTGCATTCTCAGATAACATGGAATTAAACCCCCAAAATCAGTAACAGAAAGACAGCCATAAAGCCTCCCCCACTCAAATCTCTTGGAGATTAAATAACATTAAATAACATACTTCTAAACAATACAGGGTGAAATATAAAGTCCCAGTAGAAAAACTAATTAAAATGAATGATTATCAGAATTTATGGCATGTATCCAAATTGTCTCTAGAGGGAAATTTATGGTGTCAAATGCACGTTCTGTAAAGAAGAAAGACCCAGAATCAACAACCAAATCACTCACCCTAAAACACTTGGAAAGACAATCCAAAGTAAGTAGGAGATACAAGTCAGAGTAGAAATCAGTGAAACAGAAAACAGGTATGACTTAAAGCAGTGTGTTTGTGTATCAAGTTCATAAAAGGTGAAGTTGTGATGGTTAGTTGTTTTTTTTTTTTTTTTTTCCAAGACAGGGTTTCTTAGTGTGGCTTTGTGCCTTTCCTGGAACTCACTCTGTAGTCCAGGCTGGCCTTGAACTCACAGAGATCCGCCTGGCTCTGCCTCCCGAGTGCTGGGATTAAAGGCATGCGCCACCACCACCCGGCCTTAACTGTCAGTCTTGAATGACTTATGGAGAGTCACTCTGAGGGATTGTCTAGATCAGGTTGGCCCGTGGGCACATCTGTGAGGGATTATCTTACTCTTAATTGAGGTGAAAATATTTACCAGCTGTGTGTGGTACCTTTCCCTAGGCAGAGCACAAGCACACATAAATTAATTCAAAGCTTTCTGCTCCTGATTATAGGCTGTGACTTCCCTGCTGTGATGAATTGTGACAGTGATTCTCAACCTTCCTAATGCTGTGACCCTTTAATACAGTTCCTCATGTTGTGGTGACCCCCAACTATATTCGTTGCTACTTTATAACTGTAACTTTGCTACTGTCATGAATCATAATGTAAATATCTGTGTTTTTCCGTGGTCTTAGGCAACCCCTGTGAAAGGGTCATTTGATCCTTAAAGGGGTCAAGACCCACAGGTTGAGAGTCACTGAACTATAATCTGGAACTATAAAGAAAAATAAATCCTTTCTCCTCTTAGTTGCTTTTATAACAGTCTTTTATCACAGCGTTAGGAAATGAAACTAAGACATTTCAAAAGGCCTGAATAGATAGCTGACCAGAGAAGACAGACAGATGGCAGCTGAGCATAGGAAAACACAGAATGAAACAAGAAGATGCCACACCGCATCTGTTAGAGTGGCCAAAATCCCAAACCTGACACTACCAAATGCTGGCCAGCATGTAGACCAGCAGGAACTCTGTCCATTGCTGGTGGGAATGCAAAATCACAATGCTCCATTTAAATACAATTTGGGAATTTCTTACAAAAGGATATGTATTCTTACTATACAACTACCGCTCACATTCCTTAGTATTTATTCGCACGAATTAAAAACTTGTGTGTGCCTCCAAAACTGAACAGAAATATTTACAGCAGCTTTATTTATAGTTTCAGAAAGTAGGAAGCTGCCAAGGTGCCCTTCAGGAAGTTGGTGGACATGTAAACCACTGAGCATCCAGACCATTCATTGTTGGTTCTAGCTTACGTTCCTGTTGCTGTGATAAACACCACAGCCAAACACAAGTCAGGGAAGAAAGGGTTTGTTTCATCTCACAGCTCACGGTCCGTCCTTGAGGAAAGCCAA
The DNA here is from genome assembly GCF_007827085.1 of Peromyscus californicus insignis. Lineage (NCBI taxonomy): Eukaryota > Metazoa > Chordata > Mammalia > Rodentia > Cricetidae > Peromyscus > Peromyscus californicus. Next base: position 91,185,758 of record NW_026294551.1, on the reverse strand, counting down.
GGCTGAAACCCAAAGCGGAGACCATGGCGGAACACCGCTTATTGCCTTGCTCACAGGTTTGTGTTCGGCTACTTTTCTTAAATGGCCCACGCCCACCTGCCTAGGATTGGTACCCTCACCGTGGGCTGAGCCCTCCTGTGTCTACTAGCAATCAAGGAAATGACCCACAGATATTCCCACAGGCCAGGTTGATGGAGACAGCTCCTCAGGTGAAGTCCCCTTTACCCAAGTGTGTCAAGTCGACAGCTAAGATCAGTCATCTCAGCAATCAAGCTCAGAAAAGACACCAAGGATCCCCCATGCATGGTTCCAACTATGTGACATTCTGGAAAAGTCAAAGCTACAGAGACAGTGAAAAGATGAGTGACATCCAGGGACCTGTGGGGGAGGCATGGTAAACAGAGCACAGGTTAGTATTAGAGATGATCCCATTTGATACCACAGCACTGCAGAGACATCACTGCACAGCTGTCCACCTATAGAAGTGCTACGCCCAGGCTACAGCTTAGTAATGTAGATTATCTACATTACTCGCTAGGGCTTTGTTAATGTAGCGCATTGACTGTAGCATTCCTGCCACGGTGGTGTGGGATGCTGACCAGGGCAGAAGTGGGAGCCCCTGGGAACTTGCTCTCCTACCTCTCCATTTGCTGTGAAGCCAAAGCTGCTCTGAAGACGAAGTTTACACTTTTGAAAGAAGAAGGAAGCAGGGATGCAGTCTACAACATGGATGAACCCTGAGATCATTAGGTTAAGTGAAAAAGACCAATCACAAAGGTCTGTGTTGATGCAAATCCATTTAGAGGACAAAAAGCTACAAACCAGGAAGTGTGTTGTTAGTATTGTGAGGGGAACTGGGGGGTTCATGGGGTAACCAAATTTCTGGGTGCAGGTTCTTGCTGTCATAAGAGTGAACTAAATTGGCTGAGTTTACGGCTATATGTTAAAACCTATCATGCTGTTTGCTGTGCAAATTGCAATTCAGTCAAGCCTCAGCCTCACTACTGGCAAATTAAAGGAGAAATGAAAGAAAGAATGGCTAAGAAAGTGATAAATATTAAACAACAATACAAATAATATATTATAGAGCTCTAAAACACAGCTGTGGTTGAAATATAGAGCAATTATCAAAGGCAAAAGAGGGACACGTGGTATTAAAATCGTCTACAGTCTTTCTATTGCTTTGGAGAATGATGAAGGAACCAATCAAGTGGATGCTGATAAGAAGGCTGTTTGGTACCCATCAAAAAGGTCCCTAATGGGCTGGAAATGGTGGTATGTTGTAGAATATTATTTTAAGGTGTGTTGCTTTTATTTATGTTGCATTTGTTTAACTCTGTGAAGCTGTGTTACTGTGCTTGTCTAAAACACCTGATGGTCTAATAAAGAACTGCTAATAGCAAGGCAGGAGAAAGGATAGGTGGGGCTGGCAGACAAAGAGAATATATAGAAGGAGAAATCTGGGAGGAGAGAGCTAGCAGCCAGAGAAAGAAGAGGACTCCAGGGGCCAGCTACCCAGCTACACTGCAAGCCACGGAGTAAAAGTAAGATTTACAGAAGTAAGAGAACGAGAAAAGCCCAGAGGCAAAACATAAATGGTTAAATTTAAGAGAAAAGCTGGCAAGAAATAAGCCAAGCTAAGGCTGGGCATTCATAATTAAGAATAAGCCTCTGTGTAAGATTTATTTGGAAGCTGGGTTGAGGGTCCCACAAAAGAGCAAAACCAAACAACAACAGTGTGTGCCTATTTCCCAGCTGCCCAGGAGAGTGAGGCAGGAGATAACTTGAGCCTAGGAGTTCAAGGCCAGCCTGGACATCTGTGAGCCCATTTTTCCTTTTTACGTAGGGCTTTCAATAAGAAGAGGGAAAGTCAGCATAGCCAGGTTGTGTGTCTGTAATGCCAGTTCCTGGAAGGCAGAGGCAGGAGGATTGCTGTTAATCTGAAGCCAGATTGGTCTTAGATAGTGACTTTTAGGCCAGGCAGTGCTACATGATAAGACTCTCACAAAGTAAGAACAAAGGAAGTCAATGTATAAGAGAAAAAGAAACAGTCTAATTAGAGGAAAAAACCCATCAACCATTATATTAAATTATATTAAATGTAAACTGATGAAATATATTTAAAAGGTTAAAACTGTCATGTTGGGAGTAAATACAAATCTTATCCATATGCTGTTTATGAGGGTTACTTCTAAAATATAAGAATACAGAGTGGTTGAAAATTCTTTTTGATTGGAAGAAAGAAATACTGAAAAAGTTCTTACCAGGAGGACACTGATGCTGCCCATTTAGCTCCTGTGAGGTAGAACAGAGGACTGTGCAAGAGCGTATGATCTCATCACGGCAACACAGTCTGAAACCACCCACACGAAGGCCGCTATGGGCACATATCCATGGGATTCAGATGAATTACTGTAACTGTTCACAGCCCTTTGGATGATCTCACACAATGCTGAATGAAAAGGAAATGGAACAAGACACAGAGGATATACATATTATGACTCCATTCATGAAAATATCTCAAACCAGCAGAAACCACACAACTTGATTTAGGCACACTGAGGGGTTTATACCATGACATCATCAACAACAACCCAAATAGCAACTCAGTGATTATCTTCCCACTGGAAGGACTAGCTCAGCCTTCTCTCTTCAGTGTTCTTGCAAAACTACAGAGGACTTCGGGCAGGTTCTGTATCTAAATGAGTCAAAGGTCTGCCCACATAAGTGGGGCAGGGAAAGGAAAGGAATTGCAGAGACCAGGGCAAGAAGCCTGAACAACCACCCGCAGTCCAAGACTTCAAAGGTTCCATGAGACAGGGTAAATGAAGGTAGAGCTAGAAGGAACAAGGGTTTCCTCACCTCTTCCAGCCTTTACACAGTACTGTGGCCCCAACATGCCAGACGTGGGGACCTTCCTGGGCCATCCTTTGTGCTGTGCTGGCCATATTTCCTGCCATACCACCCTTACCTGCCCCCAACCCTGCTGGCTGGCATGTAGCCACCATGGGGTCTCTGGCTGAGGCATTACGGTTGGTTTCCTCAAGTGTCTAGCACAAGGAATCCCCCAAGAACACACGAGGTAAGGGCCTTTAGGCTGTTTCTGTAGCTAGGTCAGCACAGCGTGGGGTTTTAGCAGAAACAGGGCTTTCCCATGGTGGTTTCAGCTCAAGCCTATCCCTCTTGCCCACGTCTGTTTGGGCCACATTTGGAGCTGGTTGATGAGTCTGTGAGTGGGTACTTCCTCTCAGCTCATCTGTCTACCGACAACTTCCTGATTCATAACATGACAAGGGTGGAGCTGCTTGGGATGTGTTGTTTGGCCCTTCGATTCCTACAGGGTAAGAATAAATATAGTTGCTGCCGCTCCAGAACGCCCATCCTCTCCTTCCTGTCTTTCTCCCCCTTCCCCTGCTCCCCCAGCCTCTTCCCTGCCATATCTACCCATGGTCTCCACTAAGGATGTAGGTTGTAAACAACATGGCTAATTCTTGACTTTCTTAACAGAAAAGAGGGTATTGTAAAGGTACTGGGTTGACAGTTCGCAGTGTGGACTGAAGGATGCTGGTAGCCAAGAGCCCAGCCAGGACATGGCCCTATTGAAACACTGCTGTTACCTTGGCTGCCATTGGCCCTGGAAAACTGGACTCTCAACCCTACCTCACTGCTGCCCAGCCCTCAAGGTCCCCAATACCACAACTCTAGGAAGGACTTCTGTTTCTCTCCGTCCCTTATTCAGCTGTGCCTCAGATATGGTCATTTGACAGGCTATGGCTTCAGGTCGACAGATGGGGTTCCTCACAACTCCCGGCAGCCATCTCTTCAAGCCGAGGAAGCAGCTGAGATACTGGCAGACAGAAATCAAGGAGTGTACCATTCACCACGGTGCAACCTCCGGTCTGGGTAGAGAGACAAGAGGTGAGCCTGGGCACAGCCCTGCAATGAGAAGATGAGAGGCATGGCCCATCGCAGGACTGGACTCACAGTGAGCACGAAGAAGACAGTGGATACAGCTTTGCTCGCTCTGCTTATAAAACAGGAGGGCAGGAGAGCATCCTCACCCAAAATGCGTGGGGCCAGAAGTGTTTCAAATTTCATAGTTTTTTTAACTTAGAATATTTCCGTATACAGAATGGCACATATTGGGGGATGGGTTCAAAAACAAACATGAAATTCATTTATTTCATAAACACTGTGTACACATAACCCTGGAGATAATGTTATATAATTTAAAATTAGTTATGTGCATGAAACAGAGCTTTGAGTGTGGGGTTTCCCTTTGCACTTCATGTTTTGAAGTATTTTCTTTTTATTTCTGTTTTTTTTCTTAAGATTTATTTATTTATTTATTTATTTATTTATTTATTTATTTATTTATTTATTTATTTATTTATATGTATATGAGTGCTCTATCTGCGTGTATGACTTTGTGCCAGAAGAGGGCATCAGATCCCACTATAGTTGTGAGCTGCCGTATTGCTGCCGTATTGTTGCTGGGAATGGAACTCAGGACCTCTGGAAGAGCAGCCAGTGCTCTTAACCACTCAGCTCTCTATCCAGGCCTGTTTTGAAGTATTTCCAATCCCAGGTTTGCAATTAGAACTCAATCTTCAACTCTCAGTGGTTGGGTTGGTTTCATGAGGCTGCATGCGTCTTAGTTAGGGTCAATATTGTGTGATCAAACACCATGACCAAAGCAACATTGGGAGGAAAGGGCATGTCTGGATCACACATCCTGAGTCACGGTCCAATGAAGGAAGTCAGGGCAGGAACTTAAACAGGGCAGGAACCTGGAGGCAGGAGCTGATGCAGCAACCGTGGAAGAGTGTGCGGGCTGGCTTGCTCCACATGCCTAGCTCAGCCTGTTTTCTTATAGAACCCAGGGCCACCAGCCTAGAGGTAGCACCACCCACAATGGGCTGGGCCCTCCTCCATTAATCACTAATTAATAAAATGCCCTACATGTTCACCCATAACCCAACTTTATGGAGGCATTTTCTCAGTTGAGGTTCCCTCCTTTCTGATGACTTGAGTTTTCAAGGTGACATAAAACTAGTATAATATGAAGGATGAAATGACTACATGCAGAGTGCTTTCTACTGGATGGTATGTATAGGACCCTGGACAAAGTGTAGGCTTTAGCACTGAAGAGGCCATTCCACACAGCTGTAGGATGCTGTCACTCACAATTTAGGGTATCAGAGTCCCATCTACACCTTTACAAAGGCAAAACAATTTGGGGTTAAGACCTCAGACTCTGGAGCCAGGTTGCTCCAGGTATGGCATGCTACCACAATCTATCTACACAGGTGTCCATAACTTATATTTTAGAGACCTGTTGTAGGCCCAAAGACTGGAAAACCACAGAGAGGTTTGTTCTCCATGGACACACTAATTGCGAGTAACTGTAAGAGACCATGCACCATACAGAGGGACCTGCATCCATCAGATCACCTGCATCTATAAACCTTAGTGTAAACAGAGGTTTGAAGGGTGACTGGCTTCTCTGAATAGTGAAGTCGGAAAGGAGTCCAATAGACCTAGGCTACTGCAGTCAGCAGAACCCCAGAGAGGGTTCTCAGTGGAAACTTTTCTTGGTGCTGTGATAAAATGCCCCAACAAAAGCAGCCTAAGGGAAAAAGGGTTTAGCCTGGCTCACAGTCAGAGGTACAGCCCATTGTGGTGGGCGAGTCAAGGCAGCAGGAGCTTGAGGCAGCTGGTCACATGACACCCACAGTCAGGAAGAGATGCACTTAGTGCTTATACTCAGTTTGCTTTCTCCATTTTCTACAGTCCAGGACTTCCTGCCTAGGGAATGGTGCTGCCCACAATTAACAGTCTTTACACATCAATCAACCTAATCAAGATACCCCCCCAGGGATGCCCAGAAGCCCATTCCCCAGGTTATTTTAGATCCTATTGAGTTGACAGCCAACCCCAGCTACCATCATGGTTGTGGTAACCAGGATTGTTTATGGACTCCTTTGTATCTGGAGTTTTCTCTCCAGGTCCCACCAAGCCCCTGAAGTCCAACAGTCCACTTATAAAATAAACACACAGACGCTTATATTATTTACAAACTGTCTGGCCGTGGCAGGCTTCTTGCTAACTGTTCTTATATCTTTTTTTTATCTTTTATTTTTATTTTTATTTTGCAGTACAATTCAGTTCTACATATCAGCCACGGATTCCCTTGTTCTCCCGCCTCCGGCCCCCCTCACCTTCCCCCCAGTCCACCCCCCATTCCCACCTCCTCCAGGGCAAAGCCTCCCCCACGGACTGAGATCAACCTGGTAGACTCAGTCCAGGCAGGTTCAGTCCCCTCCCTCCTCCCAGGCTGAGCCAAGCGACCCTGTATAGGCCCCAGGTTTCAAACAGCCAACTCATGCAATGAGCACAGGACCTGGTCCCACTGCTTGGGTGCCTCCCAAACAGATCAAGCCAATCAACTGTCTCACCCATTCAGAGGGCCTGATCCAGTTGGGGACCCCTCAGCCATTGGTTCATAGTTCATGTGTTTCCATTCTCAGAAAGACAAACATGGTATGTACTCACTCATAGGAGGATACTAGATGTGGAACAAGGATGACTGGACTGCTACTCACATCACCAGGGAGGCTACCTGGAAAACAGGACCCCAAGAAAGACACAGGGATCGCCCAATGACGGAGAAATGGAAGAGATCTACATCAACAGCCTGGACATGAGTGGGGGTAATGAAGGGCAAGGATCGAGGGAAAGAGAGCTTAGAGGAGTGGGAGATCCCAGCTGGATCAAGAACAGAGAGGGAGAACAAGGAATAGGAGACCATGGTAAATGAAGATCACATGAGAATAGGAAGAAGCAAAGTGCTAGAGAGGCCCACAGAAATCCACAAAGATACCCCCACAACAGACTGCCGGCAATGGTCGAGAGACAGCCCGAACTGACCTACTCTGGTGATGGAATGGCCAAACACCCTAATTGTTATGCTAGAAACCCCATCCAACTACTGAGGGATCTGGATGCAGAGATCCATGGCTAGGCCCTGGGTGGAGCTCTGGGAGTCCAATTAGCGAGAATGAGGAGGGTTTATATGAGTGAGAATTGTTGCGACCAAGGTTGGATTAAGCACAGGGACAAATAGCCAAACAAATGTTCTTATATCTTAAATTAACCCATATCTATAAATCTATACCTTGCCACGTGGCTCATGGCTTACCGGCATCTTCACATGCTGCTTGTCATGGCGGCAGCTGGCAGCGTCTCCCTGGCTCAGCCTTCCACTTCCCAGAATTCTCCTCTCTCCTTGTACCACCTATACTTCCTGCCCGGTCACTGGCCAATCAGTGTTTTATTTATACAGAACGCTATCCACAGCATTCCAGTCTACCCGACCACCACAAAGCAGGTCAGCTAAGTCACTAGACAGGGTGCTGAAGCAAGGAAGATGGCTTCACTCCAAAATCAGCTGCAGAGAAGGTGGGGGGAGGGCTGAGGCTCAAAGTACATCTATTTCCTGGGGCCAGCCAGGAGCCCCTGAGGGAGAGGTTTAAGAAAGTAGGAAAAAAGCATATCGAAGAAAAATCAAGAAGTTATTTTCAATAACAGACCACAGGCGTCATGAGGGTCAGCTGTCTTGGGTGGATACTGTCCAGATCTCCTGAGGTTTCTGTAACTCAAACAGCTGTTAGCATAACGAGATGACATCTTCAGTCACACATTAGCAGACCAGACACTTCCTGCTGCCTGTGTGAAAGAGTGCAGATTGCTTTAAGGTTGTGCTAGATGTGGGCTCTGCTATCTTCTAGGATCAACCAACTTGTCAATATGGAGCTGCTGTTGCCCCAACAGGAGAGCAGCATGTACAGTTTGGATATGCCAGACAAGAAATGCCTCCATTTCCAGGTGGGAGGCCAGGAGAATTGTCACATGACTCAGAAGATCTTGTAGTTTAAAACATGATTGTCTATTTCTGAATTTCCTGCTGTGGGATGTCTTTCTGTATGCTCTAAGTATGTGTTGCTCTGATTGGTTGATAAATAAAGCCATTTGGCCGGTGGCAAGTCAGGTTATAGCTAGGCAGGAAACTGAAGAGAGAGACAAGAAGAAGAAAGGCAGAGAAGAGGAGATGCCAGTCTCTGCCCAAGGAACAACAAGATTCCAGCAGACCAGTGATGCCACAGCCACACGGCAACTTATAAATTAGTAGAAATGAGTTAAGTTATAAGAGCTAGCTAGCGAGAAGCCTGAGCCATTAGGCCATACAGTTTATAAATAATTAAGCCTCTGTATATTTACATGGGTTCAAGCGGCTGTGGGACCAGGAAGAATACAGGAAAACTTCTGACTACAATTTCCCATTTGATATTTTGGGATCATGGTTGGCTGTGGGGAACTGAACTGTAGAAAACAAAACCGCACACAGTGGGAAAGCTATTGTAGTGGTTCCTGTGGCCAGAATACGTTGAAGCTGAGAGTACGTGGGCTTTTTGGTTTGTTTCTGGTCCATGATTCCTCCCAACAATCACATAAAATGGTTACTGCTACTCCCCACCCCGCCCTTCCACCCCCCAGCTCATATACTGAAAGTCTTCATCCTTAAATTCACATGTGGGTGGTAGCTGGAAGTGGGGTCTTTGGGGATGTAATTGACATTAGAACAGGCCATGAAGTAGGGCATCTATGATGGCATTTACAGGGTGAGGAAGTGTCATGTGGTGCCCATTTTTCTCTTTCTTTCCTTCCTTCTTTCTTTCTTTCTCTTTCTTTCTTTCTCTCTTTCTCTCTCTTTCTTTTATTTCCTTCAAGACAGGGTTTCTCTTTATAGACCTGGCTGTCCTTGAACTCACTCCATAGACCAGGCTGGCCTTGAACTCACAGAGATCCGCCTTCCTCTGCCTCCTGAGTGCTGGGATTAAAGGCATGTGTCATCCCTGCCCCAGAAAGTCCATTTTTCTTGTTGCAGCTGAAGCTCAGAGAGAGGAAATGGTGAGCTTCAGTTCCTCTGCAGATCACTAAGGAAGCAGGGATTTGAACTCAGACATTTGTTTTAAAGCACACTTGTACTGGGAGTGCTTAGATGGATCTGTGGGTAAAGGCTGTTGCTGCCAAACCTGATGACCTAAGTTTGATCTCTGGGCCCCACATGGTGGAAGGAGAGAACTGATTCATGCAAGTTGCCCCCCACACATGCGCGCGCGCACACACACGCGTGCACACACACACGAGATATAACAAAACCATTTAAAAACTGCATTTGGTATTTGTTTTAATCAGATTTGATGAGCAATGTTTCACTGGGCATGAGGTCAATCCCGGTGCATTCTCTTTCTGTCTTCAACTTACAGATCAAGATGTGAGCTCTTGGCTGTTCCTAATGCCATGCTTTCTCTCCAGCATGGATTCCAACCTTCTGAAACCATATGCCTCAAGTTAAATGCTTCCCTTTATAAGTTGCCTTGGTCATGGTGTTTTACCCAGCAATAAAAAGTAACTGAGACACTTTTTTCCTCTCTCTCTCTCTCTCTCTCTCTCTCTCTCTCTCTCTCTCTCCCTCCCTCCCTCCCCCCTCCCTCCCTCTCTCTTTCTCTCTCTCTCTCTCTCTCTCTCTCTCTCTCTCTGTGTCTCTCTCTGTCTCTCTCTCTCTCGTTCCCTTCTGGTTATTTTGAGACAGGCTTTCTCTGTGTAGTTCTGGCTGTCCTGGAGCTTGCTCTGTAGACCAGGCTGGCCTTGAACTCAGAGATCTGCCTGCCTCTGCTTCCTGAGTGCTGAGATTACCTGTGTGCACCACCACCGCCCAGCTTCCTTCTCTTCTTTTTGATTTTTTTCTTTCTTTTTTAATTTTGAGAAAAGTTTTTACTACATAGCCCAGGTTGGTCTTAAACTCATGATCCTCCTGCCTCTGGCTCCCAAGTATTGGGCTTTTGTAGGCATGTACCACTACCCTCAGCTATCTACTTATTCCTTTCCCTTTCTCTCTGGTCCTGGGCCCTGTGGGATCACATTCTTCCATCCTTATGGCCCAAAGGGCAAGATGTAGTGGAAGTTTCTCCTGTCATGCCGGCTTGCAGTTGGGATGAATCTCTCCCACCCATGTCCTGCAGCCACTCGGTCCTAAGTAAACACACAGAAGCTTGTATTACTTACAAACTGTATGGCCTATGGGTCAGGCTTCTTGCTAGCTGGCTCTTATAACTTAACTCAACCCATTTTTATTCATCTGTATATTGCCACATAGCTGTGGCATTACCAGTCTGCTGGCATCTTGTTGCTCCTTGGGTGCTGGGCTGGTGTCTCTTCTGACTCCACCTTCCTTCTCCCGTCTTCAGTTCAAATGTACTGCCTGATCTTACCCTGCCCTGCCATAGGCCAAATGCAGCTTATATCAGAATGTTCCAGAGATGAACTCTGGCCTGTACTGGGTCCCACATCGTTTGGTGGGGAAATTGGTGACTAAGGCCTTGGTGTAGCGTGGTTGGTTGAGATTGATTCGTGAACCTACCCATAGAGGATGTAGAGGTAAGGTCTGTTACTAAAAGGCATTTCTGAGAGAATGTTTTGGACAATTGAAAATGATATCTTTATACTGTTGCACTGAGTGATATGCTTCCCCTTTCACTGGGGACTTCTGGGGACAGGATGCCCTAATGGATTGTGGAGACAAATGGTAAGAATTTGGGGCTTGATAAAAAACTCGATAGAAATACTTTGGGTTTAGCAAAAACATGTTTTCCAGGCTTAAAAATGAGTGCATCATTTTTGCAGTGGTGCCTCCCCAGTGAATTCCCAGAGTGAAAGAGTTAGTGTTTATATACATATTTTAGAATGGTGTGGGAGTTGTGTTTCTGAAATTAGAATGCAGCCTATCATCCGACTGCATGTTTAATGTGTTACCAGGCAATAGACAGCATCCATTGGAAAGGAGAGCCTTTCATTGGGCAACTTCAGTTCAAATCTTGATTCTACCCATTTCTAGCTGTGTGATCACATGACTTAGCTTTGCTGTGGTTTCCATCTGCCATGTGCAGAACGGTGCTGCTATATACCACCTTCCTCTCTAGATGCTGAGACAGAAAGAAGATGGGCAGTGACGGAGCCTAGTGCACAGAAAAGTCTCCTTGGTCTCTGCTATTATTTTTATATGTCAACTCCCAAGCAGAAATCAAACTAGTGGTTGGAGAGTCAGAAGGCTGCATGGGAGTGTAGGGTGAGAAGCCATGGATCCTCACTGGTTTGTGTCCTTACCAGGATCAGTGTGGCACACACTGGTGAGAGGGAACACACACTCATTTACCCTCTGGGGTCAGGGATCTTCCAGAAGAAGAGAGTGGAAAGTTGTTCAGGCTGAGGTCTTGGGTAGCCTGAATCAGAGAGGAATTCCACATGACGCATTTCACTATCATCAGGACGACATTTACATTTCTCACTGCTGTGATGAACCAGTGGATGGAAACACTTCCAAGAAGCCCGTGGTTTCTGAGCTATGTTAACCATCATGGTGTGTGTGGGGGGGGGCAGTCTGATGGAGTTCATGATGATAGGAGAGTGGGGAGGGTCCCCTCACATTGTGGAGGGCCAGGAAGTGAGGCCTTGGGACCGGAACCAGTAGTTGATATAAACATCAAAGATCCAGCCCTAGTGACCTACCTCTGTCAGCTGGACCCTACCTCCCACAGCTTTACAACCTCCCCAAAGAGTGCTACCTGCTGGGGACCAATTGTCTACTCACATGAAGTTGTGAAGTAAACTACAACATGGCTACAGCTGCCACTTTTACCAGGCAGGGAGCAGACAGTGGGTCAGCACTTTGCAACATGAGCTGGCCAATAACCCAAGGGGGACAGAAGGGGGAGGAGCGCCATTTCCCAAGCCCTTTACAGTGCGTGTGGCTCCATCACTCCTGCAGACAGCTGCAGGCCAGATGTGGAGGCTGATATATCTGCTGAAGCCAGCTAGGTCACGTTCCTCGGCTGGACCCTCCTCACACAAAGCCACTGCAAAGCCCTGCATCTGCCCTGTCTGCACACTCACACGTTCCTCAGTTAGACCTGCATCCAAACAACCTGCACACACTTTTTTACAAACATAAAAACTCAGACAGAGAATGGTGAAGTGAGTTCTCCAGCTCAGACAGCTGATGAGAGGCAGGGCCAGAGGTGACCAAGGATCCAGTGGATCCCATGCCTGGCACTCACCTGCAATTCAGGGCAGTGAAGGCCTGGGGAGGTTACTGATTCCATCAGCATCTAGGAGCTTCTGAGTATCACCATGTGGATGTCACTGAGGCGGTGGCAGTGTCTACCCTACCCACCCTCAAAGATGCGTTAGTGTCTTTTTTTTTATCAATTCAGGAATAAGGGATGAATGTGATGAAGCGTCATGACACAGTGATATTGTACACAGTAATGGTTTCTCCTGCCATTTGTAAAATGATTTTTCATCTCCGACAGCTGGGCTCTTAGACGCCTAGCTCTCACTAAGGTGTAGAGGTGTGGTGCGTAAAGGTGAGTAGCTGGGCTTCGATCCCATGGTCCCCAACAACAGCTTGTCTCTCGCTTTATGATGATAGGCACTTCGGTAATCAGTGCAGAGGACTTGAGATCCTCTGATGCAGGTCCCCAGTGGGTGGCACTGTTTGGGGAGGTTGTAAAGCTGTGGGAGGTAGGGTCCAGCTGACAGACGTAGGTCACTAGGGCTGGATCTTTGATGTTTACATCAACTGATGGTTCTGGTCCCAAGGCCTCACTTCCTGGCCCTCCACAATGTGAGGGGACCCTCCCCACTCTCCTATCATCATAAACTCCATCAGACCTCCCCATCATAATGGCTGATATACCAGGGATGCAGCATTTGGCAGGACCTGCCTCCTGCCAGAAGGTCCAAAGGCCAGCATACCTTGGTGTCTCCGTGTTCTGACATCAAATCCATAGAGGGCTAAGGCTGTGCTGGGGCCTGCCAGACATCTAGGATTTCTTGAGGCAGTTTCCTGTACCAATCATAAGGACCAAGTTGAGATGGTGAATGTGTAAAGAGAAAAGGTTCATTTGAGCTCACAGTCTGGGAGGTTCTGTTCCATGTCAGCTGCCTTTTGGTCTAGGACGAGGTAAGATGAGGCAGTACTTCTTGGCAAGAGCCTGTGGTGGAGACAAATCAGTCCCCTTGTGGCCAGAGAACAAAGTGAGAAGAAAGCTCAGGTTGCATTGCCCTTCCGAGCACCCCACAGTGGCCCAAAGGTCTTCCTCGAGGTCCCATCTCTTGACAGACTCCATGTCCTCCCTCCAGTACCACTCTGGGGACCAAGGTTTTTGCCACCTGGCCTTCAAGGACCCCAGAAAGCCAAACTATAGTGGAAAGCCCAGGTGGGTTTCCCATGGGCTCAGTGCAGGTCTCTTAGGCAAGAAGGTTAGGGTGAGACTGTTCTAAATCTATCCTAAGGACCAGCAAAAAAAAAAAAAAAATGTTCTGGAAGCTGCAGGAGCAGATGTGTCTGAAGGCAGTGGAAGGAGGAAGTAATGAACCCCAAAGGGACATGGCTGCACTGAGGATTTAGTATAGGGGTGTGCATTGTGGAAGAAACCACCGCCACATCCCTACGAAAGCCAGGTTTGGATGTCTGAGTGGAGGACAGCTTCTGCTCCCTCTTACCTCTTCTCCAATCTCCCTGCCCCCTCTGCCTCACCCCAGAACTAGCAGCAACCACAGTTTTCAGGTGAGGAGGCAGAGGAGGGAGAAGTGCAGGGGTGGAGTGTGTGTGCATGTGGGGCTTCTTCCCCTCTGCACAGACGGTGTGTGTGCAGCTTCCTCGCCGTGAGTGTTGGCTCCCATGGCACATCCCGTCCACTTCTCTCAGATAACCCTTTGATTCCAGGTTCTGACCTAATCACAGGCCACAATGAAACACAGGTAGGTCCAGAGAGGCTCCTGGCATCTGGAAGCTCAGGTTCTTCTGTACGTATCAAATGATGAGGTGCACACAGTAATGAAGGCCACATGCCAGACACCTGCCTGTCAGTCTCGTCCTCATGATCTTAGGAGATGGCTGTTGCCCTTCTCAATTTACAAGCGATGAAGTTCAGTGAGTTTGAGTGGGTCAGAACTCGGTCCTCTCTGACTGTGGGTGTGTTCTTCACCCCGGGGCACCGAGGAGGCGGCTGCAGCAGGTAGACAATGTGAGAATGGAACTGGAGAGAAGGGGCCATAAGAGACTGAAAAAAAATGAATCAGACTCTTCAAAGGCTGAGTGTTTGTGTGGGTGTGAGCTATTGCACAGTCACCAGTCAGCAATGGCACATGATGCATCGTGATTGTGCGTCACGATTGTGCATCACTAATGCCTTTTAGGTCATTTGGTGTGCTCTGCCATCCCAGTATACTGGGGGTCCTTAGCTGCATTCTATAAAGAAGAGATGGGGCCCTGAGGCAGGCCCCGGCTCTAACCTGAGCACCTGATGGCCAGCAGTACTCCCAACTGAACCCTTCTGGGGGAGTCCAAGTGTCCTGTTTAAATCAGCTCATTCATTTTCATTGTGTGTGTATGAACATGCGAGTGTGAGTGTGTGCATGTGTGCATGTGCCACTGTGTGACTGTCCACCTTACTTTTTTGAGACAGTGCCTCTTAGTGAACCCAGAAGCCACTGACAAGGCTAGACCTGCGGCCCAGTAAGGATCTGAGCTCAGGTCCCCATATTGGTGTGGTGAGCACTTTACTGACTGAGCGGTCTCCCCAGAGTCCATTTACTAGTGGAGGGAGAATCAGGAACTATTAAACCTTCACCGTAGACTCGACAACATGTCCCAGGTGGGTCATTGAGCGGCTGCATCTCCTGCCACAGTAATGAATAGGAGGAGGGGATTATAAACAAAGCTGGCTGGGCTTCCCTGGGAGATGCCCAGTGCCCAGGAAATGGAGCTTTTTGTTCCTGCCTCAAAAGAAGGCCCGTCCCACTTGGTGTTTGCCTGACACGATCCTCCTCTGTTTCTTCACTTGGCCACCACATCGCCCAGCTCTCGGGCCACCTTTCCTCAGAGCTGAGTGCCTATTTTCCCTACTACCCAGAAGAGGCCAGCACCTGGTAGCTGGCCTATCTCCAGTACCCACACATGCTTGCTATCTAAGAGAGGGCAAGAGTTGTATTTGACTTGTCTGGGGATGAGCTCCATGCACAGTTTCTTCATGGGTGTGTGACCAGTGCCACCACATGAGGACCTGTGTTCAGAAAGAAGGGTCCTGAGTCTGTCTCCATGAGCATGATTACCTCATTGTCCTGAAAGTCTTAACGAGTCTGTAAGGTTTGTGTTTGAGGTGAAGTCAGTCTGAAGGCTTTGGCTCCTAGCTGCACTGCCCTATGACCACAGCCTCTACCCAGCTGCACATAGAGAGTGGGATGAGGTGTGCACCCCAGTGGTATCTCATAGCCCATTTCAGGGTTATGTACTCCAGCACCTGTGGTGCTTGTGGCCCAAAAGACCGCATGCCAGCAAGATCTAGGCTCAGGCATACCTTATGCAGATTCTTCCTGCTAGCTAGCATGAGAGAAGGCAGTAGGCCGGGATGAGAGAGCAGCATGGCATGGCTCTCCTGGGCAGCATCCTGCCCAGGACAGGCAGTATTAACCCAGGGACTGGCAGAAGGGGTTTCTAGCTGCCCTCAGTCCTACATAAGCTTAAGCACCCCAGGTCACAGGGTAATGCCCCGACTCCTGTAAGCTTCCTTAGCATCCCATCCCGGGATCTCTAGCAGTTAGCATTGTGCCCACATGTGTGCCCTGCCCCCTACTGTGGCTGCGTGGGCGGCCTGCTTTGTCTCTTGGAGCTACTGGAGGTTCCCAGGTTGAGTCACTGTAACACTTCTGTGACTCTGCTTCTGTGTTAAATGCTCTGTGCATACATTAAAGCCAGAATGGTGCAACATAGAAGCGGAGCGGTGTATTCAGGCTAGTGAAATGTAGTGCGCCTTTGCTTAGAATGGAATTCAATAGCACATGAAAGCGGCATGTCCCGGAGACTGCAGAAGAAAGAAGGGCTTTTGTGGGGACCCCAAGCACTGGCTAAGATGCTCTCTGAACAGGAAACCCCAATCTTTCCTCTTACAGCTCTCCCTCTGCCCCACCCAGCTCAGGTTTGTTGAATGAATATTTTTGGTGTAAAAAGCAAGGACACAGTCATTCCTTTCTGTTTATGACAGAACTTCCTACAGTCGGGATCGCAGGCATGCCACGGAGCGCAGCAGCTGAGTCACAGAGTTTCTCTGGCATTATGGTGACTTGGACAAGCTCTGAATATTCATGGTCAGGTGATGTCACCAAGAGAACACCACAGAGTGAACTTCTCCAGCCCAGGTTACCCCACACAGCCTCTAAAAGTCAGAGCAAACGGCAGAACCACTCAAGGGAGGAAGGATTTCGGCTGGCACCCGTTGCCATGATCCTCGGCTGACTCACCCAGCTCTCAGCCGAGGACCACTTTCCCATAAAGCCCCACCCGAGGCTGGCCGACAGTCTGCCACAGCAGGGAAGGCAGGTGACAGGAGAGGCTCTGTCCATGGTGGCCAGAGCATGAGGGGTCAGCTGTTCACAGACACAGACAGGAAGCAGAGCCAGCAAGCTGGAGACAGGAGCAGCAGGCGTGAGTCTCACCTTCAAAAGCCCTACTGCCTAGTGACCTACTTCTGTCAGCCAGGTCCCGCCTCCTGAAGGTGCTGCAGCCCTCACAATAGCAGGGCCTGGGTGTTCAAAACCCGAGCTTGGCAGGGGACGGTTCAGAGCAAAACTGCCGGCGCTGCCGGCATGCCAGGGCCACCACCTTACAGGAAGCTCGTTTTGTAACTGGGAAGAGGACACTGGTGCTCACTAACACAATGAGTGTAGTGTAGTAAAGAGTAAACTAGTTGAAATGGCCATTCATCACGGGCATCAAACATTATGCACCATTGTGACCATGTGAGCTGTTCGTTACTGAAGTGCCGGGGGAGGGGATTACGTCAGGACCACCACATGCACTTGAGGAGGTGCTATCCGTCAAGGCTGCACTGTTAGGTAACTGTCACCCTGAGGTGCATGGCTGAGAGGGTTAGGCACCGTGACTGTGTGTACCCTTGACTTGTCTGTCACACTTCCACAGTTGAGACCCCTTTCTTGGTGTTGGTGTTCTCTCACTAAGCCCGGTCCTTACATTGCAGGAGGAGATTGTGTCAGACTAACCCCAACAGGCAGTGGCGACCAGCTATGGGTGAAACTGTAGAGCAACTGTCTAAAGAGGCCAGGAAACCACCAAGAGCGAGAATGTCAGGATGTCCCCGTGGAACGGTTAGTGTGTTTGCTGAGGTACTCATGTACCTGTATACACACGCACGTGCATCTAAGTCCACACTTGCACACAAGCACGTGAAGAAAGTTCATTTGTTGATTGGCCACAGCAGATACCAAGTAAACTTTTACTATCGAGTAGATGTTTTGTTTGGCAGGTCTAATTTTTTTTTTTTCGAGACAGGGTTTCTCTGTGTAGCTTTGCATCTTTCCTGGAACTCACTCTATAGCCCAGGCTGGCCTCGAACTCACAGAGATCCACCTGACTCTGCCTCCTGAGTGCTGGGATTAAAGGCGTGCGCCACCACCACCTGGCTGACAGGTCTAATCTTTTCCTATAGTTGTATTTTTTTTGTTGTTGTTTTATGTTTTTTTAATTTCTAATCTTTTTTTAAATATATGTGTATGTGTGAGTGTCTGCTTATCCAAATGTGCACCATGTGCATGCAGGTGCTTGAGGCCAGAAAAGGGCAGTGGATTCCCTAGCGCTGGAGTTACAGGTAGTTGTGAGCTCCCATGTGTGGATTTGGGGAGCTGAACCCAGGTCCTTTGCAAGAGCAGTATGTGCTCTTAACCTCTGGTCCCATTCCTTCACCTCTCCTTTTTTTTTTTTTTTTTTTTTTTTGGTAAGTGTAAATATGTGAATGTTACAGTGAGGCCCATTATTCTGTACAATTAACATGCACTAGAATCTTAAAAACCAAGAGTCCCTTGAGACTTGCTTGATCTCTCCTACCACACGAGGACACAGGAGAAGACAAGATAGGAGCCCTCACAAAGGACTGGACTTGCCAATATTGGGGATTATTATTTTAAGGTGTGTTAATTTTGTTCATGTTGCATTTGTTTAACTCTGTGAAGCTGTGTTACTGTGCCTGTGTAAAACACCTGATGGTCTAATAAAGAACTGAACAGCCAATAGCAAGGCAGGAGAAAGGATAGGTGGGGCTGGAAGGCAGAGAGAGTATATAGGAGAAAGAAGAAGTAGCTAGGGAAGGAGGAGGATATTAGGGCCAGCCACTCAGCAAGCCATGGAGTAAGGGTAAGATTTACAGAAGTAAGAGAACTTGGAAAATCCCAGAGGTAAAAGGTAGACGGGATAATTTAAGTTAAGGAAAGTTGGCAAGAAACAAACCAAGCTAGGGCCGAACATTTATAATTAAGAATAAGCCTCTCTGTGTGATTTATTTGGGAGCTGGATGGTGGGCTCCCAAAAGAGCAAAAACAAACAATAACATTTTGGTGTACCAACATGGCACTTGAATTTCTATAGCGCCTGAGAAAGGGTTAAAAAAAAATACGGCTCCTTTAAGAGTTTCTGCCAGACAGTGAGCCCTTGAGCACCTAGTATATTAAGTAGGAACAAAAAACTAAGTAAAAATGCCTGCCACAGGGCAAGCATTGGCATTCTAGAACCCTAGGAAGGTTGAACGCAGCCTTGGTCATGAACCTCCAACCAGGCCATGAGCTTTAGGCCTGGCTTTCATGACCCGAGAAGAGGACAGAGCCAGCCAAGAGAGCCACTCGGAGGATCCAGGTGTAGGTTAGCAGTTTAAAGGTTTGCCCACACAGTCAAAAAAAGCCTAAAAGATAGGCAGCAAAAGAGGTCCAGATTGGAAAACAACGACACCACCTCTAAACAGGTTCCAGTGTGTTTTACAATGTGTGTAGGCTTAAGAAATAAAAGAAAATGGTATATAGGCAGTTATAGAAAGAGCTTTAAAAAATAAAGTCTTTAAAGAAATAGTAAAAGTAATATAAAAGAAAAAAAGCCATGTAAGATGGAAATACACAGGAAGTCTGGATCCTGTATATTATTGTGTTAATTTTGAAATATTTTTTTTTGGGGGGGAGGGTGGTGTGGGGGTGGGAGGTGGGGTGGGCGATCAGTCCTTCTTGGCCACTGTCTTTCTCACAGCAGCCAGCACGTTGCTCAGCTCCTCCGCTTCCTCTTGGTGCGGATGTGTGTGCCCACCCTCTTCTTGACTTCTTGATGAACTTGAGCACGCACTTGTCCTTGGACACCTTGAGCAGCTCCATGGCGCGCCGTAGGGCGAGAAGCTGCACACCTCCCGGATCATGTCCCACGTGAACTTGGTGTGCTTGGTGAGGCGCCTGTGGCGCCGGCTATGTCTCGGCTTGCTGACGTTCTTCATCACCTTGTGGCCCTTGTTGAGGCCCACGGCCATGGGGTAGCACAGGCCATGGCTGCTGCTCTCCCATGGTGGCCGCAACAGGAAGGACAGCACCGCGTGGAACCCTGGGATATCTCGATTTTGAATTTTTTTTTATTGTTGATAAGCAAACACCAGCTGCTAGGAGACATGGGACTGTGACCTGGACTGCTCAATTGAACCGATCTAGACACTTTAGGAATGCCTCAACTTTAAAAAGAGGTCAAAAATGTATTTGTCAAATGGGAGTCCAAAACGCTTTTGAGTTTTGTTTCCACAGGAGACAAGGGGTTGTGGATTCCTTCAGGAATGATATGGATCAGGTGTGACCAAGGGAGATCTCCTGAATCCTGACAGGTGTTATCTATCAGCAAAGGTTAATGCTGGTCTTCCCAGGACTTGACCATTATCTCAACATTTTCTCAGGGACCCTAAAGATGCTTCATCCACAGACAGTGGGAAGCAGTTTGGAGAAAATGACATCCACATTCCCAAGAGCTGGGGTGTGGGTGGTCTTTGGTTATTTGGTGGGTTATGAATGTTTGCTATCATTTAGGGGAATATAGAAAGTTATTTTTATTACACTGTGCATATGTTTCTGCTCTTGTTTTAAAGGATTTGTAGATATGTTGGTTATGCTTTCTAGATCATATAGAGATATATTTTAGATAGATGGTCTTCAAACCTTTCAAAGACCTAACAGAATATGGAATTTAAAATGTTTTGTTAGCTTAGGGCTTTTCATGGCAATGAGATACATCTGCTCCTGGCAGCACCAATTTACTTCAGAGATGATGGACATTGAAGAAACTCCTTATGGAGTTTGTTTTCAATGTGGCAAGGCTAGCCATTTGGGCAAGAAGCTGCTCTTGTCTGGACTGATTGACAGTGTTTTGTATAAACTGGACATGCAGGACCCACAAGAAAGTGACTGATGAACTTTGCCAAAACAAGGCGGGATGGTCCTTCGGGCTTCCTGCTTCACAGAAGAGTCTGCCAGACAATCTGCAGGACACAGAGGAAAGTGACTGACAAATGTTGCCAATATAGGTGGGACAGTCTTTCAGATTTCCTGCTTCATTGAAAAGTCTGCCAGATACTGTGGCCTGTAGGCCAAAGATGGATGCCCCAACATTGCAGAGAAACTTTGGGTGACTATCCAGGCAGTCAGATGTCTCTGTCATTTCTATTGTTTTTGGAAGTTGTTTGTAATGCACTTTTTTTACTCAAATAATATTATATCCTTCTGAGGCCTTTGATGGAGTTGAAGACTAGTTGCAGTTTTCCTTAGATATGATAGAAAGTAAATTAGGTATAAAATTTTGGATTTACTAAGGTAAGACAGATTATGGAGTATTTTCTTTAAATTTACCAGACACAAATGAATTGGAATTCAGTACATTGTGAGTGTAATCTTTACTTGATAATTGTTCTTATTGTATACAGTCTTACTATGTTAAAGTTAAAATCTTTCATTTTTGTTGAGGAAATATTGGGGAATGTTATTTTAAGATGTGTTACTTTTGTTTATGTTGCATTTGTTTAACTCTGTGAAGCTGTGTTACTGTGCCTGTCTAAAACACCTGATGGTCTAATTAAGCGTTGAATGGCCAATGGCAAGGCAGGAGAAAGGACAGGCAGAGCTGGCAGGCAGAGAGAAGTAATAGAAAAACAATCTGGGAGAAGGGAGAAGAAGGAACAAGATGGGAAGGAGGACTCAGGGACCAGCCATCCAGCTACACAGCCAGACACAGAGTAAGAAGGAAAGACGAGGTATACAGACATAGAGAAGGGTAAAAGCCCAAAGGCAAAAGCTAGGTGGGATAACTTAAAATTAGGGAAAGCTAGTTAGCAATAAGCCAAGCTAAGGCCAGGCATTTATAATTAAGAATAAGCCTCCATGTGTGATTTATTTGTGAGCTGGGTGGCGGCCCCCCCAAAAGAGTAAAAAACAATCAGCCACATACCAATGCCTTGATTTTGGTTTCCTCCACTCTAGAGCTGTGAGACATGGGCGTCTGTGGCCTGTATGTACCCAGGTTTCAGTATTTCAGCACAGCAGCTTGAACATAACAAGACCCATTTGGAACTGTCTGCTTTAAGAGGCTTGGAGACAGCCAGCACTGGTGGCATGTGTAGGTAATCCCACACCAGGCAGGCAGGGGCAGGAGGGCTACAAGTTCAAGCATGAGCAACTGATATACTGTCTCAGAGTAAGAAGTTAAAAGGGAGCTCAGGGCCAGCCCTAAGGGTGTGAGAGCAGGAGAGCTGACACTGCCTCCCCCCACCCCTGTATATCCGTACAGCAATCAGGAGAGAGGACCCTACACCTCGCCTGAAATAGACAGTGGAGAGGGCGCTGGTGGTGTGCGTGTGGGTGAGCCAGACCCGAGGGCCTGAGAGCAGAACTGGCCCTGCTCCTTGCTGCAGGCTGCATTGGGTGAGCTAGCCCAGGCAGTGCTGGAGAGCTCACCAGGGCAGTAATGAAGGCAGAAAGCTGGTGGGCTGACTAGCCCGGCTACCACCCAGGCCCAGAACCAGGGCTATGAATTAGCCCACCCCAATATCCACCTCATCTGTGAACTGTTGGAGCATGTGAAAGGGATGAACCTACAGATCCAAAACTGCAGGATCTTCAGGTCACAGGACAACAACAGGATATCCAAGAGGAGCCCCAGTGAGAGCCTACTGTTGATGGTGTAGCAGAGGCCAGAGGCCTGGAACCAGACCAATGACTCATGGCCATGAACACTTGCAGGGGAAGATGAAAGGATTGAAGGGTGAACTGTGTGAGTCACCAGGCCACACCACAGCCTCCGCTATGAGATTCTTCTCTCTCTTTTTGTTGTTGTTGTTGTTTTTGTCTGTTTTATTTTGTCTGTTTGCTTTGTTTTTTTGTTTTTCTTTTAAATTTTGTTTTGTTTTTTGGGGGAGGTTGCAAGGGCAGAGGGCAGATTGGGGGGCGGGGCAGAGATGGGTGGAATCGGAGCAGAGGGCAGATTGGGGGGCGGGGCAGAGATGGGTGGAATCGGGATACATTATGTGAAATCTGCAATGAAACAATAAAAGCTTATAGAAGAATTAAAAAAAGAATAAATTAATTTAACAAAAAATTTTCAAAGGGGTGGCTCAGTGGCAAGGAGCTTCCTCAGTATGAGTGAGAGCCAGGGTTTTGTCCCTAGCACAAGAGAGAGATTTGTAGAGCAATGTGTGCACACATCACATCTCCATGCTGTATATTGTAAATATATGCAGTTTTTATCTGTCAACTGACAGTGGGAGAGCATGAGGGACAGCCAACACCACTCCAAGTTCCTCTGACCTCTTTGTTCACGTCTGTCATCCAGGTGGACGATTGCGTTTCCTGTCGTCGTTTCTGGCCTCTGTTGCCTCCACTGTTACTTATACATAACATTCATCCAACTCCAGGGTTGTTTTTCTTTTCAAATTGTAAACTTCATAACCACAAAAGCGCCGCTAAGTGGTCTTGCCTTGATGTTTCTTCTGCTAAGCTCTGCAAAGCACTGTGCGCCACGGCCCTGTGAAGTCTTGCAGGAAGAAGCCTGAGTGAACAGTTAGGGGCGCAGTTCTGGAGAGGCAGAGTGGATGTTTGTCAGGTCAGGACCCCTCCTCCCCTCAGAAACCCAAAGTCAAAAGAAGCAAACTGACCAAAGCCACAGAGCAGGTTCTGAGCCTCCTTACCTGGTGTGTGTGTGTGGGGGCGTTCACAGAGGCTGAGGATGAGGGGTGAGGGCTGGATTCCTGGCCCTGGCTGGTCACGAGTGGAGGCTCCTTGACCTTGTCTGTGTCGGACTTGTCTCCCTCCTGTTCTCAGACACTATGACATACCAGCTGTGTTCTTTCCATTCCTAGCTGGGAAGAGAGAAGACGGCTGGGTTTCTTGTCCTGGGCTAGGAGGGAGGGAAGCTGGAAGCCTAGAGAACAGAGTTCTCACCCTGTGTGGCCCCCAAACTCAAGTGACCTCGTCCACCCAGTGGCCTCTGCTGCAGGTTGGGGAGATGCTCTGGACTCTGTGCTGGAGTGAGAGGGTTGGGTGAGGGGCTGCTGAGCACTTACTAGAGCTCCGAAGCTGCCTGTGTTTTTGGCCCATAGCTCTCTCTGTGTCCCAGGGCTTTACCCGATTGAGAAAGAATGGGCTGTAGGCTGGCTTGGCTTCAAGCTGTTACTTTGCCTGTGGAAGAGGGAGAACATGGGCAGTCTGCCTCCCCTGTGCATAGTAGGACTGCACACGCTCCTGGCTGGTGTACTGAAAGCAGAAGCAGTGTGTGTCCATCCAGACGGGGCGTTGAACAGCCCAGTCCAGCACTGCCTGCTGGTGCCTGGGAAAACTTTGCGCAGACGGGGTTTTCATCTGGGTCTCTGGGGGAAGCTCACAGGTATCTTTGTGAAAAGATAAAAAGAAGGGGAAAAAAGCTTTTTAAAAATTTAAGCCATCAAAATTGTGTGCATGTTCTCAATGTTACCACCACAAAATCTTGCCTATCCTGATGGAACCACATTCTCCTTTTCAGGTAATGGTTGTGAAGATTCAGTTGAACTAGGGAGATAATAAATACTCATTGAACAGTAACTGTGATTACTATGAAAGCATGTGTGTTAGCTTTCCATGACTGTAACAAAATACCAGAGATAAACAACTTATAGAGAGGAAAGTTTGTTTTGAGTCACAGTTTCAGGAGACTCAGACTGTGATCAGTTGGTCGTGTTGCTTTTGGATGATGGAGAGAGACATGCTGCTCACCTCCAACAGCCAGGAAGCAAAGAGGAAGATCCCTTTCAAAGGCTGACCTAACTCTTCACACTAGGTCATACATCTCAAGGTTCTACCATCTCCTGACATCAAGTTGGTGACCAAGCCTTCGACATGTGGGCCTTTGGGGGACGCTTATAAAAACACAACATTGAGAATTGCAAGAAGTGGGTGGGTTCAAATCTCAGCTTGATCTTGGCCCTCTGTGTGGTCTTGACCAGGTAATAGCTCCTGTCCCTAGCCCCGGGTGTTCCATGAGGACCCCAGGAGGACAGAGGTGGTGCTGCGCTGTGGTGTGAGCCCCCGTTATGCTGCCTGGCTTCAGGCATCTGCTCTATGATATCTTGAGGACATCACTTCATCACTGTGCCACTGTTCCCCATCTGTCAAACGGCAAGGATAGAGGCCCCTATAGGAAGAGCTATTGGGAAAATCAATTGCTTACAAGCCTGTCTGACTTACCGCGAGCACAGAATTCCAAAGTCATTGCTATTGTCCACGGGGTGACCTGCAACAGTGTGTGGGAGCCTGATGTGAGCCCCAGCCTTGCGCTTCACCAGTCGTGTGGCCGTGGGACTGTCAGGACTTCCTCAAGTCTCCCTTTGCTCCTCCACTAAACAGGTACGATAATGCCTGTGCATAGGCACCACACGAGGGTTAAGGAGGCTGGTGTGAGGCACTGACAGCGTCTACGGAGCCAGCCACAGGGCCTCGGCCTTTAGCAAGTGCACAGTCCGTGTCAGCCATGATGACTGTGATAGCAATAACAGCTCACACAGCCTAGGAGCTTGTTTTCTTCCATTCACCACTGCTGCACCAAAATCCCCGACGCTGGGACTTGGCTCTGGGCAGGGCCCTTGACTCTCCTGTAACAAGCTGATCTCTCAGGACATAGCTCACTCCTGAGATCCTACCTCAGCCTATGGAACCAGCAACACTTCATTCATGATGGGGCATCCCCAATAACCTAACCCCCTCCCAGCAGACCCCACCTCTCAAAATCGTTCCGCCTCAGCATCCCTCTCTGGGGACCAAGCCTCCAGCGCCTGCACCTTTGACATGCTCAAACATAACCAGCTCATGGCAGTGTTCTAACAGTGTCCGTCCTCCACCACGTCACATCCTGCGCTCTCCTCCCCGCGGCTGTCACCACACCTACCCTCAGCCCCAGGACTAGTGTGAGGCAAGTGAAGGGGGTCATCAAGACGCCACAGGCAAGGCTCTGTCCTCTGATCTGGTGTGACTGGTGGCAGTTGAATCCTCCTGTCACCTCCTACAATGGCAAAGGCTAGCCTGCTGGTCCCCACAGGCCCCCTGCACACACCTGTGCTTTGTGTGGGACGTGAGCAGCAGCTGGGCTCCGTGGGCCAGGTGGCTGCGGGTACTTCTCCCCTGGGCATTGCAGCCACTCTGATTACCCTCTTGAATCACCCCTCCCCGGCTGCATATTGGGTGGGTATTCGAGGCTGCTGGCTTCTCTCAGCCTTGGCTGCAGCTTGCTGCTCCAGACCTCTGGGGTGCCGCTGGAGTTGGATCCAGCCAGGACAAGCATGCAGAGAGACTGTCCCCAGAGAACCTGTTCCCAAAGGCCACGATGCGGTTGTGAGACTCTGTCTTTGAGGAGGGAGCTGAAGTCTGGGAGCTGTCTGCAGCAGCCAGGTAGGAAGACCCAGTGGGCAGGTGAGCTGTCTTCTACACCAGGGGCTTCTGCCAGGACCTGTGAGAAGGGCTGCTTGCTTCCACCTCTCTACCCAGCTGTGCTGAGGCTTGAACCCAGTGCAGGGTAGAGGCCTAAGAAGGAAAAGAAGCAGTGCTAAGGTGTGTGTGTGTGTGGGGGGGGGTATTGGCAATCCTGTTTTTTAAAAGCAGTGCCCATCAAAGGGGACATGTGTTCCGTAACACAAATGTATTAAGTTTGTATCAGGGTGGACACAGGTGACATCCGTCAGGCTGGGAGCAGGCTAGAACCTGCCAGAGGAGCTCCCTATGGCTGGCTCTAACTCGGAGAGACCCACTGTCTCACCACGTCCTCACAGTCTTTTCTCTGTGCTAGCGGGGGAGTGGACTCCGGTGGCTCTCTGTGGATGGATGGAGACCTCACTCTGATGGCCTCTCTGAGCTCTCGGTTCTTCCGAGTGTCTCCAGACAGCCACGTTGGGGCAGGTGAAGGGCGAACACTCCGTCACAAACAGACACTAGAGTCACGCGCCAACATCAGGGCTCACTTGCATATAGGGGCGAGCGTTCCTTCCTGGGTGTAAGCGTGCACAAGCACACATGTCGGTAAGCAGTAAGCACACGGCTCATGGGCTACCTGGAGCCTACTCTCTGGTTCTCATATCCTAGCAGGGTGGTTAAGGGTGCAAGCTCCAGAGTCTTCAGAGAACCCGGGCTCCTTTACGGAGTTCGCCTCATCTGAGCTGTGTCCTTAGGCTTGTGTGGGGGTGGTGGGTGAGGGGTGGGGTGGGGGGTGGGGGGGTGTTGCACCTGTGCATATATGGGGGCCAGAGCAAGATGCCGGGGTCCTGCTCCATCATATTCCTTTGAGATAGGGTCTCTCTCTCTGAGCATGTTGCTAGACTGGAGGCCATTGAGCCCCAGCAATTCTCCTGTCTCCACCCTGTAGGGCTGGGTCACAGGCAGGGGCACAGCTGCATCTGGCTCTTTACCTGTGTCCTGAGGTCCAAATGCTCTTCCCATGGGACCATCCCTCTAGCCCCGACTTCACCTCTCTCTATGTCAGCTTCCTTATGTGTTTAGTAGAGCAACAATACATGCCACAGAAAGCGGCCAATGTAGCGGGAAAAACAGGCTAGGGTCTGGAAGGCCTGGATTTGGGAAATAAGAGGGTTGTCATCTCTGCTTGAGAACAAGGGTACACTGCTGGTCAAGACAGAAAGAATCAAGGCTGTGAGGGCAGACATTGGAATGGCTTAGCCACAGGAGGTCCAGCTATGAAGTGAGGATGACCAGGGAGGTACCTGCCCCCAGCACTCTGCTTAGTTGAAAGTGTCAACACATGCCAACAGGCAGACCCTCAGCAGCCACCATGCCTCAATGCCCAGTGGAGAAGCTGGGTGCATGTCATCACAGTGACAGAGGCTCCGCCCAGCCTGGAGCCATGGGAGGGCAGAGCACTGGCTTACCCTAGCCCCAGCATGGGGTGTGTTTTCAGAGTGGGCTTAGGACAGCTGCAGCCGAGGTAGCAGGGGGTTAAGGGACCCACACAGTCTGCAACAGTGAGGTTCAGTCATTGCAGAGTGAGCTGGGGGTTGGCTGGGTGGCTCATGGTCTCTCCAGTGTCCACTGCCCCTACTCTGCCGGGCACTCATCCTCAGCACTAGGGCTAAACCAGTGAGTGAGATTCCTGCTCTTGGCAACCGAGTCCTGGCAGGCAAGCAGATGGCAAAGGAGTGCCTGAGCAAGTGTAGTGCAGGTGGGTGAGGGCTGAAACAGCTCGGAAGCAGAGTAAGGAGAGAGGGAGTAGGGTGGTGAACGGGCCTGGTGGGGGGTGGGGATCTTACAGAGTTTTCTATGGTGATGTCACCTGAGCATGGGCTGGAGAGATGCCAGGGACTGAGCTAAGCTGAGTGTTCTGGATAGAGGCAACAGAAAACACTCTGAGGTGGGAACAGGACCTGCAGAGACCCAGGAGGCACAGCAAGGAGGCAGGCGGGACCCAGAGGGGAGAAGTGTGGCGCTCGGAATGAAGGAGCCATGGGGGCTCATATAAGGACGTGGATTTTCCTCTAGATGGGAAGCATTAAAGCAGGGCCAGCAGAAGAAAGACATATTCCAACTGACCTTTCAAATGGACCCTGAAGTAGAATAAACACACACACACACACACACACGCACACGCACACGCACACGCGCGCACACACACACCTCTGATCTCCACACACTGTGAAAATGGAGCCTTGTTATAGGGAAAAGGAGTTCACAGAGAGGAATGGAGAGGGAGAGAGTCTTCTGGATACCCAGATGTGTCCACAGCTGGAATCACAGGTTTCATTCCAGGAACAACACGGGGAAGTGGCATCAGAATCGAGAAGTTCAATGCAGGGCTTCCTGAAGCCAGAGAAGGTGAGAGCTGGGACCTCTCCTAAGTTCTTGAAAGACCCAGCCCTCCGTCCACCTTCATGTTAGCTCAGCAAAGCTGAATTGGTGTGCCTGGCCTCCAGGCCTGTAAGAGAATTAATATGTGTTGTTTTAAGCAACGGATGGGGGAAATTTGTTACTGCAGCAGTAGTATACCTATACTGACCCTTCCAGCTCTGCAGAGCACAGTCCACAGGGGGTCTCATTTAATCCATCCCCAGACAATGGGACCTGGGCCTGTGATGGCAGCAGTGAGAAGCAGCTGGAGTCTGGATACAATTCAAAGACAGGGCAGAAGGACAGGAGATGCCAAGGATGCTCCCAAGACTGTCAGAGTAGCTGGAGCTAGGGGTGGGGGTGGAGAGGGCAGGAGTGAGTTGGAGAGGGGGCAAAGCCAAGTCGGAATTTCGTCTATTATCAAGTGGAAGCTGATTGTGAACGACCCTCTAGGTGGTCCCCCAAGGTGGAATGGGATGGCTCATGTGGGAGAGATGGGGTTGGAGCTGCTGCTAGTTAAGTATGGGGTCACCAACTCAAATCTTTCTAGCGCATCAGAGACCTCCCTACTGCAGGCCCCGTGTGCTTGATATCTAGTGTCTCCAAGCCTTAGAGGCCTGATTATCTCTACAGATGGTATCAAAGAGGAAGTGAGACATGGACACCATGAGCATGGAGCTGAACAGGATTTGAACCCAGGGCTGTAGGGCACTGGGAACTTTCAAGGGCTAATCTAGACACTGGCCTGTTAGATATCTTTCCACCCCAGCATCCTTGGAAGGGGTGGCCTCTTCCTGGCTATTCTTCCAAAGAGAGCCTGGTCTGCACTGGTCAGGAGTCAACAGGTTGTAGACAGAAGTCAGTGTCCATGAATTTACTCAAGGTTAGATCCTCTGCCTTAGGTATCATCACAACCTGCTCACTAAATAGTACATCAGCAGTGACTCTCAAAAGCTGGGCCCAGGTCAGCTCCATCTCTCTTTCCTCCCATCCCTTCATTCACCGTCCTCACCCACGGGAGATGCAAGTACTGCATGATGAAAGTGGGGGCAGGTATCCAAACTCTTGTCTTTTGTGCTCGGGTCCTTCCTTCCCTTTCCAGGCCTTGCCAACAGGCCCTCTGACACCCTCCCATCTGAGCAGCCAGCCAGCAGAGCATGGATGTGACTGCCACAAGGGCACGGAGGCCAGGATGCAATGAGAACTCTATCCATCTGATCTTGTCTGGGACAGATGTCCAAGCTGCTGCCTGTGTCCTCCTAAGAGTGGCGTGCTGCCCAGCAAACTAAAGGGCCTTTTGTTTCCTTCGTGGCCAGGGGGTCCTGCTGCTGCCTGTCTGTTCAGCTAATGGGCTCTGGCTGATGGCAGATCATTAACAAGAGTATGTGCTTGTGTTTCACTTGTCACTAGTGCGTTTGAATTCTCATCTTCCATGGCGCACCAGGACACAGTCAGTTAGCCACTCGCTGGACCTATGCAGGGTTAAACCCAATACTGCCAGCCTGAGCGGTCGGGGCAAGTGCCTGGCATGCAGTGAGAACCTTCCGTGAGTTGGGTGAGGTGGGCAGAGGCCGGCATGGCTGAAGACAGATCTGAGTTCTAAGCTGCTGACCAGCTGTACGGCTTTGGACAAGACCTTTGTCTCCCAGCTGTCAGGGTCCCCTGTGTGCCTGGCCAGTGCCAGGGATTATGTGGTCAGCTCACTTACTCCTTGTTCTGGGGACAGGTGTGAGCTACCCCTGCTTTGACGAGAGCAACGTGAGACTCACCGAGGAAGGCGACTGCCCAGCCCCTGACTAGGGACAGTCTTCAGGGCTCCCAACTCACCGCTTGGGTGACACTGGGTGTCTCCATAGGGACTGGAGAGAGGGGACCTGGCCCAGGTCTCCCTGCTGCTGATGCTGGTGGCATGCTGAGCTGCGGAGGGGAATGTGTGGTCTTCCCTGTGAACTTCAGGCCTCTCCCACGGGCAGACTCAGGCCTGGTGATGGCTCCCCTTACCTTCCCTCACTGGCTTCTCTGGCTGGCTTGGTTCCCTGTATGAAGTATCTGTTTTCTTGGTTTCAGCAGCCAAGACCTCCTCCACACTCCCACCCCACCCCACCCCACCCCACCCCACCCCTGTGCCTCCCTGCCCTGAATCCCTGTGAATGTGAATTTCCTTGTAAGGACTCAAAGCGGCTAATCCCAGACCCCAGACTGACTTTTTGCAAGTGGATGTCTTTGTTTTCCCCTCTCTCCTGCCTCCTGGAAGATAGCCCATTTGATTTTTATAGGCTGTCATTGTGATTGTCCTCTGCTGCAGGTCTGTGTGGGGCTGGCTCCTGGCGGCAGGGAAGGAATAGGGGAGCCATGTTCCGTTTCTGCCTCTCACTGAAAGAAAAGCATAGCTCCTCTGAGGGCTTTTTCTCTCCCTCAGCCTCCGTGTCCTCCTTGAGAGCATCGGTGAGATGCTCTTCCTTTCCAGGAAGACAAAGAAGATGCCACACACTGGCTCTGGTAGTGTGGGCATGTCTTCAGGAGCATGCGGCAGGGCCAGGCAGCTCCTGCTTGGCTGGTGAGCCTATCTCTATGGTTCTGTTTAGTGCCACACAGCCTGGGGAGGCAAGGAGTTACCTCTGAGGCAAGAAGTGTTTCATTAGGCCCATGCACTCAGGTAGCATGCTGCTCAGGAGTACAGGCATCTCATCAGTCCAGGGTGCACCGAGGGAGTGGGTGCAGATATGGTGTCACCAGGGTCTGGAGATCACATAGAATGGGAGTCCTACTTGAGAACCTTGCCTTGTCATGGCTGGGATGCCTTGGGCAAGCTCTCAACCTGTACCTCTGTTTCCATGCCTATAGAGAGGTAAATGGTGTCTGCAGCCTTGGGTGCAGTGCAAATGCTGGTCATTTCATTTAAAAAGCTGGAGACTCGGCTTAGCGCACGGAGGCTGCCCCATGCCCAGGGCCTCACTTCTAGGTCAGTTCTACCTGGGGTCTGCTGGAGCTGGCACTGAGTGAGTTGGTGCATGTACTTTAACAGGAGCCTTTCAAACAGGCCTTAGAGCTGGGTATCAGGGAAGCTATTCAGCTGCTCCCTGGGTTTGGGTTTGGGGTACTGCTGGACCTATCACCCCAAGGGCCTTCATGCTGGAGCCAATACAGAGGGTCTGGGATCAGACACAGTAGGGGCATACGGGAGTGGGTGGACCCTGTCAGATGACAGGGATGAGCCCCAGGCCAGCTCTCTCCTGGGCTTGACAGCCCGGGAGGTAGTAAATGTCCATCTGGGTGGAGCCACCTTGAGCTGGGCCTCTGCCATTGGCCATCCAAACTGCCCTGGCTCATATCATCAAGTATGGAGGACAGCTAGGGCATGAAGTTATGGACCTGGGGAGGCGGGGCGGTACCAATGGAGTGGCATCTCTGGGAGGGGGGATTACACAGGGGCTGAAGGGTCCAGGGATGTAACTGAGAGATGGTGTGGGTATCTCTCTCTCGTCAGGACTAAACTTGAGTCTACAGATAGCTGAGGGGTCTTGGCCCTGGCTGACTTCAGCCCTCCACATACCCTCTAGTGCATTGGCTCTGAGCACTGGGAGACACAGGCCTATCTTCCAGCTGTGGCAAAGGCTTTCGAGGGACTTCAGAGGCGTCGTTGGGGGTTGGGGATCCCACAGAGCTGGAGACCTACTTGAGAACCTTGCCTTGTCATGGCTGGAGTGCCTTGGGTGAACTCTCGGCCTGTACCTCCATTTCCATGTCTATGGAGGGGTAAATGGTGTTTGCAGCCTTAGGGGACAGATCAAATGCTGGTGTTCACTTGACAAGCTGGAGACACGGTTTAGTGCGGGGAGGCTGGCCTCTCACCTCTAGGTCAACTCTACCTGGGGCCTTCTGTATAATCTATGTGGCCTGTTCCCCAGGGACATGTGACTGCTCTCCAAGGAGCACACAGAGCAGAGAGCCTGTCCCCTCCCTCACACGCTTAGGCTGATTTTCCCTTCTCCCTCTTGCCCTTCTCTGGCTGAGAAGATAGTGGGAGCCCTGTACTCGGGTTTGGCTGGGCCAGTGGAAGTCAGCTTGAGTCAACTGGCTGTCTCCACCTTCAGGCCCATGGGCTGCCTGAGGAGAACCTTCCCTGGCAAGCCAGTGCTTCTCTACACCTGTCAGCGTGGCCTGGGACAGGGGCATGAGGGGCAGGGCTGGTGTGCAGGGTCAGTCTTGCTCTGACTCCCCAGCATCCGCAGCTCTGCTGAGCCAGGGTTAAGCTGATACACTGAAACCATGGGATCGGACACCAGGACCACCAAGCCCTGTGAGTCCTGTTCTGGGGGCTCCTCCTCCTCCCGGTAGGGGATCTGCTGTGTGAGAGGAACTCAGAAGCTGGAAGGGCTGGCTGGTGACTTTGCCCAAGCACCAGTCCCTTCAGGAGTGTTGGGAGGCACTGCCTGATGCTTAAGGGAGTCAGTGAACGTCGTCTCAGAGTGGCACCTGTCCACACGTAACCCCGCCTGGAAGGTGTGATCCTGTGGCCTGGGGTTGGGGTTGAAGGTTGTCTAGAGAAGAAAGCCCTTGACTAAGCCTTGGAGGAGTAAGGCATGCAGATCCTACCAACCAACTTCATCAGCCTGGGTCCTATTAGGGTGTACATTTCCAGAGACCAGAGAGGTTGACCAACCTGCTCAAGGACACACAGCTTTCTGCATCTAGTCACTCACTGCTCTACTACCTCCTGGTCATGGCAGCGATACTGCAGGTCACATAGGCCTCCTGGGGAGTTGACTCAGCCCAGAGTGTGTAAAACTCTGAGGCTACACTGACTTGCTGATGAGTGGCTCAGTAGACCACATGGAAGCCAGCTCTGGAGGCTGAGCACACCCAGGAGCCCTCGCCCTTCAATAGAAAGCCTTCCTTTTCTAAACCACAGCTCCACATGCTACAGGCTCATTTCCAGACCCCACAGCCCAGGAGACAGGGTGTGCCACCTTCTCCTCTGTGGCCGGAAATCCCCACAATGTTTCCACCTCCATGGGGCCTCCAGGACTGATGGTTGTGTGGGAATAGAACAGTTTCTCACAGCTACTTGCCCTCCCTAAGGAAAGAGAGCGGAGAAGAGCTTGGAGACCTGGGGGTGGGGCAGATGGAGGGAGACCATGCTCCAGACTCCTGTCTCTTCCTCTAGGCTTGAAATGTAGCGATAGTGATGCCCTGTGGCATGGACAGGAGCATCCTGCTGTTCATGTGACAGAGGCTCCAGGGACTTGTGCAGCTGAGACTGGAGACCATGGGGACACTGCCCTGACTTGCTGGCCCTGGCGGGACAGTTTCTCTGTCGAGCCTCTGGGGTAGTGGGGCCGGGTGGCTGAGCACAGTGCCTAGCTGGAGACAGCTTGGCATCTGGTCTGATCCAGCTGTTGGTTTTGGCTCCATATCCAAGACTCCTGTGCCCTAATTACTCACTGTCTTGGGAGCCTGGCTGGGAGCCTGAGAAGGGAGAAGCTGAGCTGGTTCTCATCTGATAAGGAGTCAGAGGTGGCAGAGCGGGACCCAGGGGCCTGGCTGGAAGGAGTCTTCTGCCTGGTGTTGGCTTGATGGAGATAGAATCTGCATACAATAAAATTCATAGTTTGGATAAAACACCCATAAACCCATAACCCATAAAACCACACCACAATCAAGATGCAAAATACTTCCAGTAAAGTCGGCTCCTGCCTGGATCTGCTGGCGCCCACCTGCCCGCCAGCTAGCAGACTTCCCACACACTGCCTCCCTTCTCGGAACTTCAGTGAATGGGCTGGGTAGGTGGGACAGACTTCTGTGCCAGACAATTGTTGAGAGACCTATGAGAGTCATCTGTGTTGTTGATGACTCTGAGGTCTATTCCTTTTCACTGGTGAGTTGTATTCCATTTGTGTGGATGGGACACCACACATTTATCCACACATTTGTCAACAACATGTTAGGTTGTCTAGGTCAGCATGATTTTCCCCTTCTCTCTGGTTGGTGGCAGGGAATAGAGTCACTGGGGTTCATGGTAAGCATGTATTTAGTTGTATAAAGCAGAACAGGCACACCGACTTTCTCCTTGGCAATGTTGAGTGTGGTAGTTAGCACATCCAGGGTCACGGAGCTGTGCACAACAGTATCTCACTGTGGGTTCAATTTGTGCTTCTTAGGTGATTAAAAGTGCTGAACAGGGGGCTGGAGAGATGGCTCAGAGGTTAAGAGCACTGCTTGCTCTTCCAAAGGTCCTGAGTTCAACTCTCAGCAACCACATGGAGGCTCACAAACATCTGTAATGAGATCTGGCGCCTTCTTCTGACCTGCAGGGATACATGCAGGCAGAACACTGTGTACATAATAAATAAATAAAAAAAAAGTGCTGAACACTTTTTAATAGGCTGGTGCCTTTTATATGACTTTGAACTCAAGATGCAGGGGTCCTGAATGAGGTACTCGACCTTCCCTAGAGAAGATTGTGGACACCGTTATAGACAGAGCTCAATAGGAACACAGAAACATCTTACAGAAGATTCTGGAAGCCTGTGTCCGCACAGTGGGCTCCTCACAGGTCTTTCATCAGAACATTTCAGACAGGTGTCAATGGAAAACGTGTCTCACAGACTGGTGTGACTCTCAGTCGTTCTCCAGTGTGCCTTTTGAGGAACCAGGTTCTCCGAAGGTCTTTCTATGTCGCCCTGTATGACTTAGCCTCGTCCCTTACATGGCTTAGAGTCTCACTGTGAGGAAGAATCACCCCTAGCGAATCTGCTTCCCTGCTGCTGCTGGGTATTAAGGGTGGCTTGCCGCATTTGGCCAGTGGTGTGGTCCAGTGAGCATGCTTGACTTTGTCATCTCCTCTGACTTGTGCTTCTCAAGGCAAGTTCCAAGGAGTAGACCCACCAAGCTTTTGTATCAGTCATCCGTTGCCACGGCGATGCTGCCTAGCAACCTGAGTCTTAAAGGCCTAAAGTAACAACCTGTTATTTGTTACCAGGCAACTGATATTGGGCTGGTCTACTGATACGGCTTGGTCAATCATGGGGTTGGCCTCTCGTCAGCTAGGGCTGGCTGGTCACAGATCATTTCTCTTTTGCGTGGCCTTCCTTCCTCCATCAAATGGGCTTAGCTTGTTCTGGTGTAGAGCTGGAGCTCAAAGAGAGGAGAGTCATACAGGTCTTGAAGCCTGGGCTCAGAACTTCACATTCTCATTGTTGCTCCATTCGACTGGCCAAAGAGTCCCCAAGAGCAGCCAGGACCAGCAGACAGGGCATCTTCACAGCACAGCAAGTCCCATTGTAAAGGGTGTGGTCACGGGGAGGAAGGACTGGGGACACGCGTATTTTACAGGCCAGCATAATTTTAGAGTCTGCATGTTTCCCCTGTTGTTGGATATTGCCAGATTGTCTTCCTAAACAGGGTGCAGGCTGTGGTCCATGGCAGTAGCAGGAAGTCCATGGTCCTCCAGCCTCACCTGCTCAGAGCCAGGGTCCCAGCCGCCAGCCCCTGGGCCAGATATGGAATTTTCCAACCCGATGCAACAAGAGAAATGAAGCACACCTTCCCATAGTATCGATTCTAATCACTTTCTTGAGAGGCAAACACCTGTCCTCAAGACTGAAAGTGCTCACAGACGCGGTGTGTGACATTGTGTGACATCAAGTGATGCTTTAAGAGTGAGACTCAAAGAAATGGCTGCCTGGCAAGGTGGCCTCCTCCAGACTCCATCGCGTGCCCTTGCAGCGTGGACATCAGTGCTCCACCGAGACTGAACATCCTCTGTGTGCTGGGCACAGCTCCCAGTGTGAGGACAGGATGGTGGAGGCAGGGTCCCTGCCTCTCAGAGCCGAACACTCAGGAAAGGAAAGGGACCATTGACGTAAACAATGTCACTTCAGAGACAGTAAATACCAGGAAGGAAGCTGCACAGGGTAATGCCACAGAGACACTGTGACCCTAGACTGGGGGTTCTTCTAGGTGACAAGCTGAGTCCATGGTGACAGGAAGGAGGTGACAAAGAAGCTGAGGGCCAACCAGACAGCTGAAGCCAAGGTCCCAGGGCAGAGGGGGGGCTGCCCAAATGAGAAGGTCAGGAAGGCCAGAAGAGACGGGTAGGGGGCAGGGGCTGGTAGGCACCAGACATCTACTGCATGCCTACTGTGTGCCCAGCAGGGTGTTCTCCACCTCTGCCCCCTTCTGCCACCAAAACAGAGAAAGGTCTGGGCTCCCCCTGCTGGTCCTCCATGAGCTGCGACTTCAGTTATGAGGGCCAGTGGGCTGGGCGTGTCTCATGCTGGGGGAGTTGAGGATGCCAGCGGCTCCATGGGCACAGTGGGAGAGGGACAGCCTCAGGCCATGGTTTGGTCCAAGGAGCTGGAAGGAAAGGAGATGAGTTCAAGGTCAAGCAGGAGCAGAGGATGTTGGGAGCCTAGTTCCACACATCCAGTACCAGTCAAAGTCACCAGCAAGTCAATGGTGGCCCATGTGTGACTTCAGGGAAAACAGAAAGGAACCACCTGCCATGATAGGACATTCCTGTAAAGCAGCATCTCCAGGGAGGTCCCTGGGTACTGTTGCTAAGGGGGAGCCTCTGGAAGCCAGGCAAGTTGGCCCAATTCTTAGCCCTGGGTTCCTTCTAGTCCCAGCCTCAGAGAGGAACCAGAATGTCCAACTGCAGAGGAATTGAGTCCAATTCCCCTTGAGGTCTCTGCTCAAAGCTTGCCTAGGGCCAGCTAGTAAGTCCTGCTTTCTGTCCAACCTCTTGTGATTTTAATTATTACTTCAGCAAATACTGAGTAACTTCCGGGAGTCCAGGAGCCATCAGGGTCTGGGAACGTGTCTGTGAACAGGACCAAGACCCCGACCGGTGCAGTTGCCGTCTGTGGGGCAGGATGGCAGGCACAGGTGGCACCATGAAGAGAATGTGTGGCTTCTTGGATGTCAGCTGGTGAGTGCTGAGAAAGGCAGGGGGACCAGCCCAAGACCGGGGCAGCAGTTGCTGGATAAACAGATGGGCCCCAGAGGTTTCTTGACAGGCTCAGGAGCAGCTGTGGCAAAGACCTTGAGGCAAGCTAGTGCTTAGTAGAGACGGCATTCGAGAAGAGACCAGGTCTCTACTAAGAGGGAGCAGGGTGTAGTCAACCCGGCAGGAAGAAGGTAATCTAGAGATGTTTGCACCCCTCCCTTGGCTAGCAGAATACCGAAACTGGCCTCCAAAACGTTGGAATTTCCCAGGAGTCTCAGGCTGGAAGAAAGAAAAGGTCTGCCTGGTGCCAGCTGGAAGGGTGACTACCTTCCAGAAAGACATTCCACGCAGTTCTTACACCTTGTCAGACCACGTGGCAGGCAAGAGAAACTGGAGCTGAGACAATGACAGATCAGTGATGGATGAGACCTCACCTTGACCAGGGCTGCTGAGCTATACATGCCTCTTGCCCTCTTTTTAAGCAAAAGCCTCATGTCAGGACCCGAAGGATGAATTTGGGGGTCCCTGGAGCGCCTCATTTGTTCTTCACAATGTGGCCACACAGACTAGACCTCGGCTTCTCACCATGTTTTATTGGCCTATGGGTTGCCACACCTAGCTTGTTAGGGCTTCCAGGGACCTAGATTCTTACCTGAACAATCTGGTTATGGGGGAAGGGAAGAATGGGCAGCTGAGGTGGTGGTGGTGGGCTCTCCTAGGCCGTTCCAGAGCCTCAGCCTTCACTCTGCTTTTGCGGGGCCACTGCAGGCTTTAGTGCCAAGGAGGCTCAGGCTCTGGCTGCTGCTTCCAGAGGGTCCCTGTGGTGCTAGGAGAGAATAGACTTGAGGTCAGGGGATCTCAGGGAGACCAGTGGCCCAGGCAATAATTAATGGTGGCTCAGGTCAAGTTGCTGGTCACGGAGGCTCAAGAAGAGGCCAGGGCCTAGACTCCTCCTGTATTTGGCTCATTTGTTATTACTATAACAAAATCACAGAGACTAGGCAACTTACAATGGAAAAAGAGCCTTTTAAGCTTACAGTTTAGGATGAAAATCCAGGATCGGGCAACCCTTCTTGGTTTGGCCTTCAGTGACGTCTCATGTTAGTGACATCATGACAAGAGAGAAAGGTAACATAACCAGACAGGAATCAGGACAATTCTAGGGTCAGGCATACTAGGTCACAGCCCACTCTTGCAGGACTGAGATCACCTCACAAAGCCAGCACTACACCCCTCAGAGGGCACATGCCTCCCATGAAGCTCCAGCCCTGAAAGTCTTCTTAATAGTGCCATAGGGGACCAGTCCCCTGATGTGTACAAACTACACCCGAACTGTCCAGCATCCTGACTGAAGCCTGTTGCTGCCACTCAGTTCCCAGGAGTCAGGAGCATCTCTCCATCAGTTTCCTACCCTTCCCAGGATAGATAGGTGTTCAGGGCAGGGATTCAGGATCCCAGGCTCGAGACAGACAGTAACTTAGATGGGAGGCTGATCTGCAGATGTGATGGCTTCCTGACGGTGGGGGGTGACTAGCCAGGAGTGAGGAGAAAACAGTACAGCCCTTAGCCTGACCCAGCTGCTCTCCTTGGACTGAGTGGGCAGCCTGGCAGGCCCGGCTTCTTTCCTGAGCAGCTCTCATGGGCCTCCATATCCACACATACCAAACTAGGGAACTTTCCATCTCCAAGTTCCAGGGTGGCTAGCTCCCTTCCTAGCTCAATACAAGGGCATAGGGAGATGAAATGTCAGTGGGTTCCTCCACATCCCCTCAGGCAGCGCAGGGACACGTGGGCTGGGACAGAACCCACAGACAAGCATCCCTTGAGATCACAAACCGAATAAGTGAAGTGGCCATACCTGCTTCATGCACAGCAGAGCAAGCTGGATTCCCCTTGAGTTTGTTCAGGGGCTGCCAGTCTGGAATGTGCCATCCCTGCAAGGCAGGACCTGGGAGAACCCACATGTACCCCTTAAGTTAGCTGGACCCATTCCAAAACTCAAGCGGGGGACCGATAGGCTCTGTGCCCAGAAGGGTGGCACATAAACACACAGGGACATGCAAAACTCTGGTCCACAGTGTCAGACAGGCAAATGCTTGTTTGTTCAGGCACAGGCACTGCTGGGCACCTGCCCTGTGCCAGGGGCCTTCAGGTGCAGCTTGTCATTTGCCGCACAGCACGGGAGCCAGGAGCAGCCTGGCACAGCAGCCACTCTTGGTTTGTTTTACACTCCAGCCCGCGACCTGGCAGGCTCAGACCTTTCCTCCTTCAGCTCGTGAACCAGCTCTGCAAAGGGACGGTTTTCAGCCCCACTACCGTATAAATGAGGACACCAAAGCTCAGAGAGGTGAGGTGACTTTTCCAGAGTCACACAGCTAGTGAGAGGCCGAGCTGTGATCTTGCCCTTTTTGTCAGTCTGGGACACCTGGGTGGCTCACAGCCATAGTGACTGTGGAAATGGCACTGAGGGGCACTGTGTGGGGGGTCACGTTGAGAGTCTGCGTGTTGACCAGGTGTCAGTGCGGGCTCAGTCTGGTCTTCGTCCATGCTCACCCTGAGGCTTTCTGTCTCACAGCTCTGTAGGGAACATTCAGGAATATTGTCTAGAAAACCAGACTCCTGGTAAAGACCTAACTCTGGTGGAGAAGGCAGCTGATTCTAGAGTATTCAGAGATGCTAATGGTTGAGGTTGCTGTGACAAGTTCGTCTTGTCCCTTGGCATCCATGGCAGACTAGCTCCAGCCCCCACTGACATTGAAATCAAAGGTCAAAGATTTGCACGGCACACTCCGAGTCACAAGTCAGCTCTGGATGACGACATGTGGCAAAGGCAGTGTGAGTAGCTGTGCATGGTGTGGACGCCTGTGCAGCTTGCAGAGGAGAGGGCACGGGTCTGTCGTGCCCTTCAGACACAACTGTAGGACACATTTTCCCTCTGTGTGGAACCTGCGGATCCAGAGGGTTGATCCCACCAGAGTGAGCCACACATCAGCTTTGTCATTTAGTCTCGCACTTCCAAAGGCCAACAGACCAAGGACAAGGGTCTTGCTACGTAGCCCAGGGTAACCCAGAACTTGTGATCTCCTTCCTGTTTCAGCCTCCAGAGTGCTGGAATTGTGGGTACACACCACTACGCTCTCCTCATCTTAAGCACCCCATTGTGTTAGATTGCAAGCCACACTGGAGTGCGGGCACACACGTGTTTGTGTGGGGTAGGGTGGGGGTGGGCATGCACATTTCACAGCATGCATGTGGGAGTCCTGTGGAGGTCAGAGGACAGCCTCAGGTGGAGGTCCTTGATACACCCCTTGCTTGATACAGGGTCTCTTGTCACTGGGCAGCACACTCTCACACCTCATTTTAAGGTGGTCACTTCTGTCTGTCTTGTTCGGAGAAGAGAAGCAGGAGAAAGGCACCCAGAGGCCAGGGAAGCTGTCCCTTCTTCCCAATGGGCTGGGACAAGGCCAGCAGAGCTGCTCAGGGGTGCTCTGTCTGCCGGCATCAGTACCTGGTCATGCAACTTTGGAAGCTTGTAGAAAGGGCTAGCCAGGACCAGGCTTCCTGGAGTTAGTCTCCATCAATGGAATGCCTCAGCACCTGGAAGCTGATCGAGTGTTCGCTGTCATAGCTTGGCACAGGGCCTAGATGGAGGCAAAGAGTACCACCCTTCAAGTCCTTGTCTTATCTTTCCGTTACTGTATGTCTGGGGCAAATTGCTTAACCTCTGTGAGCATGTACACAACTGGTTGGCTTCATATCTACCTTTGAATGTCATTAGAAAGATCTGCTAAGAGGACGGATGTCTAAGCGCCTTAGCTCTTAGACAGGGAGAGGTTCACAGCAACCGCTCAGTCCTGTGGATGATGATTGATTATTTGACTGTAGGGCTGGATGAAGGGAATGGTTCTTAAATTGGTTGCTTTCCTGGACATTTGATCCTTTGAGGATCCACGGCATCATCTTTAGATTGTGTTGGCACCAGACCTAGATTCCAGCCCCATCATTTGTTAGATGCTGTGGTAAGGGAGTGCTCACAACAGGTATGAGCACATTATCATTATGTCTCAGCTTCAGGGGGAGGGTGGTCTGTTCTCTTTGTCTTTACACAGATGGGGTGCTGAGGGCTGTCCCTGGTACCTGGCACATGTTCTTGCTCAGGGCCTGCTGAGACTGAGGTGGAGGTGACCAACATGCCTTCCTGAGCTGGCTCATGCTCCCTGCAGCATTTCCACGGGGCAGGGGCCAGGTGCTGCTGTTACAGCCACGTTGGTGCAAGATGGGCCTCACCAAGCCGCAGCTTCAACAAGGAAGGTGCCTAGAGGGGGGGTCTTCAGGGGTACTCTGAGCTGGTTTCTGCTGAGCTGTGGGGATGTGTGCCCTGTGAGCTCATGGTCAAGAGGCCTCCTCTCCCTCCTCACTTCCCATCCTGCTCTTTGTCCCTGTATGAGCCAAAGAGGTGGCTTCCACAGGCCCAGCCTGCAGGCCCCTTGCCCATGGTTGCTAGCTGGGTGCACTCCTGAGAGCCTGGCAGGGCCAGGTCATGGCTTCCCTGGGACTGATCTGCCCCCTTCCCTGTCCCGGGGAATGATGGCTTCCTCAGAGATGTCTCTGTGGTCCCCTATGCCAGGTCTATTTCCCCAACCTGACCCCCCCTTCTCAGTTGCCCTGCTTGAGCATACCTCCCTCCCGTCCTCTGCTCCCCTCCTTGCCCTCCTCTCTTCCTGCATCCTTCCTCTTTCCTCTCCCAAAGAGTAGAGGCCTCTCAGGAACTGTTCCGGGAAGCACCGTGGATGCTGAGTCCTTACACGGAACAGCATGGAGGTACACAGACTGTATACATGTGGCACTCTGCCAGTCATACTGTCTCCCCAATACAAGTAAGTGCTGTGTGTATGGTGGCTGGACAATGGCATGAAAATAAAGCCTACAGGTGATCAGTCAAGACCCAACTCTCCCCCTCCCCCTGCCGCGGTCTCCTGCACCTGATGTTCAAACGGAACACAGGCTGGAGACCTAATAATAAATGAACCCGATTCCAGAGAGTGTGAGCGCTAAGAAGTGGAACCCAGAGAGTGAAGTGGGACAGACAGGGCGAAGGGGGTGGGGTGGAGAGAGTCAGGGAAGGCCCCCTGGAGGGGGGATGCAAGCTGGACTGAGAAGTTTCCACAGACAACAGGAACGGGAGGAAGGGCATTCCAGGTCGGGGGAGGAGCAAGTGCAAAGGGTCTGAGGCAGGCTGGAGCTCAGCTTGTCTGGGGACTGAAATAACATCCACGTGACTCTCATGAGGATCCATGCCACTTTCTCCTGAGTCTCAGCCAAGCTGTTCCTCTGCTGTCTCTTCTCCAGGCAAGTGGATATTGAGGAATTGCTCGGGGGGCAGCTCAAAGACTTGCTCTCCAGCCCTGCACCAGCAGAGTCTGAGTCTGTGGGCTCTTGTCTTCCTCCTCAGGAGTGGACAGAAGCTGCTTCCAGATCAGCCTATGACCAATCGCCTTCTGCCCCTTGAGCCTCACTCAGGGCCTGGCTGAGGGTAGATGCATAGTGAACCTTTATTGGGTTAAATGGATAGATAGATGGCAAGTGTCTGGGTTTCTGAGGACGACACAGGCATGAAGCAACCAAGGAGGGGTCCCTGGAGGAGGTGAGTGGGACCTGGTCCCAAGAGAAAAGACAGGCATGAAGGACTTCCTACAGACCAGGACTCAGATAGAGGATGCCAGCATGGGCCAGTGACCCACTGATAGCTCTGCCAGACCCAGGGGATACAGTGAGAAGAAGTTCACTGGCCCTTCTGATCAGTGTCCCTGAATGGATATTAATGCTGCCTCCATAAACCAAGAGGACTCGGGGACACTTGGTATAGCACAGCCTGGCCCAGGTCCCTCAGCATGTGAAGGACCCAGCTCCTGAGTTCAACTCTGACAACCCATTCTCAGCCTCTCAAACCACTCGGCTTTTAAGAACCCACTGAACTAAAGCCAGCCTTAGGCTCATCCACACTCCTCAAAACCCCAGCCCCCAAGAACACCCTGCTGGGGATGTGCTGGTCCCAATAGGTTCCCCCCAAAGTGGCTAGCAGAAGTCCCCCCAGGTCGGCATGCAATGTGAGCTTTCATTATTGTGTTAGAAGCATCAAGAGACCTGGGCTGAGGAGCCCTCAAGGTACATGGTGCAGTGCCAAGGCCCACCCCAGCCTGTGAGGCCCCATTAAATTTTCTCACGTCTTAGGAAATCACAAGAGAAAATTGACATAACATATACTGGTGTGTTTGCTTCTATTCCTACGATTATAAAATACAGTCTCAATGCATTTTATGGACTAGGGACCGTAGGGACCAATGGCCGAGTGCACACCCAAGTCCTGATGTCACCTTGCTCACTGGGGAGAGGAAAACGGAAGTTCAGGCCTAGAGAGCCCGAGGTTACACAGTCCTGGATGCCAAA
The DNA here is from genome assembly GCF_007827085.1 of Peromyscus californicus insignis. Taxonomy (NCBI): domain Eukaryota; kingdom Metazoa; phylum Chordata; class Mammalia; order Rodentia; family Cricetidae; genus Peromyscus; species Peromyscus californicus. Next base: position 91,142,032 of record NW_026294551.1, on the reverse strand, counting down.
AGTGGGGTTTGAATCCAGGACTAGCCGGCTTCTAAAGCTTAACTTGATTGGTTGGAAGGCTTTCATAGGCTGGCCTACGAGGCTTTGATTCAATGTCATCCTCTTTGGGCATCAGAGTTCCTAGCTCCAGCGGTCAAGGGTGTGGCAGCTATTCCTTCTCCACATGCGCAGAGCAAGGCTGCAGTCCTTCGAGTGTGGAGAGCCAGGAGCACGCCCCCTTCAGCCTGTGTAGCACAGCTCATATGCCCAGGGTGCAGTGAGGTAGAGCCTACCCGTGACTCGGGACACCCCATGCTGCAACCTCCTCTGAGCCCAACCTGACTCAAGAAAGACACACTATCCAAATGGAAAGCCACTGAGTTCTGCCCGAGAGGTACCTTGCTGGGGAGCTGCTGGAGGCAGCTGCGCTCATGGCTCTCACATCTGCTTTATCTCCTGCTTCCATGCTCCCCGACCCGTCTGCCAAAGCAGCCTGAGCCAGCCCAGGGGTCAGGGAGCCCCCCTTCCTCAAGGAGTCTTTGGTGCTTGAGCCAGGGTGGCTGTCTCTCTGCACCCTGACAGGAGACAGCCCCCTCTTGAGTGGCTGAATCCCACCAGCTGTGCTCCATCCAGAGCTGAAGCCTGTCACTGGGCATTCCCTTTAAAGGCAAAGACATTTCTGCCTTGGAAGCTGATAGAGGAGACTGAGTGGGGTAGTCAGAAGGGGTATCCCAGTGGAAGGTTTTGGGATACTATGAAGAGACAGTGATAAAGGCTGGTGGGTGGCCTTTGGTACCTATCATAGACGCTGTACCCACAGATTCAACCCCACAGAATATACTTGGGAGTAATAAAAATAACAGTATAATGATTAAAAAAATCATACAAATAAAATTACAGTAAACCAGCTGTTCACACAGTGTTTACACCACCCAAGACACTATAATCGTCTAGAGACAAAACCAAAGGCTAGCAGAGAGAACAGGCCAGCATCACACTAGTTTACAACTCAGATCAGCCAGTGGCTGCTCACCAGGCTTTTACCCCCTGCAGAGCTCCCTCCTGTATTAACAGAAAATGAGTCAGGTATAGGGGGCAGGCCCATATGCCAACACACAAGAGGCGGCCCTGAGCTTCGCTGCAAGGACTCCTCTCAAAAAAGACAAAGAGCGCCGGGCGGTGGTGGCGCACGCCTTTAATCCCAGCACTCGGGAGGCAGAGACAGGCGGATCTCCGTGAGTTCGAGGCCAGCCTGGGCTACCAAGTGAGTTCCAGGAAAGGCGCAAAGCTACACAGAGAAACCCTGTCTCGAAAAACCAAAAAAAAAAAAAAGACAAAGAGCAAACAACTGCACGTGATAAAGCTTCCCTCTTAAAGACACGGCATTAAGAACAGTGGGTCACGGGGGGGGGGGGGGGGGGGGGGGGGGGGGGGGGGGGGGGTGGGGCAGTCACGCAGGATGCCCACTGCCTGTCTACTCTGGGCCTGCCTTCCTCTAGCTCCAACCTCGGGACAGGGCTAAGGGAAGAATGCAAGATGAGAAGCATGGGTGTAGAAAGGACCTGTGAGGACCCAGGGCAGCATGGGGCCAGCTGCCTTTGGCTGTGGCCTTTGAAGGGCAGTTGTTCTTGTTTTTGCAGTGGGGGGGGGGGTGCGGGGGAGGGGGTTAGGTAATTGCAGGAGAAGAGGTCTAGGAGCCCTGGTTAGGAGTTGCTTTTCAGCTTCTCAAACACATGCATCCCACAGGAGGCCTTTCTGGGGCATGGGCTTGGGGTTCTTGGACATTCAGCCTGGGACCACAGCGAGGAAAGAAAGGAGGGTGGAGTCAATCAGATCCACTGCCTGGCCAGTGTGGCCCTAGATAGGCCTCTGTGCCTCTCGGTGTCCAGCTCCCTGCGGGAGAATTTAGAATGTCCAGGATGGTTGTGACATCTCTGAAAAGGGTATCATCCCCAGGCATGGTGGTAGTTCACAGCAGGGGCAGAAAGCAGACTCCTTTCTATCTCCCTTCAGAAAGTGCCGGGTCCCTTCCGATCAGCCACAACACGGATCCTGATGACATGGTCTAGTTGGTTCACCCAGCAAGGACAGGAGCCAAGCCAAACTGACTCCAGTGGCTGACCAAAGAGGCTTTGCCCAGTTATGTCAGCGTGCTGCAGATGCCTCTCTAAGACCCTGGCCTCAGTTTCCTCTCCTGCTCTGCCACCTCCAACCATGTCCTCTCAGAATACATATCCACAACCCCACTGAGGGACAATAGCGGTCACCCGGTATTTGTAGGGCACCCCTGGTGAAGGGCTTTGTTTGGTTGTTCTTGGTCATGTGTCCATTCCTTAGCCCAATCACATTCGCTGGGGACTGAGTATGTAAAGTGGCCAGAGGCGTGAGGGGCTCTAGCTAGAGGCATGCATCAGGAGAGCTGTCAAGCCTGCCCTTTCCAGAATAGCCTGGGATCCACCCGCCCCATCCTTTCTCTGCGCACCATCCCCCACTGTGCCCACCCCTAACAGTGAGCTCCCCCAGGCTACCAACTCCACACATCTGCATCTTGGATGGCATTTGGGCTGCCAGCCTGGGCACAGTACAAGGCAGCATACACAACTGCCTGTGCCCCAAGGCTCTTCTCCATTTCTTCCCTCTTCCCGTCCTCCCCTCCCCCTCTTTGCTTCCTTCCTTCTCTCCTTCCTCCCTTTCCCTCTCCTGCCCCTTGCTTTGCTGGTCCTCCAACAGATCCAGTGGACCGTCACAAAGGGGCTGGGCTGTTTCAGGTGCCCCCCCACTCCCACCCCATCCCCGCATCCTGCCACTCTCCCACCCACCTGAGGGCCTGAGGCTATGGGCTTCCCAGTCTCTCTTTCCCCCATAGTCCTGGAATGGGAAGATATCCTAGGGACGCTGGCTGATCAAAGGGCCCACTGACACCAGGCCCTTGCAGACACCTCCCTTCCCTGCCCAGGAGTTGGCACCTCCTTGCAAAGAGCCTTGTTCCTTCCCCCGCCCCCTCCTTTCGGTGCTGTTAAAAGAGTAATGTAACTCTCCGATCCCCTCTCATCATGTTAATGTTAAAGTGTAACTAAAAATAAACCTCAGGTTGCCATGGGAACCCCGACTGTTGCTAGGCTCAGTCTGTGGGGATTGGGAGTCCTGCTTTTTCTGGCCCTGCTGGAAGGTGGCCTTTGTGGCCTGCAAAGCACCTGGGAGGGGTCCCCAGGGACTGCCCCTCCCCCAACCCTCTGAAGGTGGGTTGAGAGTCACCTCTGGCTGAGAACTCTGGGCTCTGCCTGGGAGGTGGACTGGGTCTCTGCGAAGCCTCAGAATGAAGTTCCCAAGACTGGGGGCAAGAGGGGTAGGAAACAGAATGCGAAGTTGGTGAAGAGAGAGAAGGCCGGCTCGGGGAGTGGGAGGAGGGGCAGACCCCATCTGCGTGCTGGGACACAGAGCTGATCCTGAGCTAGCCCGTTCTGTGTCCCTTAATCAGAAAGTGTAGCGGCCTACAGAACCCAGCTTTCTGACCAGGCCTGAGCTGGGGCCTCAGCGCCCACCTTCTTCCCCTCAGCTCTCTTTGTACAGGACCCCCCGTGGATCCCACGCATACAGTGGGCGGGGCCAAGCCTGTGTCCCCTACTGGATTCCCAACCACTCTATGTGATTAGGGACCAGAAAGGACAGAGTCTGCCAAGCCAGCCAGGTCACAGGCACTGTGAGAGGTGCCGGATGATCCCTTCTCCGGCACTGTTTGCTGAGCTTGGTGGTCAGGATCAGGGTTGAGTACCGGCCCCGCCCCCGTGTGCCTGCCATGGGACTTTGAGCTGCAGCTTCCTTCCTGGCTTCCATCTCCTCCTCAGCAAGGTGGAGGTGCAGGCACCACCCTGAGGGGTCGCAGTGAGAATGGGATGAAGTTGCTGGCAGCCTTGTGCTACAGAAGGCATGGTGGTGAGCAGCAGCTGCTGCCCTGAGTTCCCTCAGAGCGTAACACCTGCCGCCTGCTGTGGACATGCAGCTGCTCCAGCTGCTGTCCCACGGGGACACTGCCCCTAGCCAGGAGGCCCAGTGATGCAAGGGAACACGTGTACCATGTGCCCAGCTGTGTAAGGGCGGGAGACACTATACTGGTCTAGCAATGTCACCTCCCCAAGCGGGAACCCCAGCCCAGGGCCAGCACAGCACCAGTCCAGGGCCAGCTCAGTGCTGCTGCTCAAGCCATGAGCATTTATTGTCTTGTCAGTGACAGTAACATAAACAGAGAAAGAGGCCACTGGCAGGGGGATTCCAGAGACTCATATACTCATCCCCAGGGACATGCAGAGAGCAAAGGAAAACAGCAGTTGTCACCACTGCTGAGACACAGATACAGTGTTCTGGATCCCAGACTGGAACCCGTTATTTTCCAGCCTCAGTGACTATAGGATCTCTGTGGGCCTTTGGTCAGTGCAGGGGGGGTGTCCCCAAAACCAACAGGGCAGGGCATGGAGAGAATGTTTACCTTCTGCAGAAGCTTCGAGAGGAGAACATGATGGCAAGGATTCAGAGATATTATCTGGTTTCCCCAAGATCACGCAACTTGCTACGCAATCCCTAAGCCTGTGCTAATTCTGTTATACCTGGCAAAGGAAGAGTGCAAGAAAGATCTTGATGGGGGAATCAAGGAAAAGGGAAGTAGCATTCGCCGAACACTCGTGTGCCATCCTCATTTAACAGACAGGGAAGGCAAACACTCAGAGAGGCAGAGCACTCATGCCAAGGGGCAAAGATGTCTCGTTCAACTCCGTCTCTAGCACCCACTTCAGTCCGGAGTGTGTCCTAGATGGCTAATGTGTGTTTTCTGAACTGTGGGACTACAGTAAGTCTACTTCCTGGCCCTCGACAGCACTGGAACCTTCCTGGGATGGAGGAGAAAGCTGATGGCACGATGTGATGCTGCAAGTAGATAGAAGCGCTGGTCGGTGCAGAGGCACCGCCCCCCCCCCCCCCCAGGCCACTGCCCAGAACCCAATGGTCCTGAGAAGGCAAGGAGGCAAAGCCTAGTCCCCACTCCCCCCCCCACCCCCGCCGCTGCCAGCTGCTGCCCAGTGGGAAGGCACAGGTGGCACCATGAAGTGGGGGGGGGGGGGGGTGGTGGACAAGAGACACGGGGAGACAAAGGCAGATGTCCAAGCCAGGCTCCTCGCTGGTGGCCAAGGAGGAAAAGGTGGGATGATTAGACCTTGGTTTTTGCTTGACATGAATGGTAGAGGACAAACCAAACGGAGAATGTTTCCAACAATACCAAATTTATCCTTTATAGTAATGAATGCCCTTCATAAATAAACGAAGGGTGGCCAAGCCCAAAGCCTGCCCAGAAGTTAAGGAAGAACGTACTGGGTGCCGCCAGGCAGCTGTGAGAAGCCCAGACTGCTCAAAGCAAGCCCAAGCCACCTCCCAGCCACCAAAGCAGGCTGCCTGCCTGGAGCTGGTGTCTAATTCTCGGTCATTTACATATCTTGAAACACAGCCTTGACCTCCAGTGCCACAGAACAAGGTGAAAATACTTAACGCAGTCTCCTACCCGTGTTTTCAATATTTGCTCTCATCCTAGAACCTGTGCAAAGATCAGGGACTGTATTTTAAACCACACTATAAAAGACGACAGCCTGGTGAGGGAGCGGTCCCTCCCACCCTGGACCAAGCAGAGGCCAGGAACGGGGGCCCAGGAACAAGGGCTTCTCGGGGAGATTCCGAACCAGTGAGTTCCACTGAAGCAGATATGTAGACTGGGGGGTGGTCTCAGAGGGAGTGATTGTCACTGTCGCCTCATGGAGTCCCTCTAAGCAAAAGTGGCCACGCATTGCAGAGACTGTTCAATGAGCCAGCGAGGGCAAAGAAACAGGGTCGATGTTCCTGCTCCATGCGTATTCCTCCTGCTAGTCTCGAGAGAAGCCTTCTGGGAAGCAGGTTCATGGCCAAGTACCTTGGGAAGGTGGCAGGCAAGTCACTGTGGCATTAAAAGGCAGCTAGGCTGCTGTGCCCAGACATCATGGCTGCCCACTACCAGAGCACAACCTTATCACCTAGCCATCCTGATGGGCACTCCTGTAAGAGAGCCCTGAGCAGAAACCCTGCATGGCACCCTGGGTTAAACCAGGAGCAAGGAGCACTGTTTGAAAAGTTTCCATACCCCGATATAGACCTCTCCTCTGATGTAGTAATCCGAATCAAACTGAATTAAGACTAAGTCTGGGTTTGGTGAGTAAAATGCTCCCGGATGATTTTCTGGCCCCCAGAGAGGAGATGAGAAGAGATTGAAAAACCACTTGTCCGTTCTCTGGAGGACAGTTTAAAAATCCTGTAGGAGTGGTCTTGCATATCTCTGGGGGAGCTGAGGCAGGATTTGGAGAGAGAGAGAGAGAGAGAGAGAGAGAGAGAGAGAGAGAGAGAGAGAGAGAGAGAGAGGCGGTGGGGAGCAGGGCTGAGATGGAGCTTCCACCTGAACGCTGCTGCTGAGGAAAAATGACTGGGCATAGTTGTTATGCCACTCTGAGACTGTTGTGCATTGGGGAAGGATGGTAGATGATCATATGTTACCCAAATAAGGCTTCAGCTACTTCTCTGTCTTGTAACAGGGGCAAATCTAAGATGCCTGGAGTCAATTCAACAAAGATTTGCTGAGTACCTACTGTGTGCCAGGCCCAGGATATGTCAGAGCCCCAAACAGACAGAAGTTTCTCCCCTGAGGAGCATGTTTCCAGGGAGAGCGTGTGCCCTGCTGGAGTATTATAGGACATACCATCCAGCTTCTCCTTCTGGCCATTGCTGAGTGGGCTGGGAAGGGACATCTGATCCAGAGAGACCTGATCCAGGACTGAGTCAGGCAAAACTCTGGCCCTAGGTCCAAGCCCTTCTCTGCCAGGGGTCCTAGGCAGGTTACCAACCACCTTAGCTCCCATTCTCTAATCTGTTTTTCTCCTCGGTAAAGAAAACCTGCTTTGCAGGGTCACTCTGAAATCAGACGAGAAAGCAGATATGAACACCTTATATCAGCCGTTCTCAACCTGTAGGTTGTGACCCCTTTGGGTGGGGTCAAATGATCCTTTCACAGGAATCGCCCAAGATCATTGGAAAACACAGATATTTACATTATGACTCATTATAGTGGCAAAATAAGTTATGAAGTAACAACAAAAATAGTTTTATGGTTGGGAGCAGGGTTACCACAACATAAGGAACTGTATTAAAAGGTCACTGCATTCGGAGGGTTGAGAATTCACTGCCTTAGACCAAGGCTGGACACATTTGGGCCCCCAAGAGCTTGCTGTGTGTTCTATCAGATGTGAAGACACTGCATTCAGCAGGCCGGCCTGGGGGATCTAGAAGAGTTGGTGACAAAAGCCGCCGTTGAGACTGCGATGAGCAAACAGAGGGAGATGGTAACCCCAAGAGAATCAGAGAAATGCGCAGAGGGACGGAGAGGCTGGCAAGATGGAGAAACATCGAGTGGCCATGCTTGCATCTGCTGGCTGGCATCCTGAGTCCGGGAAGTCCCCTCCCTCCTAAGGTGCTCCCTAAGGTGCTCCCCACCTCCCCGCTACATCATTCATCTCCACTGGGCTTAGCCCTGGCCAAACCGAGGTGCCTGCAAACCTTGCTCCACCATGTGACTGTTTAACCAGGAAAAACAAAAGCTGTTGACGGAAACCCAACTTGAGGACAAACGACTTCTCTGCCTGGCTTCCCCTCACTGGCTGGACTTGGTCACCGCACCTCGTGGTTTTTGGAGTCGGAAAAGGAAAGAGGCGTGGAGAGCAGAGAAGGGCCACCGTGTCTAAGAAGGAGGATCTGACTCTCATTACTCTGCCAGGGCTGAGAGGAGACATCCAGCGCTCATTAGCGGGTCCCAGGGCACTTCCTGCCATTCTTCAAGGCTGAGAAGGTCACCAGAGGAACAAAAGACACCTGCTGCTTCTTCCCCTGCTGGAGAGAGTTCTCCTCAGCTAAGAAGCCTGGACACATTCCAGCCCATCCCCCTCCACCCCTTGACCAAGAGGCCTGAGCAGCTTTGAAGTGTAGGGAAGGTGAGCACACTAGGCTCAGACCTGAGGTGCTGGAGCATTGTGGGGGGCCTGACATGATGTCCCAATGCTGTGTCAGGGCTGAGGAGCTGGTGAAGACAGTTCAAGAACACCGAATGGTCTGACCCGTGTTCCAGGCCAACTGTGCTAGAAGCAGCCTAAAGGCATTATCAATGACAGGATATAGCCTGGTCACAAGGACAAGAACCTGGGTATGTGTGAAGGCCATGTCCATTCTGGTGTAATGGAGTGGTTGGTTCTGAGGACTGCTAACTCCCTGCCTACCTTCCTAGTGACAGCTTCAGAGCTGAATGGTGGGGTGGTGAGCAAGCCGTGCTGACTGGGAAGGTCGGTGGGGAGACAGGATGGAAGTAAAGATGGCTTCCAACCCAGGAGGGTGATTTGTTCAGGCAACAGCACTTACTGTTCTGAACCTTAGCCCCAGGAGCCATCTCAAGCCCTCCCTAAGCTGGGCTTGGGGGTGTCTCTCCTCCCAGACTCCTGACAGATGGCCCCTTCTCCCTCCTGTTCCTGGCCCCTTTTCTCAAATGTAAACTTGGGTTCTTTCTGGTATTCAAGTAAGACTCACTGACTGTATTATCTTCCTGTGGTTCCCATGACTTTCAAAGACTGAGTGTCTTCATGCTTGGTTCTTGTGAATATGTGTGTGTGTGTGTGTGTGTGTGTGTGTGTGTGTGTGTGTGTGTGTGTGTTCATCTAGGTTGTGTGACAACCTAATCAGGACCCAGGGCTTAGGATTCCAACATAGCTTTTGGGTTAATTCACAACATGCATCTGGCGGGGGCGGGGGGATGAAAAATAACGGTGAGGGATGAAAACGACGTTTAATTAAAAAGCAAAACAAAACAACACATGACAACTTGCACCGCCCGGAGGATGCACTAAATGCTGAGGTGTCCTCTGCGCAAACCCCTGCTGTCTTCGCAACACTCCAGCCATTCAGTGCTCAGCCTGGGCACCTGCTGACCCCACCTGCTCATGGCACAGTCCTGTTCCCTGGGCTCCACCCCAGCCCAGGCCTTCCCTGCTACACCCGGAAGCCCACCTAGCAGCCCTCCGACTGTGGAAAGCCGATGGCGATAGGGTGCCTAAGAGGTGGCTCAGTGGGGGAGGAGGCACTTGCCGCCAGGAGTGACAGCCTGAGTTTGTCCCTGGCACCCTCGAAAGAGAGAGCCAACTGCTGCAAGTTGTCCTCTGACCTCTACACACATGTCATACAAAGCACATAAACACACACACACACACACACACACACACACACACACACACACACACACACGTGCATGCAATAAGTAAATGCAAGAAATTAACAAAAACTTATAGTGATGAGTTATAACTGTGGCTTGGGGACCGTGTCATTGGCAGGGCAAGTCCCAGAACACACCATGTTCATGTGCATATGCGTATTATATCACCCTGGGACAAACAGTGCTTTGGGCCCCACTTTGCAGTCAAGGACATTGATTCAGGAAGGTCAAGTACCTTGCCCCAGGTCACACTGGCACACTTGAGGATCTGTATCCGAGCCTTTCTATGGGCACAGTGCCTCTGTGTTGACACTTGTCTCCTTTCATGGGGCTGCCTAGGGAAGACTCACCTTCTGGGTCCTAATGGGTGTGCACCAGAGAGAACTTCCAGAGGTAGAGGGGGCAGATGAGGCACAGATGGCCCACCCTGGATGCTGCAGTGTGAACATGAAGCAAGGTGTGTGAGGAGAGGCAAGAAAGGTCAGCAGGGCCCTTCAAGAGCCCAGACATTTCCCAGAGAGCAATAGAGAGTCCCCAGAATAGGCCAGCAAGGAGGGAGCTTGTACTCTGGAGGGTTCATTTGGGCTGTGGGCAGAGAATGGCAGGTGGGTGAGGCTGCCCGGAGAGAGGGCAGGAAGCTGACTGACTTCTGAGGAAGCTGAAGTAGGAACCTGCCTGCCTAGAAGGGAAAGGAGGTATGGTGGGCATTGCTACAATGTTTCCACTTTCTTGACAAGGCCCCTCATGGTGTAAGCCCGGCTCCACACCAGGGCGAGCATAGGTAGAAGTGGTGTGGGCTCTGCTGAGGGTGGGCCTTATGCAGGAAGGGTGGACCAGGTAGAGGGCAGTGCCCTCCTCCTGGTGGGAAGCAGGCTGATTCTTGCTTTTTGCCCTTCTTCTCTGTACCCCAGATATGCCTCCTCCTAACCAGGGACCTGCCTTGCGTCCGTGCCCAGTCTCACCGAGTCCACAGGGCAGAGACTGGAGTCCTGAGTATCTAACAGTGTGGGCTATTGGTCTCTGGTTCAGATGGCTGAAGGAACAGCGCTATGGCCCCAAGGAAAGAGGGGAGTCCACTCCAGCGGGCCAGCCCAGCCTAGCCCACAGCACTACTGAGTACCAGGAAGTTGGGGAGGGGGCATGATGTTACTGGAAGCCGTCAAGCTGACTGCCTTGAGGTGTTGTGGCAGGAGGGGATGGGAACACCAGCACAAAGTTCCCCTCAGTGGACTCCGCGGCTCGCATCACCACCCTAGACAGACAACGGATGCCTTCCAAACTTCTAGGCTGGGTGGGTCCTCTGACTTAGGCTGCCAAGTGTCATTAAGAGCCAGAAGTATCTGAGGACAGGCAGCCCTGTCTCTCTGGTCCCTCCCCTGGCCGGCCTGGCCCTGTGCATGGTCTCTGGGGGACCCAGTCTTCCAAGAAGAGGAAAAAACAAGCATTGTTAGTCAGCTTCAGGGTCAGCTTAAGGAGTGTCTGCAAGAGGAAAGGAGGTGAACCCGAGGATTAGACCTGGATGGTCTAAAGCAGAAGGAACAATGGCAGCGGGCAGGAAGACACCGCCATGGATAGGTGGACAGATTGGGAAACACACACCATGCAAAACTGATCTGGTAGCCATTAGAAAGATGCAGTTCAGAGGCATTACGTATTTGTATACTCCTCACTGTTTGGTGCTAGAACTTTCTATCAGCCCTGATAAAACTGCCCCAATTGAAGATCTGCTGTGTGTAAGGTACTGTGCTGGGCACTATACCCTCATCGGCCCAGATAGCCTTCACCAGAGCTTTGAAGGGCTGGCACCTCACACACGAGTCGAGTTAGGCTTGTGTCTGGGTTTGTCCAACTCCAGTCCATGGTGCTTGATGGACAGCTGGAGACGGGCAGCATGACAAATACCTGAAGGAATTATGGTCTCAGAGGTGCCAGCCCATGGGTGGCTGCCTGGCCTCATTGTCATAGTCCATGTAAGGTTATGTCCTGCTGAGCCTAGGTGGCAGAGGGGACTTATTCTCATGGTGGCCAAGACACACGGAGAGAAGAATGCTTAAGACCCCATCATCCCCTTTAAGGGCAAGCCCCAGTCACCTAACTTCCTTCCACTGGGTCCTACCACCTCAAGGGTAAATTTCCCAGGCTCGTCACCGGATGTAAACACACAGGGCTTTGGGAAACACTCATCCAAACTGTGGTGTGGAGGATGTTGGCCATCTGGGTGCTGATCCCAGCCATCCACTGCAGGGGCATCTGGGCCTATTTGCACACAGTCACAGAAGACATGGCTGGGTGTCATGAGGATGTCGGATATACTGGGGAGCCACCTGATTGACCAAAGGAATCTGTGCGGAGACAGGGTATTACTGTTAGAGCCAAGGAAAGGCGGCATGGTGCCAGGCTCTTTGACTAAGGATATCCCTGATGAGGTGCTGACAAAGGCCTCGTCCTTAGGGGACAGTCCCAGCTGTAGCTCAGCAAAGGCCAAACAGGAATCCGGAAAACCTGCTGGCCAAGGGTGTGTAGTGGAAAGCTGGTGTCAGGAAGTGCTATGTGGTCAGCCAAGGGACCACTGATGGCTTCCAGGAGCCCCAGAAGAAGGCCAGGTCTAACCCTGCAGTCAGTCCCATTCTAGCAGGGCTCTGAGTCCAAGTGCGAAGTGTCCAGGACCCTCTGTCTACGACAGCAGTGGACAGACACAGGACTGTTGGGATGGCACCAGCAAGTCCTGTCCAACAGGAAGGCAGGGAAGCTCTTCCCTTTCCCACCACGCACATCTGTACAACCCACGGCCATGTGGAACGGGAACCCTATACATCTGTCTCTGGCAGCTGTCTTCCCTTTGGTCTACTCAGAAACATGGTTGAAAGTTCTCAAATCATTCCACACCTCATCCTTCACAGAGGGAACACAGCACTGCCTGGGTGACTGTGTCTCTGTGGATGTGACATAGTGGGTCTCATCTGACAGAATCTAGTTACATTTTGATTGTCTTGATCCAGGGAAGTAGAAGTTAGGGATGCTGTAGGCGCCTAGTGAAGAATTTTCTAACTTATCAAATCCCCTACTATGTGTGGCATTCAGGCCATATCTAGTGACAAAACCTTTTTGTTATTATAAGGTTGCCACTGTGTGATGGCTAGTGTTAACTGTTGCCTGACAAAATCTAGAGTCACCCAAGAGACAGGCCTTTGGGCTCACCTTTTGGGGAATTATCTTGATTGCGTTAATTGATGTGAGAAGACCCATCTTGACTGTGGACAGGATATTCCCTGGGCCGGGATCCTGCATAGAAAACCATGGAGAAAGCGAGTGTGTGTCACGCTCTGCTCCTTGACTGTGGATGCAGTGTGGCCAGCTCCCTCAAGCTCCTGCATTCCGTAGAGTTGCTATGTGCATTGAGCTAGCACACAGCGGGAGTCCCCCGAGCCGCTGGTCTTATCCACAGGTAACCTTAAGGCATGTGTATTTTAAGAGCTTATTCGGAGTCAGTGAGATGGCTCAGTGAGTGGGTAAAGGCTCTGGTCATCCAAGCCTTATGACCTGGGTTCAATCCCTGAAAACCACAGTGGAAAGAGTGGACTGACTCCTGAAAAAAATCTCCTCTGATTTCCACATGCACATCATGGCGCATGCGTCTAATCACACACACACACACACACACACACACACACACACACACACACACACACACAATAATAATAAAAATGTAAGAGTTCATTTAATGTAGGTGCTGGGTGCCTCCTTCTCTCTTTCCCTTTCTCCCTTCCTTCCTGTCCCTTTCTTCCTTCCTTTTCCCTCTGTTTTCCCCCATTTCCTCCTCTTCCCTTCCTAAATAAGGTCTCACTATCTAGTCTGGGTAGCCTGGAACCAGAGATCCCCCTGCCTCAGCCTTCCCTTTGCTGAGACTCCAGGTATTTGCTCCCCTACCCTTGAGATTTTCTTCCCAGAATGGCTGAGCTGCAATTACAGGTGAGGGCAGGTGACTGGGGTCCCTGACTCATGAAGGGTGAATCTCAGGGCATCTTTCAGACATACTTCATGGCCACTTCAATCTAAAGCACTAGATAGATGCATTAGAATAAAGGTTCCTATTATTGTCCCTTCAAAATGGATTCACTTGAGAGAAGTGTTTTGCCTTCGTTTATTCTGGATGTTTTACCTGCTAGGGCTCCCTTAGCATCGACCTCTTCTTGTGGTCCAATCTTTACTACATTATATGCATGACACAATCAGAATGTTCTCATTTTGTAACTGCTGTTCATTGGTGATTTTTTTTTTGAGAGAGAGAGAGAGAGAGAGAGAGAGAGAGAGAGAGAGAGAGAGAGAGAGAGAGAGAGAGAGAAAGTGTGTTTGAGTGTGTGCACACGAGCCTGGCCTACTCTGGTCAAATTTCAAAGCATTCGGTTCCTGAGTCTATACAGCTTCTCTCCTGCCCACCAGGCAGTCCCGTGGTGCTGACACTAGCCCTGTGGCCCCAGACTTCTCAGTCTCCCTGGCAGAACGCCATGGTTTGCCATCCAGTTCCTTACTGGTTCTCTGCTGCCTGGAGCTCTGTCCATGCGCACCTGTGTGCTCAGCCGATTGCTTCCGTGAGGGAGAACTTCCCGGGTCTATGGGAAGCGATTGCCAACAACAAATACAGTTCTCACAGACGCCTGGTGTCCAGTTTTGACTGACAAATAGGCAGTCTGGTGGTCCTGGCCAGTTCCTATAGGATCATTACAGGTCTGTCCCTGTAAAAGCAGTCTCCCCAGGAACCTTTCTTGCATTTCCCCCCATTTGCCAGATCAGCCTGGGCAGATTTTGAATTTGCAACTCCTGGTCTAGCTCTCCATGCGTGTGCCAAGGTGTTCCCCACGTGTCCCAGGGCATTGGTACGACTGAGCATGACTTTGCACTGTCATCAGCCCGCCCCACGTCTGCTGTGGCTGGACTGCTTACGTTCTCTCCTCAGTTTTCTACTGGTTGCCCACAGCACTCTCTGTCCCTTTAAAGCTAGAAGAGAGGAAGATGCTTTCCTGCTTAGAATCAGCCTGGTGTGGACAGAAGGCAACTATCTACCAGCTCTTGCATTCTGGGAGGCTTCTGAAGTTGCATAAGCCCAGATTCAAGGGGCAGGAGTGACAGGTGGGCAGCCATTAGCCATACTTGGACAGGGCTTGGGCTAGAAAGGAGCCACAGTCTGAAAGCAGGATCCCAGGGAAGTGCTATTTTAGGCCAATCTCCTGTCCTTTGATGTGAGCGCCACTTTACAGCCAACGGAGACTTCTGCAGGCCTAGAAAGCTGCACAGGGCACATGGATTTAGGTCTCCATCCAAGCTCTGTTATCACACTGCTGTGTGCTGCTGGGTGGACGACATCACCTCTCTGAGCTTTCCCCCTCCTCCACATGGCTTCAGGATCTTCTGAATGCTAGCAGGACTGTGCACTTGCGAGTTCAAAAATGAAATGGGATCCCAGCAGTAAAGAGAGCCAGAGTGCTTGCCTAGGCTGTGTGAAGCCTTGGGTTCAAGCCTCATCAGACAGAGGGAGGGGAAGGTGAGGAGGTGGGAATAGAGAAGAGGACAGAGGAAGACTCAATACTGTGATTTAATCCCAACTCTGACACTCGATGTCTCTGGTCCTTGGCTTCCCCATTTGGAACGAGGGGCTGGGATGATTCAGTCTGTGAAGGATTCATCTCTGGCAGGGTGGGATTCAAAACACCTCCTACTGCTTTCCCCCACTGTGGTTAGCCAGTAACATGCTAATATGAGTTTGGAGGGACTTAGCACACTGAACCAGGGCCACAGTGTCCTCGGGTTGCAAAGACACAAGCGTCGACGCATCGGAAGCTCTTGGCTAAGACAACCGGCCCTGGCCCCGGCATGGCAATTCACCAGCTTGCAGCCAGCAGGGAGCTTGCCTTCTTGGCACAACTTCCTCGTCTGCAGAATGAGAGTGATGATGTCTGTGTCCCTGATGCTTGGCATGTGCTGGTGATTCTGCTGTTCCCTCGGTGACGTGCTGACTGGTGTGGAGAACTGGTCGGCAGTGGCTTCAAGACAGGTTGCAGAGGTCTTCACCTTGGTCCCAATTCCCTAAGCTGCAGTCCCTGGACTCTCCTATATTCTGTCCCTCAAACTGACTTGGGACAGAAGATGACACTGTGGCTCAGGGTGAGGTGATCTGTCCTCCCCTCTGCAGCAAGTTGGACCAGTCAGGACCACTGTGCAGCCTCTGGATGGAGGTAACGGGACTAAAGTCCAGCTCACACAGCTTCAGGCTGACAGGAGCGTGCCATCAACACCAGTGGCACCAGGGCTTTCAGGTCAGGCCACTCTCCTCTCCCCTTCTCCTTAGACAAGAGGGTAGAGGCAGATGTTCTCCTCAAGGAAGAGGAGTCCTGGGGTCTGGCAAAGGAGTCACCTTAAGGACACTGCTGTTCTGACCAGGGACCACATCTGAGGAGGCTGTAAAGGCCCTCCCCCAGTACCAGGTGCACCTATAAGACATGCCACTCTCCGCACACAAGCCCTGTCTCTGACCTGAGCCGTCTCTCAAGCTTTTCAGACGTGCATGGCTGACCTGCCCCAGCCCAGGCCCACACTGAGTCCTTCAAGGATGCCGAGTGGGGTGTGGCTATGAGATGGAGAGATGAATGAGTCCCAGCTGTGGGTGCTGTCTACAAGGGGGTCTCATTTGTCATTCTGAAGCGTGTGGGATAAGGCTCTCACATTGTCTGTGTCCTCTGAGTGGGCTGGGTGTCCATATTGGCCAGACTTGGAGCATTTGGTGTGTGGGGACAACCATGTGTCACCTGCCCAGGCCCAGAAGCAACTTCTTCTCCAGAACAAGTCCCCTCCTCTTGGTCATTTTTCCTTCCGGTTCTCTCCTAGGCTGAAGCTTCTCTAGACCCTCGTGTGAGGGAAGAGGTTGGGAGCAACAGGGATATAGCCTAGGAGAGGAAGTGTAGGAGGCGGGTCCTCATGTGTCGTTTGCCCATCTGTGCTTCCTAGGGTCTGACTGTCCCTAAGCTTACTTATTGGAAGCGAATCCTCAGTATGGTGGTGTTGGCATGTGGGACTGTCAGGGTTAGTGGATCAAGCCATTACAGAAGGACTGGGGACAAGTGGGAAGATGTGTCACTGCGTGTCTGTGTATGATTATTGAGTGTCTCTGTGTGTGTCTCTGTGTGTGTGTCTGTGTGTGTGGGTTCTCCATGTGTGTGTGTCTCTCTGTCTCTGTATGTGTGTGTGTCTCTGTGTGTGGGTTCTCTGTGTGTGTGTGTCTCTGTCTGTGTGTGTGTGGGTTCTCTGTGTGTGTGTCTCTCTGTCTGTGTGTGTGTGGGTTCTCTGTGTGTGTGTCTCTCTGTCTGTGTGTGTGTGGGTTCTCTGTGTGTGTGTGTGTCTCTCTGTCTCTGCATGTGTGTGTGTCTGTGTATGTGGGTTCTCTGTCTCTCTGTCTCTGTCTCTCTGTCTCTCTTTCTCTGTATGGATGTGTATCTGTCTCTCCCCCACCCCGTGTGGTCTTTGTGTGTCTCTCTCTGTGTGTGCCTATGTATATGTTTCTCTCTCTCTCTCTGTCTCTCTCTCTCTCTCCCTCCCTCCCTCCCTCCCTCTCTATCCCTCCCTCCCTCTCTCTCCCCCCCCCCCCCCCGTGTGGTCTTTGTGTGTTCTTTGTGTGTCTCTCTCTGTGTGTGCCTATGTATATGTTTCTCTCTGTCTCTCTCTCTGTCTCTGTCTCTCTCTGTCTCTGTCTCTCTCTCTCTCTCTCTCTCTCTCTCTCCCTCCCTCCCTCCCTCTCTATCCCTCCCTCCCTCCCCCCCCCCGGTGTGGTCTTTGTGTGTTCTTTGTGTGTCTCTCTCTGTGTGTGCCTATGTATATGTTTCTCTCTGTCTCTCTCTCTGTCTCTCTGTCTCTCTCTCTGTCTCTCTCTCTCTGTCTCTGTCTCTCCTCTGACATGCTGATCTTGGCTATGTGTTGACACAGCAGGAGGAGCCCATGGTCCTAAGGTTCTTCTCAGCGTTCAGAACTTTGGCAACTTTGTTACATCTCACAGCACAGACTAAGGCAGTTGTCCTCAGAACCCTGTGAGGAAAGCCCAAGGGGAGCAAAGGGACCCCAGGAGAGCCCTGAGCCTGTAACCACAGGGAGCAGGTGCCAGCCAGGGAAGGTAGAGAACAGTGCCAGGATGTGCCAGGCTGTCCTGGAGCCCAGGCTTCCTTTAACCACTGCCAGAGTGGCAGGGGGAGCTGAGACACCTCCTCCCCCTTCCCCCATCACCCCTTCAGGCACCAATGACACATCCTGTTGATCAGCCTTCCCCTGCTAGAGTGTTCAGGCCTGGATGATGCCATGGTGACCATGTCCCCTCGGGGCTCAGAGTGGGCTGGAGGAGCGGGAGGAAGGGGGTCTGAGGGGCAAACAGATGCTCAGGCAGTTATCAGCCTGTCCTTAGGAGGGAACACTGAGGCTGGGAAGAGAAAAGCCTGACATTCAAGGTCCCTAGGAGAGAGGCCAGGATGGAACCCTTGGGCTAGAGGACTGGGCCGCCCACTGAGAGTCCCTGGGCTGGTTGCTACCTTCCCTGAGTGTCCCATCTCAGGATTTCAGGAGCAGAGGAGAGATCCCAGGACCAGAGCAGGGGCCTGTGGAAAGGTTGCAAGAATGATGTTTTTAATGCAGTTGCTGAGAGCCGGTGGGGGAGAACTCAGGTAGCGAGGTGGCGGGAAGTAGGCAGAGAGTGGGGAAGAGCCCAGAGAAGTTCTGTGTTTACCATAAAGTCACACAGTAGATCTGGACAGATCCTGGTCAGGGAGCCCTGTTGAGGGTAGAAGTCCCCTCTGGCGTGTGCATGTATGGGTGCGTGTGTGCATGTTGCAGTCCAAGGCAGGATTAATGTACATTTCCATCAAGGAAGTGAGGGAACAGGGCACACTTCTTAGTGGACTATGAGGGATGCACTCAAAAATCAAAATAGACCTATGACAGAGAGCAGCCTCCAAGATAGTAAGTGCAGAGTCGGCCTGCTTGTTAAAAAGTGAGACATTGCTCCTCTTCAGCTGGGATGATCGTGGCCCAGAAGACAGAGGACAATCATGGGAGAAGAGCGAGAGAGGATGCTGAGCACAAGTGAGAAGGCAGTGAGGCAGTCCCTCAGAAGCCCCCCAACCAGCCAGTCCACTCCTAAGAGAAAGAAAAGAAAAGTGTAAATGTAATTGTAAAGACTAATAGAAAAGTCAATGTCCACATAAAAACTGCTGATGCTCGTAGACAGAATGTAGAACCCACCTAAACATCGTGACTGGAAAGAGGTAAAATAAAGTGTGGTCTGTCCACACTACGGAATATTATTCAGCCATGAAAAGGAATGTAGTGTTGATATACAATAGAGCATGGGAAGGTCCCAGAAAATGTTATGTCAAGTGAAGTCCATTCACCAATGGCCATGGGAAGCATGGTTGCTCCTGTGATGTATCTAGAAAAGGACTTCATAGAAACAGGAGGCAGGCGGATGGCAGCCTACTGGTGGAGATAAGGGTGAGGGCAGATAGCTAAAATCGAGTTTTCATTTTGAGGTTCTAAGACTGATGCTGGCGACAGTTATGAAACCAATGAGATCGCCAGCCAACATGTTGTGAGCTTTGAATGATTTATGATATGCAAATTGTCTATCAATAAATATGGTTTAAAAAAATCGAGCTGCACAAAGCCGGGTGCATGTTTGTGGATATGTGCAGAGCCTGGGACATCTGGGAAGCTGTCACTCACACCTGTCTGCTGTGGTGCTCTAGGAAACTGCCTCGCACTATCAAGGGCAGTGGGCCAAGTTCTCACCCGTGGTTTCGGTACGGTAGGAAGGTTGCGTCTGCACCCAGCCGTTACCCTGGGTTAGTCCTCCTTTAAGAGGCTCTGCTGCTGTGGGGCTGTGACACAAAAGTTTAGAAGCCCTGCCGGGCGGTGGTGGCGCACACCTTTAATCCCAGCACTCGGGAGGCAGAGCCAGGTGGATCTCTGTGAGTTCGAGGCCAGCCTGGTCTCCAAAGCGAGTTCCAGGAAAGGCGCAAAGCTACACAGAGAAACCCTGTCTCGAAAAAACCAAAAAAAAAAAAAAAAAAAAAAAAGTTTAGAAGCCCAGAAACTTGCAAATCCAGAAATAGGTGTCTGAACACATCAACAAGGACAAGTCTGAGGGCACGGGCTTCGGGAATCGATGTAAGAAGCCAGCACTGCAGAGGGGCAGCCATGTTGCCTGCCTCCCTCCAGCTAGCGGTGTGGGAACTGGCAGCATCATGTACATGAGGAAAGAAGCTGAGAAAAGGGATGTGGTCACTGAGGCCATTATAGCTGAGGCTATTGCCTGGCCCTCCTACATTGCCTGTCAGTCACAGGCTAATGACACAGGGTAGTACGCGGTGAGGTAATGAAGTCTCCTGAGGCTGAAACAGGGAGTTCAAGCAGCCTGGGCTACACAGCAAGACCTTAATTAAACTAAAAACCCAAGTTGGGCAAGCACAGGCATCAGGTGGATCAAGGTTCTGCTCCCCCACCCCACCCCCTGTCTCTAGCTGGGCTCAGGATGGCTCTCCTTCCTCTGTCTGCACCAAGTTTCCACATGTGGTCACATGGCTTCTGTCAAGGTATTGTGTTCTCAGGACCTGCAGAGGGAGAACAAGTGTGGCTGCTTCAGTGCAGTCAGTAGACCCCACACTTCATGACTGGGGAGGTTTGTGGCAGTCTTTAGAGAAAATCATCATGGCCAGGGCTCAGGCCTGAAGACCCCAGAACTCAGCCCAGAGATGGGAGGACATTGGCCTTGGGTGTAGTTGGGGGTGACGTAATAGCGGGTTGCTGGGTGCAGGGATACCGTAGCTGTTCCAAGATCAGCATAGCAGGATGGGATATGGTGTAATGGAGAGTCCCGGCCAGCACCTGGGAGGGTGGGGCTGCCACCCTGCACCTGAGGGATGCAGCCTTCCCAAACCTCTCCTGCTCCTGGTGGATCGGGGACAGAGAATGGTCACCAGCCACATGCTCAGCCTCACATCCCGGTGGTCACAGAGTAGAGGGTAGGGACTCTGATGGGGTGGAGCTCCACTGTGCTCAGCTAACGTTTTCTCCTTCTGCTCTCTCAGATCACTGCCTCCTCAACTAGATTTCCCCATCCTGCCCCCATTCTACTCTGCCCAGCATCTCTTCACAGGCCAGAGCATCCCCAACAACCAGCCTAGCCTACAGAGCCAGGGGCTCCTACTTGAACCCAGGGTCTATGAACCATCTCTGCCTGCGACCTGCCATTTCCTTAGGAACAGAGAACAGGGCACAGGGAGGGGACAGAGAGACCAGGCAGGCAGTTTCCATGAGCGGCTCCCTTCTAATCCCCAAAATAACCACGGTGTATATCCATGGCCTCGTGCTGTAGACGCTTCGGATAAACCCTCGTAAATCTGTGTCCAGGACTGAAAGCCAGAGGCCATGCCAAGGGCCAGACCCTCAGAGCTCGCTCTCTCTCTCTCTCTCTCTCTCTCTCTCTCTCTCTCTCTCTCTCTCTCTCTCTCTCCTACCTCCTCTATCTGTCTGTCTGCCTCCCTCCCCACCACATCTCCATGGAGCTTTCCCCCATCATGGAGCTGTGAGGCCCCAGCCCAGCTAACGCCCACGGACCACATATTTTAATGCGCCTTCACAGTCTTCCAGAAAAACAGCTACAGCATCATCTACGACATTCTTCCGCCTCCTTGGAACAGCAGTGAGGGATGGGCCTGGGGGAGGAGGGCCTGGGAGACGTGGGGGAGGAAGAAGCGAGCTTCCTGCCCTCCTCCCCTGAGGAACCAGAGCGAGCAAGGCTCCTGCCTCTTCCCAGGTCCCAGACGTCTAGAAAAGCACCCAGAGTGCAGAGATAATGCAGAAACCTTGGGGACAACCTTTATGCAAACATTACAGTGGGAGCCTCAAGTTCAAGTCCGTGAACAAGCTTCCTGGTTCTGCTTCTCAGGGCCATGGGAACCCAGCAGCCTCCAGGCATTCTTTCACTGGAAACTCAACCACTCATTTAGTGTGTGCCTAAGACTGGGAAGGGGGACACACCACAGAGGAAACAGTTACAGACCGCAAGGAAATGTGTAAAAGTGGCCCTCCCTCAGGTGACCCTTGGGGGCTAAGGCAGTTCTGTGTTGAAGGACTGGGTTGAACAGAGATGGGAGGAAGGCTTGAGCTCCCATGTCGGTACTGCAGCGGACACACGGGAAGCTGGAGGTGCAGAGGACAGGAAGACCCAGGAGGGTCACCGGTTAGGGCCTTCAGCCAGAGTCCCCATGGCAAGTCTCTCATTCTCAGATGTCTTTCTAGCAACCCTGCTCACGACTCCTCCTTGGTGGGCACATTAGCCAAATGTTGCCTTAGTTGTTCAACAGATCCATCTTCCAGCCACGCCGAAGGCAGCCTGCTTATTAAATAGTGAAAGGAACGCCTTGGGAAAGGTGCAAGGCCAACTCTCCAGGCCGAGGGGAGTTCTCACTGAGTTTCTGGGTTATGGTAGGGGAGGGGATGAGAGGTGAAGCCAGAGAGGTGGCCAGATCCTGAGGGAAAGGGCACGGAAAGAAAGCTGAACTGCGTTTGCTGGTTAATTTTCTCGACATTAGCTTCCCTGGAAAATGTGTGGATTTCAAGTCACTGTCATAGAGTTGAGAGCAGACCTGAGTCATCGGCTTGTTAAAAGGATGGATGTGTGAATGGATGGGTAAGATGGATGACTGGGTGGCAGACAGACAGACAATGGGTGAATGAGTAGGGGATGGGTGGTAGACGACTGCTTGATGGACAGTGCACAGATGGGTGTTGGAAGGTGGTGGATAGGTGATGAGTGGGTGCTGTGTGGATGGGTGATAGAGGAATGGGTGCTGGATAGGGGCTGGATGGATGAATGATGGGTGGGTGACAGACAGTGCATCATGAATGAATGAGTAGAAGGCTATACGTTGAAAGCCCCAGGAAGCATCTCAGGCCAGGGTTACTGACTGGAGGAAGGACAGGAGGCAGGGGTCCCATCACAATGCTGTCCCCATGCACACAAGGCAGAAGGGACCAGAATGTTGGAGAAAACCCATAACTGTGCTCTGAGAATGAATTGTTGTGTTTGGTCAAATGAAGCGTCTGCAGTGGGAGGTTCCATGGTGGCCAGGCCATTCTCACAAAGACTGTTTGGAGCTGGCTGTGTGAGGTCTATGCTGACCACACTGATCCACATGGGCAGGGGATGGGAGACCTGGAAGATAAGGTGCCAGGGACCTGTGGCTCAGTACACTCCCACATTGGGCAGGGATGTGATGGATGTCATTGTTGTATACTGTCTTAGTTAGGGTTTTTATTGCTATGAAAAGACACCATGACCATGACAACTCTTATAAATGAAAACATTTAAGTAGGGTGTCTCGCTTACAGTTTCAGAGGTTCAGTCCATTATCAGCGTGGCGGAGAGCATGGCGGTGTGCAGGCAGATGTGGTGCTGGAGCTGGGAGTCCCACATCTTGCAGGCCACAGGAAGTCAACTGAAAGTCACACTGAGGGAAGCTTGAGCAAAAGAGACCTCAAAGCCCGCCCCCACAGTGACACGCTTCCTCCAACAAGGCCACACCTCCTAATAGTGCCACTCCCTTCAGGGGCCATTTTCTTTCAGACCCACTGAGTGCTAAGACCCTGTGCTAATCTCGAAGCTTACTTGTTCTCCCATGGGCTGTACTGCCAGAGGTCCCACTTGTCCGACTTTGTAAATGAAGGCTCAGGCAGATGATCTAACTTGTCCAAGGTCACACAGCTGCTGAGAAGACAGGCCTCCTCCATGCCACGTGGTGCACATGCACACACAGTGCGTGTGCATGTTCACGTTGAAGTGTACGGGTGTGAGGGCACGCCTGCATGCGGAGTTCAGATGTCCTCTGTGACTCTCCAGCTCTCCGTGTTGTTTGGAGACAGTCTCTCATTGCATCTCATTGCCTCCGCTAAGTTGACCAGCCCATGAGCAATAGGAATCCTCCTGTCTCCACCACCCCCTCCACTACCCGCGCACTGGAGTTACAAATGTGTGTCGCCATGCTGGGCTACTGGGAATTGTATGGATCCTGGGAATTCAAACTTGGGTCCTATACTTGCATGGCAAGGCTTTCCTGACCGAACCATCTCCCGAGCCGCTACCCTTCATTTTTGCCGCTACCGCCCAGTTAGACCCCTCCCACCCAGCTCTCAGACCGTGCCATTTCCCACAGCATGCCGAGTGGCTGCAGTGGCAATGCCAGGTGGCTTTGCCTGAGATAAAGGGTAGGAGGTTGGTGACGGCACAGAGGTGGGGTGACCGTGACAATAAGGGTTTGAGCAACAGATCCAGGTGTCTTCTGGGAAAAGGCAGGCACTGTATGGGGAAAGAGCAGCTCTCCAGTTTGTTCTCATCAATGAATGAAGCAGGGCTCCAAGCCAGGACTCCCAAACGGCTCCTGGACAGTGTGACCTCAGAACCTCCACCGGCTGAAGGTTCCAGATGGCTTTTGTGCTGCGGCTTCAGCCTTGATGGTGTTTGTTCAGAGCAAATGAACACAGCAAGCGGCTGCCACTGATGGAGGATGCAAAGGGAATAAGACTCATTGGAGGGTGGGGCAGGATGAGCAGCTGCCATTCCCCCGGGCTGATGGACTGATAGGTGATAATACCCTCTGAGGCTGGCTCTGCTCACGGAGCCTCCGGCTGTGTTACGTGGTAACATGCCAGCTTGCTGTGGGGGATTCATTCTAAGGGAAGGAAGACAACACACAGAGCCAGACCGCACCATGGGTAGGGCTTTGTGTGTTGAAAGTCGCTCACCCAGACGAGCCGGGACCAAGCTCTATTGGGAACTGCTGGTGACTTGCAATCGGTACTGGTGTGGGCATGGACATGAGGAGCTCAGAAATCCAGTGGATCTGGAGTCTGGTCATTTATAACTAACCTCGCTGGATGGCCTTGACCACAGGTGACTGATCGAAAGAGAAGTGTCCAGTAATCAGATACTGATGCCTGAAAGGGAGGTTCAAATCTAGCAGAATGGCAGTGGCCAGGAGGCAAGCTTGGTGCTGGTCAGCAGGCATGGGACCACAGTCCTGAGGGAGGCTGCAGGAAGAGAGGGTTTCCAAACACACAGCTGACAGCAAATCTGCCATCATGTGCACATACGCCTGGGTACTATGACTGAGCCTCCAGACACCTCCACAGGAAGCAGTAGCATGGTAACACTGAGGTAGGGCCTGCAGAAGATGGGGGTGAGGGCCCACCTCCTTGCCTCTGGCCATCCTTGCCTCTCTGGAGACTTCCTCATACTGTGCCTTCTGTATTTGAGATTAGCTCCTCAGACATGTCCCTCCCCAGCGTAGCTCCAGCCTAGGAAAGACAGATACACCAAGCACTTGGCACCACTAAGCCTCAGCAGTGCTTGTTCGTGGGCTGTCTTGGTTAGTGTTCCATTGCTGTGAAGAGACAACATGACCACGGCAACTCTTATAAAGGAAAACACTTAACTGGGGCTTTGCTTACGGTTCAGAGGTTTAGTCCATTGTCGTCATGGTGGGGAGCATGGCAGCATGCAGACAGACGTGGTGCTGGAGAAGGAGCTGAGAGTTCTGCATCCAGATCTGCAGGCAGTGAGAAAGAACCAGCCTGGCTTGAGGTTCTGAAACCCAAAGCCCACCCCCAGTTACACACTTCCTCCAACCACACCTACTCCAAGTAACTCCACTCCCTGTGAGCCTACGGGCGCCATACTTACTCAAACCACCACATGAGCTGATTGGTTGACTGGGTTTTAGCTTTGTTTCCTTGCTTTTCTGGGTTCTCTGTGTGTGAGCTGCATCTTGTATTTGGGAAAATGACCACCGGATTCATATGCTACATCCTTTTATGGAGCAAGGCAAAGGACTGTTTCAAGGAGACACTCCAATTGTAAGAGGTGCTGAGTGTCACCCTTGCTGGGAGATGCTCTGAGAACCATGTAAGCCATCACTCCAGCTCCACAGAGGAAGAATGAGGCTAGGCAAGGGAACAAAGGGATGCCTTGCCTCATCGGTGGCCTGTGTACGTCAAGAGCAGAAGGGCTATATGTGCACCATTTCCTCCCAGAAGGCCAGAGGTTCATGTGGTGGAGAAATGGCAGCCCTCTGTGCTGACTGAGCACTGAACAGCTACACCATGGAGTCAGCCTGCATGCCTGTTTTTTCTGCCCTGAAAACAAAGGAACACCCACCATCAGCAACAACACAGAGGAGCCTGGAGGACACTATGTCAAGTGAAATAAACTAGACATGGAGAGATGGTTGTGTGTACGGTCTCATGTGTGGAATCTGAAAAGGCCAGAGGAATCGGTTTAGCAGACATGCCCAAGGCTGTGGTTGATATATTATGCACCCCATAAACTTATCTGGGGGTCAGAGAACAGAACAGCCACTATATTAAACATAGAAGTTAGGCAGTGGTAGCACATTCCTTTAATCCTAGCATTCTGGAGATAGAGATCCATGTGGATCTCTGTGAGTTCAAGGCCACACTGAAAATAGCCAGGCATGGTGACACACACCTTTAATCCCAGCACTTGAGATCTCATGTCTTGCTTGGGAAAGACACATGCCTTTAATCCCAGGAAATGATGGCAGGAAGCAGAAAGGTATATAAGGCATGAGGACCAGGAACCTTAGCTCTTTGAGCTTTTAGCAGCAGTTCAGCTGAGATCCATTTGAGTAAGGACTCAGAGGCTTCCAGTTTGAGGAAACAAGAGCAGCTGAGAAGCTGGCAAGGTGAGGTTGGATGTGTGTTTACCCCAATATCTGGCTCTGGGTTTGTTTTTATTAATAAGACCTTTTAAGATTCCTGTTACACAAGGGGAAGGCCATTAAGAGAAGTTCCACTGGGAACATAGCTGAGGCTGTGCCACCAGGGATGGTCCTGAAGTGAGCATCTTCCTGACTCGGGAGCTTCTCTGTCTCTGTGTGAAGCAGAGTTACTTCATGAGCTGCGCCATTCACAGCAAGGTGGGCAGGAATTCATCTCGTGAAGCCTAAAACAGCAGAACACCCATCCGAGTTTAGACCTGCTGGTGTTACCCCCACAACCTTCATCAAAGCCCATGTGGAGAGCGGGATGGAAGAAAACCCAGCTTTGGGAGAAGTAAAGTAAAATAAAAATTTAGAAAGAGGAGGACAGGAAGACTAGAGGTCACGTCCCAAAAAACCTGTCCCCTCAGCCTTTTGCCATCTGTGACATAAACCTGGGCTCCTGGGGTGATCAGGAAGGGAGTGATATCATGCAGACCTGTCAAAGCAGCCATTCCCCAGTTTCAGCAGGCCGTGGCCCCTGTGGCAGGGCCTTCTTCCCTTCCCTGGTGGTTCAGCATAGGTCTGCTTGCTGTTCCCTCATCCACTCACCGTGTGTACAGAGAGAGCCCTCCACAGCTCACTGTTGTCCTCAAAGGATCCCCTGAGGGACAGCCAGAGCCCGCACGCAGGGCTCCCTCCAGCGAGGTCCCATTCCCTCTCTGCAGGTTAGGTTAAGTGATATGTGGTCATCTGTAGAGGATCACCCAGAGCAAGGGCAGCTGTTCCTTTTTCTATTGACCATTGGTAGACCACTTGCTACGTGTCAGGACGTATTCAGTTCACTGTGTCTCCACCTCTCCAGCAGCATCTGGATATGGCCTGAGCTGTCTGGGGTCAAGTCATTCCTTAGCTAGAAAGTGTTTCCTCTTCAAACACCTGGACCACACAGCTGTGCATGGGGCCCAGGAAGGGCTGGAGAGGGGGCAAGGGCTGCATACCATAATAGGTAGAACTGTAAAGGATGGGGCAACAGGGATCCAGTTCTGCCTAGAGAGAAAGTAAAAAGACCTGTCAGCCTAGGAGGGAGGGACTGTGTTCAATGGTGGCACAGGGTTGGTTATTTTGTCCCTACCTCGTGACTCACTACTAGACTGTCATTAACTGCCATTGCATGGGGCAACCACGGGGTCAGGATTGGCTCAAAGAAACCCTTTCAGTGTCCCACAGCAGAGTCATTGGGCAGGGTGACATGAGGAGCTGGTCCTCCCTCAGACCTGCGGAATAAGAAGTTCCAAAGGCCCAGCCTCTCTGGCCCCTTATGATGCTCCTCACATCCACTGAAGTCCCAGATTCCCAGGGTATTCCATCTATGTCTCTGATGATTGGCAGGAGGGGATAAGCCCACCCCCGATGCATTTGCAAGTCTGGTTCCCAGCAACACACAAGCTTGAGACCTATCTACAGAGCCGAGAGGGGAGGGCCGCGGCAGGGTTGCATTAGTTACTGGGGAAGATGGACAGTACTTGGGCAGCTGAATGGAAGGTGGCAGTCCAGGTAGAGACAGCAGCACCAGGGAGGAGATGATGGGCAGTGTGGAAGCGATGACGTCACCATCGTAGTCCTCACTGGGCCCCTACGGGCTCATTTCTCTGAGGTTCACTGGTCCTCATTCCCATGTGACTGAAACCAGGGTGGGCATCGTGGTGGCAGTGTCATGGCCATGGGTTTGGGACAGCAGGAGGAGGGAGGAATGCAAGGAGAGCTTCCAAATGGAAGAAGGAGCTGCCTTCCATGAAGCTGGTGAGAGACCTGTTTCCCTCTGTTCCTGAGCCCTTCGTGGTGACAACGGTGCCCATCATAAACTGAATTTACAACAAACTTCAGTGGATGTGAGAAGCATCATAAGGGGCCAGAGAGGCTGGGCCTTTGGAACTTCTTATTCCACAGAGAACTGCTAGTCAGTTAATGGCCTCAATGACACATTCTTTTTTTTTTTTTTTTTTTTTGTTTTTCGAGACAGGGTTTCTCTGTGTAGCTTTGCGCCTTTCCTGGAACTCACTTGGTAGCCCAGGCCGGCCTCGAACTCACAGAGATCCGCCTGGCTCTGCCTCCCGAGTGCTGGGATTAAAGGCGTGCGCCACCACCGCCCGGCTCAATGACACATTCTTATGGATGCCATTCCTGTCCCATTCTCTGTGGGCTACAACCGAACACCTGTCCTCACTGCACGGTGCCCAACGGCGGCTAATTAATGATGCCATTCAGCCTCTTCCTGCCTGCCCTGCAAAGGGGTGTCCACCATATTCACAGAGGAGAAGAGGAGAGGGTGGGATCACTGCTGGGGGCACCCCCAGCCCTGGACTCACTTGGGAGGATCCCTACATACAGGCTGTGTGACGCTGGGCAAGTCACTAACCTTTCCAAGCCTCTGCTTCTTCATCTCTAAGGTAGGAAACAGCTTTGCTGGGCGCTGGGAGGGATTGCTCGTTCATTCATTCAGTGGGTATTGACTGAGCAGCTACTAAGGACACATCGAAGACCAGTGAAGGTGAAAGGCCCACCCTTACATTGTTGGGTTCAGGGGGAAGGAAGGTAGCTGGCAAGCCACCCTGTCGGTGTGACAGAGAGCCTGGTATGAAAGTGAAGCAGAGGGCGGAGAACACACCAGGGTCTGGAGAGGACCGAACAGATTGCGTCAGCCTAATCAAGATGGTCAACTGTGGGACTTTCAGAGGAGATGACCCGAGCTAAGATCCCAGCCATAAGGTGAAACCCTGAGATTGGGGGAGGGGCACCCCAGGGTAGGGGGACAAGAAGTGCAGGCGCCCTGAAGCTACAGGAGGCTCAGTGTGCCTGCCGAGCCCAGCCGTGGTGGTTGAGGTTATGGGAATCCCCAGGAGCCAGGTCAGGAGGAATCTGATGGGCAGGTGGGAAGGCGGGCTCTACCCACTGTGTAAGGTCACAGCAGAAGCTGTGGAGAGGGAGTCTGCCTGTGGGCTGAGGATCCAGGGAATGGATCACAGTGGCCTCCAGGCCTCACTATAACTGCCTTCCTTCCCTGTCCAAAGATCAGGAGAATCTATCCCTGAGGCAGACCACCAGGACTGCACACAGCTCGCACATTCACTGAGCCCGCCCATCTCGCCCCCATATCCTGACACCCCAAACAGTGACTCACAGAACAAGACGGCAACCATGCACTCAGGTTAAAATTATGCAAGCCACGTGTGTGATATTAAAAACCCAGGGAGCGTGTGTTTCTAGTGCAGGGGGGGATGCCAAAATGTAGCTGTTTTATTTAAGGAATTTATTGGGCTAGTGTGAACGGATGTTTGTTGGAGGTTTTTCTCCCAGTGGGGGAGAAGCAGGTACCTGCAGCTTGATTGCTAAAAATAGGGGGAACCTCAGCCTGCTCCATGAGTCCCAAAATACCACGTCTTCCCTTCTTCCCCAACAGCAGCTCCGCAGTGGCTGAGCCAGCTCTTGCAGAGCCTGGGCTGGGGACCATCCGAGACCCCAGGGCTTCACTTCAGAGCTCCTTCTATACTCCCTGAATCACAGGCGTGGTGTGTACCCATCCCAGCTGCCTCAGGGAGGCAAGCCAGGGTGTGTGGCATCGAATCCCCGGCTTGACCCTGATTCTGTCTTCCTGTGTAGCCTTGACTTCGGATGCTGGAGCCCAGACTGTAGTGCTCACTTTAGGGGCCCTTGAGGGGCTGCAATCACGGCTGTGCAGAGAGGGGACGCATCTGTCAGGAGTGGGGCACAAGAAATGGTAATGGGGGCCGAGTACGATCAAAGCTTATCACAAAGATTACAAAGACGTCCTGGCCCGTGGGGCCTATTATTTCAGACAAACAATATACACCTTTTTTTTTTTTTAAAGAAATATCTGCAGATCCTGGCCCTTCTTGGCTTTCTCTTGGCCCTCCCACTTCAGGCAACCTCCACCTGTCTGCCTAGGTGTCCCTCGGCCGTTCGGCTACTCCTTACATCTGCTCCTCCCTCACGAATATCCAGCAACTGTTCTCAGACCATTTTGCAGGCCTGATCTAGGATCTGTACTAGACCCTCATTGAAGGGGAGACTAGACCTGGGGGTGGGGGGCTTTGCCCCTTAGATGGACCAGAGAAGGACCCAGAGTGACCAGGAGCTTCTCTGAGGTCCCGCTCAGGGCGGCTCTTGTCTTTGCACAGGAAACACAAGGAGCGCCCCATGGAGTGGCTCCTGAGCAAACAGCCCCTGCTCTCCAGGGCCATTCAGCTCCTTTTGGGAAGGCATACCAGTCAGCCTGCTTTAGCTGGGACACCTCAGAGTCCAAGTCTTGAAGGTCAGAAGGACCAGATGGAATCTCTTAGCCTGACCCCGGACCCCTGTGTGGCCTTGAGCTGATTTATGTGCCTTTTTGAATTGTTCTCCTAGAAATGCCTGCGTGAGCCAGGCATGGTGGTACAAACAAAACAGGACATGCCCATATGGCTCTCAGATACCCCTGCCCCCAGCAGCCCCTGTGAGCCCCTCAGCCAGGTCACACTTGCTCAGACGTCCACCTGCTTCCTTTCTGCCCAGAGCTCAGCCTTCCCTGTGTGTCTTGGAAGCTGTCTACCTGCATGCCATATTGACATGGTTCCCTCACCCAGCTCACCGGCTTGGTGTTACATCACCCGCATCCAATTTTTCTGTCACCCACTAGCAGGGACCTCCCTTAGGAACTTCAGCTGCCCTCATAGGAGGAGGTAGTGGCCAGTGTGCTCTGTCCTCCATCGTGGGACATAGTGTGTGTGGAGGGGACTCATAGTGTGTGTGTGTGGGGGGGTGGGGCTCGCACCATGGAGTGTCCTGTGGAATGAGGTTCAGAGAGGTAAGGAATCTGTCCATGGTAGCATAGCAGCTCTGAGATACACACCCCAGTTGTCTGTCAAACTCTTTTCTCTAGAACACACAGCCCGTGTGTGTGTGTGTGTGTGTGTGTGTGTGTGTGTGTGTGTGTGTGTGTGTGTGTACACATATGTACCTACTCCCCTTTGTATTGACAATTTTCTGAAGAGAGATATAAGGAACAGGGTGTCCCTCTCCCGCTGCACAAAATTTTCCTGCCAGGGTCTGTTCCCTGGCCAAGCGATGGGCTAGCCTTCCACCTCCCTCTTCTGCCCCTGACCTGATGAGGACAGACCCGTATCGCTGGGAGACTGTGGCAGTCAGAGAATGGACAGACGTGGGCCTCTCAAGGCGGCTGCTATGGAGGGAAGGCTGCTTTGTCCGGTCTTTTCAAGAGGGTAGCTTCCCACAGTAAGTGACCTGGGGCACCTCTCTTTGCTTTCTGCCACACCCCTGGGCCACCTGTTCCTCAAAGGGCTCCTCCCACTGACTCTAGGGCCTCTGCTTCCGCTTCCAAGGTGGCCCCACAGCCCTGGCAGACCCGCTCTACTGTCCACAGCAAGCACAGCCGCCACCTTTGCCAGGAGGGGTCCCATGGCCCCCGAGACTTGGGGAAACCACTCCTGACGCACATGGCTGTATAGCAGGGTGTGAACGAATCCTTCAGCATACGTGTGCATTGTCTCCTGAGCTGCTTGAGGGGTGTGGGCTTCACACACATGATGAGCTCCTGGGCTTGGATTCCGTTTCTTCACAGAAAAGTCCTCTGCAGCACCCAAGCCCCCCCTCCCCATCCCCCTCCCCAGCTTTCCACCCTGGCCCAGAGGGTGCCGGCCAAGAGGACCATGCAGCTTGGGCAGCTCTCCTCAGCCCCAGCTCTGACTCCGTGAGGCCACCTTGCACCTCTCTGGCGGCTGTCTGGCTTGGCTGGCAGGAGAATATTTTGACTGTGGAATTGATTTCTCAAAAAGACAGCAAACTTCCCCGCTCCCACAAGCCCCCGTGGACTGGCCTTGGTCACCATACCATGCCCAGGTGGCCACCACCCGATGTAACTCTCCTCTTCACTCTACGCCATCTGCTCTGTCGGCATGGCTTGACTCAGAGCGTGACCGTGTACATGGTCATTGTGACTGCTGCATCGTGGGGTAGGCTTAGCTACAGTAGATCCTGCTCAATAGATATCTAGAAGACCCAGATAAATAGGAATGTGTGCTAAGAAGGTGTAAATAGGCACTAGATAGAAATAGTTCAGTATATAATAGATCCTGCTAACTGGGTTTCTAAACTGTAAGATTCTCTGTTGTGCCACAATTTAGTCAACACTTAGTATTATCAACATTTTAAATTTTAGCCAGTCAGTTGGGGTGCTGTGGCTATCCCTTTGTAACTTTTTTCTAATCATTGATGAGATTCAATACCTTCATGTTCATTGGCCACTAAAATACTCCTGTGAAATATCTGGATTTTGCCCACTTTTGCATTGCATTAATCTCCCCCCCCATCCCGTGTGTGTACCTCTTACACATTTTTGAAGTCCAGAGGTCAACGTTGGGTGTTGTTCCTCCATTTCTCCACTTTATTTTTTATTATTTTTTTTCTCCACTTTATTTTTTGAGGCAGGGTCTCTCACTGAACCTGAGTCTGTATCCCCTGCACCCCATCCCAGTGCCAAGGTTACAAGCACCTGCTGCCATCCTCACCTTTTCACACGGACTCTGGAAATCCAAACTCAGGTCCTCACACTTGTGTGACAATCAGTTTACACAATGAGCCATCACCACAACTCTTGGGCAGTTTTTTGGGGGTTTTGTTTTGAATGTCATATGAACAAGAAGACTCTCAGGAGTGGGTATTTTGAGACAAGGGCTCATCTAGTCTAGGCTGGCCTTGAACTTGGGGCAGCCCTTCTGCTTCAGCCTCCCTAGCGCTTAGGTTAGAGAGCTGAGTCATCATGCCCAGCTACATTTTTCTTTTAAGGATGAATTATTTTGTTTGGTTTTGCTATTGTTGTTTTTGAACTCCTTATGTAACTGACTCCTGCTTCTGCCTGCTGAAGGTGGGCTTGCAGGTGTGTGCCACGCTGACATGAAGATACACTTTTTGTGTTGGTGTTTTGTTATTTCGAGTGGGAGGGGTAGGATCTCATGTAGCCCAGGCTGGTCTCCAACTCCATGTACAGTGAAGGATGACCTTGAACTTCTGATTCTCTTGCCTCCACCTCCCTAGTGCTGGCGCTGGGAAAACGGGTGTGTACCACCAAGCTGAATTTATGAGGTGTAGGGGATTGAGCTCGAAGCTTTGTGGAGCTAGGCAAACAGGAACTGACCTGCACTCCATCTCTGAAGCTATTCCTCTGTGACATTCTCCTTTAATCTAGATCCTTCTGCCACCACTGTGGTGGTGGCGTGGGGCAGCAGTCTGTTCCTGTACGGACGGCCAACTGGACCTACAAGAGTCATTAAAGACTGTCTTTACCCTATGCTTGGTGTAAACCACATGTCTGCTTGTGTCTGGCTTCTGTCTTATCCCAACAGGCCTGGCCATTTATCCACACACAATGCCACACTGTTTTAGTTAGTTTTATAATTGGCATTAATATCCAGTAAAGCTGGAGAGGGCTGGGTAGATGGAGAAGTGGGGGAAGGGGGATCAGGGAGAGACAGGGGAGACTTCACCAAAGAAAATAGGTATAGAAATTCCGTAATGAAACCTGTTACCTTGTATGCTAATTAAAAGAAAACTGAAATAGCACAAACCCGAAAGGTAGAGGAACTTTTCCCATTTCATTCTTCCTCTTCTTTGTAAACAGTTGTCTTTCATCCTTTAGTTTCTACAGTTTTTGTGAAAATTAGAATGTATTTCACACACACACACACACACACACACCCCAGAATTTCGTTAGGGTTTATATGCACTGGATCTGTCAATCAACTTGAAGCTGACTTCTTTAAAACACTGAGCCAACCAGGCGGTGAATAGCATGTGCCCCTTCGTTTATTTTAGCCCATTTGGATTCCTCTTAGCATGTTGATGGAGTAGTTCTTGGGTGATCCACCATTTGATGAAGGGGGGGTCTTGCTGCAGGAATGCAGTGAAAGCCAATGCCTCCCTTTTCATAGGGATGTAGTCCTGGAGCCCTGGAATGACCTGGCCAATTGCCCAGCCAGAAGAGGGCAGAATGAGGCCTCAGACCATTTTGCTTGACCAATCTGGACCTTTCAATAGACAATGCTGCAGCAAGCAGGCACATAGTGACGGGTCCAGGGTGGCTAGCATCCTGAGGACACACACTGGCTGCTTCTCATGCGGTGGCTCCTGTGGCTGGCTGATGACCCACTCCTCCAGTACCCAGAGGCATGTGTGCCTGGACATCTCCACTGCACAGACTCAGAAACAAGGCGGACAGGAGCACATGACGCAGCCAGGTTCTGCCAGTCCCTAAGGGCAAAGCTGTGTTTGAAGCTGGGCTCTTGAGTGACAAGCTCTTGAGTGTTCTAGCTTTTCTTCAGAAGTCGGTATCTCTGGGGCCAGTTTTCTACAACTCCAGGAAGCTGTCAGGACTCTGGTTGCCCCAGATAGGACAGGCTGGTCCCTCTGCAAACTCTCAGCCACTTTCAAGGCCAAAAGAAAGGAAGTAAGGGCTCTGGGTCAGACTGGGTGGGCTTCTAGGTTTACTTGTGCTACAGCTGGCTGAGTGACCTTAGATAAGTTTCTCTCCCTCTCTGAGCCTCCTAACATAGAGCAGAAATAATAGCCCCTGCCTTGCTATAGGAGAGAGAGGAGGATCAAAGGGAGGGATGACTAAAGGGGCCTCAGAAGCAAGTCCTCTCAAACCCCGGCTCCTTTTCTTTTTTTTTTTTTTTTTTTTTTTTTTTGGTTTTTGGTTTTTCGAGACAGGGTTTCTCTGTGTAGCTTTGCGCCTTTCCTGGAACTCGCTTTGGAGACCAGGCTGGCCTTGAACTCACAGAGATCCGCCTGGCTCTGCCTCCCGAGTGCTGGGATTAAAGGCGTGCACCACCACCGCCCGGCCCCGGCTACTTTTCTTACCTCACTGCAAGAGTTGCCCTGACAATCAACAAACTGGAGCCCAGATGTTCACGGTCTCTTCCTATATGACCACAAGCGCTACCCACGTGTGCTGGTTTTTAACTTCCCTCATCTAGAAAGGGACTCCTTGGTAGAACTACCTCCTTGCATGCATGATTGCAATCTTAGCCCATGCCATGGGCCTTGGGGAGCCTGGTGCTCACTCAGTGTGGGCCCCAGTAGTTACACCGCCAATGAAAGCCAGGGTCATGGGCTGACTCCAGCCCACTCTGCCTCAGGCTTCTGCCCTGTGCCCACAGTGAGTCAAATTACCTCCACTCTGACCTTGGATCATGGAAACATTGAGTCTAGGCACCCATGACCCAGGCTCTGGCAGAGCTACCCCGATTGGATTTTAGGTAAATTCCCACCTTGGTGTCTCCGTCCATCTGAACATGGTTGATATGTCTTTGGATAAGAAAGACCTTCTTGTGGGCCTTAGGTGAGCTCTCACTACAACTATCTTCAGGACCAAACGTGCGTCCATAAACAAACAAGGAAAACCATGGCACAGGCTTTCCCTTTTCACCTTGGCTGCCAGGTGTGCGGTTGATGGGTTCTGTGCCATGAGAAGCGATTTGCTCATTGAAGGCAGTACAGCAGGGGTGAATCCTGGAGCCAGAGAACTTCAGACCCCCTGGCTCCTCTGTTTAGCGCTGTGGCAGGTGGCTTCATCCCTCTGAGCCTGCCTCCTCCTCTAGAGAGAAATGAGAACCCTCTGAATTCTACCTTCTCCCGACTGGGTGAGGCTGACAGCTACTCCACCTCATCTCTGAGGCTGTTTCCTTTCCTGAGAGGTTCATGGTCACCTTGGCAGGTGGTGGTGAGGACTCAGAGGGTGCTGCCAGGTTCCTGCTACCCAGCTGCTGGCACTTTGCAAACAGCAATTGATAAAGTGAGGGGTTATGACCCTGAGGTTAATTGAGGCCTTTTCTTCAGTGCTGAGGCCCAAATCCAGGGCCTTGTGCATATCAGGTGCATCTCTGTCTTGGTGTTATGAGACACGGCTTTGCTCTGGAGCCCAAGCTGACCAGGAACTCACAGGCCTCCTGCAGCCTCCCTGTGGCAAGTTTAAAACAGCTTTGTAATCTAACTGCAGCCTGGACTCTGGCTTCCTGAGCGGGTGGATGTGTCTACGGTGGGCAACCCCAGCTCAGGTGGGTCTTGACAGTTGTTGGCTGGACCTGTCAGAGCTGGAGCAGAGCCAGGGCCCCGCAGGAGCAGAGCCAGGGCCAGGCCTCCCACTGCCCACTGCTCTAGAGGCTCCTGATGTTGTATAACTACAGTGACGCTCACCCAGAGCCTATAGCCCATGTGATACCTAAGGAGGACAGCAGTCCCTGTGCTGGGTGGGGCAGGCAGCTGTGTGTTGAGGAGTAGGTAGACTGGAGGCTGTGGCTACAGCCTGATGGTATCCCATGTGCCCTGTCTCCTGGGCCCTGTGGGGATACTTCTGGCCCACCACTCATTCCTGTAAGCTCCAGTGCCCTGGCCCCTGGTAGAGCTGCCTTTTCTTACTTTCAAGGCACACTGTTTGGAGCCATCTAACTTGGGTGGCTATCCCCACTCCTCTTAGCAGCTGAATGCCCGAGGCAAGAGTCTCCACCTTCTGAGGCTCGGTATCTAAGGCTGAATTTGTAAGCTGTCTTCTTTGGTGTGGTATGATCCCTATGTCTGGAGAGGTGGGAGAGGGTCACAGGATGCATCTATGGCTACAGAGCCCCGGGCACAGCACAAGAGCAGGGCCCCACGTTCTCCCCATCCTTTCATGCTTCTGCCCCCAGGTCTGGTCCCGGGTCTCCTAACCCAAGGAGACAGAGGTCCCATGCTCTCTCAGCTGGCCCTGCCGAGGAGCTGGATTAGCAGGGCCACAGGAGATCAGCAGGGACCTGTGGTTTTTCTAGCCTGGGACTCTAGAAGGCCCACCACAGTGCACCCCTGCCACTCTGAATTCTGGAAACCTGTGGAACCCAGAAGCCCTCACAGCAGACCTCCTAGTTGTTTCTTACCTCCTGGCACAGAGGTCTCCCCACCTGGCCAAGCCTCGGGCCCCGCCCTCATGCAACAGCTTAGGTTTCTTTCAGGGGTGGGCTCCAGAGCCAAAGCAAATCCTAGAATGAGCAAATCAGCCCATCCTGGAGTGGCCACGCCCTTGGTGTGACTACATTTGTGTTTTACTGCATTGCTTATCGAGCTTGCTTCTTTTGCCCGCAGCTGTCACTCTAGATGAGGAGGCGGGACTACTGTCATGGCAGCTCATTCCTTTGCAGTTCTTCTCTTCCTCGTCCTTCTGTCTTCTCCCAGTCAGAGCCAGGCCTCTCTGCAGATATTTTATTCAATGGGCACTGAGTGGGGCCAGCTCTGTGTGGGGAGCCAGGGATGAATGTAGCTGAAGGACAGGACAAGGTGCAGAGGGACCTCAGTGAATGAGCAATTTACCGTATATACCCCAATATAAGTCAGTCTACAATCTATTTGGACTCTAGATAGAGGGCCACCTCCATTCTCCCCAAGAGCCCATGCATGTAAAGCTGAGTAGTCCAAAAAACAAGAGGGAAGAGGGGCAGTCAGATGTCCACTTACAGGCTTACCGTCTTACTTACACATCCGTATTTCAAGTTCATGGTATTTAACACACGGATTTGGAACTCTGGATCTTCAAGAAATTCTTTGATCCCAATTCTTTTCCGCGTGGTTTGTCGCTATGTCACCACCATGGGGGAGGGGGCAGCATTTTCCCAAAGCACATCTTCACGGAGAGGCTCAATCCCTGCCTTTCAAACCCACGAATCTCATGGGGGCACCTCTTGCACTACACCAGGACAGTAGGGGTCTCGGTAGCTGCAGACGAGCGTTCTCGAAAACAGCACAGCGTCTTGCTGGAGTTCTCTGAAAGTGGCCTTGAAAGGCCGGTGGACAGCAGCCCCCCACCCGGCCATCACGAAGTCCTTCTGCCTCGAGTCTTTTTATCTGAGTGAAATTCCTCAATTCCTTTTATAGCAATGGCGACCTCTTGAAGTACCCCAGGCTCACAGAGAGTGAAGGCCCACCCAGCTAACGTACCTTGCCCGCATCAGAGTTTGGGGTGAAAAAATAAATAACTGAGAGCACTTGCAATTGAGAATTAGAAACTCAGTACAGAGTAGGTCTGGACATAGCTTCCTGGAGGTGGAGGGTTTGAGGACACCTGAGAAGCCAAGGCAGAGGCTCTCCTTGGAGCACCCTGTTTTATTCACACAGCTTCAGAAGGAGCTCGCCCTCGGCAACTGGGAGATTGCTGTCTGATTGCTCAGTTACCCTGTCTGTGACGCGGCGGTAACAACCCTGCTTCCTACGGCTATGGGAATACAGCATATGGGAGCTAGAGTCTGCAAGCAAAGGCTAGGGACTGGGTCTCCTCACCATCATCACACCTCCTCCACCTTGGTGTTTCAGCCTGTGAGTCTGGACTAGGGAGGCACAGGATAGCTGACTTCAGTATGGGAAAGCAGCCAAGGCTGAAAGGTTCTGAGAAAAGACCTATGGGGTGGGCTAATCCACGAGGAATGCTTGCCCCCCACACACACACATTCCCCACCTCATACACAACCCCATTCTCTCCCAAACCCCCAACCAGTGCTACCTGACACCCTCAACGTTCTTGCTGGCTTTGATCACTGTGTGATCTTGATGGCTAATCTTTCCTGTCTCGACCACTACTGTCCCTTCCTGGACAGCAGAGACTGTGGAGGTTCAGCACAGGGCCTGGTACATAGGGTCTAGCCAGTATTTTAATGAAGGAGGAATAGTGAGCTAATGACTGAGGTCCACCCTCCCACCCCCCTTGCATACCACCGAAGTCTCTCCTCCTAGGTATGTGGCCTAGGGAGTGGAGAAGTTCCCAGGCTCCCCAGCTCACCCTGGCTGGACTGCCATGGAGCCCTTGACCCTGTCCTGCGCGACCTGCCTGTGTGACCATCGCCCCTGGAGTCCGGGCACCGCCCAGAGTGGCCCAGCGCCTGGAGGAGGTCTCGGCGCCCCGCGGCCCCTCCCGAGTGTCAGAAAGAACCCGCGCACCCCGCGCGGGAACGTCAAGGACAGGAGGCCAGCCCCGCCTCTCCCGCGCCCTGCCGGTGCAAACTTTCAAAAGACGCGGCGGTGGCGGCGGCCCCGCCCCGGCACGGTTGGCGGCGGGCGCGGGGGCGGGGCGGGCGCGCCCGGGCCGGTGGCTCCGCCTCCTCTCGCCGCCGCCCGCGCCGCCCATCTGCCGCCCGCCGGTCGCCCGTACAGCGGCAATGCCCCGCAGCCCGGCCGCGGCCCCCGGCCCGCCCAGCTAGCCCCGCGCCGCGACTCTCGGAGCAGCGATGGGCAACACGGTGCACCGGACCCTGCCAGGTACGCGCGGAGCCGCGCCCCGAGGTGGTGCGGAACGCTCGGTCCTCCCCGGGCAGCCCCAGCCGCGGAGCCCCGGGTGCACGCGGGAGTCTGGCTGCCTGAGCCTGATCCCCGGAGCCGCACCCCTACCGGGCCGTGCAGCCCCTGCCTGGTTCTCCTGGCCTTGGCCGTGCGCCCCGCGCCTTTGTTCCAGCCCGAGGTCGCTAAGGAGCAAGCCCGGGGCCATCGGGGCTTCCCCCGGCCGGAGCCTCCAGGGGGTTGCGGGGCGCGGGTGTCCCGGGTCCCCGCGCGCGCATCCCGCAGGCGCCCCCACCACACGTGCTACTTCTTGGCGGCGTTCCCACGTGCGCCGGGCTGCGCCCAGCTCGGGTGTCCGCTCAGCTGGGGGTTCTCCAGCCCCATCTGAGCCACTCCTGCGGAGCGCATCGCCCCCTAGTTAAAAGCGCCCTAGAATTTCCCAGACCCGAGAAAGGCTGTGGGCGAGGGCGAGGGGCGTGGGGCGGGCGTGCGGAGGCAGGGGGACACCACACCTCGTTGAAAAAACGTACTGATGGTGGAACAGGTCAGCTCGCCGAGGCTCTGTGCCACTGCCTGTCTGCAAAGAAGCGTCCTCGTAAGGAAGGGCACCCCGATTTTACACACGAACAAGCTGAAGCTCAGATGAAGAGAAATGACCCGATACCAGGCCGTGGTGGGGGACTGCAAGGGCCCTGTCAGCCCGTCTGCCCCGCCCCCCCCCCCCCCCCCCCCCACTGCCCCAAGTCTTCAGAAGTGTTTGGGCATAAAGCTGAACATTCGCAGCATTTTTGGGCAAAGGCTGGGTGTGTGTGTTTGGTGGGGGGTAGCTCAGAGAAGAAGCAAGTTGGCTTTAGGTCAGATTTAGTGCCGCTCAGCTGACACCCCACCACAGCCCTTCCTCCATCAGTTACCAGAAAAGATTTGTCTCCTCGCCTAGGGCCAGCCTGGGGTCCAAAGGCTGCTGAGGAAGGAGACAGCCCCTTCTACTGATAAGCCCCTGGGCAGCTTTCCCTGGATGGTTCCTACTGTCAGCCAAGTGGAGTCACAGGCTGCTCAAAAGCAGAGGTGGCATTGGAACCTGGGTCTGTACTAGAGGGGACAGCTGCTTCTTGTGCACCTGGCTACTGCCAGGATGGGGAGACCCAGCCACCCATCCTGAGGGAGCTGAGGTGTCATCAGAGATGGCAGTCACAGAAGACTGTGGGTGAGACACCACTCCACTGCTCCGTGCTCAATTGCTTCATCCAGAACGTCTGTGCTCATCTAGTGAGGTTTTAAAAAGCCATCCTGCCACCTGTGGGTCACACTTGGAGTAAGGGAAGGGAACAGGCAAGTCTCACCAGGTGGCCACACATTGCCTGAGACTCGTGCTGTGTCCGTTCCCCTGGGGCCTGGTGCTGTGGGTGGGGCACTCTAGGCTGGGGCTCAGGGTCAAGACAGGTCACCCCATGCTGTATGTAAGTGTGGGAGCCCCCTAGTGTCTGAGGGACCAAGTGAGGGGAAGAGAAGGCCCGTCAGCTAGCAGGTGCCAGAAATGTGAAGGTCTGTCTATTTTCTCCAATCTTCTGGCCGTTAGCTTCTTGAACCTCTACACCCAGCCCCTCACGCCTGGAATATTCTTCCTTGTCCACTCCATGCCTCACCATCAAGCTCCGTGGTCACCGTTTCCAGGAACCCTTCTGCAGCCACACTCTCGGCTTTAACGCCGGGACACCCCCTGAAGACTGCTTGTTCATGTGACCGTGCGTGCGGCACTGCCACTACCTCTTGCTGTGACTCTGTGTGGGGTCCCATGAGGACAGGGCCCATGCTGTGATCATCTCGTTCCCTTCCCCGCTTGGCTTGCCCATCCGAGAGCCTAGTGCCTGGCGCAGGCTCAGCACCGGGTGGTGGAGCGCAAATGGAGCCTGCATCTTTGGCTGAAGGAGCTCTTGGCTCAGGCTTGCCCTGAGGAAGCTTGTGCTTCTCTTCTCAGGGAAGGGGCACGTGCGTGGGGTTCATTCCACAGGCCTGGAAATAGAGAGCTGGCATTGGCTGAGCACCTGGGTTCCAGGCCAGGCTCCCTACATGTGTGGCTGCAGTCACACACCAACGCGATTCTTAAGGCTGCTGCACTCCCATCGGGCTGCCTGGCAATCCCCCTCTGACCTCCGTGCGGTTCCCCCTTCCTTCCCTCAGGCCCCTGCTCTAGACTGGGTCTAGACACTGTCGTTCCTCCCCAACCCCCGGCCCCCTTTGCCTTGTGGTTCTCCTGAGCATTTGCCACACAGTGTGACGTAACGTGCGTGTGTTTGGTCACCGCTGTATGTTGAGTTCCTGGAGGAGGGCTAGGATGGTTAGTGAGTGAATGCATAGGCTTATTCTCCCAGCAACCCTGGACAGCAGGGTCATCACTCCCATTTAATGGATGAAAAATCAAGGTTCAGAGAGGTCAAATGATGTATCTTCTTCTACAGAGCTCCTCTAGCTGGCAGCGCCAGAATTGAAATCCAGGTTTATTTAGCTCCAAAGTCCTCAGTTCCCAGGCATTATCCTCTCAACCCAGGCCTAGATAACACTTATTAAGTGCCCCTGGTTCAGATAACATTTATTGGGTATTCCACCTTGCACATGACTTGCACATGACTTTTTACAGGACACAATAAGGAAATGCCAAAGAAAGGGAAGTGCCCTTTGATTGGTGGTGGGAATCTCCTTGGCAGCTCTTTCAAACTGCACCAGCATATTCCGATGTATATCCTTGACCCTGGAGTGAGCACAGATCAGCAGGAGACCTTGCATCAGCTAAGCTCTTACTGTGTACTTCACCCTCCCTTTCCAGATGCAGATCCACCCTGCAATGTAAGGTATCAGCCCCCTCCAGTTTAGAGGACACAGAGAGACTGGGTAAGTCCAGCTCACACAGGCTCCAACTAAGCTGGGACTTAGCTGTCTGAGATCCACCAGGTTCCTAATGCCATGTGGTGACTGTTTTTCACTTCACCAGCCTTTCTCTGGGTTTTATACGGGGAAAATAAATATATAACAGGTAGAAAGGGAGGAGGGCAGCATTCCAGGATGGCGTGGGTAGGAGAAAGAGTTCTCCCCTTTCTCCTAACCATTCTAGACTCTTCCCTATGCACCTCTGGGGTTCACTGAGCACTGGTTGGAGGAGATGCTGAATTCAAACTATCGACTTGGTTTAGTCATTGAGTTGGCCAGTGCTTGGCCAAGCCAACAGCTTTCAGTGTCTGCTCAATGGCCAGTTGTCTGGGAGTTTTAGTTGAGGAGGTATACTGAGTCTATCTGGGCCCCCACAGGCAGGCTGGACCAGACCTCCAGTGGGTGTGTTTGAAAGGGCCATCTTTGATTTCACAGGCAACAAATGGAGGCTCAGAGAGGTCAAGGGCAGCGGCACGACTGTAGGGGAGAGAGGCTGGCTCAGGCTTCCTAACCTACCACATAGCTGGCGGCTGCCAGTCTAGAAGGGGTGTACTCATACCTGCCTTAGACGACCCTTTCCACAGAGCTCCTCTCCCCATCCTCCTAGACTAGACTGCTTGGACCAGTGGGCCCAAACAAGGCCCTCCTAGACAAAGCAAACTGGTGAAGCCCTGTAGCTGCCTGGCCCTCTGCTGCCCAGCGCCCTGTCTGCTCACCGAGATGGTGTTCCCCGAGCGA
This sequence comes from Peromyscus californicus insignis, assembly GCF_007827085.1. Taxonomy (NCBI): domain Eukaryota; kingdom Metazoa; phylum Chordata; class Mammalia; order Rodentia; family Cricetidae; genus Peromyscus; species Peromyscus californicus. The sequence goes on along the minus strand of NW_026294551.1, from coordinate 91,098,913 downwards.
GCAGCCACTGGTGTTCCTGAACCGTGACTTTTTCAGCCCCTGGGAAGGTAGCAGTCTTGGTCACCATGCGGTAGCCAGCCAACGAGTAACAATGGCGTTTCTCTTCACACCGTCGGCCTTCTCTCAGCTGAAGTCTGGAGCCGAGTTGAGTTTCTTTTGTAGTGTAGCTGAGTCTCTTAGTCACAGCAGCTCCTTCAACTTCCCTGAGACCTCCGTGCTGCTGACTAATGCTCAGGAGGGCTGGGTAAGACCCCTTGGTGAGGGCCTATAAGGACGCTGCGGGCTGGGCTATGCAGACAGTGGATGTAGGAAGAGAAACGGGGGTCTGTCCTGTGTGAGCGCATGGTAGATGAGTGGTCTGTGGTCTGGACAGAACAGGTGGCTTCTGTTTCATCCTCTCTGCTTCCATTCTGCCCCTCCCCTACTGTGAGAGATCAGGAAGGCTTCCTGGAAGAGGTTACCTCTGAAAGGAAGTCCAGCTGAGTGTCTGCTTGCCCTTGGGGTCCTATGTGGCTTGGTGATTTGGTTACTCTGTGGCCACCAACACCTGTCATGTGCCAGGCATGGGGTACAGTCTTGAATGTCACAGTCAGAAGGGACACATGCCCTCATAGTGTAGAACCAGCTTAGTGCCACCCTATCCCCAAGCCAAGCCCTATCCCCAAGCCAGGCTGGGCCACCAAAGTGCCTGTCTACTGTGGGTCAGTACCAGCTACGAAATGCTCTTTAACGATACAGCGTGGAAGAGGTACTGGCATGCACTCATTATAAAAGGATTGTTTTTTAAAGATGTGTCTTACTATTTTAATTAATGTATTTGCATGTGTGTGAGATTGAACACAAGTGCCGGTGTCCTTGGAGGCCAGAGATGTCAGATTCCCTGAAAATGGAATTACTGTGCTTGTAAACCGTCTGATGTGGGTGCTGGGAACCAAACTCAGACCTCCTAGGAGAGCAGCAAGTGCTCTTAAATGTTGAGCAGTCTTTCCAGCCCTAAATATTTGTTTTTATTTACGTGTGTGTGTGTGTGTGTGTGTGTGTGTGTGTGTGTGTATGTGTGTATACATGTACGTGTACCACATGTGTGCAGTGCTTACAGAGGCCAGAAGAACATTCCGATCCCTTGGAGCTGAAGTTATACTGACTTAATAAGCCACCTATTATGGGTACTAGGAACCAAACGCTAGTCCTTTGCAAGAGTGGTACGGACTCTTAGCCACAGAGCCATCTCTGCAGTCCAAGTGGATTCTTTCGAGACAGGGACTCACTCTGTACAGTCTAGACTGGCCTTGAACTCAGCAGTCCTCCTTCCTCTGCTTCCTAAATGTTAGGGTGTCCCCACCACCTGCTAGGTTCATGCTCACGTCCATGTGACAGGTCAAATGTATCTCTCTGATGGGCACAGCCTGTGTTGACAGAGGCCACTTGGCTCCAGGAGAGGTGAGGGCAGAGCCCAGACCTTAGGATAAGGCCACACTGCACCCCAGACCATGAGCAGGAAGCAGGAACATAAGGGGCAGCTCCCAGGCTGGCGGGGTAAGTCGAGTAGTGTCCTGGGAGCAGTAAGCAAGAAAGAGCATCACGGTCATGGTTGTCATTGGATAACGACCTTCCCAGTCCTGCTCCTGGGCCATAAAACTTGGCTGGCAGGTGGCCTGGTGGCCCTCAGCCCCATACCCAGGACTGGATGGGAGGACTCCCTTCAAGCGCATTGGTTTCAGGTTCTCAGGCTCTTCCCAGAGCACCTGCTTTTCAGACAGAAAGCTGCCCATTGGGCAGTTGGCACACTCAGCGAGGGCAGGGACCACAGCCTGGTTTTAAGGAGTTGGGTTTTGGTGGTAGAAACCAGTAGACACAGCAAGTGATGGTGACAGAGGAGACCCGAGGAGGATGTGGGGAGGGCTTCCTGAAGGAGGCACGCTCTATCCAAGGAAAAAGGCTTTGTTGGGAAAGTGGGAACGGCTGGCGAAGGCAGAATGCCTCCAAGTCCAAGACCCCAGGTTCAAGGAGAGGATGGGAGCAGAGCTTCAGAGTTCTGGGAGCCAGTACTAATGGGGTGACAGAAGGGTTGTGGCAGTAGGGGGATCTGCAGATGGGGTGCAATCTGCTCTCTGGCTTCCCCGTCAGGGCCAGGCTGTTTAATCGTCCACGGGTGAGAAGAGGCGACTCTGTACCTCGCATCTGTATTTAGTGCTGTGCTCTGAGGGAGTAAAACAGAAGTGCAGGGCTGGCAGTGGTAGTGCTTGAAGCCGAGGGTGAGGGGCAAGATGAGGAAACAGACCCCGAACAGTAAGGTCACCTACCCTGGGTCAGGTGACTAAGAAGTGTAGCAGGTGACCAACCCAACCCCAGGCCTGCCCTCGGGAACCTTTGTCTCTCATCAAGTGACTGCCCCTTGACCGTATCCTAAGCATCCTGGGACACACTTTGTCTGTCATCTGGAGGTGGCATCCCTATCTCAGGTGCCTACGGTGAAAATGTCCCCTCCCAGCACCCCTTCTCTGCATCTACAAAGGTGGGTGTGGCTCTGCACTGGTCTCTTGGAGGGTGTGTGTGCCTGCCTAGTGGAACTCGAACACCCGGGTGATGGCAGACACCACAGGCCCACATTTGCTCACCTGAGCTCCGTGAGCAAAGCTGAGAGGCTGGCTGCCACACAAAGGCAGCCTGTCCCCACGCTGGCCATCACTGACACACAGGCCAGGGTCCTTGATTATCTACGTGGATCTGTGACCTGCTTGTCCTTCAGCCAGCCAGGTAGCGTAACCTTCCAAGCCTCAATCCCTTCCTGGCACATTGAAGTGATACTTCCATTCAGATGTGCCAAATTCTGGACCAGTAGAGTGCTCGCCTGGCTCCTTAAATTGTGAGTCCACCCAGCCAGCAAGCTGCTCCGTGCTGAGCCTGGATCAGGTGCTCTCGAAGGGGACAGACACAGAGTAATAAGAACTGCTAATGTGTGTAGCGCAGCCTGCCTGTCCAAACACTGTTCTAAGCTAGCACGCTTGTTTAACCCTCCGCCCAGGCCCTAATACCCACTGAGGTTAGCCCCACGTAACTGGTGAGAAACTGGTACCAACAGGGACGGTCTCTTGCCCTGGGACACACAGCTTCTGCCAGTTGGCGTGCAGGAATGCTCTTCCAGGGACTGCTGGATACAGGAGGGCGCCCCTGCAGGTGAACTCTCAGCAGCCCTGTGTTCTCCGGTTGTCCTGAATCCTGGCCCCCTCCTCCCCTGCAGGAATGATGGATCGGGCATGCTCCAGGTGGCCTGTGGGTTCACCACGGGACCTGCCTGAGAATCCCTCCGGTCTGGTGTACATATCTCCAGCCCTTGCCAAAGCCAGTCAGGGGACAGCCACTGTCCTGGGGCTTTCTGGAGAGCACAGCTGGGCGGAGGCCCACACATCCTATGGAAGTACCGCCATTGGCAGCTTGGGGCCTCCAAGACCTATGAGCTGTTTTCAGACACGATGGGCAGGGCAGCGTGGGCAGAGGTCTGCTGTGTCCAGAGAGACAGATTTTAGCACTGAAGGACTTCCTCATGTCAGGGCCTCCAGGGCAAAGGTGAGGGAATGCTTGTCACAGGAGTAGCTTAGCAGAGCCGGACATCACATGGACCCTGGGAAGACAGTCCACTCTCCAGTCCTGGGAAGAAATTCCCTGGTGTGCCAAGGATGCCATCTGTGGCCCTCCCAGCCTTACACCTATGCCCCCCTACATAGTCTACAGGGGTTAGACCCATTTTACAGATCTGGAGATTGAGGTGATGGGAAGCTACCTGCTTCAGCTAATCCAGCCAGCCTCTTTGTAGTTCAGCTCAGTGGTTCAGGTGTTTGTGAGCATATCCTGGAACCTCCACCCAGGACAGCCGCCAAGCTTCCTAACCCTTCCTCATTCTTCTCACAGGGACTCCACGGGCCTAGTGATACCCTACCTCAGGCCTTTCCTCCCACTGGTGGGGAAAGCTCTTTAATGAGTAAGCCATTTGGGGAAGTGGATGGGCGGGGGCATCTGGCTGTGGGCTGGCAGAGTGCCCAGGGCATTTTGTTTACACCCTCAACACCACCCGGTTTATACCACAGTTATAGCCCTTGGGCATGTGTTTTCTTCCCCTTGGCCCCCCAGGATGATGGATTTATGAGATGGGTAGGCACACGCTCCACCTTGTGCCTCTGAAGCTGGGCTCAGTAACTTTCCACTGTGGGCAGCAACTCCTTGGGCCTCAGGAGAGCTTCCTTTCCCTCAAGGTTCTTGGTGTTCAAGGGCAGGAGATGGCAGAGTGGAATTTCCATGTGTCTGGGTTATGGCATAGGGCTCCATCCTGGAAGGCAGAGGCTTTGTTCTCAGAACCAGGGAGTCCTGCGTCACATTGCCCCATCTCCCGTTTGTCAGACTGGGCCACTGAGGTCTGGAGCCTGGCCCAGGGTCTCAGAGCAATTACAACGGGACTTTGGCTATAATCCCAAGAGAGATGTTTGAAAGAGCCCTGGTCTTAGAAGCAGTACTGAGTTCCAACCTCTGTCTGTGTGTCCTTGGGCAAGACAGTTGCCCACTGTGAGCCTCCATCCCCTCGTTTTCTTTAGGGTGAGAATAATGACGGCACCGTCCTCCTTCTCGGGGTCTGGAAATGAACACCAGGTGGAAGTCAGAGCCCTGCACACAGTAGGGCTCCATGAGTGTCCTTTATTCTTGGAGGCAAAGAATCTGCACTCCCCAAAATCCTTGAGATGAGGGATTAAGACCAAGTTGCCCTGTCACACCCAACATCTCGTGTCCTGTCCCATGGAAACAAGCGTAGGCTTTCACTGAGGTGTGGCTTACCTGTGCCCTCGCCGTGGCCAGCCCCTCTCCATCTCCAGAAATGAGCTATAGAGTGGCCACAGGGAACCAAGACCCGGTAGGAAGGAGGCTTTCACAGGCCCAGCACACACCATCCCCTCCTAGGGCAGCAGGCTGTCCTCAGGGGCCTGTGAGACACGGGAAGAGCCAGGCTGGGGTGCAAAACCCGGGTGCGGTCACGGCATCTTGACTCCGGCTTCAGCTGGCTGCTCGGGACCTCACTGTCAGTCCACCTCAGCCTGGCGGGCCTTAGGCAGTTCCTCTGCCTCTCCAAGCCTCCAAGGACTTCTAGCAGCCACCTGGGTCTCAGGGGCAGGTGGTGGGCCTCAGCTCCCAGAATCTGCCTTCCAGCAGGCTCCTCTCTAGTTCTTCCCTGATGTCGGGGTTGCAGGCCCTTGGGACTCCCCTCCCCCACCGTCACCGCTTTCCCTTTTTAGAAACTTTGCCTTTGTTCATCCCAAGTTCCGCCAAACCGTGACCTTTTTTGAGGCTGCGAACCAGCTGATTGATGGCTTCCACTGCCACCCTGCCTGCCCCAGCCAGAATCCCTTTCTGTGCCAAGCTCCACAATGGCCTCGCTTACATCTGCAGCGTTCTCCTCGCAGGTTGGGATGTTAGGGAGACCTGGGGTGAGCATGCTGTGCAGTGTGAGTCTGGGGAGAGAGGCAGCCTTGATGGAGATCCTGTTCCACCCTCCGCTCCGTTTCCACCCTGCAAGGTGATGAGTGAGTGTTCCCACGAACACCCGACTCTCAGAAGGACCTGCAGGGGCTCACCTGGTGCAGTTTTTCCAATGCCTCTGCTCTGGGCACCACCTGGGTTGGGGGAGTGGCTGTCTGCAAGGCAAAGAGAGAGGGAGAAGCACAGGCCTGGGCAGCTCTAGCCAGCTTATCAGTGAGCGCTGCCAGGGCTGCCTGGAGAAGCGCCACTGGGGGGCGGGGGTGGGAGGGCTGGACCAGGCAGGAGTGTGTGGCAGTTAGACATGATGTTCAAAATCTTGGCTGCCTTTCTCATGCCTGTCCTACTGGGCCATTTGGACAGGCAGGGAAGAAAGGAAGGGTCACAGTTTGAATCTCATTCTTCAGAGAGGTACATCCACTGGGGGCATTGTCCAGCTTCAAACTCTTCAGCAGCCCCCAAGCTTTCTTGGAGACCTCCTTTGCCTGGCCTTTATGATGCAGCCTTTGTGATGCAGCCCTTGATTCTCCCTGCATCCTCCTGCTCCCTTCCCTTCTGTCTGTGGGGTGGCTCTTTCCGACCTTTCCTGTGCGCTTTGTCTGTGTGTCCTTCCTGCTGCTGTCAGCTCTAAATCTACCTCCAGGGGGGAAAGAGATGGCAGGGGAGTCCTGTATGTGACTCACTGGGACATGTACCCCACAACCCACACAGGCGCTGGCACAGAGCAGATGCTACAGCGCTGTCAGAATGAGGAGGGAGTGACATACTGGGGAAGGAATGAGGGACATTCCCTCTGGCCCTCACAGCCTTGGGGCCCTAACTCTGAAGCCAGCGCCTGTAAGGCTGGAGTTTCCTGGGTCCTTTCATCAAGTGGCAACCTGGCCGAAGGGCCCGTGGAGTTAGAGGGACAGTGAGATGATACTCTGCCTGGGCTCTCATCTGAGTCAGCGCCGCTGAGGGGCTGCTACACCGAACAGTCCCCAGAGAACAGAAAAGACTTTCTCCCCAGCAGCCTGGAGGGACCCCCAGTCCCCACAGCTGTTGACTGTGGATAGTTGTTTGCAGAGCAAAGGGGAGGCGGCCAGTGGCGGCTTCCAGCGCGGGCTGGCCCTCTTCCACCCCGGGTACTGGCCAGCCAGGGCTCTGAGGCCAAGAACAAAGTCCCTTGTGCGCCTGTTGCTGTGTTTGGCAGGAGAGCCTGGGAGGGTTTGTCTTTTTCTAGCCACTTCAAACCCACCAATGGAAAGGTCCCTTCTGCTGCCAAGGACACCCAAGTCCGTGCCCTTTTGGTATGGCGGGAAGCCTCGTTTTTCTTATCTCTGAAGCTTGCCCTATACACACCTACACATGCCAACGCTCCATGTTTGGGGCTGCCTGTGGAGCTGGTTTGCATTTTGAACTTGAGCAAGTATTTCTTGAACCAGACATTTCTCACTCAAGGTCTACAATCTAAGGATTGATGATCCAAGTCCAGGAAGCCTCGAAAGTTGAGTGTCAGAGTCTGTGCATGGGGTGTGGGTGTGTTCCTGGGGAGAGAAGGCTGTGCACTGTTTATTGCTCTCAGTAAGGCCTGTGACTCTGCCCTGCCCTTACCCCGTGTTTCAACCAGCTGCCCTGAAGAAGGCCAGGTGGGAGCAGGGCCCTGAGCCTGGCCTCACAGTCTCACTTTCTCTACCCGGTTGGAAATGGAAGGTAGTGAAAACAGACTCTGCTGGGGAGGGTGTTTCCGGCGTAAGTCCTAGTGTGGGGGGCCTGTGTCCAGCCCATTTTAGGAACCCAGCAGGGATTCCCAGTGAAGGACAAGCTCCTGTTAAAGGTGGGTGAGCCCTGCTCCTGGCTGCAGCCAGAATGCCATCACTACCAGCCCTGTGAAAACTCCCAGCATACCTGGCAGTGGGTGCTGTTTCCTCAATGGCATGAGGTTTGGGGTTGATTGACAGGACACCTGTGCCTGACACGGGCTGGCTGTTTAAGAATAGGCCTCTGTCTGTGGACAGGAGAGGAGCTAACACTAAGAGTTTGGGGTAGCATTTCCTGGTCAAAGCCATGGGCCCTCTGGGAAAAACTATGTCCCTGTACACCAATTAAAGAAAGAACCAAATGTTTTACAGACACCTACTGTGTGCTACACACCGCACATCACACGAGTCTGTGCTGTCTAGGCCTACTTGAGGCTCAGAGATGTTAAGCATGGAGTTTAAGGTCACACAACAAACATACAACACTCCCTGGTTTGAGCTGGGTGTGTATGGCTGCAGGCCTGTGCTCTGGAGCCCCAAGAGATCTAGCTGGAGGTGAGGGCCTTGCCTACTGGTTGTACTTTGATGGAGGGCATGACTGTTTACTACCTTTCTGCTAAGTGCCAGGACTTTGGGAGGCATCTGAGTATGTTCTCCCCATCCCTGCCAGCCACCTCAAGGTGGAGAGCTAAGGTCACCCACCATTTGCAGGTGACAGGACCACATCTTTGTCAGTCAAAGGGACTTTCTCAAGGGCCCTCAGGCAGATTAGTAGCAAAGCACAGACTGAACCCAGAGTCACAGCAGGAGCCACCCAAGGAGCGTTCACAGGCTTGCCTAGGACTGGGCAGTGGAGATGCCTAGTGTGCCTTGCCCAGTCTTGAATCTTCATGCTTTAGTGTCAGGCATTGTTGCTCCAGCTGAACTCTAGAAAGACCCCCACCACACCCCAGAGTGGGGCCCGAGCTACTGGCTGTGAGGTTCAGGCAGAGACTGTCCCTGCTGTCAACCACAAGGGTGACTTCGGAGATCCACTCTGTTCCACTTATCAGAAATCCCCTCCCTGACTGGGTCTCATGGTTCCTAGATGGGCCTCACTAACCAGGAACCTTGGCTGTGTGTGTGGGAGGAAAGGGGCATGGTTTTGTGCTTGGTGTGATTTGGGAGCCTCATCCTAGCTGAATGCCTTTGTCTGATTCTGGTCCTGGTGTCGGCAGCTGTGACAGGACATTCCACAATGAAGTGCCAGGTAGGCCCAGGCCGGGGTAGCATGGGTGTATGCCAACAGAGCCTTAGCGAAGGTGGTGAGCTACTGGGTCCTCTGGCTGCTACAGAGAAGAGGTCTGCAAACTGGGTCTGTCTACCGGAAGTGGGACGGTAAGGAGAGGATTCATCGTAAAGGCCAACAGCAGTCATGCTGAGATGCCTCCATCATGGGGCATGCAGAGTGGGGGACCTTGGCTTGTTGTGAACTGTTCAGAAATGAACAGTTCAGTGGGTATGGGGTTGCCAGGATTTGTCTTCCCTCAATTTTCTTCTGTTGATTGTCCCTGCTGAAGTGACTGAATTCAGTTTCCTGCTGACATGGCCAGAGCCTGGCTCTCCTCCTAACTCCAGTCCCCTGTGTCCCTGGACCCAGCAAAGCAGGTGCTGGATGTACATCAGGACACCCACTGGCCTTTATTTTAAGTGTCTTCACTTGGTGTCAAGAACATATCCGTCCTACCCACCACCGCTCTGGTGTTCTTTGCCTCTCATCAAGCCTCTGGCCTCAGTGGGGGGAAAGTGGAGTGTTTATCCCTCATTCCCTGAAGGAAGTTGGGTTGTGTAACCAAGATTAAACAACTCTGTCAGTCTGGGGCCTATGGGTGAGTGCTATCCGAAGGCACAGTGGTGTCTGCAGGGAGCTTACCCCAAAGTCACAGAGGCTGAATCTCCCCATCTGCCTGCCCACCTACCAGCCCACGTGACCAGATTGGGCTCTGGAAACACCTGCTGAGGCTACTGGGCTGTTTGATGGGGAGATCTGATGAAGAGATAAGATGGGTCCCCAGAGCGGAGCAGGAGAGAAGTAGTCACCCAAGGTCACAGCACACTTGGGTGCTCTGAAGGCTTTGATCTGTGGTCCTATTAATGCTTCCTGGAGAATTCAGCAGATGCAGGGGACCTTGGTCTTTAGGCCCTGGAGGAAGCTGTAGCCCATGTTTGTTGGCCTGTCCAAGGCTGTATGTGCGTGCTGCCCCTGCTCGTGGCCCACATTGGGCATCCTGCTTGCTTGGATTTCATCTTATAAACTCCTATAGGTCTTTAATTGGTGATTCTTCTCATTGCATTGGTTCCAAAGATGGCTGCCTCTCCAAAGCCACCCCTTCCTGCAGGCAGTACTGGCTGGCCAAAGGCTGGTGTGTTTTTGCATAGCCCCTTTTCGCCTTGGGTCATGCCATCTGGTCTGAGTCTCCTGGCTTGGCACTTATGACCATCCATCTGAGCCCCAGGACATGGACAGCACATGTACCAACCCCTCACACAGTGGCTGCCCAGCCTTGGCACCCTGAGCCTCCACTGCCGCAATCCGCTGCTTTTCCCACAGCAGCCGACTCCCTGCTCTGCCCACGGCACTCCCCTCTGATCTTTCAAGACCCACCTCTGTGGACATTACTGCCACCCACAGCTCCTGGGTGCTGGGGCATGTGCTGGCCTTCAACGGCTCCTTGTTGGAGTGAATCCAGCTGGGACACTGGAGAGATGCCACTCTGTGGGGTCTGCAGAGAGTAGGAGCGGGTGAAGAAAAGACCGAGTGAGCAGCAGCGGATGGAACACTTCGACACGTTGCATGCCGCTCTCTTGTGTCGCTTCAGAGCCTCTTATGAGCGCTTCCTGCAGCCCTCCTGCCTGGGCCCCTCTTGCTTTATTGTGAGAATGGAAGGGGGGGGAAGGCAGGTACGACAGAGTAAGCGACCCTGGATGTTGGCTGGATGTGTGGCGACTACCCAGCTTGCAAGTAAAAGCCACCCCCAAGCAGAAAGGTCCGTATTGGCTAACCACCAGGGTTGCACCCCAGCTTCTGGATTTGAGGGCAGACACCCCAGGAGCTGGACATGGTGATGGAGAAGGAGGGGCCGTTGTGGGCAGACAGAACAGCAGGTGCGTGTGACTGACACGTGTGGGAAAGGATGGGGTCTTACTGCAGCCCAGACCTGGTGGGTGTGCCTGGACAACCCGAGACAACAGTGGCCCTGACACGTGTGCAGCTGCACTGGGGTAGCCTAGTAGAGTCCGCAGAATCGGGTTACGCCCTGACTGACCTGAGCTGGCACCTTGCCGTCCCTCCACTGGCCCATGTCCCTATCTGTAAGTAGGCTGTGGCAGAAGCTAATCCCTAGAGGTAGCTAACATCTAGGCTAGCAGGCAGCCGCTAGCCTTTATCAAGGACCTGATTCAGCCAGGCCTTGGATGGGCATGGAAGGTGTGGTCGAAGTCCTGCCCCTGGGTCCACACCTGGCACAACCCTACCCTTCCCCTTCCCTCTGCTCCCCTTCAAACATGCTCCGCAGAACCAAAACGCCTTTAAAAAGCAGGTTCTAGTCATTGAGTGTTGTTTTAGTGTTCAAAGCAAATATATCAAGTGTTTTTATTTCTGTGTGGAAATTTTCTTAGAACCTTTGTATCTCTTCTGCCTTCAAGACATGCTCAGAATCTGACCCTTCTCGCCACCTACTGGCCTCTCTCCGATCTGAGCCTCGTGATCTGGCAGGCCTGTCCAAGCTGTGGATCTCCCCACAGCCCATCCTGCCCCGGTCTCCAGGGTAGTCTTCCTCTCTCAGCACTGAGCCTTCCATAACGAAGCTCCCTCAGCATTGTTAAAGAAAAGGCAAAGCTCTATAAGCCCCCACTCCCCCAGCTCCGGCTCACCCAGACCCGCTCCCCAGCTTGCCCACACTGGCTCCTTGTTGCTCAGCCTTATCAGCACTTTCCTTTCCTGGGGGGCCTTTGCACTGTGTTCCTGCCTGGAGTTCTCCTTCCTAAACCCTCAGGGCGCATTCCTTCTCTTCCTCTGGTATTCTGTTCCAGTCCCCCACAGGGAGGCTCTCTATGCAAATCCCAGGGCTGGTTTTCAACTCATTATTCTCTGCAGTATTCTCCCCCCCCCACCCTACCCCCCCCCCACCCCCCGCCAGCGCACAACACTTCATTTGTTGTCAGACTCATCAGAGGGGGACCTTTGTCTCGGGACAGGTGTATGCCCACTGCCTAGCATGCTGGCTGACCATAGTAGACCTTTGCTTAACGTTTGCTAAGCAACTAGTTGACAGCAGCCCCTGAAGGTTTTTTTTTTCTCCTAACGAGGGACTCTGTCCTGCTCCTTGGCCTGGCATCATCTTCGGCAGGTGGGTGCCTTCTGTCTGAAGAGGCCTGCTCCCCTTCTCAGCTTTTAGAGGGGCCATGATGTTTTTTTCTGCCTTGCTCTGCCGCCCATCAGCCTCAGGGTTAACCAAACCCTCCACCTCCATCCCTGAGAGGACCACAGCACAGTGCACGCTGGGTTGAGCGTGGGAGGAGTGTCCCCACAGTGGCCTGCCATTCTTCTCAGAATGTACTGTGGTGGCCTGCTTTGAGAATGGCCTCTGCTGCTGTAGTAAGTGCAGGACTCCTCCCCGCAGTGACCACCCACCTGCCACCTCCCTTGGAGTGGAGAGAGGAAGGAGGGGAAGGTGACTCCCACTCCGTTCCGGGCCACCTGGGTTCTGACCAATGGCTAGGTTCCCTGAAAAGGCCCTCAGAGCAAATCTCCATAGAAATGAATCCCCAGAAGGTACATTCTAGAAAAGCTAACCACCTGACCATCAGTGAAGGGGGGAAAGCCAGAGTCCTGGCTGAGACAGCTCTGGAGCCTTCGAGAGATAGATCGTGAGGTTACCAGTGGTCCATCACAGACCCTGGGTGTCCCGCCATATTTGGGCATTTGATCCACACGGCCTTCCAGCAGTGATGGGAGTTTACTGGACCCATCTGGAGACAAGAAATCAGTGGAGAGAGTGACAGGGTTACCCCCACTGTTGCTGGGAGCCTGGGGCTGCAGGCTGCTTTAGGAATCTCAGAAGAATGTGTGCACCCCAGATCCCTAGCTCGCTGTGAACACAAATTTTAAGGAAAGCAGCCAGACATCCCCACCGTTCCTCACAGAATCCCAGCACTCTGCAGCTCAGATGTCGTCCTGGGAGGAAGCTTCTTGACTTGGGGGTGGTTTGCTGGAGATGAAGAGGTCATCTGACCCCAGGCCAGGTGGTGATAAGCTGGGTGTGGAAAGGGAGCTCTTCAGTGCACACTCAACATTAAACCTTGGGTTGCCGTGAAGTGTGTGCAGTGACTTGCCATGGTTGGGGACAGGGGTAGGGGAGCCCCTTAGGTCTAGGCCAGAACCTTCTAAAATGTATCCATGCCCAATCTAAAGTGGAATTTATGGAAATGGTTAATAAAATCCCCGGCGACAGGAGTACCAAGCGCTGACATGCTTTCTCTCTGCCCACAGACTCCAGCCCTCCCGCACGCCTCCTAGCCTCCCGGCCTTGTTACGGCCCTGGCCCCGAGAGGCGAGCGGTCCTGGGCGAGGCACCACGCTTCCACGCTCAGGCCAAGGGCAAGAACGTGCGGCTGGACGGCCACTCGCGCAGGGCTACGCGGCGCAACAGCTTCTGCAACGGCGTCACCTTCACGCAGAGGCCCATCCGCCTGTATGAGCAGGTGCGGCTGCGCCTGGTGGCCGTGCGTCCTGGCTGGAGCGGTGCCCTGCGCTTCGGCTTCACTGCGCACGACCCGTCACTCATGAGTGCTCAGGACATCCCCAAGTACGCCTGCCCCGACCTGGTCACACGGCCTGGATACTGGGCTAAGGCGCTGCCTGAGAACTTGGCACTACGGGACACGGTGCTAGCATACTGGGCTGATCGCCACGGCCGCGTCTTCTACAGCGTCAACGATGGTGAGCCGGTGCTGTTCCACTGTGGCGTGGCCGTGGGAGGCCCACTCTGGGCACTCATTGACGTCTACGGCATCACCGACGAAGTGCAGCTGCTGGGTAGGTCGCTTGGCACAGCCTGTGTGACCGTAGCGTTTACAGCCCCGGGGGCTCTGCTCGGTGTGCCCCCCATGGGTCTTGATTCTCACAAAAACAATGACGTCCAATTTCCAGAGGAGGAAACTGAGGCACAGCGTTACTTTTGTTGCAGAACTGGGAGGGAACCCACGTGGCCTGGGCACAGACCCATGCCTTGGCCAGCCAGCTTGTCACTCTTAGACCACGATTCACTCGTTCATTCACTCCCTCTTTCACTCATGTGTTCATGGGCCACCTCCTCCAGTCCCGGCATGCTTTCCTCTGCTGGCTTTTATTCACCCAGTAGATGAACTTATGCCAGTGGGCAGTCAGGGGCAGCATCCAGAGCCAGGCTAACTGTGAAGAAGCCTGAGGTGCTTTGGGGAGGCCCGCGTAGTGCTGAAATTCTGACTGTGGATGCTCCCAACGTAAAAATTTTCTCCCATCATCTTGAGACACTGTATGTAGTCTCATATATATGTGTGTGTGTGTGTGTGTGTGTGTGTGTGTGTGTGTGTGTGTGTGTGTGTGTGTGTGTGTGTGTGATGTATACATGTGTGTATAAATATATATATGGCCCACCCTACCACTGAGCATGAAGGACACACACACACACACACACACACACA